>NC_135783.1:28926446-29526446 GCF_051106095.1 Pogona vitticeps | reverse complement strand
CTTCGTGGCCTCTGTGAATACACACATATGGGTTTAGTCTGCGCCTGCGCTGACATTCTCGGAGCATTCTAGAGCTAAAAGTAACAATTTTATGGTGTGATCCCCCATGAGGCACAAGCTCCTCCCACCCAAGATTCCCCTCAGTTCCTTTTTTCCGCCGTGCTGTAAAGTTCTACAGAGCATAGAGCTATTTCCACAGGGGTTTCCCCCCTTATCTTATTGATCAATTCCCTCTAAATTGGATTCTTTCCCTTCTCAATTATCTAATCTACGATCCCCCCGTGAGTTGTTTTCTTTTCACTTGCCAGCTATTTGGCTTACCCCTCCCCCCCCCCGCACACACACACGCTTCAACTGTTTGCTTCTTTCTCCTTTCCCGCCTTTTTCGGCCTACTCATTTTGACTCTCAGGCACATTAATGATTTTCTGCCTGAGTAAGCTACATCTTACCCAGATAGGTGCAGGCCGCAGTAGGGGACCCGACAATGCCAAGGAGTCCTTAAAATCTAAGTCTACATCAACAGAGGAATCCTCGCCGGAGGCTAGCAAATTTGCCTCTGAGGAGACGACGTGCCAGCTCTACCTGCACAGACTCTGGGATCGCCTGATAGCCTCTGCTCCAACTGGCCATTCAGTGACTGCGCTACCGTCCAGTCCGGCCATGGCCCTTTTAGCCCTACATGAGGGCGGGCATTTGACGTTCCTGAGTTGGAGCTTAAGTCTCTCTATCTCATGAGGAGAAGAGAGTGAAAAGGAGGCATGTCTCACCACACCCTCTCTATGAGCAACCATGAGAGAGACTGGTGATGGATGATTGTTTCAAGGGGCTTGTTCAAGGGACCCTGCAGGAGTTAGGGCTCTGTTGCCCTGTCCCTAGGAGAAGAAGGGCCTCCTGTTGCCCCGGTCACCTTCCCTGACTGTCAGTGATTCCTCCTGACATGGGAAGCGCCTCTGTGTGTGAGTGCCGCACACCAACCCTCCTTCGCGCGCCTGCTCATGTAGCTGCGACTTCTGGAGGGAGCTGCACACCGAGGCTGTAGATGTGCCAGCAACATATGGTAAGGCTTGGGTTTTCCCTTTGGGGATGCAATGGGCCCCTTCAGCTCCTGCGGCTAGCCCTGCATGTCAGTGCTTTGCCTGTCTGGGGTAACGCCCTTGGGTGTTTGGTGTATTGGGCCTGATTTATCAGAGGCCTTGTTCACGTGGCTGCTATTTCCAAAACCAGGTGCTGAGGCGAAAGCTTTCTGGCAGCACTTGACAGCCCTAGTTTGCCTCTGAAAGGGGGGGCTGCAACAACTCCCACCACTACCCCTGCTAGTCGGTGATATTCCTGCCTGGGGCAGCACCTGCAGGTGGCTGTTAATTTGGCACAAAACAGCCCTCTGTATCAATGGGCTCGCTCACAAAGTAGCCTGCGGCCCTGTCTCAGCTGCCAGTGCCCGCATAGGCTCATAAGGAAAGGACTCACAAGAGTCCACCCGAGAACCCTGCCGCTGTCAGGTAAGTCTGGATAATTTTCCTCAGGTAGGTCCTGTCACACTGACAAGGTTGCGTAGGACCAGTCCCTTTTGTTTGGGATAGGAGCTATGAGCTCTCGGCCACCATCACCATCCCGCTCTACCTGGCATCATTCTGAGCCATGGGCTATGGAGTGCTTTATGCCTCCACATGCACTTTACAGATGTAGTGCTCCCTCGAACTCGCCTCCGTCATCATAATGTTTGGAGCCTTGATAAAACCTGCTGTTAACCCATTCAGGTTTGAGACTCACATGAGTCGCTGGGGGGTGGAAGAGTTTCCAACCAATCTTCCTACACCCCTCTCAGTTGTCACAGATGGTCACACTCCTTTACTGTCAACAGATGAGTTCTTTGGTCAGCGTTGTTATTTGTTTTTGGTCGCCGTGTAGCCACGTACTCCTCTGCCATGAGGGCTTATCACCACTTATGGAGTTTGGTTCTGCCCACCCTGCAGGTAGCTCATGTGCACGCTTACACTTCAGGCCTTCCGCATCACTGGGAGGCACTGTTGCAGGTGCATCACAAACACACTGCTGCTCGATACGCCTGAAAACCAGTGTCTAAGCAACTGACAGGTTAGGGCCTGCCATTTGTTGGTGTATGGCTTTTTAGCCAGAAAAAGATTGTTATTCTTGATAACCTGTTCAGGATCTAGAAGGTGACACATTCATTGTGCTGTAACATCTGCAAGAGCCTGAAGATGTTCCCATCAGCCTATGGCGTTCCGGGAACGTTAAACGCCTCAACCCCAAAGTTACCAGCCGCCACCCCTAGACATGTGGGGAGGCAGTGCCTTGACCGGCAGAACTGCTGGTAGGACTGCAAACTGAGCAGGCTCTTTACTTCTCTGTTGTTAACCAGTCAGTCCGTTTGACTTCTTTCTATCGTAGCTACCAGCTTTGCCACTATCTTCGATGTACATTGAACCCATTAGGATCGACCTCAACATGGAAAAGATTTTTGTTCTTTTTCTCTACCATATAACACTTTGGCAGGAAAAGATGCTTTCCAAATTCCAATCCATCTCGTGTCAAGGCCCATTATGATCGAGCACGACCGGTCCTGGCTTCAAATCTGCCAATTCTGGACATAAGCTCGGATCTCACTCCTTGAACTAATCTCCCTCCAATATGATGCGATCCATTATCATCCTCTGTCACCTTCAGTGTGCTTCTTTTCATTCGCGCAGCTCACTTCTCAGTTCACCGCATCCCGTCTATTGGGAATGGAGGAACCGCCTTTTCCAGACCCAGCCATCACTTAGCTGAGCACTTACACTAACTATGCTGAAGCTAATAAAGGATGCTTGCACCAAGCCACTTCCTATTAAAGATCTAGGAAGAATGTATTACAGGTACAAGGTACGAGGAAATGACATAGAAATTTTGGGATGACTCCAGTCCCATTTCTATCATCGTAGAACAAATTTATCCAAAACGAGAAATGATTTCCCTGAACCCTACTAATAAGAATACGGAAACATTGATGTCTTTGGCAGGGAGACTTATTCCCTTCATTCACTTCTGCTCCATGTGGCCAACTATCAATCACAATAGGCGCCTACCTGGAGCAATTTTGGTCTCAAATTCTACCTCTCTTGAAATCCATTAAAACAGAGCTTAGAAATTCTTGCTCTGAGACCACGACTCTAGCAAAGCAACACAGGATTGCTGCTTGACATGCAAAGGGCTTCAACTACTGTCACATCCTTAGTATCTATAGAAGGCTCACCTAGTCACGAACCACTGGCTCATCAAGGACACATAGGACAGAATTGAATGTCTTCCATTACATGGTACCAGTCTCTTCAGTCTTAGACCGGTGACACTAGAAATATTATTATTATTTACACAGAATAGGAAAACAGCTAAATTATATATGGGCCGACAGCCCTTTCATCCCTCTTTCAGTTCTACCCATAGTCCTTTCAACCATATCTGGAGTTTCAGCCTCCCAGACATTTCGGTTCATACAAGAATGTCACCACATCTCTCAAGGTTACGTTATATAATTGTCTTTGTTCCCCTTTGAGTAACGTTAGACTCACTCTTTTTGTCTATATCCTCCAGGAAGAGACCTCTGCCTCCTGGGCAAACATGTCATAATCCAAGTTCCTACATCTGGCTTATGCATGGCTTCTACTTCTATGCTATTATATACATAGAAAGGACGGAGGCATCCGTCCCATCCTTGGTCTCAGAAATCTTTTCATGTGTATTCTACCGCAAGTTTCAGATTCCAGCCTCAACACTATTATCTAATCAGTAATTCCTAAGGTTTCACTGCCATTCAATTTTTCAACATTTGCAAGGTCTTTCAGATGGTACAGGATATCAGTTTGATAATAACCTTCCCCTGCGAGATATGGACATCTACCTGTACTGGTACTATAGCGTATGTTTTTCTTTAAAAAAATAATAATAATAATAATAATTATTACTAGCAATCATCTCCCCAAATTCATGGCCTCCACGGCTTCAGTGCTAAAGCAATCCAGACTCAGCCTCCAACCACTCCAATAGTGGTATCTTTTCCTTTTGACCAACTGCAGGATCCCTAATCCAAGTAACTGCAAGTTCGGTTCTATCACCATTGGAAAGTATCGACCTTCAATGGATTCACTGGGGTCCGTACGCCGACTACAGGTTTTATTGCTCCTGTGCAGGTGCGGACGGAAACACTGTTGGGGACATATTCATATGGCAGTGGACAGGGAATTTGCCATAACTCTTCCCTCCGATACATTTCATTCTACGGAGAATCTTCCATCACCATCATTCCTAATCAAATGCGATCCAAATACCTCCTTGAGGTACTTGGTCCTAGTTCGCCTGTCTCAGATCGATATAGACAGACACATGTCAGTTCCCTCTGGTTCCTCACCTCCTAACTTCCATGAACTAGGCAACCTGGGAAATACTCCCACTTTGGCATCAGTGCTCGATCGAGCTCAAAAACCATGAACTCGATGTCGATGTGTAAATAAATAAATCTTTATTAAATATACTGAAACAAAGAACTACCTTACCAACTTTCTTAGAAACTGTTGCCTACTTGGCTTTCTGTTTATGCTTTAAAATGTTATAATCTGCTATTGTTGCACATTAACCAGATTATTCTGGTAGGTAGGACTTTTGTCTCACTCTAGGGTGAAACATCTTTTCACAGGACTCAGTACCATCCATCCTCCATGTAAACACATTGTTCCTCAATGGTCTATAGATTTCTAAATTCACTCATGTGCCCGCCATTCGAGCCCATTTTCTCTTCAAATGCCAAATTACTTACTTTGAACAGCCTTCCTAGTGGCTGTCATATCTGCCAAGGGAACGCGCGAAATAGCTGGATTGTGATTTGATCCACCTGTTATTCAATTTTCCTGATAAAGTGACTTCCTACTTTAATGTCTCATTCCTGACGTATTCGACTAATTTTCATGTTTATCTATGCTTCATCTTACCATCATTCTTCAGATCACCATCATCTCCTTTAAAGCACATGCTCCACAATATTTATGTAAGATGCTCACCAGCATTTTCTCTGGACACTACCAGAGCTTCTAAACAGATGACAAGCTCTTTTGATGCTTTCATTCTTTTCATTTCAAAAGTCTAGTTTCTTCCTATCCATCTCTAGATCGATGGTCCAGGCTGTATCTATGGCTTGCCAGCAGTCAGACGAGTCACCGTCTAATTAGCTTTAGCCTCGCTCCACGGAGTGCTGTCTACCTCGGCTGCATTCAGAGTACAATCGAGACTCTCGACATCTACCGTGCACCAATATGATCCATGCCATCTACCTTTGCAGAGCAATACTGGCTACACGTAGGTACATGCAATACCACTAGATTTGGCAGAAATGTGATGCCATCCTTCCTACCGTGACGTCCCACCTGCCAATAAGTAAGCTTGCCAGTCACCCATATGTGTGTATTCACAGAGGCCACGAAGAAGAAAGAAAGGTTACTTACCTGTAACCATGGTTCTTCGAGTGGACCTCTGTGAATTCACACTACCCACCCATCCTCCCCTCTGTCGTCACGGGTATCTTATTGTTGTATAACTCTCATGCCCGGCAGACAAATTGCAGGAACTGAGGGGAATCTTGGGTGGGAGGAGCTTGTGCCTCATGGGGGATCACACCATAAAATTGTTACTTTTAGCTCTAGAATGCTCCGAGAATGTCAGCGCAGGCGCAGACTAAACCCATATGTGTGAATTCACAGAGGTCCACTCGAAGAACCATGGTTACAGGTAAGTAACCTTTCTTTTTTAAATGGAGTATAGGAAGCTCAAGGATTGTTTGGGTCCTTCAGAACAGAGTTAATTGCCCCTGTGCCACCTTGAGGGTGTGAAAGAGCTTTCTCAGCATATAGGGCAAACATATTTTATATATGAATTGCACATATATATCCATGCATGGACTCACACACATGTATTGCTCCTCCCGTCCTAAAGATGCTTTATTTAAAAGTAGCATCTGATTTAACAAGTGCCCTGTGCTGGATTGAGGGGGGCGGAACTCAGAAATTAGCTTCACAATTATATGCATGTCTCAATTAAAAAAAAAAAGTACAATTGAGTTCAATGAGACTTGCTTCCAAGAAAATGCTTTTATATATAGTGATACTTTTTAAATAGGTACTGATCAGATTAATGTTGGCAATTTTTCAAGTTAATGTGAGCTGTTGCCCAATGCTTAAGTAAACAAACCATGACCAGTTCCCCTGGCCACTTGGGATCTCCTGTACTACTAAAACCTGATAAAAATGTGTTGATGCTTTCCCAGCCAGATTGCAATTAGAGAAAACAACCACCATATATTCCATATTGCCTCTGCACAAACCCAATCAAAACAGGAACACTCTTTGCTCTTAAACTAAAAAAAAAAACCAAGGATTTTCAAAACTTCACTTGGTATCAAATGTGAAGATAATCGATTTTGTTAAGTGACATTTTCCAAACAGCTACAGCTGCAGGCTGCTGTTACTTCCAGTTCTTGAGACTGAAAATAGAAGACGATTGCCTTGTTTCATAACCATGAAATCAGGGAGTCAAACTAGTACATGAACTAAAAGCCAAACAATCGCAGCCGACCTGTGCACAAGAAGCTTTCTGTATGCTCTCCATCAACTTTCCCAGCTTCTAACGTAATTGGTGTTGCAGGCACTGAAACGCAGACAATTTTGGTTGCCATACTGAAAAGCCTCCCTCTGGCTTTGGCAATGAATGAAATATTATTAATGAAATAACATGGAATAACAATACAATAATAAACAAAAACTGCCTTGCTCATATGTCACTAGCTCTATGCAGATGGTTGCATTCAGGGTGCCCTGAACATAACCTGCAGGATCCCATACTTCAGAGACAATCTCTACATTGTGAAGTGTTCAGATGATCTTGCCCGATGCAATGAAAGAGCACGAGGGAACAATCAAGCTGTATTTATCCCCTGCCTCCAACACACTTAGCAGCCAAGCACCCTACTGTTCACGTTTTCAGAATCTGTCAGAAGGGTCTCTGTGTGCACTCTAATACATATCCATGGAGGGCAGGACCTTCAACCAGTTGGGCTCCCACCACCCCTACCCCGTTGGGGAAAAACTCACTATGGATGTATATGAGAATACCCAGACATATCAGAGTTTGGCTCGTGGGCTAGAAAGGGCTGGGTTAACATTTGCAGCACCGCAACAACCTAATGACCGAAATCCTGTCCGGTAGATTCTTCTTGCGCAACAAAAATGTGTGCTCATTGTCAGTGACAGCTTGCTACTGATTAAAGACTTCCTTTTTCAACTTCATATTCACATGACTTCATCTCACTCTGTGCCAGCCATGCACACCATGAAACTGAAAAAGGGAGTTTTTAATCTGCAGCAATCTGCTGCTAACCACAGAGCTCTTCCCACTGTGTAGGCAGTACTGTGCAAGAAGATTTTGGCTAACATATTCCCCAAACATATGGAGTATCATCCAAAACTGTTCATCTTCAGTGATGTCACACCTACTTGGTGTGACTATGTGTCACACCCAAGGAGAAGGTATACAAGCACTGGATCAAGTAGAAAGGCTAAACTGATTAAACTGCCCACCTGCCTTTTCTTCAACATGCTGACAAAAGAGAGCTGATGTCCCCACCTTGATTAGTGCCCCCAAAGTATTTTAGAAGGACCCAAGGAATCAATCATCCAGCAGAGAAGTGAAGTTCCATGTTTCAGCCCCTACTTGGCAACTAAAGTATTCCAGATTCTGCACCTCACGTCTCCTGTTAAAGCAGGGGTGGTAAATTACAGGCTTGGGATCACACAGCCCCCATTGATTTTTCCATACATTCCTGGCACCACCAAAGCACCTCCTTCATACGTCCAGAATGAATTTTCTGCTCTTGATTTCAGAAGCAGCAGTTCTGCACTCAAAGGCCCAGCCTCTCCAGCTCCAAAACAAACAAACATAAACCCAAAGTGGGTATCCCCTCATTTTCTGACTCCATAGTGGTCCAGCCAGAATATGGCCTGGGGACAGAACATTCTGGATCATCAGAACTTGCCCACCTTTGAGTTAAGACTAGGAAAGACCTCTGCCAGGAGTCTTTGAGACTGCTGCCACCGCCAGGGAAGATCATTCTGGAAACAATGACCCAACTGGTAGACTTGACACAATGCTGCCCTTGCATTTGTTATACATACACACACTCCTACAAACCTAAACATTTGAAAGGAGTTCCAGAGAGAAGTAAAAGATAAAATGAATTTGGGCCCTGAGAGGGGTTTACATAACCTGCTGACAAAAAAAGCAGCGACTTAGAACAGCTTGTCACTAAGAAGCTGAAGCTTCCCTCAGAGCAAACGACAAACTGCTTATTCAGCCTTCACCTGCCAAATTATGCAGCTTGGGGAAGAGGGCAGGGAAAATGCTGAGTGAGGGCCTGCCACTTGATCTGCATTAATTAGCTTGCCAAAATAAAAAATTCATGAATGATGAGGGGAAGCAATCTTTGCAGATTTGAGTTTGGTGTGTATGTGTGTGTGTGGGGGTGAAACAAAGAAGTCAAAGCCACAACTTTCCAAGGAATTTTGCTAAACTGATCCCACAGAATTTAAAGGATATGGAAAACAAATTAGTCTTCAGAAATTCAAGGGTTATAAAACCATGTTGCCTCCCCCCCCGCATGAAAATGGCCAGCAGTCTTGATAAGACAACTTTTAAATTTATTTGTTTCTTCATTCATTAATCACAGTTTAAGACTACCAAACATTTTTGGGTGATATAAAATAAATCAACAATATAAAAAAGGAACAATGAAACAAGCAACTGACAACTGCACCTAATAAAATATAGATAAAACCAGGAGCAAATTAAATTGGGTTAAATTGAATTGACCTCCTCTACTAGAGCAGATGCATTGGCCAGAATCCTCTTCGCTGGTTACATCAGCGTAAGCACAACGGTGTAACCGGCAAAGGTGAATTGCTAAAGCCATTGTTTGTATCCCTTGTCACACAGCAGGGGCATGAGTTGATGCACAACAAGGGATACATACATCCACTTGTTACCTAGCAGCACTTCATCACTGCTAACTTAAAAAGGGACCTGTTCTACACCCAAATATAGCTGGACGTCTCAGTGGTTTAGGAGCCAGTGGTTGAGAATTAGATTCCCCACTGCGTCTCCTGTGAGTACATCCAGCCCGTGTGGCCTTAGGCAAGCTGCTCAGTCGCAGGGTGTCCCCAGAAAAAGAAAATGATAAATCACTTCTGAATACTCTATAGCAGGGAAATCCTGAAAATGGACACCATACATCAGAACTGATCTGATTCTGCTCATGATTATTCAGCTGGCTGGATAACTTAGTGGTTTAGGTATCTGGCTGCAGAGCCAAATTGTTTGGAGTTTAATTCCCCACTGTATATCCCTGGAGAAGAGCCACCCTATGTAGCCTTGGGCAAGCTGCAGTGTTTCAGGACACACCTACAGGAAGGGAACAGTCAAACTTTTCTAAGTATCCCCTACCTAGGGGACCACTCCCAAAAACAGAGCAGTGGATGTTTGATCAATTGCAATACAGCAATTCTTTTGCTCCTAAGACTTATTCTACTTCCTGAAAATGACTTAAATCTTTAAACAGAATTCATATTAATGCTGAAAAGATAAAACTAAGCATTCTCTTCTAGAGAGTCAGCCATCAAAACCATTCAGTGAACATCCTACAAAAATGCTATGGATTTAAACGGCATTTAAGCATTTGCAGCTCATAAAAATAGGACTGGCTGGATAGCTCCATAAACTGGAGCACCAGAAGTCAGGAATTTAATTCTCCAGTGTGCCTTGTAGGAGGAACAGCCAGCCTGTGTAACGTTGAGTAAACTACAAAGTCTCAAAGAGCTCTCAAAGGAAGGGACTGGTAAACCATTTCTGAGTACTTTCTACCTAGAAAACCCTGGAAAGGGCTGTTCAATCAGAATTGACTTGATGGCATGGAATTACAGTGGTACCTCGGTTTACGAATGCCTCGGTTAACATAATTTTCATTTTACAAAGGAACTCCATTGAAAATAATGCCTCAGTATATGTTTTTTTTCCACAGGACGAAGGAAGTTTCCCCAGGATGCATTGTGCCTGGTGGTTTGTAGCACCGCCCCCATTCCTATGGCAATCCACATTTTGGTTTATGAATTTTTCAAATTACGTAACGTCCCGGAGAGTGCATTAAATTCATAAACCAAGGTACTACTGTATTATTATCATGAAGGACAGAGGGCAAAAGAGTTATCTTCGTCAAATGGATTCCTCCCACCACCCAGACATTTGTGTCATCCTAGCAACTGTGGAAACGGCCACCAAAACACAAAGATTAAAATATCCTCTAAGGAAGGTGTGATGAGGCAGGGAGGGGTTTGCATGGAAATGTGCAACCTGCTACCAACTATAATTATCCAAACACTACATAAGGGCAGGAACCCCGACCAAGAGACCATCCCAAGAAAGTGGTGATGCAGCTATAGTATGAATACATCGCACAGAAAATAGAAACTTGTAGTTAATTCAGCAGCTGCTATGAATACTTTAGTAAGTATATTTAGTAACGGAAGGCAGTGAAATCTTTAGCTCTTGAGAGAAAACACTGAGAGCCCCTTTTAAGAGAGCTCCCTGTGAAAATATCCCTCTTCAAATATAATTATTTTGTCTTGTAGATAACGTTATATTTCATCATGGTTGTTTTCTTGCTATAATTCAGGGCTGGGGATTCAAGTCACAGGACTCGCTATCAAATCAGACAAGGCACACCAATGACTTGACTCAGATCTGACTTTTTTTTCAGTGACACAGACTCAACTCCTGACTCAGAACCAGCACATCCACCCCTCCCTTTTTTTTCTGGGGGAAAAATATGTTCAAGTAGAGACTCGAACTTGGGACCTGAGGCTCAGGATTTGGTACCAAAGACTTGGTCTTGGACTTGGGGCTCAGGCCCAAAAACCTGCCAACAACCCTGCTATAGTTTAAGTATTTTCACACAAAGCTGTGGGTGGTAAAAGTCTGGTGAATCTTAGACGGAAAAGCCAAGTATTTGAATTGGGTTTCACATGTTTTAAAACCATTTTTAAAGGTGAGTGTACAATGTCACATGGAAATGCAGATTGCGTTGACAGGGAATTATGTTATTTTGATTTTAAAAATCAGGTATTTTATTCTTCCACCAGAGGGATGTTTACTTTTAACCCAGATGTCAAATTGATTCATCTTGAATCATTTTGGCATGTGTGAATGCTTCTCTCAGTGTAAATTGCGTCTGTGGCATTTGCCACTCACTGGTGTGCCTTTCATGCTCCCTCTCCTCTATGCCTCCTCTTTGTGTGTGTGTGTGTGTGTGTGTGTCTGTGTGTCTGTGTCCCTCCTTCACAAGTCCTTCACAGAATGACAGCCATGACAAAAAGTAAGGAAAGGGAAAGGGGTGGGGGTATAATTCATCAAAACGAGAAGACACTGAAGTGATCTGAAGTGCTGTATGAGGAGAAGCAATGTCTCCCATGTGAATGAATGGATCATTCATGTGCAAGATAGGATAGATTGCACCAAAGACAAGAGCCTTTTAAAATACGATCCAGTTCAAATTCCCCTGTCTATTCACGCCCCGAGAAAGAGACTGACTCCAAATCAGCCAGTGTGTTTTGTGGCTCAGTGGGGAACTGAACATAGACCTCCCAAGACTCAGACTAGCACCATACTAACAGTCTCCGTAAGTAGCATTTTTGATACCTCGAGCAAGGAGCACCATCTATCACCTACTCTACCCTGGGGCATGGCTGTGCCCCTCTACTCCATGCCAAGAAAAAGGAGAAGCAGGATGTGCTGCTTTCCCAATGTTAAAGAGAAAAATGTATACTTTCAAAACAAGGAAAATTAAACAGAGCTAGGAGGCATTACCATTTATCTTCCTAACACGATGAAGTAGGCTGACTTCTAGATTTTAGTGCCCTTTAAATTTTGGCGTTCTTAACAAAACCCCACTGTGCTGCCCTTCCTAAATACAGCCCTGATCTGGAGGACAGGAAGATACACATGAATTGCAAGCAGCAGATCTGTTGATCCCAGGTCACATCTGAAGGAATATAACAACAACAATCTTGTTCATGCTAAGGTGTTCAGTGCCTAGATGGAAAGTCAACCTACACACCAAGATGAGGTACACCATGGTAAAAAAAAAAAAAGGTCAGGAAATCAAAGCAATCAGCAAAATCAATCAATAGCAACACGTGGGATGTGGTGGCGCTGTGGGCTAAACCGCAGAAGCCTGTGCTGCAGGGTCAGAAGACCAAGCAGTCGTAAGATCGAATCCACGTGACGGAGTGAGCGCCCGTCGCTTGTCCCAGCTCCTCGCCAACCTAGCAGTTCGAAAGCATGTAAATGCAAGTAGATAAATAGGGACCACCTCGGTGGGAAGGTAACAGCGTTCTGTGTCTAAGTCGCACTGGCCATGTGACCACGGAAGATTGTCTTCGAACAAAACGCTGGCTCTATGGCTTGGAAACAGGGATGAGCACCGCCCCCTAGAGTCGAACACGACTGGACAAAAATTGTCAAGGGGAACCTTTACCTTTACCTTTAAGCTAGCTTCAATTGAAGCTCATTCCACTCTTGTTGATGTTTACCTCAACTGCCAATACATGACCTAATTAACAGTGCAGGGCTCAGGCTAACGATACTTACGATTTGTCTCTTCGGCAGGCCCGCCTCTGAGGGCTGGTTTGTCTTCTTCGTGGGGACAAAGACTTCCCTCGTGATCTCTGCTTGACTGGGGAATGGGCACTTGCAGGCTTCAAAATCTGCAAGAGAGACATGGACTAGTTAAGAAACGTCTCCCTTGGCATTGATTGCTTTTCAGGTAAGGGATAAAAATGTATGAAAAGTTTAAATTTTATAAAACTCCCCTGTGATTCAGTGTCTTTGCAGGGCTTCCTCTCCATTTTTGTGCAGAGAGGAACAGAGGAAACTTTTATAAACCAAGTCAGGCTATTGGCCCGCCTGCCTCAGTATTTTGTACAACAGGGCTGGGAAACGTGACTGCAGCTCCCACAGTAACTCACTATTAGCTGTGCTGGCTAAGGCTAGAGAGAGTTGTAGTCAAATAATATCCAGGTGGCTCTACGTTCTCCACTGCAGCAGCCAACCAGAAATTATGGTGAGGGTGTTTCTCACACCACATAGAAACACCTAGGATTAAACTCAGGTCCTTCTGAGTACAAAGCATATGATTTGGCAGTAATGGATCATATTATATTATTTAATATCTATATTATATTATATTATATTATATTATATTATATTATATTATATTATATTATATTATATTATATTATATTATATTATATTATAAATTAGCATTATTTGTTTTTAATTTATATCAGTGGTTCTTAACGTGGGCGATAATGCCCCCCAGGGGGCGATTTCATTTTTCAGGGGGGCGATAGAATTAAAAGGGGCGGTGTGGGGGCGCTGGAGCAGAAGGGGGCGGTAAGGGAGCTCTGGAGCAAGCCAAACCTGTTAAGATGGCTGCAGCCTTTTTACAGTGTGCATGAATATATATTTTCCTCCAATCTTAATTTAGTTTCAGAGTTTTCATCTTGAAATTTTTAGTTCCTGCATTGTGGTTTGTTTTTGTGCCCTTTTTATATTTCTTTTTGCGTCTTAAAATTCGCTTGCAACTAAATCATTAAATGTTTTGGGGGCATTTCATTTTCTTAGAATTGAATTTTGTTTTCAGGGGTCATTGGATTTAAGTGTCATAAATAAATAAATAAATAAATAAATAAATAAATAAATAAATAAATAAATAAATAAATAAATAAATAAATAAATAAATAAATAAATAAATAAATAAATAAATAAGAAAGATACCATCACCGCGGGGAGGGGGGGCGGTGATAACTTCCTCAATGGCTCAAGGGGGCGTTTCTTTCAAAAAGGTTAAAAACCACTGATTTATATTGTTAGCTACCTTGGATCCTGTACTAGAAAAAAATTAAGAAAACATCAGAATCCAAAGTCAGAATAGCCAGCATGACATTCAATATCCGGTAGGAGAGGAAGAAGAAGAAAATAAATTAAATTAAAATAAATTAGGTGCCATCTGTGGGGGTACTTGAAATATATCTGCTTCTTTCTCTTTCTTTCTTTCTTTCTTTCTTTCTTTCTTTCTTTCTTTCTTTCTTTCTTTCTTTCTTTCTTTCTTTCTTTCTTTCTTTCTTTCTTTCTTTCTTTCTTTCCTTCCTTCTTTCTTTCTTTCTTTCCTTCTTTCCTTCCTTCCTTCCTTCCTTCCTTCCTTCCTTCCTTCCCTCCCTCCCTCCTTCCTTCCTTCCTTTCTCTCTTGCCTGTGAATAAGGGCATTTTGTATCCTTCTGTGGACTGGGTTTGTTTCTCTCCCATGCACATCTGTAGGTGTGTATGCAGGTGTGAATGTTTAGTTGTGTTCCTTTTGACTGACCATATTCATGTCCAAAGGACTAAAGGCTAAGGTGCAGAGAATTGAGATAAAGAGTGTGATTCTAAGGCACTTTTGCTAATGTCATTTCACCAGGATTGCCCACACCGTAATTGCCAAGGCCAAAGAAGTTTAAGAGTGTGATCCCTGACCCTCTTTATTTGAAAGTAAATTTTGCTCTAAAGCTGGAAGCTGGAAAGAACCCTTCATGAAGCAAAGGGGAAGTGAAACCGCCTGGGGCAGCTCTAGAAGGAAAAGAGTGGCAAGCAGGGTGAAGGATACCCACTTCGCCCTAATTGCTGGCAGATGGTCAGAAACCTTTGAAATCCTATTTGTCACGTATTACGTCAATGCTGCCACTGGGCAGGCTGTCCCAGGTGACTGATTCTGTTTATTATTTCGTTTATTTAGTTTATAATTCTTCTCCACAACCAATTACAATTAATGGAAATGGTGTCAAAGTGTTCTGTCAGTTCTGGCAATGGCTCAAATGTTTTGCACTAAACTGCCAGTTTTGCTCAGAAATGGCTATTTCTCAATCAACCTGAACAATTTGTGCAAATTGACACAAACAAGGATGACTATAGCTTTCATTTAAAATATTAAGCAATAGAAGCACGGGTTGCGTCTTTCATAACTACCTGCTAGACCATCCTTCTATGCTTGCTCAAGGGAAAAGATACTAGAGATATTTTACACTAACGAGATAGCACTTGGAAATGGCTCTTTGTTTCACACCTGGCTAGAGGCAAAAAATCTTGTGTGGCTTTAATCATCATCACCATCTTAGCACTGCATTGCTGGAAGAGACCTTATGGATCACTGAGTCCCGCCCCTGTCAAGGAGGCTGAGTGGGGAATCAGACGCTCAATTTATATACCTAAACCACTGAGCTATCTAGCAGTTAAAATTCCTGAGCTCTCTCATCATGTCAGGTCAAGCTAGATCAATGAGAACAAGGATTTGAGCAAATGTTCTTTCCATCTCTACAAATTATTCATGAATCCAAGACAGCTTTAACTGCTACAGTTAGGTCAAAACAAGCAATCTATTCTGAAAAATGTCTAAGGATTTTTATTTCATTTCTTCTTCCTATTATTATTATTATTATTATTATTATTATTATTATTATTATTATTATTATTATTATTATTATTATTATTATTATTATTATTATTAGCATTAGCATTAGCATTAGCATTAGCATTAGCATTAGCATTAGCATTAGCATTAGCATTAGCATTAGCATTATTAGCATTATTAGCATTATTAGCATTCATCTTTAAAAGTCTTAAGTTCTAATGAAAATATACAGTTAATAGCTAATAGAAACAATAACATAGCATCAAAAAATACCTACCCATAAGAACAAAATGCTGGCTGGATAGCTCAGTCGTTTAGATATCCGGCTGCGGAACCACATGTTGGAAGTTCAATTATCTACTGTGCCTCCCGTGAGAAGAGCCAGCCTGTGTGGCCTTGGACAAGTTGCACAGTCCCAGGATGCCCCCAGTAGAAGGGGATGGTAAACCACTCCTGAGTATGCTCTACCTAGAAAACCCTGTCATCCTCTGTTTCCAGCTTCCAGTGCGGGCAGGATCCCTGGATTCCTTTATCTGC
Organism: Pogona vitticeps; assembly: GCF_051106095.1. Taxonomy (NCBI): domain Eukaryota; kingdom Metazoa; phylum Chordata; class Lepidosauria; order Squamata; family Agamidae; genus Pogona; species Pogona vitticeps. Next base: position 29,510,322 of record NC_135783.1, on the reverse strand, counting down.
CTCCTCCAGCAGCCAATCACTCAGACAAGGAGGTGGGACAGAGCTTCTCCCTGCATAGCCAGTGAGTGGCCAGCTGCCAGAGGAGGTGGGGAAGGGAAGCCTGGGCTCCTGGACTGGAAGCCGGCGACAGAGAATGACTTGGATGGCGCACCGAGGCTTGTGAGTGGGGCAGATGGCTAGGGGAGAGAGGGGAAACGTGGCACCTGTGGTGTCGCACGTATGAATTATGAATTGAGATGACGCTCTTTGTGCTCATCTCCAATATTGACTTAACATTTAGCAATTAATTGAATGGGGTTCCATAATGGATCTACTAGAAGGAATCAGGAGTTGGATTTCGGACATAGTAATCTTGTTGTGTTATTAATGATCTTGCATGAAACCAGCTGAAACACATGAAAATGTGCTTTCCTCAAAACTTTCTCAAGCAACCAAACTTCTTGAGTTCACCCAAGCAGATTATACTACACGTAGGGAGAGGGCTCTTGCTTTCCTGCTTTGTATGCATACATTCTGCCTCCAGGTGGCACTTACCTTCATCCTCATATCCCTGGCATATTTTTCCAACTCCTTCCTTATCTCCGACCGCATCATCTTTGACACATTGAGCACCAACTGCTTCCACTCAATGGGCTGAAAGCTGTGCGGCTCATGGGGGACATACAATCCGATTTTCACTTTCTTTACAGAGTGTAAGTACTTTTTATAAGACTCTTCAAATTCAAAGATGAGGTCACTCAGATTCCGGTAGATCAATGGTTTGTCCATCAGCTCCGATCTTCGGCTCATGCCCAGTGACCCATATCGGCCATTGAAATAAATTCCAAGCACCACATGATGAAAATTGTTCCCTGAGAAATGGGATTTAAAGCTGATTGGGAATCGTTCCACAGAAGGCTGCCCATTGGTTAAGTATCTGACAAGGCTCGCGTTAAGGCACCAAAGACTCTCAATGAAGGGAAATGCTTCCCGCATCCCATACAACTTTCATACATTTTGTCTTACACTGAATGATACTCGTTTTTGTGACCCACCTTTTATTTTCTAGTCTAAGTGGGCGTGTTTTTCTAACCTCTCAGGCAGAGATGGGATGGCCATGTGTCCTTCTTTACAGAGGGCAGTTCTCTCTTTGAAAGACTCTCCAGTCCAAGTCAAATTTAAAGATAAAGAACCATAAGGTCTTGAGATTGTCCATCAACACCTGGATGGCAGACTGAGCAGGAACACAGGTCAGTAGGTCATAGTCTTTTCCATTATGGTCATTGGTATTGAAAGCCAATGGGGTGGTAAGGCTGTTGGACTAAGACATGAGAGATCCAAGTTCTAGCAACTAGCTTCCAATTTGGACTTAGCTTGTTGTGTGCCACTGAGTGGAGGGAGCAATGAGGCCTAGCGTGGGAGTGGCATCCACTCTTCTTTTTCAAGGGAGCGGATGTCATTATTCCTTTAATGTTGATAATGACCTGATGAAAGGCAAGGTGTTAATTTTGAGGGCAACTGCAGACCTACACAAAAATTAAACACAGATAGCCTTAGGTACTGAAAGTATCATCTGCCACATCCAGTCTGGATGGGGAGCAGGGACCCACAGAGTCTTGATCAAGCACACCAAAGAGTAAACAAAGAACTTAGAACAGCTTTGTCCAAATATTTGGGTGTGGTTTTGCCTCATTGAGATACTATTTTTAAATTGTTGAGAAGTGATGGGGCGCTTTGTTAGAACAAGAGAATTACATTTATATTTCAGCCCGGGGGCAAGACTCAGGACCATATTTTTCAGTTTTGGTGAGGTCAGGGAGCTAAGTTCTATATGTGTTCCTTTGCTGTACTGTAGAAGAAATATGGATAGGCCAGGCTCGGATGGTGAGCTTCCATGAGTACCCTTTGGTAAGTAAATATAAATAAATATCAATGTTAAAATAAATAGACATAATTAATAATAAATATATAAGAGCAGGTCACCAGACTACCACCGTGGGTAAGAAGGTTCAGGGTCTCATTTATACCAGTAACTTTAAGGCCTACTTGATCACAACTGCCTGTAAAGCATACGGTTTCAGAAGGAAACTTCCCGCAAAGGCTTCATGGGTAAGGAAACCTGGGTAGCATTGGGATGGGTTCATAGCAAGGCTGCAGGCAGGGAGCACACTCTGAAGACAGAAAGAACAGCTTCTGTCAGAGTTTCCATAGAATAGGATGCCCCACCATAGAGGATGGTTTGGTTAAATAACCATATAATAAAGTTGTGGCCATTAGTTCATATCATCCCTGTGCCTTGCCTAGACAGAAATAAACACTTTTTCAAGGAGACAAACGGATGAAAAAGTGAGATAAATGAAACAAAGTTCAGAAAAACTGAAAAAGTAACCAATGAAACAGACTGATTAGTTCACGCTACTTATAAATTAATAATAAAATCATCATGTGCCATCAAGTCAATTCTGACTTACACGACCCTTTTCAGGGCTTTTTAAGTAGAGAATACTCAGAGGTGATTTACCATTCCCCTCTTCTAGGGGTGCCCTGGGACTGCATGGCTTGCCCAAGGCCACACAGGCTAGCTCTACTTGTAGGAGGCAGAGTGGGGAATCAAACTCCCAGTCTCTAGCTCTGCCTAAATGATTGATCTATCAAGCCAGTTACTTATTAAATTAGGCATTTGCAAAGAGCAGATCAGCCATCAGAGCAAAGATCCATAGCTCTACACCTTTTTCATACTATCTTTCAATTCAAACTTCCCAGGGCAATATACCAGGACCAGTGAAGTCTAACTAGAATGAATATGATGATCTTGAAACAAAAATGACCTTTTGTCATTTAGCTCTTAAGTAGCTACTGCTGCAGTTTGGGTTTGCACTGAGATGAGTAAATGTACAACCAAAATCACAAGAACTCTTTCTTCTTCCATATAATTAATTCTAAAATCTGCCTCACCTTCTGTTCGTATCTATCAAAATTTTCATGCAATGAACAGCTCTGTTGCAATTGTTCCTTGCAGAACAAAAGAGATTAAGACCATCTGACTCCAAGCAGTTCCTTGAAAAGCCTACACGCATGTGCCCTGCGGCCATCTGGCCCCTATGTCACGTTTGTCAAGCCATCAGGTCTCCAAGACATTGCAATTTGATCTCATTAACTTCTAACTAGGAGAAAAAGATCCTCTGGAGGCAGGTTGTGCATACTATCACATACCCAGAAACAATAACCAGAGATGGTGAGTTTCTGGCATCTGAAGCTTTGACACCAGATGAAGACACCCCCTTTTTTCTGGTGGTACTTCTGTACATATATTCAGCAGGCCAATTTACTGTGACTATTATTTATTGCATAAGTATTTGGCTTCTGCCTACCAGGGCTTCCAAAGCAATTTACAATAGAATACAATTATTAAAAACAGATTAAAATTTTACTTAAAAAGCAGATCCCAAACTTTCTCTAAAAGCCAGTTTTAAAAATCTGTCCTAAATTTCAAAGGCCCTACAGAATAAAATAGTTTTAGTTGCTAGTCAGAAGCTCAGCAGAGATGAAAAGCCAACCTAACTTCCCTTGGGAGGGGGTTCCATTTTGAGGGTGCTGCCACAGAGAAAGATCTGTCTCCAGTAGCCGCCAACCTAGAGCATGGTTACACTACGGAAATATCAGCTGAGGGGGCTACGTGGACGTTTAGAATTGTTTCATTTGAGGCTTTGTCCTGTGTCTACCTGCCTTCATACTGGCTACCTCTCACAGCCACTAGCCACTGTTGCTGTGGTGTTAATTCTTTTTTTAATTTCTTGGAATCTGAAACAGCCAGAAAAAGAACAACAGAAAAAATGAAATAAAATGAGGCTGAAACTGACTAGGCTTGTGAAGGAGGGAGAAACACCGAGGGGAGAGGAAGGAGGGAGAAACACACACACCAGGCTGGGGCTGAAACTGACCAGACATTTTGACTAGATCTGCACTTCTAGGCTTGTGAAGGAGGGGGCACCCAGAGGGATGGAGAAAGAGAAGGAGCGCCGAAAGCACAGCAGCGAGTGGCAAACACCACAGACACAATGTACACCGAGAGAGGCATTCACGCATGCCAACCAATTCAAAATAAATCAATCTGACATCCAAGTTAAAATAAGCAACTCCCTGGTGGAAGAGTAAAGAATCTTGCTTCCAATCGAAATAACACATTTCCCTTTCAAAACAATATACATTTCCAATTACTGTATATTGTCCAATCACCTTTTTAAAAAATGATTTAAAACACACTAAATCCAATTCAAAGCCTTTTAGGATAGTTGGATGCAAAGCAGAGCCTATGCTGAGGTACTGCAGATTTTTTTAAAATTCAGTCATCCCACCTCTTTTTTTCTGCTTTGAGTCATAAGTTATTTTTGCTTTTAAGTGCTGCAAATGCTACAAAAACGTTTTTTTAATATTTCAAGCCTTTATGTAAATTACTCAGGGGAGACTGAAAATTGTTGTTCTCATGGAGGGGAAGCCTGTGTGGAAGAACTGACCACTGTGTCCTGCGCCAGCCATGCAGAGAAGAAATTGCAATTTTTGAAAGTACTAGTTCACTCTATTTTCCTCAATTGTTTCTCAAGAGCTACCAATGATTGGTTTTTAAAAACCCAGCCCTAATATTAATGTATGAAGAGTTCATGTGGTTGATAGAATGATGGTGGGGTTGATAGTGTGTTGATAGAATAGTTCATAGAATGATGGAATAGGACTCAAGAGATCCAACTTCAAATTTCTACTGGGCCATTGAAACTCAGTTTGGGATGTCAACGATAAAACCACTCCTTAAATATCCCACTTCCCTTGATAACCCTATGAGAATTGCTGAAAGCCAGGTGTGACTTGACAGCATATAACAATAGTAGTGCATAGGGTTTTCCCCCCTCTTATGATTAAAGGTAGCTGGATAGCTCAGTGGTTTAGATTTCTGGCTTCAGAGTCAGAGGCTGGGAATTCAATTCCACACTGTAGCTCCTAAGAGAAGCGCCAGCCTATGTGCCCTTGGGCAAACTGCACAGTCCCAGGGTGGCCCCTTAAGAAGGGGATGGTAAACCACTTCTGAATATTCTCCACCTAAAAAATCCTGGAAAGGGTCACCATAGGTTTGAGTGGACTTGATAGCACACAATTATTTTTATGAGTAAGTAAACAAGGTCCTGTGTTCTAGGAGAAACCGTTGTTATTGAGATTACACAATATACTTACCATTTGTGCATTACCATACCTTGATCTTCAGGATTTTAGGTCACATCCTCTTTCTCTAACTTGAGTCCCGATATGAGCCCATTTATAGTTATCAGTACATTCAAGACATCATTAAGCATTTTATCTTTTCGGAATCCTCTTGAGTTTCATAAATCAAAATGCCTTTACCATCTCCTTCCACTTTTTGTTTTCTGTTACTCTTCTCTGCTCCTGGTGTATAACAAACGGTTTATGTCTCCAAAATATGTTGAGATGTTGAGATGTTTATGTCTCCAAAATATGTTGAGATGTTTATGTCTCCAAAATATGTTGAGATGCTCCCAAACCTAAACAGAATGCCTGTCCTGTTCTCTTTGTACACATCACTTGTAATTTCTGGCAGTAAAACTGAGTACAGTGGTGTACTCGCTAGACGATAACAATCTGTTCCCCTGAAATCGCTGTTTAGCGAAATTATTGTTTAATGCATTCCAATGGGGAAGAATCGTCGTTGTCTAGCGAAGATCGGCCATAGGAAAGCCTCTTTGCGAACTGCCGATCGGCTGTTTAAATTGCTGTCTTGCGAAGCTTGAGTCCCGAAAACATCTGTTTGCGAGTGCGGAGGGAGCTATCAAAATCGTCGTCTAGCAAAAATCGGTTTGCGAAGCAGGGACCAAACATTTTCCAGCGAAATTCCCCCATAGGAATCACTGTTTTGCTAATCGCTAGAATGATCGCAAAAAGCCAATGTCTACCGAAAAAACTGTCATGCGGGGTAACTGTCTAGCGAGGCACCACTGTATACATATCTCTTTCCACTTGGGTTTTTGGTTTGTTTCTGATTTGGGGCAGTCCTTTGTCCTTTTCCCATGGATAGCTACCACCACATAGAAGGTACTGACTGTTTTTGTTTGTTTGTTTGTTTTTCATTTAACACTTATTCTTGCTGTCGAGCTGTTTTGTATTGTCTCTCCTTTACAGGTCAATTTGCTGTCCCTTAGCAGCCAGGATTGACAAAAAGCTGAACTTGTATCTGGATACTGACTACCAATTTCTGCCTGTCTCTTTAAAAGTTCTACTTTTTCAGCTGTCATGATTTGGCTAAACGTTTGTGATTCTTTCTGGATCTCTAGGATGGAAACAAATGTTCAAGGAATTTTGGAAGTGACCCAAAGAAAGCTGCTATTTTCTGTTTCTCTCTTCAAAATTCTCCTGCTGTTCTCAAGCGCTGCTCAGATTCCATGAACCAAGTCAAGTGGGCCTAGAACAATTTTCCCTCTGTCACATTTATTTAAAGAAAATATCTACAACGATAGGATGAGACCACCTCCTTTTCTTGCAGGGGCCAGTTTTAATCCTGCTACATTTCTTTAGAAGTATTTACACATCAGAGTATCTGGTTATCACTCATAAGAGAAATTCGATGTCTTCAGTCTTTTTCTTTAAATTCAGTTCATTCTTCAGTTTGTAACTGGAGGGTCTCTTGTTACAATACCAAGTGGTTTTTCTCGTCTGCATCTAAATAGCCCCTATTGTGCCATTTCTGCTTCCAGCTGGATCAGTGGCATCTTTAGGTGCTCTGCCACAGTTCCTAACCTCTTTCTTTCCCAAATGTGCTAAGACCCTTCCCTTTTAGGAAGTGTTCTGAACACTTAGGGTATCCAGTGCAGTGTGGTGGATAGAGTGATGGACTAAGATTCTGGAGACCAGGATTCGAATCCTCACTTGGCCATGGAAACTCACTAGGGAGACAGAACTGGAAAAGGTACTCCTTAACTATCTCACTTACCACAAAAGCCTTGTTAGGGTTGCTATAAGTCAGTTGCAACTTGATGGCACACACATAGACACTCAGCCCCAATCTAATCCCATTGTTATGGGCTGCTCAAACACCAATTATCTGCTAACTTCTGCTGCTCATGAATTTGTTCATTTTTGGAATCCGTTCAGAATCTATTAGCAGAGGAAGCCACAGCCAAGGTGACTGGTGGATTCAGCCCTGAATTATTAGCAAAGCAGGTTTCCCTTTATGGAAAAGCAAAGCAAAATGTTGCCTCTGTCTTCTCCTAGCAAGAAGGAAATGTGAGAAAGAAGGAAATGACATCAGAAACCCTGAGACTATGAGTCTAGAAGGAAGGAAGGTCAGCATTGGTCAAAGCAGCTAAAGAAGAATCTAGGAAACTTGAGAAGGTCCTTTGTCTATTCCTCTCCATGCAAAGATATGCATCCTGTCCAGAGGAAGCTGAACTGCAATCAGTCCCCTCCAACACAACACACAGGAAGCTGGCTAGATCCATTGGAAAAGCTCAGATCAGGTAACTTGCATAACCTCTTCTGTTTGCTGAGAGTTTAATATCCACAGGGCTCCATCAACTAACATTGTCCTAGCCTTGCAATGTACTGCCTGCAGGAAAGGAGTGCTATAAGTCCTAATTCAGTAGACATACTAAGAGAGATTAGAGAGTGGTTTTAAAAAAAACTTGCAAAAATTAGCACTGCAATCTGTCAAGCAGTCTGATCAAAATGACATCTCCCTAATCTGCTCCACACTGTGGAAAGTTCCCTGATTTGAAAGACAGGCACAGTCTACAGCGGCTTCAATTCAAACCCATCCTGAACACAGGGAACTGCTTGCGACTTCACCAGTGGCTGCCTTATTTCTACAGATGGAAAGAGATTTATCAGAAAGTTTAACTGTGGTCTTGACATTCAGAAAGGGAGAAGCTGTCAATACTTTGCTGGCTCCAAATCACTATTGTAAGTAGCTAGTGGCCTGGCCACTCATGATAAAATTTCCCTTTAGGCAGTAAAATAAAGGTGTATTTATGTTTAAAAAGGAAGAAAATGTTCAAGCCACCTTTTAGGCAGGTAATACGCATCATATGACTAGTATAAGTAAATGGGGATAGAAACATTGTAATGATAGTAGTAAAAGTTGTAGTTCTGATTATGATTACTTCTTAATCTCATCCTTCCTCCATGGTGTTCACTTTATGGCACATACTGGAGATACCATGGTGTTACCTCTCTGCTAATTCTCAAGGCTAAGCGGGAAATTCAATGTGTTTTATGGATCATATAATGAAAGAGATGCAGAAGAAATATTTGTATGATGAGTTAGAACTCTCTGCAGTGAACATTGCTTTATGCTCGCTTCCACTCGGTGACATTTTCCATTTTATTGCCCATTCATCTAGTCTACATAGATTCTTTTGGAAGTGCTTCAAAGTCATGCATGTTTTCACAACCCTAAATCATATGAAATAATTTGCAGTAATATTTGTGACAAAGCAATTTATATTAAAGATGTTACATTTATTGAAACAATTGATATTAAAGATATAAAATATCTCATTTCGTTATCTGTTTTGCTTTTACAAAGAGTCCTTTTAAAAACACCACTGACTTATAGAGAACCTTTATTTCAACACGCGTATAGAAAAGGAATCTACCTTGCAACAATCCAATGAACTCACCTGAAATTCTTGGGCGGGGGGTATAAGAAGTCTACGTAATCTGATTTACCCTTTCTTCCATTGTCAAAGCTGTGATGGCAGAACGTATAGACAAAAGGATACATCCCAAGGATAACTGCTTCAAGGCATTTGATAGGTAAAGATTCCCTGGTCATTTCTCTTGCAGATTCCATTAGCCTAGGAGGGCAAGACAAGATAAAATAGAATATCTTATTTATAAAACATTTGGGCCAGGAATGATTTTGCCTCAAAGTTCTTATGACATCGGTCACAGAGCAAATCTGCGTTGCCCACAAAGACACTTATTTATAGGCAGTTTTTAAGGAGGGAAACAAAGAGAATAAACTTTTTTGTTGCTGCTGCTCTTCCCTCAATCGAGCACTGAATGCCTTCAAATCTGCACAAATTACAAAAGAGTTTTTGGTGTGTGGAGCAACTATTCACAAGTTCCTACAAGATACATATTGTAGCTTGTAGTTCTAAGGCTCTTCCAGGCACACCATTTGTTCTGCCTGACTTCACCTCCCTTTTTGTCATTTGGTTATGGAAGAGCATAGGATTCACTGGAATTTAGGTCCTATTAGCTATCTTGCACTGAGATGCTTCGCCATGACCACTGGGGGCTTATTGCTCTGTGCAGATTGTGCCTCCCTCCTTGAACATCATAAGGAGCCAGATCTGTACTGGAACTTGTCAGTCTATGGCACACTTCCTCAGCGTGCTTTCTTGCCTGCTGCTTCCCCTCCCCCCCAATGGTGCAATAGCACTAACATGCCTAGGAAACATTGCACTAAAATCCATCCTCCAGTACAAAATGGTTCGAATGCAACCCAAGGGTTTGGGGAGTGAGAAGCAGGTGCAGAAACAGCGGAGATGGGGGGCAAAGCTAGTACAAAGCATGAGAAAAGGATGGTCATTGGAAAAAAATCTAGGAGCCAGAATCCTATTAGTATTGCACAGTATCAATCCAACTTCATGCAAATAGAGTGCATAATCTTGTGAGCTGCCTATTTCATTCTTGGGCATTCTCAGGTTGCACAATTGGTTGTGCACCCACCTGCACACCTAGGCACATGGCAGATGGCTTGCAGAATGCAAAAACCACTTGTGTTAATGTCTTCACATATATATCGTGTTCTTCCAGAAATAAGACAGGGTCTTATATTAATTTTTTCTTTTAAAAAATGCATTCGGGCTTATTTTCAGAGGAGGTTCCCCCCATGTACAACAATCTAAAGGTAAAGGTAAAGGTTCCCCTTGACAATTTTTGTCCAGTTGTGTTCGACTCTAGGGGGCGGTGCTCATCCCCATTTCCAAGCCATAGAGCCAGCTTTTGTCTGAAGACAATCTTCCATGGTCACATGGCCAGTGCGACTTAGACACGGAATGCTGTTACCTTCCCACCGTGGTGGTACCTATTTGTCTACTTGCATTTTTACATGCTTTCAAACTGCTAGGTTGGCGGGAGCTGGGACAAGCGACGGGAGCTCACTCTGTCACGTGGATTCGATCTTACAGCTGAAGATCTACAGACCTTACAGCACAGAGGCTTCTGCGGTTTAACCTGCAGCGCCACCACAATAATCTACATTTATTCAAATGCAGCCATGTCATCTTCTTCTGGTTGCTGCACATGGTAGAGGGCGGGGTTTCACTTAACTGGGGCTTATTCTTGGAGTAGGGCTTATATTACGAGCATCCTGAAAAATCATGCTAGGGTTATTTTCAGGTTAGGTCCTATTTTTGGGAAAATGCTAGTATGCTGAAATCCTGTTCATTAGCATACTAAGTTGTACCAGAGCAGGCCTATTGCACCAGTGGGGATTTGGTGAGTCAACGCCTTCATAAGTCCCATTGAGTCAAATGGGCCTACTCTAGTTACAACTTACTATGCTAAAGTAAGTCACAATCAAGGTAGGCCCAAACAAATCAACAGAACTTACAGAGGAGTTGACTCACCAAATCTACATTGATTCCATGGACCTAATCTGATGCAATTTAGTACACTAAGCAGTAGAATTTCAGCTCAAATTTTGAAATGTTAGCATAATTTATCTTGTAAGTATATGATTAGCAGAATACACCTTCCCCTTTTGGAAATAAATCACATCCACACTTCTAATTCCAACAAAATTAAAGAGCAAATATTTCTTAGAGAAATACTTTGATATGCTACTGCTGCTGCTGCTGCTGCTGCTGCTGCTACTACTACTACTATAAATAAATAAATAAATAAATAAATAAATAAATAAATAAATAAATAAATAAATAAATAAATAATAGGAATCCTTGGGCTAACTAACTACGGTAGAGATGCATGGCTACCACCTCACCTCTTAAAAATTTAGTCAGGATGTTTCCTGTGTCTTCTCTCAGAAAGAATCAAGAAAGAAATGTAAAAAGGATGGAAGGAACATCAGCACCCCTAAAAGTATCAGTCTAGGTTGAAGGAAGATCAGTATAGGTCAGAGCAGATAAAATACAATCACCTTTTTCTAATGACCTTTCACACGTTTGCAAAACTCCAGAGCTTAGGAAAGCTCCTCCCTTTCCCTCCCCACTGTCTCTTTCCCTCTCCTTTTTATTACAACTCATAGAATTCCTAGACAGCACGATCACTGGAAATGCTTCTTGGGAAATGCTGGGAATTCTGGGAGTTAAAGAAACCTGAATGGCACATCCCCGCTCTTCATGCGCTTCTCCACAACATCCGAAAAAGGCCCGGCTGCATCCTCTCTTGCTCCTCTCCTCCCACCCAACTGCTTACAGTCACAACTCCAAGTCTACCAAGGATCTCATTCTGAGCACAGCTGCTGCAGGCCCTGCTTAACGCGTTCACAACCATTCCTATTCATAGATCAGAGTTCTCGCTTAGGAAAGGCACCAGCGAAGGCACAGAGACACCCAGCCTGCTGTCCGTGCGAAGAGGAGCTGGCACAGACACCCTCAGCAAACAGCACTGAATGTGCTTCCTACAGAAGTCTCCCAGCTTTCCGCCTGCAACTGCTTCGTCAAGGGTTCAAAAGCAGGCTGGGGGGGGGGGAGAGGATGGACACTTACTTCAGAGCTGTGACATCTTGTACTGTTAAATGTTACTGAGTATTCTAAAATATGGCTGCGCTGGAGGGCACTAACTTTTGAACTTTAAGAAGAACCCTCAGTTCTCCCATTATGTTCTGAAATAGAAATAACCAGTCTGTAACAAAAAGGGATAGCAGAGTGTTGGGACCACCTCAAACTGGAGCAGCAGCATTATGTCTGTAATGATTCCTTAAATAATCACTTTTCTCTAAGTAGAAAATAAGCATGGCAAAGATAAAGCTGGGCAAAAACATCACACTCCAAAGTACATGTAACTGGAAAGGGGGGACCCTCATAATCTTCCCCATCTCTATCTCCATTTCTTCCACATTTTAATTTTAAAGTGGAAGATACTTGGGGCAGGGACCTATCGGATGATAATCTTATAATTGATAAAGTCTGACGCACACTGTTAATGGCACATATGGTCTGGGTGAAGGATGTGTTTCCATTTTTGCAGCAGCACCTACAAATTACAGGCACATGTTTCCTCTACACTGTGAACAGCTATGACTCTGCCCGGGCCATACATGTGCTTGCAACTGCATGGGGAAACATTAGTGTAAACCAGTCTGGAAAGGGATTCAGCTAGCTCCTTTTTTCCCTCCCACGCTGAGCTACAAGAACCACAGAGCTATCTATATGTCCCTTTGTGAGGATATACAGACAACATCTGTGGCATCTCTGGCCTAATCAGCTTTGGAGATTAGCAACAGATATAATGCCTGCCTCTCCACTGCATGTTATTGTTTACCTGAGAGGTGGAAGATCAAGCCTCTTGTATTATCCCAGTTGAAGGAAACAGAGGCAAGCTGTCAATCAGCTTTCTGAGCTGATCCAGGCATACCCTGGGAAGGCAGGATAAGTAGCGAGTGACCTTTTAACTCTCCACAGGGAGGACCTGAACCTCATGGCTCGAGAACTCCTGACACCATCTCCAAAGCAGGAAGCGATGGCTGCGCAAAGCTGTGAGTGACAATTCATGAGCTACCCTGGAAAAGGAACATCAGCTTCTCTTTACAGAACGTTTCAAGGTAATTATCCCAGATGGCCTCCCAGCCGCCCAAGAAAACAACCCTTACGGTGGGTAGCATATTAACAACTCCATTGCCTGATGCTCCTCGTAAGATGCGCTGTGCAAAAGGGCAGCAACTCATCCTGGTTTTGGTAGAATATCCATTCCAGTTTAATGCAGTTTCCATTTTCAGTGCATGAACTCCCTCGTCTTGACCCTTCAGCACATTGAGGGGTTATTAAATTCAATACACGAAGCACTTCCTAGCTCAACAAAAGCAGATGCATCCTGGTGAGTCATAAGTTGCCACGCCAGAAGCTGCCTAAAGGGCTTATTTTACTGAAGTCAGATACCAACCCAGGCCTTAAACTCTTGGAGAAACATGGAAGTGCAACAGATTAGAAGTAACACAACCACCTGCAGTGAGTTATCCTTTTTTGGAGGGTGAAAAAAAAATGTTACATTCCAAAAGAATGTTTACAATTTAGGTTTTAATGGCAGATTGTATACTACTTCCTTATGAAGCCTACAGGGTTTTTTTTATCAAGCAACACAAAACATAAGGAGAGTAGTGCTTTGCACTAAGGTAGCAGTAAGTAAGCAAGCAAGCAAGCAAGCAAGCAAGCAAGCAAGCAAGCAAGCAAGCAAGCAAGCAAGCAAGCAAGCAAGCAAGCAAGCAAATAAATAAATAAATAAATAAATAAATAAATAAATAAATAAATAAATAAATAAATAAATAAATGCAATGGATTACTTTTCAACATTGGAATAATAAGTTACTCTCCTCTATCACCACCACCACCATCCCCTCAAAAAAAAGAGAGAGAATTTTGTTGGAAAGGATAAACTAAACAGTCTACCAAGCTTTACCAAGATTTCAGGCAATCTGCTAAAGATAAAGACAATTCTTCCAGATCTATAATCAGACTTCTAATCAATACAATAAAGCACCTAACTGCCTCACATATATATGGTAGCAAGACTCAGACATAATGGTAGACAATCACTATAACAAACATAGCTGGAGCAACCATATAACAATTAATTGCCCTGATTTGCATACTGTGTTGGTTAATTTGTGAAATATGTGGGCTATTTTGCATAGCATGCAAATCATGCTGCCCAGATTTGGACAATTGGATTATAGCAACCCTATTAATTTTGCAGTTATCGTAAATATAAACACTGCAGAGAATCTCCCTCAGTGCCACTACCACTAAATCAGATCAAGCGTGGGTGATATTGGTAGACCTGGAGAGCCAATGTGGTTGAAAACCCACCCACCGACCCAATTGCAAGCAGTAAAGTTTGTTCTAACTTTTGTTTCTGCATCTCCTTTCATTGTGGGTGGGTGAGGAACCCCCTTCACCTACATAGACTGAAAAACCACTGCTCCTGGAAACCTCCAAGAGTAGGGAAAAAAACTTTTCCTTTGCCAAACATAATTCACACTGAGAAATATTGGGGGGCCTCTGAGCACAAGTCAGGAAGAACATCTTTAGCATCTCAGTAAAGCCGCTTCCTTAGTGCTTTTTTGTGTGGGAGGTTTACAAAAATGGTCCCGGGGGGGGCGAGCGTTCTCTGCAGTTCGCAGGCTACAAAGTAGTACTCACCCCTGTATTAGATGCTAAATAAGCCCTTCCAGGAGAAAGGTGGAAGGAGAAAGCCACTCATTTGGGCACTGCAGCTGAATTTATTAAAAATGTAGGGATGAAGAAACTGCAGAAATTTGCAGGGGGGCGGAGAAGAGCCTGGGCAATGAGTTGCTAAATAAATTAGCATTGACCAGCTGACTAGTGTCAGTGCCACTAAGTTTGCAACAGGAAAAGGAACTTGCTAAAGGTTTGATGTGTTCCAGGGAAGGCAGGTTATGCAATGCATTTAGCAAGAAACAAGCAAATTTGCATTGAACGTGCTGTGATGTTCTCAGTATTTTTTTTCTCAGCTTTAATAATCCTCCATCCATCCCCCCCCCCCCCCGGAACAACAGTGCTGTCTCTCTACCCACACCCCAAGGTCCCTGGTTCAGTTTCGATTTGCCTCCAGCAAGGGTGCAAGAGATTCTCATCCACAACCTTTGAGAACTTCTGTCAGTGAATGGCATCCATACTACTGTCAGTGAGGGGCTAAAAATCCTGTTGCGTAGCTGCACAAACATAACTTGGATGTGACACTTGTAGTAGCTACAGTTGCACCAAGGCAAAAGTGCTATCCACAAAGCACTTGTGACAACACATTGCACACTCAGTTAAAACGGGACCCACACAACTGATTGTGAAGACCTTGTTGCTGGAGAAGAATGCCAAGCACATCTCCAGTGGTGTGCCCTTATATTATGCCTTGACAACCAGGATTCCAGCCAGGGTCAGGCATGACTCTTGATTCTCAGTGTGAAGGAACTGAAAAATAGGGGAATATGGAACACAGAATACATTTGGAACCTTCAGGTTTCTCTCTCAGTGCCTGGGAAAAGCTGGCTGAAAATGCGGGGGGGGGGGCATATCTCTTGCATCGTAAAGTCCTCAAGGCCACGTCAGTTTCTTATCTGGCACTGCACTGATTGGATGATTTCTATTGTGTGAAGGAAGAGGGGCAGAAAGTGGTTTTGTTTTTGTGAACATTTGAGGGAACTTGAAACCTGATTGGCAGACCATCTGGGAGGCTCGAGAATGTGATGTTTAATGTATTTAAAAGGTGCTCAGAAGTTACTTTAGTTAGCTTAGCTGACCCCTCAGGAGATGCTATGTTCAGCTGCCATCCTGGAATGATGCACTCTCCTTCAGAACTATATTGGTGCTACATTAATGTGTGTGTATTATGTAAATTAGCTAGTTTTGTTATTTTCTGGTGTGCTTCTCTCAATTGTTTCAGCCTTTGTCTCAAATTATCCCTTTTGCTCCAAGTGCTTTTTGAAATCATTTTGAACATTAGGGACCCTTTAATCTTTTTTCACTATCTATAATAAAAGATAAAAATGTTGGGATCAGAGAGTCTGTGGTACTAAAACCAGGTCTTGCTTTGGCCAGCTACAGGCAGCCATGCTATTTTTATGGATGTGGTGGCAGTTCTACCTTGCAAGGTGGGCATAGTGATTCTGAGTAGATTTTTCAAACTCCATGGTTTTGAGGAGCTTGAGAGGGACCCTCATCAGAATAACAGAGAGCAATTGTCTAGATTTTTGTAATGCACTGCAATGCACCCATGTATCAGAACATTAGAACATAAGAAGAATCATGATAAATGAGATTAAAACCCCACCTGTTCCTGCATTCTCTTCACCCAGTTGCCCATTAGTCACCTATGGGAAGGCTGTTTAGCAGAACATAAGTATAAAGATACTGTCTGACTTACATCCCATAGTAGCTGTTATTTGAATGCCTATTGTCTCTGGAACTGGAAGAAACACTTAGGACTAGTAACCACTGACAGCACTTTCCACCAAGAATTTATCCAATTCTCTTTTTTGAAGTCCTCCAGGATGGTGAGCATTGCTACACTGCTTGTGGTAGCAAATTCCAAAGTTTTACTATGTGAAGGTGAAGAAGTAATTCCTTTTATGCCTTTTACTCAGAAGAGTGGATTAAATTAGACATTATCAGGAACATGCATTTCTTGCAAGGAACCTATTTCTCCTCCCACAATGGGATTTCATCGGAGTTTCATGCTTCAGCAATCTGATCTGTAAATTAAGCTCCAGTGACCAATCACAAAGTGCACTGGAAGGCAAGCTAAGAAGTGAAGAAAGCATATGCCGTGACATACAGACATCTTTCACCACTTGACAGAGGATCTCTTCAAAAAACATGCTAAGTGTAGTCTGGGAGGTATTATTCATAAGGCTGACTAGGCTGAAGGCCTCACAAGGGACTAGGGGTCCGTCAATTGGCCAGGGTCAGGATTAGAGATGGGAAGGTCTGGGGAAAATGGGGGGAAATGGGGGGGGTTCCGTTGTTTTTTTTCAAAGCTATTTTTTTTCCAGAAAAACTGAAAAAATATGGAGTGTGGAATATGTTCTTTTACAATGATAAATAATATGTCTATGACATGGTATTCAAACCATATAAGATGAAGACATTAATGAAAGACTTCTGAGACTTTATGTATTTCAGTTCTCAGGCTGTCAGCTGTCACGGCATGAAAAATTGAAGTCCCTGAGGGGTTCTCAAAATACCTGAAAGCCAAGGAGCTTGGCCATGGGTTAATACGGCCCTGAGTGTAACTTGACTCCACAATGAGACATCCAAGAAAATCTTCTTGTCCATCAGTTCTACGCTGCTTTACCCATGCATCAAATTCATCTTGAATCCTTCCTTTAAAAAGAAACCATGGCTCCAATACAGCAGCGGGGGTGCCTGATGTGTCCAAATAACCCAAAGAGAGATCCCGTTACTTACCCACTTAAAGGTCTTGATTTCCTAATTTCAAAGAATTGAGTTCCTGTGTGATTGTATCTGGATTTTATTAGTTCAGGCAAAGTAACTGACAGAGAAAGTGGAGAACCCCGGGCAAGGTTCACAGAAATTACTAGATCATAAATTCTTCTAGAAATGTAAGCCAATGCTATTAAGTCTATTCACAGAAGTCAAGTACCCTATGTGTGTGTGAGAGAAAATAATTTCATGTCATAGAATTAGAAGATTATCTTTGAGAAAGACTTCACTAATCAGATACTGGAACCCAACAGAACCCAGTTCGATTATCATTTTTGAAAACTCAGATCCATTTGACCATAACTGCAACAATGTAAAACTAAGTGTAAATAAGAGACTTTATGGAGGATTTTATTTATGGTAAAGCAGTACAGGAACAGTGTGTGAAATCTAGCATTGGGCCAGTGTTAATTCCTATAGGCAATCATGCTTTTTCCTTCATTGTTAACACCTCTTCACCTTAACTCAGACATAAGCATGATGGAACTAGTGTCCCAGTTCAAACATGAGTGCGAAACCATGTTCTAGTCACATCTGGAGAACCAGAACCCTCAATCAACAGCTTAGAATGTTATGTTTTAAAATGAATTTGTTGTGTTGCTTATTACTTCTCTGCAGTCCCGTTGCTCTTATTATAGAACCAACTGTGCAAGTAATTTGTTGCATTATTAATACAGTGCATTGTAAAAACTAGGTCAGAAAATATGGAGAAACACTCGCTGGCTCTCTCTAGTGAACAATTCTGATATTGCCTCAGAAATATTTACAAAAATCTGAACGACAAAATAATGCTTCCCTTTTTATTTACAGTTGAGGAGAATGGCATAAAATTGCCAGTGGGAGTCTTTTAAAATGCTTCCAAAAATACTTTGAAATGCCCTTGAAAAATGGACATTTTAAAGTAACTAGGTCTTAACTCTTTGCATAGGTTTTACACCTAAAAGATAACTCCATAACTGCCAGTTGTGTTGTGTTACCCCATAGGTAACTGGTTATGAGGAGTTAACTGGCTACTTTCGGTCTCTTCCCTCAATTTTGTATAGAACCAGTCTAGGTAAAGAACCACCAGAGTTCCAGTTCGGAGCATCCAGATGTTGTTGGGCTCCAGTTCCCATCACTACTGGTCAACCTGGCCAAGGATCAGTTAAGATAGAGGTTGGAGTCCATCCACACTGGGGGGGGGGGAATGTTCTTCATCCCTATTGTAGGAAAGTGAGGTTTTCTCAGACACTGGACTGGCCCCGTAATCCAAGCTACCCACTGGGACAACCTACACAAAAAGGACAATGTTTTCTTGTTTGGGCAAAGACTTTAGCTGTGCAGAGGGATTCTCTCCTTCCTTACAGAGCGCTCAGGACAGCTTCCTGCCTGAACCTGGTGAGTTTCAGTATGTTGCTTGGTCTTGATCCTTGGCTTTGTTTCCTTGTCTCCCACCTCCTGATCCTGTCTCTCTCTCCATGCATTTCCCTCCAGGACACCTATAGCACCGGTGCATCGTCCATAAGCCAATAGTCTAACCAAGAACTTAAATCACAGTGAACCCCTTTCCCAAAGTATTCAAAGATTAAAGTGCTCTTTTGTGGGAAGGTCTGAGTTCATCAGGCAAGGATTATGCTGTTTTGACTTGGAAAGACTTGGGTTATTCATAGTGGTTGAATTATTCATGTCTGTAGTGTGCTTTCTGCCAAAGCTGCTAGTCTCCGGAGGTCCTTCATCTATGTTCTGACAAGTGGTGGTTAAAAAAAAAAAAAAACACCTTAAGAATCTGTCAGAAGCCACTGATAGGATTCATTGTTCCCAACATGTTCCCAGGGACTCATGCTGTAACAAAAAAGATGTTATCCATGTTGAGACCCTGCCGGATACCACCTGTGGTCAACACAATGGTTTGTATTACTACTTTCCATCATTCTCTGAAGTAGGATGGCAGCTTAATAGCCTGGCTGAAGCAAAATTGGAACATCTGTTTGCAGTGTAGACACAAGAACTGGAAGGGGGGAATACATCAAAAATGAGACAAAGTATTTATTAGTTCTTTGGTTATGGTGCTGAGTTAACAGTACTCAAAACTCCCAGTTGCCCTAGCAATATTACCTACCTACCTACCTACCTACCAACCAACCACAAGATTACTTGTGAGTTGGACAAGCTGTGAGAAAGAAAGAAGTCTTCAGTTGCCAAACATCTCCATTGATGTCATGACACTTCTGTAGGCAGAATTTATACAACAGGATTCTGGACACTATAACTGAAAGACTGGTAAAGCATAGAAGCCAACAATGGATAAAGCTACTGTGACAGGTGCAGTCAAGGGTAAAAGCAGAGTTTGGAAGTGACCAGTTACAAATAACATACAGTGATGCCTTGACTTACGAACGTCCCTACCTACAACCTTTTTGAGTTACGACCTGCTCTGGCCGCAAAATTTTGCTTCGACTTGGGGCCGGAGCTTCCAGTTACAAACAGAAAAAGGCAGGGGGAAAAAGCGGGAAATTCTAATTTCTAACTGTAAGTCGTGACAAGGCTGCTTCTTTGTAGCTTTTTCGCACCAGCAGTTAGAGTGTGTGTGATCAGAGAAGGCTGCCTGGTAAGGTAAGGTGCTGTTTTCTGGGTGTTTTTGCAGCATGGTTTTGGGCTGGGGGGGTTATGTTTTTGTGCTGTGATCGGTCTAGGGGGGTTGTTTGTTTGTTTTGTCCCCCCCCCCATTTCCAATGGGTCTTGGGGTTTTTTTGTTGCTTTTTGGAGTGCCTTTTCCCATTTCTGATGGGTCTTGGGGGGGTTGGTTGCTTTTTGGTGTGTTTTTTTTCCATTTCTGATGGGTCCTGGGAGGGTTGTTTGTTTCATTGGTTTTCCCCCATTTCCGATGGGTCTTGGGGGGTTTGTTTGCTTTTTTGCTTTCTCCCCCATTTCTGATGGGTCTTGGGGGGTTTGGTTGCTTTTTGGAGTGTTTTTTCCCATTTCCGATGGGTCTTGGGAGGGTTGATTGTTTTTTTTTTGGGTTCCCCATTTCTGATGGGTCTTGGGTGAGTTGGTTGCTTTTTGAAGTTTTTTTCCCCATTTCCAATGGGTCTTGGGGGTTTGTTTGTTTGGGGGGTTTCTCCCCCATTTCGGATGGGTCCTGAGAGTTTGTTTGTTTTGGGGGGGTTCCTCCATTTCCGATGGATCTTGGGTGGTTTGGTTGCTTTTGGGATTTTTCCCCATTTCCTAAGGGTCTTGCATGCTTCCCTTGCTTTTTCCTTTGTTCTCTTTGCATTTCCGAACTGCCCCTTTGTTCTCTCTGCATTTCTGACCTGGTCCCTTTGTTCTCTCTGCATTTCTGACCTGGTCCCTTTGTTCTCTCTGCATTTCTGATGTGCTCCATTTGTTTTCTGTGTATTTCCTATGGGTCTTGCACGCTTGATTGCTTTTCTTCCTCCCCCCTTCAGCCAGAAGGGATTAATCGCATTTCCAATGAGTCTTGCAGTGCTTTTGTGTGTGTGTGATTTTTTTTCTTCGGCCGGAATAGATTAACTGCATTTCAATGCATTTCATTCGGAAATGGTGCTTCGACTTACGGCCATTTTGACTTACACCCATCTTCCGGAACCAATTAAGTTCATAAGTCGAGGCACCACTGTAATCATCTGTAATAAGTTACTGTTTGGGAGAAAGTGTAACAGTTACAAAAATAATGTAATAAGTACTTACAATGTTATAATATAAAAGTAACAAGTAGTGTTTTCTAGTTACCTTTAAATGTTATTTTGAAAATCACTTTTAGGTAATTTAAACACTTTTTCTGGTCTTATGACATTTTCTCATCAGAGTTTGTTAGATAGATTTTGTTTGTTTGTTTTACCATTTGTGTTTTTGTAAATAATTATGAAATGTGGTATCAGAATTGTCCATGAGGAGCAATCAGGAATTATTTCTCTGTGTTTTTCTGGTCTGCTGGTAGGGACTATGCAATACATTAATAGTAAACAATACAAAGAATTACCTGCATGATGGGGCAGCAATAACAATAAGAGCAAATTAGCTACTGCAACACAGTGGCAAGAACACTACTGATTAGTTACACTGGCATAAATGCAATGGCAGAAATCAAAGCAACAAATTGCCATTAGTTAACAAGTCACTATTTGTATCCCTAAACTCACATCACATCACATGACTGTTTCAGAATAAAGCAGTGACTCACCAACTAGCTGCAAATCACCTCTGTGATTTACACCCCTGCACTTACACGAGCATAAATATTCATTAGTAATGCTAAAGTCTAAAGTCCTTTCAGAATATAATGTTTCAAGATCTGGGCAAAAGACAGGATTCACTCACATGCACACAGGGGGAGGTGAGCAAACACCTACACAAAAAAAAAATCAGCAGGAGGCCAACATAGGAAAGGCCCTGACCCTCCACCTCCAGAAACGAGGCAGTCATGAGTGGGCCAAGGGGGTAGCATCCCCAGATCCATTCTAGACCAGCTTCTACTAAGGTGGTAGCTTTCCAAAAGTCTGTGGAAAACGCTCATTGAGACCATGTGAGCGTATTCATACCTATGTCTTCCACCAGTGTAATCTGTCACCACAGAGGCCTGTAAACCCTCCTCCTGTTGACCTTGCAACTCAGCCAGGTTCACACAAAACATTTCTATGGATAGGCATTCAACCTCTCTCTTCAATTATCTACTCCTCAGTGTCAAATAATGCTAATTATGGGGCCCTAAAGATCGAGAGAAGGCGCCCTGGTTGAATAGCCTCATAAATCTCCACAAACGCTTGACAGGGCAGCCTAAGCACTTTTCTTCTCACTCATTTTCTGTCCTCATAACAGTAAATTTTTCATTCATTTCTATCCTCCTACAGTATTGGTAAATTATCCCTTCCTTTACCTCATCCATCCATCCATTCATTAGCAGCTCAACGGATGACTATAGCACAGCAATCTCCTGACTTCTGGTTGGTTTCCATGGGGGGTGGGGGAAGAGGAGGAAGGCTGAAAAAGTAAAGTAAAGGATACTGGAGCATCTTCATGTAATTCTGTATTGCCTGAAGCCATTCTGGGATCGTCATGGAAGCCCTGTAGTTTGGCACGGATGGAACAGAAGGCTGCACAAAAGGGGAAAGAGAAAGACAAGGGCTGAAAGATGTCATGGCTTCAACATAGGCAGCCAAAACAAGGTTATTCAAGCAACAGAGCAGGGGAAAGGAGAGGAGAAACAAAGCTGAATCCAATGGCCACACAAAGTCTCATCGTCTGCTTATTTGGAATGAAGTCTCACCAAGCTCAGTAGGACTTCTTCCTAAGGCAAATGTGCAAAGCCGAGCTGCAAACGTTGCAAAACACGCATTCGGTGCCTTGCAAGAATGCCGCCAACTTCTCAAAGGTCAGCTTTTGTCTTCCTTCTAACTTTGTGTCAGCTCGAGGAACCGTTCAGAGTCTGGCATCACAAGCCCAGACAGAAGCCTGTTTCCCATCTTTTTCCATGCCTCTCTCACCCCACTCCTCCTCTGAAATATTTCACGCAGCTGTTTCATGCAAGAGTAGAAGGGAGCTCATTATGCTATCCGATGTCTCTGCCGGCAATTGACAAATGGACACAGGCGCATGAAACGGGATGCACGAAACAGCTGAACCACTGACATATGGGGCAGGAGGCAGCTGTCAGGATACCAAGTGACTGAAGTACCAGCAAGCTTCCCAGACTTCTCTGGCATGACAATCTCGGGTAAAAGAGAAGCGCTGCTTATTTAAGAGCTGTCTATCTGAACCCTTAGGTGAAAATAGTAGCCAGCTACAGTTTGAGAGTGACAGAGAGGAATCTGGACAAGGCCTCCCTGACTTAAAAAACTGATAGTTGCTTCCTAAAATTGCGATGGCTTTCCCATCTCTTTAATACAGTGCAGGTCTATTCCAAATCATAATAAGCAAGAATTAAGCATCATAATACATACAATAAATAAACATTAATAATAAGCAGTGGATTAATACATTTTCCAGCACATGGACTCCTCAGGCCAGCCTCCATAGCCATGCTTCCAAGAAAAAACAAAGCCGTGAAAATGCGGGAAATTGCTTAATTGACTAACTGATTAAGAAGTGAGTGAACAAGCTTTTGAAAAAGACGATCAGCTCAGATCTCCACACGCACAGCAAAGGTACAAAAAGGGAAGGGAAGTCATTGCAATGGTCTTATCCTATGGAAATGTGCTTGTATGAGAGCAGCAGGAACAGCAAGAAAGGTTCTCTCAGAAGACCTGTTGACACTTCTAAGGGAAGGAGTCTGCCCATGCTTTGGACACATGACTCACTGGAACAAATGACAGTACTGGGGAGGGCAGCAGAAAAAAGAGGAACACTGGATATAAAATGGATTGATCCAATAAGGGAAGTCACAGCCTTGGGTTAGGAATACCTGAGCAGAACCAGTTAATGACAGGACTTTTTGGAGGTTACGAAGTCCAAGGGTCACGGTAAGTCAGAAGCAATTTGACAGAACATAACCACACAGGGATTTCCTGCCAGGTTCCAAATACCTTAGGTCTCTCCAGCCTAGGGACATGCATGTGGTATGGAATGCATGGATTACAATTCTCATCATCCTCAGCCATATGGATGGGGAAACTGAAATTGCAGCCTGGAAGGTTTCCATTTCGGAAAGACTGATATATGCTTTAGCAAGGGTGGGCAACTCAGAGAGGTCCAAGGGCTTCCCCAATTCCTTAGTATGGGGGGGGGACGGGGACTACAGGGCAGATTGAAAAACTTCACCACTTTTTTATGCCTCTAGGGCTTCCTTTTTTGAAAACCAGAAGTGGCCAGATTTCAGTTTGGGAGAAAAGAGACTTTCCCAGCTTAAAGCAGTGACATGGGGGGGGGACATGGGAGAGTGGCTTTCTTGGGGTTTAAAAAAAAGATTGGAAGGTTGTGCAGCCCTGGGGGGGCTGCTTGTGGTCCATGATTCACAAGTTGCCCTAACATGCAACCTCAATACAAGGCTTGAGGTCTATGGCCAGCTGAGAAGGCGTCAGAGCAAAGCTGCAGTAGGTAACCTTAAACGTCAGCCAGGCAACATCCTTACAGCTGCTACAAGATTAGGATGATTAATTAGGAAATCTTCTCCAAAGCTCCCCAGCATTTAGAGATCTTGCAGATGTAACAGGTGGCTGGAAGCAGGGCTGCTCTCCCTGGAGTGGCCCGTGGGGGCGGCTCTTGTCGCCCGCTGTTTCATCAATCAGCATAGATAGTCTAGCCGCAGGTCACATGGTACAGAATTAGAATTCAGAGTGGAAACCAGACAGAGGGCAAAAAGGAGGAGCATCTGCTCCGACTGCTTGCAGTGGCGACGGCCGTGTCGGGATGTTCACTGAAAGCCAAACCCTTTCTCCTTTCTGCCCAAGAGGAACTCTGTGTATGCTTTGCCAGGGACACCCCAATAAGCAAATCATCTGCAACTGCAGATTCTATGCCGATGACACACAGCAGATTTCCAGACACAGAAATTTAGCACTTACTTTAATAAGTCCATTCATAAAGATTCATTTCCATCCAGCAACTGAAAAATTAAAATGGAAGGACTGGAAAGGAGGAGGTGGCCTTTCTAGAATCACCGAATCATGGCACTTATGGACTTCCAAGGTCATCTAATCCAAGGCCATCCTCTATCCAGAAAATCTGCTACTGAAACACTTGCAAGGGGGGGATCATGCGCCCCTAGCTTAAATTCTTCCAGTGAAGGACACTCTACCATGTTTGCAGAGATCCAACTTTTATCTGAACAATATTAAACTGGCGGAGCCTCCTAATGATGCAAATGAGTATGTGCTTCCACATCCAGGGTTGCCAACTTTGTTTGTCTGGTTGATTGGTTGGTTGGTTAGTTGGTTGGTTGGTTCTTTGTTTGTTTGTTTGTTTATAGCAACTCTCCCTTGCTCTTCAGAAGGAAAGACTTCCCAAATCAAATAAATAATAATAATAATATTAAAACAGTCAATTTATCATTAATAAATCCTACTGCTCATGCAGTACTATTCAATTAAAATGCTGTCTAAACAGAAAGGTTTTTGCCTGGCGCCGAAAAGCCAAAAGTGTTGGAGCCAGGCGGAGCTCTATAGGGAGGGCGTTCCAAAGTTGGGGAACAACAGCTGAGATTTCGACATGCCATCCCCCTCACCTCTTTCAGGGATGGCACCTTCGAAGGGCCTCCTGGCCTGATCTTAGAGGACGGGCAGGGCAGGCTCATATGGAAGGAAGGCAGCCCTTTACTACTTCAACTGTTGGCGGAAGCATAAAAGGGAGGGCATCCACCTGACCTCCTGAGGGAGAGCATTACCACAACCTAGGAGGAACTACAGTGAAGGCCTTCTCTTATGCTCCTTCTTATGACTGTGCTGGCAATGGGATTGAGAGGAGGGCCTTCTCTGATGATCTTAAGAGCTGAGAGGGCTTCTATGGGGAGATATGGTCCTTTAGGAAGCCTAGATCCAAGCCGGATATTGCTTTTTAGGTAATGATCAGCACTTTGAATTGGGAAACGGACCGGTGGCCAGTGCAGTTGTAGCAGGGGTGTTATATGCTCCCTATAGCTGGCCCCAGTCAATAGTCTATCTGTCTGCAGAATTTTGAACATTATTCAAACAGCCTGTTATTGCCAGTCACTGATTGGAGATGAGAGTAAAAGCAACTTGCAAGCTATATATGGTCGTCATCTTCAACCTGGGAGACCAAAGCTTTCCATTCTTGCCTCACAGGGTTCTGAACATCCACACAACCTGGACATCATCTATTTAATTATCTCCTTTTGTTTAACAAGGTAGAGACACAGAACAGGTCTCACTTTGGTCCCACCACTCCTCATAGTGAGGGATGATCCTACAATCCTACAAGACCTAGAGGGCCATGCATTACCTGCCCCCATCCTAATGATTTTCTGTGCTAATTTTGGAAGCATGCGGGTGAAGAGGCAGCAGAACATCCTAGGAACCAGAAAGAAGGGTTCAGATGCTTCCTTTGTCCTGGGCATGCAGCTTGAATGCATTACTTTCAGGGTCTAGTAAAAACAGAGACTGTCCAAAATACATACAGACAAATTTTCATATATCATAAGATTAACATTCATTAGGATAAAGTTCAGGGAGTGGAATTAGGGTACTGATTG
The DNA here is from genome assembly GCF_051106095.1 of Pogona vitticeps. Classification (NCBI taxonomy): domain Eukaryota; kingdom Metazoa; phylum Chordata; class Lepidosauria; order Squamata; family Agamidae; genus Pogona; species Pogona vitticeps. The sequence goes on along the minus strand of NC_135783.1, from coordinate 29,484,000 downwards.
TGCTGGAACTTTTTAAAAACGCAAATGATACATGGACCAACCCTACCTACAGTTGCCTCCAGCAGCTGATTTCAGCTGTCATGAAAAGACAATAAACAGCTAGCCAATATCATCATCATGTTTCAGTGCCGGGAAGGAAGAAGGGTCCTTGTGAGACTGCCAAGGGAACTGGTCTTCTCCTTGAAGATCATGGATCTTGACACTGGGGCAGGAGTATCATTTATTGCTTCTGCTCCAGCAGTGAAATCTTGTGGGCCAGCCCTCGCCAATAAGTGTACTTCAACCATCTGTCAAGGTGACTAAACTTTAAGATCCAAAACGCACTTTTATTATCTACAGTCCATCTGGCACTGAACACCTATTTCCAGATTTATGATTACACAGTGAAAACTGATTTTGATTTTTTCCCTCTCGCACTGGATGTACATGTTGGCCCCTTCATGTTCTTTGGGTTCAAGCCTCCAAGGCCTGTTAATACATAGCCTGACCTAGTACAGGGCAGCTGCAAATGCTCAGTACTTGAGACAGGTTCCATTCTTGGGGTCCGGTCAGAATAGAAGAAAATAAGAATTCAATTCATCCGGTTAGTAGATGGGCATCAGAGTTGGGAAAACTGGTTTTTCAGACTACACTTCCCCAAATCTTACAGCCATCATAGCCACTAGCCATGCCGGCTAAGTGATCCTGGGAGTGGTTAGGACAGATTTCCAATTCCCACCCAATCCAAAATGCACTTTCGATTCAATACACCTCTCCAGTAGTGCTATCTGCCCTTACTAAAGGACAGCTGTTGTCCACCTGTGATTTTTATGGCAGCGCAAGAGCTGCTAGCCGAGAACTGCAAACTTTCACCACTCTGCTTGCAGGCAGACAACAAAAGTTGACATTTCCAAAGGTGCGGAAAGTGATTTCTCACTCTAAAAAAGCACTTAGTATGGAAATTCCCAGATGACAGTGTCACGGGTACCACCTTCAGCCTCAACTGTGATCTGGAATTACAAGTATTTCCCTTAGGGGATAAAATATGAGCAGCTGTTGGGCTACATTTATAGATGCTCAAATGGGCCTACTAAAGTAAGTGAAACCACAGCTGGACCTATTTAACTCCTGGGTGCTCTACAACGTTTTTGTTTTGTTTCCACTTGCTTTTTAATAAGTAGCCTACCAGTTCTGAGGGCTCTGCGGGGGGGGGGATGGAAATGTGTGGGGCAGCTGGCAAAGTATTATGAAATGGATGAGGCCAAGTGAACAGCTCACTGATTGCTTTAAAAGACTATTGTATAGGAATACAATGCATTACTAGTTATTACTTTTCTTGCAAAAGTTGTAGAGTTAACCTCTGCACCTTGAAACCATCGAGTCTGGAAAGCAGGAACAATCGATCACACACCAAAAGGTGCTGCTTATATACTGCCATATTGTGCTTAAAGGGACGACAGAAGACGAGATGGTTGGACAGTGTCACCGAAGCGACCAACATGAATTTGACCCAACTCTGGGAGGCAGCGGAAGACAGGAGGGCCTGGCGTGCTCTGGTCCATGGGGCCACGAACAGATGGACACGACTTAACGACTAAACAGCAAAACTAATGCTTAAAGCACTCTATGGGTGGTTCACAAGTTAATTATGCAGGCTACACATCCCTGCCCCCACCCCCCCACCCCCGCGAGCTGGGTACTCATGGATAGACTCATAAATGCCAGCAAAAATACCCTTCTCAAAGCTGGCTGTCTTCAGTGGGTTGGACTACAACTCCCATCACCCCAGTGGTCTTGCTGGCTGGGGGATGATGCCCTTTGTAGTCCCATCGGCACAGCTGGCAAATATGTGGGGAAAGCTGGGTTAGTGGGTTTGGGCCCCTCTAAAGCCCAGAACAAGGGCACCCAAGTGGGAAGCAACTGGTGCCACTTACTTTTGCCAGGTAGGCAGCGTTCCTTATGGTCTCCACCATCTCCCTGCCGGAAGGATGTATCTTGGCCACGTGACCCCACATCCTCTCCCAGGTGTGCCCATCGATGGGGAAGCCACTCTTGTTGACGAGGAAAACCACCCCTCCATCTTTGTCTTCCTCTTCCGAACCACCATTGTTCACGGTACTGACGGGCCGGGCGTGGGAGCTCCTCGAGCGGCCCCCTTTGTCTCCTTTGGGGTGGGGGTTGCGGGAAGGATTGGCACGGGACCCCGTCATGGTGAGCCCACAAGGAGGAGGAGCAGCCAGTCCAGAGCCCAGCGGGAAAAGGCAAACCGTTCAACACCCCAAGGAGGCAGCCCTCCCGGCCATCCCAGCCGCAGCCTGCCTCCAGCCCAAGGGATCAGACGGACATGGAAGTGGCTGCTCTCTAACAGCGCCGCCGACACACACCAAAGGCAGGTTTCTCCTCTTCCTCCTCGCCTTCCTGCAGGCAGAACCTAGAAAGACAGCAGAGAGGGTGAGAGGCAGCACGTGTTGCCCGGTGTCAGCCGGAGAAGGTTAGCATCATCACACTGGCGCTAGACAAAACATCCCCTTTCCCACCAGCTCTCCGGGGGGGGGGGGGGCTCCAAGAACAGGAGGAGGTGACATAAGGAAACAATTCTGACTACACACACAAAACAGACCCTGTTGTTGTATGCCGGAAATGGCAAACAATAGAACAGCAGCAATCAAAGCTGGCGCTCAGCCTATTCACCTGTCAAACAAAAGAAGGATGCTCTCCCTCTCCCTCCCAGCCACTCCGTCCCTCTTCTTGAGCAAAACAACCCCCCGTGGCCGCCTCTCAGACAAGGGGCGACAGGAGCCAGGGAAGGAGTCTTCCTCTCCGCCCCCCCCCCAAAAATTCAGGAAAGGCAACCTTTGAAGGGAACTGTCACACACAAAAGGGATCGGGAAGGAGCCTGCTGTTGGGGGCTGCATCCTTCACATTAATCCATCCTGTCAGGCAGATGGGCGGGGGAAGGGATTCCGCTAGATCTCTGCCTGCTTTGGGAGACCCGGTGTCTTGGGCACTTAAGAGCCTGGATGGGATCGGACAGGTAAAAAAAACACCTATGCACACAAGGTGTCTCTCTGTGTGTGAGGGGGAGAGAGGGAGAGCTAGGGAAACGCGCGAGGACCGATCGTCTGCACACATCGCGTTCCTCGCCCTGGACTCCGCTCGGTGCAGCCCGACCAGGCAGGCATGCGGCAAACAGCTCGGGACTGGTGCAAGTCCAGCCAACGGATGGAGGCGAGCCCACACCGATCGCCCCGATCCACGGCGGCCCGTGAGAGCGCGGGGCGATGGCGGGGCCCCGGGTGGAACGTGCGCGCCTGGGGAAATGCAGCCGGGAGGTCGCGCTGCCCAAGATCACGATCCCCCCCTTCTTAAACAGACAGTTCCCCCCGGGGGACCCCACCCATGCCCTGCTCCCCCACTGGCCGCCGCCGCCGCCGCCACCAGCATCCTACCTGGCCGCGGTGGGATTCATTGCACCGGAGCCTCTCCGGGCGGCTGCGGCTGATGCTGCTGTTGCAGCCGAGTCGGTCGCCTTTGCTTCAGTCCATGTTCCATGATCAAGTGTTACTCTCTGACATGTAACCATGTTACCCGGCAGCCGCCGACGTTCCGAATGTCCCTATTGGACGCCGCAACAAAGAAGGGCGGTCCTGCGAGGGGTGGGAAGAGGCTCGGAGAGGCGGGGCGGGCCTCTGATTGGCTCCGGCTTCTCCAGTCGAGCAAGGCCAGCCCGGGAAATCTGATCACTGGTCTCGATCTTTTTTCTTCTTCTTCTTCTTCCAAGACCCCACTGCTAGGAAGGGTCTTGTAAGTCAACCCTGACTATAGTCAGGGTTGGAGATCATAATCTATAAAAGTTATCTTACCACAGCTTGTATGGATGATGCATTGTATATTAATAGTAAATCAGTTCTCTGAAGCCATCTCTGTTTATTGCTCCAATGTGACTTGTATCCCTCTCTTATTTGTGACTGAGTCTTCCTCAATTTACTGTCTGATTTCATTGCTTGATGATGATGATTTGGAATCATTCATATAATTCTAAAATAATCGCGCAGATAATTATATTTATATCACAAGAATTTGAAGAAGGAAAAAAACAACCTTACTCATCAACACCTGTTGTTATGTGCTGTGAAGTCAATTCTAACGGATGGCAACCTTATGAATTAATTCATAAGATTTAAAAAGTCCTATCAGTAACAGACCTGTTCTGGTTTTGAAGGCTCTGGACGGTGGCTGCCATTACCGAGTTTGGCAAGTTGAAAAGCAAGACTGCCCTTAAATATTAAGGAGGCAAAAATTGTCTCTACAGAAGAATTGACTAACTTCAGTGTTGGGAATGAAGACACTGAAATGGTTAAAAGATTTTCCATATCTTGGGTTAATCATCAATCTCTGTGGGGACTGCAGCCAAACAACAGAAGAGGGAGACTTGGAAGGGCAGCAATGATGGAGCTAAATATCATCTAGTGCAGTGGTTCTTAACCTTTTTGAAAGAAACGCCCCCTTGAGCCATTGAGGAAGTTATCATCGCCCCCCCTCCCCGTGGCGATGATATCTTATTTATTTATTTATTTATTTATTTATTTATTTATTTATTTATTTATTTATTTATTTATTTAAAACACTTAAATCCAATGACCCCTGAAAACAAAATTAAATTCCAAGAAAATGAAATGCCCCCCAAAAAGTAACATTTAATGATTTAGTTGCAAGTGAATTTTAAGACGCAAAAGAAATATAAAAAGGGCATAAAAACAAATGCAAGAACTAAAAATTTCAAGACAAAAAGTCTGAAACTAAATTAAAATTGGAGGAAAATATATATTCATGCACACCCTAAAAAGGCTGCAGCCATCTTCACAGGTTTGGCTTGCTCCAGCGCCCCCACGCCGCCCCTTTTCATTCTACCGCCCCCCTGAAAAATGAAATCGCCCACTGGGGGGCATTATCGCCCAGGTTAAGAACCACTGATCTAGTGAACGGATGTGTTACTTACTACAGACTAAGGCAAAGACGATCTATGTTATGATGTTCTTAATTAATATGTACAGATGTTAAAGTTGGGCAGTAGAGAAAACTGACAGTTAAAAAATTATTCATTTGAAATGGGGTGCTGGAGGATTACCAGAAAGACAAATAAGTGGGTGCTAGATCAAATAAAGTGTAAACTCTCTGCAGGTATAAGAAAAGATTAAACTGAGACTGTCATGCTTTGGGCACATCACAAGAAACCAAGATGCAAGGGAAAAGATGGTATTGCCACCGTTAGGACTGATTATGGAAAGAGATAATTGTTTCCTATATAAGCAAAGGTGCCAGATAAAGGGGTGCATTTTATCTCCCTATCTGTTCAATCTATTTGCAGAATATATCACACAGAAAGCTGAACTAGATTCAGAAGGAGAACTGAAAATTGTTGGGAAAAACATCAATAATGAATTAAGATATGCAGATAACAGCATCTTAGTGGCAGAAAGCAGTAATGACTTGAAATGATTTTTAGTGAACGTTGAAGAAGAAAGTGACAAAGCAGGATTGCAGTTGAATATTAAGATGAAAATCATGACTACAAAAGAACTACACAACTTTAATGTTGACAACAACTAAACTGAAAGATTCTCGATACCTTGGATATCAAATGGAGATCATAGCCAGGAAATCAGAGAAGACTGAAACTCAGAAGGTCAATGATGAAAGAATTAGAAATGTTGATCAAGTGTAAGAATGAGTCACTGAATATCAAGACCAATATCATCTACATTCTTGTATTCCCAGTTACTATGTACAGATATTAAAGCTGCAGTGAAAGTTGAAAAGAACACTGTGAAGAAGAACATTGAGAACTGAAGGAGAACTTTGCAGGTGAAGCAAAGTGTGCTCCTTATATATTACATAAAGCATTTTCTGGGAGGTTTGCACTTTAATTATGCAGACTACATATTGCCCCCTCCCCATGAGCTGGCTCCTTTACCGACCTCAGAAAGATGGAAGGTTGAGTCAACTTCAAGCCACCTACCTCAATCCTCTGGGGTTGAATGCAGATTGTTAACAGAATTTTCTCTGCAGGACTGCCGTTTAACCACTGTGACATGAGACTCCTTAGATATCCTGGAATGCCAAAAAGACAAACAAGTAGGGCCTACACCAAATCAAGCCTGGACTATCTATGGAATCAAAGATGATGAAACCGAGGCTGTCCTACATTGGGCATACTGTATAACAAAAAGGCAGAATTCTCTGGAAAAGACAATAATGCAGGGAAAAGTTCAGGGCAGCAAGAAAAGAAGGAAATCAAATACAAGATAGATGGACTCCGTAAAGTAATCAACGGACTTGGGTTTTCAAGAGCTGGTCAGGGCTGTTGAGGGCAGGACATTTCAAAGATTGCTCATTCATTGGATCTCTATAATGTGTAGCCTGTATAATTAAATTGTAAACCGCCCGGAGAGTGCTTGTAGCACTATGGGGCGGTATATAAGTCCAATAAATAAATAAATAAATAAATAAATAAATAAGTTGGAGGTGACATGATGGCACAAAACAATAACAAACAAGCACATGTTCAGATAGTGAACACTGGCTCCTCTGATGGAGGTGGGGAGCAGGATAGTCCCTTTCCACCAGCCAAGTTGCATGTGGTTCATCTGGATCCCGCCACTGCAAAATGCAGGAGGTGGTCCGCTCTCTGTGCAGTTATCAAGTGTGACCCGTGTCCACTTGCTCTATTATTTTAGATGAACGCTGTGGGTTGTCGTTATCATGGAATGTGACCAACACTTTCTCATTACTATAATTGTTCCAAGGTTGGGATATGACACTGAAAAGGTATGCTACAGAGGAGTCGAAGTAAGTTCTGGCTCAAATGTATGTTTCAAATTTGGGGAATTTAATCACTTTCAGTGCAATTACAAGTAAAGGCTAGAGCACAGGCAGTCATCAGGAAAGTCCTCAGATCAGCAGAGTTCTAACATGGAAAGCCAGTGCATTCATCCATTAAACAAAACCAAATGAAGAAACAGTTTTCATCTGTTGGGGCAGGTCTTTTGTAAAGATAATGAGTCTTAATTTCCTATTGAAAACCGAGCCGCCGCCCCCCCCCCAAATTCTTTATGCTATAACAAGGATGACTCACAACTATATACAGTGCTAGGAAATCTATTTCTGATTTAGATACTGTGGAGATGGCAGCTTAGCTCAGCGGAAACATGTAAGAGTGACACAGTTGGCAGATGATAACATAATAATAATTAAAAAATGCCACATTGCTTGAATTCCAGGGGCCTTGGTTTAACAACAAAACTGTGTACAATTGTGTCTATGCTTGTTTCCTTAGAAGTAAGTCCCACTGAGTTCAACGGGGGTTTATCCTTGGAAAGTACATTTAAATTACAGCCTGACATTGCAATTCTGCACATGTCTAATTAGAAGTAAGCTGTCTGGAGTTAATTATGGGACTTATTCCCAAGTGAGTGGTATACATTTACAGCTGTAATCAGTGCAGAAATATTAATTCTAATTATCATTGAAGTTTTCCTTTAGCATGGCGAAGGGAGTATGTGCCAGGAAAACAGAGAGCAATACTGTTAGGGGGCTAGACTCTGTCAAATATCTAGATTCCTAACAAAGTTGCACCTAGTAAGAAAATACAGGCAGTGGCCAAAGTGAAGACACCTGGTTGAGGTGCATCCATTCTCTCAAGAAGGAACAGTTGTATCAGCGAAAGACTAGAGAAACTCATGAAGGTCAGCTACTGGGTCAAAGCTGATATTCATAGGGATCTTTCATAAACTATGATAGTGATATGCAAGCTTAACTCTTGTTAATAGTGCACAGATGGAGTGCAATGGTAAACTACTTTTGGATATTTCTTACCCTGAAATCCCTAGGATGAAATAATGAAAAAAGAGATAGTGCCGGAAGATGAGGCTCGCAGGACAGAAGGTACTGAATCAGATGCTGAAGAAAAAGAAAGGATAAGTCTCTACAATGAGACAATCCAAAATGAGATGCATCAGGACTAAAACATAAATAGAAACCAGACCATCTTTCTGTCTTTGAGTTTCCCCGCCTCCAACCTTTTTGAAGTTTTTCCTAGATGTGATGTCCCAGAGAAACATATACTTATTCAAATACCCTGTTCATTTGCATAGTTTGTGGCAACCAGATCCCTCTGGATGCAATTGGAAACTTGACCACAAAAGTGGCTCCAGGCTATACAAACAGCCCTGAGGAAGACTTCTGTGTGGTATATAAAAATAACTTTAAAAATGTGAAATCTTAAAGAGAAAACAAGGGCTTTTGTTTTGCTCTTAACATGCTCATAGTATTCATTATTTGAGGTCATTTTACATCCTCATCCTCCCCTGCCATCTGGGTTAGATAAAAAGGGAATTTGAGGTCTAACTGATATCCACTGATCCTTATAATGGGACTTTCGTAAACCTCAGATTATGCCACAATCCATCAGACAGAAAGAAAAGCAAATGCAAGTGGGCTACTTTGTAGGCATTTGGAAGATTAGCAGCCATATTTTAAGAGTATAGTGTTGTCAGATCAGCCATGTGGATGTTATGTGTTCTGTTCCTTCAAAAGAAAAAAAAATCCCACACTATTACAAATGGTTGCGTTATTTTGCACAAATGACATTGCTGATCCCTTCTTATCCCTAGAAGTAACAAGGTAGAGGCAGCAATGTCACATGCAAAGCATTACTGAAATGCTGCTCACCCAGGAAAATAGACGACACTGGCCAAACCGAACAGGCAACCCTTCCTTCCTTGGCTGACCTGGTGAGGGCAGAGAATTGTGGTGTGGTGGGGAAGTTAGAGAGCTGGGGTACAGGGTCTAAGAATCTGTCTATGGTGATGTCCCAGGCTTTGGACTCAAGTCTTTTAAATAGTACCATTAATTATGACTTTTTTAAAAGTTCTGGAGCAAGGTACGGAATCTACTTTTGAGCCTAGTAGTATGTTGATCGGGAAACATGTTAGCATGTCCCTGACTGAGGTGGGCTGAAAATGCAGGCCTCTGTTTTTAGCCCCTGCATTGTTTCCTTTGAAAGACAAAAAATCTCTCCCTCACCCAAGTCATTAACAGGCCCATTTTATGTTAATGTTGGTCTGTAGCAGGCTAAAGCAATATCCAGAGGAGATCGTGAACCCCCCCACCTTCATCAGCAATCATCTCAGTAAGAATTCCTCTTGCTGAACCCTGCAATGAGCCCAAGCTCCAGGGAGACCATGGAGGTATTGTTTCAGGAGCTTGAGTCAACCAGTTGTGTGGGTTTGCCCTGCCTGCACCATGTGTGGTTCCAGGAGAAAGAAGCATTCAGGAAAAAATCACAGCTAACAAAGATGCTTCTCAATGATGTGAAATTTGCTGGAGCTTAAGGATTTTTCAGCCCCATTAACGCTTGGCCTCTGTAGGAGCAGCTGTCAGCAAACGAAACACAAAGATTCCTAACAAAATGTTTCCAGGTTTTTTGCCAGCACCTCTATTCCTGGAACTGAAAAGACCGCTGACTGCAGAAGGCAGTTCAGCTTGGTCTGTAGTTCAGTTTTTGAAGCAAGGGATGGAAGCCATGACTGAGCTCTTGGTAGACTTTGGTATACAGACAGCATGTTCCGTGTCTCACCAATGCTGTGTTTGCATCCCTCAGGGGTCTCGCACCCTCTATTTTTTCTGGGGGGAAAGGTGAACTATCTCCAGGACAAGCTTCCAGGCATGGCGATCCACCTTTTAAATAAGTTACAAGGACTGCTTGCACCATATAAATCCCAAAATATGGATTAAAAAAAAACAATAAGGGGACTTCTAGCTACTTCCATTTCCTTCCTTCCTTCAAGCCATCTGAGGCAGTAAATTGGTTCCTTCACCTGCCAAAGAGCACTTGAGTCATTATAACACGACTTTCCATACTGTTAATTGAGCCATTATAACACGACTTTCCATACTGTTAATTGAGCATTATTGCATCAACTTTAACAGTATGTACACATGAACTCTAATGTTGACAATAAAGCAATTGGAATAGTCAGAGATTTTGTATACTTGGGGTCAGTCATCAATCCTAATAAAGACTGTAGCCAAGAAATCAGAAGAAGATTGAGACTAGGAAGAGCAGCAATGAATTAGAAAGGTAAGCAAGTGTAAGGAAATATCAAGGAGTCCAAAACCAAGATCATCCACACTCTTGTATTTCTGACTACCAATTTTGCTGTTTTGCTTAGATATATATTGAAATTCATTATGTTGAACAGAACAGTGGATAAAACACATGAAATCTAATAATCTATACTCACAAAACATGTGGTTGGACCACATGTTTTGTGAGTATATAAACCCACATCCATGTGGTTGGATGTGGGTTTGTTTCCTTGTGTCTGTCTGTCTCTGATATTATAGCTTAAGGACCAAGAAATCTAGGCATCTGAAACTTGGCATACATATTAAGGAGGAATATGCTTCTCCCTCATTTGTTTTACTTATTTTTCAAATAGGCTGACATCCTCTTGCAAAGTTCTGTGAGGGTAATTCGAAGCTGCACACTTGGTAGCCCTCATTCTTCGGTAAACGTTCTTGGTCCACCTCTGTGCGTCGTCTTTTGTAGGGTGTTATGAGCAACTGGCCTATCTTTTCTCACTTGTTTATTAAGAAAAGGGTCCTTACCTTTTCGTCATATTCAGGCCTTCCCTCCAGCTGATATTTGATTTTTATTTTTCCTTTATTTATTTCTTCTGTCTTTGCATTATATCTGTTATTGTGTTATCTATGTAATATTTTGTGTTATTTTATTGTTTTATGTTATATTGGAAGCCGCCTAGAGTGGTCTTATAGACCAGATGGGCGGGGTACAAATCAAATCAAATCAAATCAAATCAAATCAAATCAAATCAATCAATCAATCAATCAATCAATCAATCAATCAATAGCCCTCATTGCACCAAAGCAAAAGTACTACAGTAGGACCCTCTTATCCAAGGGATCAGTATCTGCTGATACACTTATCCACGGTGTGAAAATATTAGGCATATTAAAAGAAGAATCCCAAATATCTAAATATGAAGTTCCTAAAACAATCTACAAGAGGGAGCCAGTTACCATGCTTATGTATACTGCAGGGGTCAGGGAACTTTTTTACCTTTTACCCCCCAAAAATTTATATGTGCCAACATTACCCCCTTGATTCGAAAGGAAGGAAATCATACATTATTTGAATTAAAAATATTATTGAATCTACACAGGCTGTGTACCGAACTAGCAGGATGCACCAAATTTGATAAAGATGTGCATTATTTTTTCTGGAACACATTGCACTCCAGCCATGGTGTGGTATAGGGAGTAGTAAGGTGTTTTGTAATTGGTTCAATGAGAGGTAAATATGGACTTAATTGGCATGTCGGCATGTCCAGGCATTCAACCTCGTGCATTCAACCTCCAGTCTGCAATGGCTAGATTTCACCTGCTGCTTCCCATCTGATCTACCCCCTCCTCATTAAGGCGAAAGTTGACTGAACAAGTGAATGTTCAGCAAAAAACCTTTCATCACCACGCTTTGCTCTCAAAGCATTTTGTAAACATTCACTTAATTTGACCCAGCTATTAATGTGTGTGCCGGATGGTAAAGTGAGTCAGAATTCTAAAGCTTGCTTGCTGTAACAGTGTTGCTGCTGCTGAAACTCAAACTGGCAGGGAAGGATGTGGGCAGATCCTTTTATAACAACGGAAGTTAATCAATCTGAATTGCTAGCCAACAGATGTCTTACAACAGATACATGTACACTTGGTTTACTGCAAGTTTGCTTTCTGCTTGGGGCTTGATGCAGGAACCACAGGAGCGTACTCATGCTTCAGAGCTCACTGCAGGGACCACAACACCCCGGATTTCTTTGTGTCGTGCTGATGGGAGATTCTGGGACTTGTTGTCCAAAAAAAAAAAAAAAAAAAAAGTTTCAAACTCTGGGGGTGGAAAATTCTGTGGACAGTGCATACAGCACCATCTCTGGATTAACTGCATAAGTTGTTACAAAGAAACACTGCCACCTGCTGCTTGAATCCTTCCTTTTTCTTTTGCCTCAGTATGAAGCATCTGGGAAACGCTAAACCTGTCCAAAATCAGCTTGCCAACGAGTATCATTTATAAGGTCAGATCTGGTATCTGTTATTCAGAACCTGGCTATTGATGCTGCATATCAGAAATGATACCCAGAATGACAGTGCCTTTCTTTATCAAAGCACCCTCTGATTTTGAAAAAATATGTTAATTCCATGCCAAGCAGCTTCATCTCTGAAAGGAAATGATTTAATTTACTTCCGTCTTCTTCTACAAAGGCTGGAGCTAGAATGGGCATTTCCGATCAGCTTTGTGCCTGCAAAATTTTGAATTATCCACAATCCACTTGCTTTGGGAAGCCAAAGATACACAAGAGAGCCTGCACTCTCCAGAGCAGTGGCACTTTTGCTGAGAATTCTAGAAGGCACTTTCAACTCAGAGTAAAAATTAGGCAGATGAGCAATAGTACAATTGTTCTGTCACAGAGCAATTTTTCCCCCAGGGAGAAACAATACTAGGAAGATACTGTAATCTAAGAAATGCCTACAGTAAATCCATGAATGTTGAGCTTTTGTCCCATGGATCTGAGAAGATGTCATTGTAGCAGAGAACTTGGCTGTAGACGATACATAGATTTTGTGGTATGTCCTGGGGAAAGTGGAAGCATGTAGATATTTGTAATGACAAAGAGGGTTTCAGTGTAACATAATACGTATCTCTCCATACATAGCTATTCTGTTGCATAACTCTTCTATCCCCTGAACACTAAAATGTCCAGTCCTCAACAGACCTTTTCAGCTCTTGCAAACTCAACACTGTGGCTTCTTTTAGGGAGTCAATTCATCTCATATTTCGTATTCCATTTTTCCTGCTGCCTTCAACTTCTCCTAGCATTATTGGTTTTTTTTTTCCAGTGACTCTTGTCTTCTCATGATGTGTCTAAAGTATCACAGCCTCAATGTCATCATTTTTGCTTCCAGAGAAAGTTCAGACTTGATTTATGCATTTGTGATTTCAGCCACTTGTTATTTTTTTCTAGCATTCTAGGGCATCTGCAAAATTTTCCTCCTGTACCACATCTCAAAGGAATCAAATCCATGTTGTATGCAAATACTTTATTTGCAGCCATTATTATTATTTTGTTATGCTTTGTGGTTTTTGAAAGAATCCTCAACCTTGCTCAGTCTTCAAAGGAAACAGCTGTGTCACGCTTCTTCATAACAAAGCAAAATTAAAAGTGTTGTATAGTATTTTAACACAAACAGAAACTTTGTGGCATTAGCTTCCAAGAATTACTACCCCCTTCTTTGTATGCACAGAGCACAGAACTCAAGCAACAGTTTATTTAAAAATTGCTATGGTTATGAAGTGGGAAGGTGGGACAAAATGACAATTATGTTATTAATACTTATCATACATGTTCAAAGCTTAGCACAAATAACCTGATAATAGGACAGTAATTGCACAAGCCAGTTTTTTGCTTTCAAGAGATCATTAATTTTAGCCAGAGCTTGGGAATATTACTTTTTGGACTACAACCCCCAGAATTCCTCAAATGAGCAGCTGAGGGATTCTGGGAAATGTAGTCCAAAAAGTAATGTTTCCCAAGCTCTAGTTTTTAGTTATATCAAGAAGTAGCCTACTGCATGTCATAGTCCTTTGGGAAAAATAATTTATGGTATATACAAAGCTGCTGCAAATAAACAGTCTGTTAATATAAATGCCACATGCTTTGAAATCTTCATTTCTAATTCAAACTGTTCTAAACCTAATTTGCAATCAGTGCCAGTGTCTTGGGAGATTAGAGGGTCCTGATCCTGAGCTTTGTGTGGTGCCGTTTCTGATGCCAGATTTGTGTTTCTTTATTGTTCCTCTTTGTATTCTGCCCAGTTTGCCATGTGTAGAATGCTAAGGGTCATTGCTGGCAGAGCAGTGATTCAGAGACTGTAAGATTGTGAGCACCTAAACTGTCCTTCTGGCTGGAGATGGATTGTTTGTAAGTCAACTCATTTTGCTCACGTGCTTACTATCAACAAGGATCTTGGCTTCCTGGCCACAACTTGTAATCAACACGTTTTGAAGGCATTGAGTAACTGCTCAAAGGTAACAGCAGAGGTCTCCCTTTACTGAGATTTATGCCATGTTGGGGGAAAAAATTAAAGGAAAGAATGAAAAAAAGAGGTAAGTTGACATGCTGAAGTAACAAGGAAGTAAATGTAGCATGAGATAGACTATTGCTACCTGCGGAAAACCTAGATGTTTGCATATTTATGTTGCAGAACTCCATTGCGTTAAGACATTCAACAATTCCTGTGGCCAGCATTCTATCCATCTAATGCAGGGGTCTCAAACATGCGGCCCGGGGGCCATTTGCGGCCCCCCAGATGATAGTTTGTGGCCCTCGTCTTGCCTGCCCCCCCAAAGCGCCCACACATCCTCTGCTGTCAAGAGTAAAAAAAAAAGCCTTGCCTCGCTTGCCGGCTCTCTCCCAAGACAGCACCTCTTGCACCCTCCATCCAGAACTGCAGCCTGCCAGCCAGCCCACGTGTCTGTCGGCTAAGGAAACTCCTGGGCGGCTTCCTCGGGCTCTTGCTCTGCTTGGCGGAAAATCTGATGCAGCCCAGCCTCACCCAGACTCTGTCTCTAGTGGCCCCCAGGTAAATTGAGTTTAAAACCCCTGATCTAATGTGTGTAACTAGACAATAGCTGAACATCTTGCTGCTTACCATAAGTTACATTTGAGTAGGCCCACTGACTTAGTGGGCATTTGGTGAATCAATTCTTCCATAAGTTCCACAGAGGCACATGGCCCACTCTAGGTGCAATTTACTATGCTAAAGTAGCACACACACACCCCAGTAATCCCATTTAAATCAATGGAATATCTGCAGAAATTGCCTCACCAAATCACATTGGGACTATTCTATAGTGCGATTTAGTGAGCAATAGGAATTATTTTACTCAGGAACGCTTTCTAAGTTTATATTCACACTCTTAGCACTTCTTTCAGTTTTTTTCCTTGCACAGTTTACTTCTAGGGTCCATTATGACTTGACTAAAGCTGCCACATGACAAACTAATTTCTAGCCATGATGTTAATATATCAGTGTAAGGTTTATAACTTCAAATGTTTAAACAAAAAAGGTGTTAAATTGGCATCTGTATTAGGTACTCTCAAAAACATGCATCTTTTATTTGGATTTTATTCATGATTTCATTCTCAGGAATATATAGGTGGCCAGTATGCCCTTTGAACAGTTTTCTGTTCCAAAACATAAAGATGCTATATAGTTCAGCAGGCCTTTTTTTGGATCTTCTAAATTATAGATAAATGCAACAGGTATTCTTATTCCATAGTCTTTGGAGGCACTGAGAATTCAATTCTTCAGTGAAACATAATTGTTGTATCTCCAACTGGACAATTCTATTGCTGAAAAAGGTCTCCTACAGCAGAGGTTGTCACCCCCGGTCCACAGCCCAGTGCCAGTCCAGGGCCTGAGCTGGACCGGGCCATGAAGACAGACTCCCCTCCCCACAGCTGCTTTGCACACGTGCCGGAGCCCGCGTAAGTGCTCCCCCACCCCTTTGCGTACACTCAGGGGTGCCTGCACATCTGCTCGCACATTCCCCCATCCCTTCACGCATGCGCCCGAGTGCCCAAGCGCCTGCGCAAAGAGCTGGGTGGGCGCATGGGCGGGCGGACAGGCTCCCCTGCGCAGTAACAAAGGGTGGGGAGGCGGGCACTCCCCCACCACTTCGCACATGCACCCGAGGGAGTGCGCTTACCTGTGTGCACCTGTGGGGGGGGCGCGCCTTTTTCAGAGGTTCAGCCAGTCCACAGTCCCAAAAAGGTTGGGGACCGCTGTACTAGAGAATTAGTAAGAATAGCAACCTAGAGATACAATTCCATTGAGAAATGCCTATAAAATCTATCTAAATGCATAACTGTAACAATTTGAGTTCTGGAACAGTTTACACAGGCAAATTCACACATTGCTTCCATGGGGGTTTTATTTAGTAATACAGCAGTAGATACCTCAATACAGGCAAGTACAAACAATACAAAAATGAATTACAGTGCAAATACATTCAAGACAACAAAGATCCTCCCTTCTTGTTGACTTATGATATCTATTCTGGCACTTAAGTATCCAAACCATTGTGAATGTCATACTAGGATAGCAGTGTTTCAAGGGCATTGTAATCCTTTGGTCTCAACAGCTCTGTAAGAACTTTTAGTCTCTTACAAAATCACAGAAATAATTGTTTGTCTCTGGATGCAATCTTAAGGGGAAAATTGTTCCTAACAATGGAACACTGTTATATACTCAAAAGTCCTCCTGGGCTTTTTGCCACTAGGGTAGAAATATAAAGGAAGGGCATGAGCTGATGGCCCCCTCCTTTACAGGATTGGGGTTTATTTTGTATTTTTTCCATTTTGAATAAAATTCCCTCCAGTAAAAAAAAAAAAAAAGGATGGAATTCATTCAGAACTGGCCTTAATCCCACCTGATCACCCCCCTCCCCAAATTGGAGATGTGGCTGAAGGCTCAAAGGGTTGTGGATCCAGCAGATCCACATTCTTTCCCACTGGCATACCTGCAACATGCCCCTTCTTCCCTTTTCCAAAGCTGGAGTTCCAGCTCCGGGCAGTGGCTGCAAAGGGTACCTCAAACTGGATGTCCCCACCCCATCCAAGGCTGGAGCTTAATAAAAAATCTAAAATGGATTTCTAGAGCTTTCTAACAGCCCCATAGACACTATTCAATGGACCAACGAATTAGAGAAACCCCACTACAGGACAACCCTACCGTTGAATGAAGCCCCTAGCTGCCCCCATTAGATCTTAATTAAAATTTAGGAGGACTGTCCACAGAAACTATAGAGAAATTACAGGCTTTTATGCTAAGCCTTCATGTCACTATTGAATCAAAACAAATGAAACAAGGAGAAGATCTAGAACTAATAATCTCTGGTGTCCGCATCATGCTTATAAACATCAGTTGTTGCCATAATGGTTAATGAAGACAGAAAGCCACGGTTTAGTTTTTTTCTCTCACAACAGTTATGGTATATTAATCTTTCCTACAAAATAGATAGTTTTCCAAATCACTATCATTATCTATCTATGGAGGGTGTGTGAGACATGCACAACTATCAAAGAAATCAAGCAAAAAATTATGATTGCCATATGGGACAGCTAACAGAAATAGCTATAAAATTAGGGGAAAACTTCATTTTAGTCAATCATTATCATCATCATCCACTTCTTGCAGCCTAATTGTGATTGGTAAAAAAACACCTGGTAAAAAAATAAAGGCAGCAATAACAGGAACACAGCTCCTCCTAAATAAACTGTACTTACAACAGAACAATTTAGTGAAATCAAAGCACCTTTTCAGAGAGGTATCATTTAGTCAGTTCAATATTCACAGTATCTCTTTCACACAAACATACAAAAGCATTTGCACCTTGAGCACAAAAAATGTGAAGACTTTCACGTTGAAAGTATTCAGAATTATGACAGATACAGTTTGCTGTAACCATGAGGACACATGGAGTTTTTAAAAATGAAACTGAGGCAACTTTCTTAAAATGTTATACAACTACATTCTTCCTCTCTTACATATACTAGCAAACATTTTGAGTTTAGGGTTTATGATTTAGCTATTTAACAATGATTTAAACACACTTCAGGAGAATTCAGCAAATCCCAACAAAATCCTAAAAACGGATGATACAAAGCCCACATGCATTCCTCTAGTGCAGACATGCAATAAGAAGATCTGGAGCTATTTTTAAAAATAATTTTATCTGATACGTGCACACTGGCACAGTCATTAATAAAATAATGAATCTTCCAATGCAAAAAACTTACAGAGGATTCAGTACCTACAAAGGGAACAAAAGACCATGAAAGTAGTTATGCGAGCCTAGGAATGCTTCACGCTTCATTTTTCCTCAAATGACAACCAACACAACATTGCAAATTGACTTTGAAAGTGAGAGAAGTTTCAAAAGCTACCTGAGATCTGAAACAGAGATGGAAAAATAACACTTCCACTGGACAAATGCAATCTTGCTCTAAGTGATCAAGCAGCTCTTTAGATTCCAAAAGGAATTTTCCTTATAAGCTTGTACCACAGAGGAAATTTTTCTGTAGCTTCTCATAAGAGTTAAGTGATTCACAACGCAATAACCCCAAGTATACTAATGATACATAGCTAATTATGCATCATTGGTATACTTACCTGCCTCATTTTGAAGTCAATAACTTGTATTAATTTTAATTATGCAATACATTTTTCCATCTTGCATTTTAATGCATTCAGGATGTAATCTGCCAAAATATAACTCAAGCTCTTGTTAAAAGCATGCACAGGCCTACTAGGAAGCCTTAATTTGAACTAGAGTTAAGCTGTCATTACCAGGAATGCTTTGTTTGCAAAGGCCCAGCAGACTTCCTGTAACATCAAATTTATTTGGAATTTTGCACAGAGGATAATTTGGAATCTGGTGATGTTATAAAAAGGGACTTGCAGGATTAAGGTTTTCAAATTATAAAATGAAAAAGGAAATAAATCTCTTCTAACACCTAAAAATCCATGCTAAAGTGAAGATGCAGGCATAGAGTGGGTCAAAGAATAAGACTTAAGTTGACACAAAAAACCTGGATATTTATGAAAAATATTCAGAGACACTGATGTTTAAAATATAATATCATGCCTTTCCAAATGCATATTGAAAAGGCTTTTAACTGGTTTCACTCAGCAGTAGATAGAGAAGTCCAGCTACTAACTGATTAATATGCTTACTAGATAATGCTTATTAAAAGGAGACAACAGACTAGTAGGTATTCACTAGAAATACAGCAGAAGCTGAGCACTAGGATTCTTAAAAAATTAGGTGATGTGACAAATTTAAGATCAGAAAAGTATGATATAACAAGAAAAGCTTTAAAAATGTGGATCATATGCTATAAATCACCTGAAAAATCACCTACAGAACCTTCTAGAGCATTAATCTTGGGCTCACTTCTGTTCTAAAACTGAGCAAACAGACCTGCTGCCTCTGCACATGTTTTGAGGTGCAGGACAAATACCTTCCTATTCAACTCCTAACAAAACATTAACATGCTCAGAAATGCACAGCAGGGAAAGAAGACACAATGGCTGGATCAAGAATACCAGTTACATGTAGAAAGGTACCTTCTTCAGAATGCCTGTCCAATCCAACCTTGAGCTACTGGTAGTATAGTCCAGGCATCCAGCATACTGGATTATCACTGAAGAATAACCCACCCAAATGGCTTCAGAACAAGCTTTCAAAATAGCCTAATCATTATTATTAATAAAAATGTTCCAGTAAATAATTTGCATCTGTTATTCATATACTGTATTTTTAACACAAATTGCTAATAAAATGAGGTCTTGTTAAAATGAGTACTAATATGACAAGATAAAATTAGCTTTCCTTTTTTTCACTGTGGTCATGGAAGGAGGAGGCAGCTGTGCAACAAGTAATATCTCCAAAAGAAAGAGAGGAGAAGCATTTCAGCATACCAGTACAAACAAAAGACTCTTTTTGGAAAAAGGATTTAGCTTTTACCTTAAACCTGTGATAAGCTAATGTGGAATAAATATACATGTAAGCCAGAATTCAGTTGCCAATTTATGCTTGCATAAGAAAAATCATGGAAGTCTTGATGACAAATTTATGATCATTAATGAGATCTCAATCGCATTCCTGATCACATGCCTGATTGCACATGTACATACAGACATTAAAACCACCTCATTAATAGGTGACACTTTACTACCAAGACTTGCAATTTACCCGATGTAAGCATTAATTAGTAATTAAGTAATCACTAGAATTCTGGCCAAACAATCAAATAATCACATCAGGAGCTTTCACAAGACAAAAAACTTTTGTTCCTCATGTCAACATTTTTAAGAAAAGTTATTGAAAAGGCCCTTATTTATTTGAGAATCAAGAACAGCAGCATCCAGTGGCTCAGACAAAGCAGCAAACATTTCACTCTGATTGTTCCTTTAAAACAGAAAGATTTAACAGCTATTCCCCAGACAAGGTATTAAA
Organism: Pogona vitticeps; assembly: GCF_051106095.1. Classification (NCBI taxonomy): domain Eukaryota; kingdom Metazoa; phylum Chordata; class Lepidosauria; order Squamata; family Agamidae; genus Pogona; species Pogona vitticeps. The sequence goes on along the minus strand of NC_135783.1, from coordinate 29,463,866 downwards.
GGATACGACAGAACATATTGTTAACATTTCTCAAACATACCAGAACTGACAAATTTCCACTCAATCAGCAAAAACTGAACACATGTATAGGTATATTCTCGTAACAGCATAAGGGAACAGATATTAAGCCTTAGAATGAGGCCACATTCTTTTGCTACATGATTCTTTAAACCTATGCAATATGCCAGACCAGGTGAAACACTTGACAGAGTTCATGGTGGGCTCCTGTCTCTATTTATCTGCCCCAAATCCATCCCTACATTAAGTGTTACTGACTCTCTCTCTCTCCCTCCCCCCCCCCATATATATATATATTCTATGCATTTTTGGAATGCAAAGGAAAAATAAGATGAATAAGGGTCTAGGAGTTTCAGCCCATAAATCTGAAAAGTCTTTGCCTTTAAAAGTCTGGAACATTATTTCAAAGAAATGTTCATTTAAGAAGTTCCTTCATCTGTATTTGGACATAAAATCATAAATCTTCCAAGGCCAACAGAAATGACAAATAGAATTTACAGTATAACCAATTCAAATCTGAATTTCTTATACTGTACGTCCCTCCTGGAGAAAGGAGAGTTTAAAATTTGCAACATATTTACAATTAAAAAGTTAAAAACCATCCTATGCTAAAAAGAATACCCATTCAACTATGCTTAAATATGTTCTGTGCACACATTTCATGTAAATATTAGTGTATGGATTAATTTGTTGTGGCTGTTTTTAATTATCTGTCACTTGCTGGAGCATTCCAGTTGCTTCACTGTATGTGCTTTTCAAAATGGGATATCATGACAATGTCAACAAAATGGCCATTAAAAATAATCAATGGAAAATGAAAATGTATCCTCAGCACAATATGTACATCCAAATGCAAACTATACTGCATAATTACCACTGGTAACACTCAGTTCTATTACATTCAGGCATATAGATGAGTTGGTTCTGTGCTTGATATAACTTGACTGTCCCACACTGTTAGCATTTCTCTTCTAAATTTTTGTTTCAGACTGACATTTTGGTGCAGTTTTACTCTGTTCATCTTCTGCAGAAGAGTCAACTGGTATCTGTGAGGAAATAAATATGGTTTAGAAACTGATGACTGTTAGATGGAGCAAGCTTATTTTGTTCAGCCCAAGTATACAACTCAAAGTATCGGATCCAAATTACAAGATATGCAATTTTAACATTAGGAAGAACTGTCCAACAGTAAGAGCTGTTCAACGATGGAATGAACAGTCTCAGGTGAGAGTGGATTATAAGCAGAGGCTTATGGCCACCTGTCAGAGTTATGTTGCTGGTGGATTTCCTGCTTCTCCAGGGAGCTGGGCTTGATTACCCTTGTTTATTTGTTTGTTTGATTATATACCATGTCACTAGTGTGAAGCACTTCCTACCAGTTCTATAATTCTATCACTCGATGAGTCAATCAATTCCTGATTAGATCACCCTTGAAGGTAATTCAAAACATTTCAAAGGCTCTAAAAGTTAGACATGTGACCATCATTTTAGAGAAGTAACTTTGTGAAAATAGACTTCTGACATCAGCAACGTGGAACTAAAGAATGGAGATAAATAACAAAACTATTCATATCTTTGATTCATTTGTTTGTCACACACAGAAACTTTGTGAATTACACTTAGAAATACTACTACAGGTTCAAAATAAGAGAGAAACATTGTATTTTAAAGTGTGATGAATTAATCTGAGAGTTTTCCAATTACTCAGATATTGTAGTTTGTTTAAAATACTTGGATATCTGACTATGTATGTATGTATGTATGTATGTATGTATGTATGTATGTATGTATGTATGTATGTATGTATGTATGTATGTATGTATGTATGTATGTACGTATGTATGTATGTATGTGTAGGTGATATATTTATTAGATCAGTGAAACAACTGAACAAGCAGCAAGCTTTCATGGGATAAGGCTACTTCTTCAGGCCACAGTTCAGAAAAATTACAAATTAGAGTCCCAAAAATTCATGGCAGGTAGATGTGACAAGCCCGCTTCTCAGACATGAGTTCAAATGCTGACTGCAAACAACCTTTGGGGCAATGTGGTTTCAAGATTCACACCTTTAGCATTTGGCTGGAATTTTCCCCCAGTTGTCCAAACAATGAGCTGTCAAACTGCAGGGTGCCTCTCGCACTCATATTGCCCAGTTTCGAAACAAAAAGTACCTATTTTCCCGAGGGACTGGGGAAAACATCTGCTTAGGTTCACCAGGTAACACTGCTAATTTGGCTTTAATTGGCTTCTCCTGTCTGGTGAATACACCACATTTTGACCCCAGCTCTTTCATGGAGGCTGCTACTTTCTCTGTTGGCTTTTCTCCTCCCGAACTTACCTCTGAGTCGTAGACTTAGCACAGTTACCTGCCATGAATTTTTGAGATTCCCATATGTAATTTTTCTGCACTATGGCCTGAAGAAGTGGACTTGACCCACAAAAGGTTGCTTTTTAAAAAATTTTTAGTGATCTAATAAAGGTATCACTCTTGCATCTGTGTAATTTTAAGGATCACACAGCTTTTCCCTAATTTTTTAAACTATGTGTATGTTTATTTTATATTCTGATTGCTTTACAAATTATTCTCCACTGATAAAGATGCTAAAACACTACTCCTTCCTGGTATTTTGTATATCTATCAGAAGCATAACCTATAAGAAAGAAATGCTACAATTCCCTCCTGTGTATTTCCAAAATATGGCTAATCCCACTTGAGTTCAATGGGCCTGTGCAAGAGTCAGTTTCTAGGCAAAGTTTAACATTTATATAGACCCATATGCCAGTTCAAGCTGTTAGATATAGAGTACACAACATATGGGATGTGGTGGTGCTGTGAGTTAAACCGCAGAAGTCTCTGTGCTGCAAGGTCGAAAGACCAGCAGTTGTAAGATCGAATCCACGCGACAGAGTGAGCTCCCATTGCTCGTCCCAGCTCCTGCCAACCTAGCAGTTTGAAAGCATGTAAAAATGCAAGTAGATAAGTAGGTACCACCACAATGGGAAGGTAACGGCGTTCCGCATCTAGTCGCACTGGCCATGTGACCACGGAAACTGTCTATGGACAAACGTTGGCTCTACGGCTTGGAAACAGGGATGAGCACTGCCCCCTAGAGTCAGACACAACTGAACTAAATGTCAAGGGGAACCTTTACCTTTACCTAGATGACATATGGCCCTCCAGGTATTATTAGCCTTCAGTTCCCATCAACCTTAACACAGCTAAGGGCAACAGACAGTGAGACATACAATTCAGCAATAGGGAGTGGGCTTCAAATTACCCGCAGAGTGTTATACATTTCAGTGCAATTATATAATTGAGACTTACTCCCAAGTAAGCATGCATAACACTGTGTCCATATGCAAATGATGGTCACGGGAAACAAAGTGAGGATTAATTTATGACCTATTCATTTCATAAATGTATAACAAGATATTTATAAGAAGATGTGGGTGAAAGATGATTCAGAGATTGTATTGCTCTGCCTTACAATTTTAGACTTGTATTGTCCTCCACACATTCTGCCAAAATCTTCATTAAATAATGGCAAATGCAATTAGTTACTTGAAGCAACCAGCACTATAATAACATTAATAGTCTTATATCAAGTGGCAGGAATTAGTGGCTAATCAAGCAAGCAAATTAAAAGATTAGAACTACTTACAGATTTAATGTCAACACTTATCCCTGAATTCACATTGTGCCTTCGTAAATCAGATTTGATTAAAGCTGAAAGAAAGTTAAAAATATAAATTATAATAGTTGCTGCAGTGAATGTTTTTGTAGGATAAATTTACTAATCCTTACAAGACACTGTTTTTTGAAACAAGAGACCAGCATGACTACCTGTCTTCAAGCTTTATGTTAGTTCCCTCACTAGTGGTTCTCCTCAATGTAAAAACAATGTTTTTCAGGGACATTTCAGATGTCTTTTGGTCTTGGACACCAAAAGATAATGTAAGAACCAGGGTTTTAAGTATTTAAATTATTCTGTATTCTCTGTAACTTTCAGATGACTAAAATAATAAAGAGAAGGAGCATAACAGAAGTAACATGGGTCAGACATCCATATTCTTCAAAATTCAAATGACTCCACAACCAAAATGCATTTCAAGCTTTCCTACCTATTTAAATTATAAACATTAGGCTAATTCTCATTATATAACTTTACACTGGCATAGCCTAGATCAAGTACTGGAAACATTTAAATTAAACTCAGAGAAAGTTTCCTATCCTCATCCCCTTTCAGGTTCCAAGGCTCCCTAGGGCTCCCTTTTGCCATGGAAAAGTCTTTGGTTGTGCAGCAGGGAGCCTTTATTAGTAAAAATTGCCACTAGATTGCCTCCGCCAGTATGATTTTAACCATTATTTTCTATATTACTTCCAGAGCATTATGTAAATGATGGATACTGAAATCTAAAATATTTAAACTACATTTAGTCAGAATAGCAAAGCTCCTCTACAGTCATGACAGTGTACCACCTACTTATGCAGTGGGTATACCCATGTTCTGAAGGTGTACAAGGGGGATTGTGAGCTATTCTCACTTTTGGACTACAGCATCAACTATAAGTTTTTGCTTTGACATGGTTACAGAGAGAAAAGAAACTAACTGGTTACCTGTTAAAATTATGCCTATAAACATCCACACAAAGAGAAAAATGTTTCCTGCCTGGGGATTGTAAACTGTTATAAGCTTCCCTTGGATCAGAGTAAAGATGACACCAAATATCTGTAAATTGATCATAAGACGACATTTTAGATTTTCCCATTTAGAACATCAAAAATAGAGCTTATCACATATGCAACTTGCATGGTGCTGTAGTATTTTTCTGGTGGCTCTCCTAAGAGACAAATGCTATTTGGTTTCTTCCTCTGCCCTTTTTAAAATTCAAACTGGCCATTATAAGATCTTTCCAGTTCTACGATCTGATGCCTGGGTTTGCACAGTTGCTTCTTCCCCTTTTTTCTCTTTAGGCTATTTTCTTAAGATGACAAGATCAGCAAGATCTGTCTTATTGTTTTCAACTGATCCTGTATAAACACATGCTGAGAACCATTTGGGCTGTTGATCTAAGTTTCTGAAAAGTTTTAAAGAAACAGTGTTGTGTCTGTCAATTAGTATACTACCTACAAGTACAACAACTGCACTATCCAATATCAAAATAGCTACTCCTTGCTATTTATCAAGTTTTTGTGAAATCCCGCAAAAGTAAACAAGCTCCGCAATCTTATTAAAATATCACTGGGAAAATAGCTGAGTGAATAGACAACTTGCATTCAAAACAAAATAAGGTAGGTGCACATGAACAGGAAAGCTAGAATAAACTGGTAATATCTATGACAGAGTACCCAATTGATTCCAGCAACACTACATTACCAAATTTGACACAGATTGTGTTCATACAACACCCTCTGACACACACACACACAGAGAGAGAGGCTTCCAAATTGTTTCAGCAGACATACTGCAAGCTAAGTGTGTCTCAGTGTATGTACAGTTGTGCCCCACTGGACGATTACCCTGCTCTATGACGAATCTGCTTTACGTTGACGTTTTTGCGATCGCTTTTGTGATTGCAAAACGATGTTTTAAATGGGCTTTTTTCACTGTGCGATGATCGGTTCCCTGCTTCGGGAACCGATTTTCGCTTTACAACGATCAGCAAACAGCTGATCGTTGGGTTTCAAAATGGCTGTCGCCGAAGAAAATGGCCCCCTGCTGTTTTCTAGGACGGATTCCTCGCTTTACAGGCACCGAAAATGGCCGCTGTATGGAGGATCTTTGCTGGACGAGCAGGTATTCAGCCCATTGGAATGCATTGAATGGTTTTCAATGTCTTTCAATGGGGTTTTTTTTAAATTCGTTTGACAACGTTTTCGCTCTACAGCGATTTCACTGGAACGAATTAATGCAGTCAAGCGAGGCACCATTGTATTAGGGAAAAAACAGAGAAAAAAAGATTCTTTCTCTGGTTAAACTAGCTGAATCAAGCACTGCACCCAAAATATTTTGAAGCACTAGATATATTTTGCTTTATTACGAACAAGAGTTACACAAATTCAGAATTTAATGGTAATTTTTTCAGTAGATAAGTTTTAGAAAGCATTCCTCATTACCTGTGCTGAAGCATTCAGAAGCCCTGATGAGGTGCCTTCTGACTCTGGGTATGTTATTTCCACCGCAAATTCAAAACCAAGAGGGAGGTAACCAGTCATGAAGAAACTGTCATAGAAGTTCAAACTTGAAATTACTAAGAGCTGTTAAAGATCTTGCACCAAAAGCAGCAACTCCACAGTATTTATTATCCTAGAATAATGCTAAACTAGTGTACTTTACATTTCATAATCATATTTATATTAAAGAACTCATGCTTAAGAAAATGTATCTAACATCAGAACATTTGTAACATTTCAATAGACTATGAAATACAATTTAACATATTTGATATACTGCCGAGAGTAGACCTTTGGTCTAGATAGGGGCTCATAAATCTAATAAAATAAATAAAATAATAATATATACTATTTTAATATTACCTTAATAATAAGATCAAAATATTTATTTTAATTAACATATGTTGAGTAGCCTTACCCAAGCACTCCACCAGTCACAAACACGACTAGAAGGTTTCCACAGTCCAAAGTGAATGTAAATACAACCATCCCAACAAATGACAGGATGTACACAATCAGTGTAGTCTGCCTAAAAACAGAATACAAAGTTCATGAAAGGAACTACAGCCCTGTCAAATACAGATCAAATCATATCATTTTTTTTGGCTGCAGTTCAAACCAAACCACACTGCACTGTAAACACAAATATAATTCTGTCATGATCTATCACATCTTTGTCTCATTCACCACTTTCACTGTCTACATTGAGTGTTTAAATATAACATTCCTTTCCAACTTCTGGGCTTCACAAGCAGTATCATAAAATCATAATCAACAAATGAAGCAACTAAATTAGATAGGGATAGAGAAAACAAATACCAATGCTCTCTTAAATAGCTGTATTAAGCTGTCCTTCGAAACCAATTTTTCTGGCTCCTCTTATATTAAGTCAGAGTTACTGGTTCCATTCGAACTGTGAACAGCAGCTTAAAATACATCTGATTTATTTTCCTGGTTGTTAAATGACATTAAGTGAGAGTTCCACAGCTTGACTATCACTGGAAACTCTGGCTCAACACAAGCCAGGATTTTTTCAAGAAATTCTGTGCAACAGAAGGGTGGGAGCAGTGAATGACGAGCACTTAGCTGCCACACAAGCTCCTAGCTTCATATGCCACAATCTAGAGAGCCTTGAAAAATCATTAAAACTGGGAAAGGATCTTGCTCTGTTTCTGGAAGGCAACAAACCAACTACAGTGGTGCCTCGCATTACGATGTTAATTCATTCCAGTGAAATCGCTATAGAACGAAAATGTCGTTTTGCGAAATTAAAAACCCCATAGAAACGCATTAAAACCCAATTAATGCGTCCCTAGGGGCTTGAAACTCACCATCCAGGGAAGATCCTCCACAGAGCAGCCATTTTCACTGCCTGTGCAGCGAGGAATCCGTCCCAGAAAAGAGCGGGGAACCATGTTTTTTTACCCAGCGGCCATTTTGAAACCGTCAATCAGCAGGGAACCGATCATCGCAAAGCAAAATTCCCCCATAGGAAACATCGTTTTACGATCGCAAAACCTTCAACGTAAAGCGATTTTGTCGTAAAACGGAGCGCTCATAATGCGAGCCACCACTGTATACAACAAGATGTGATGAGAAAAGAGACCAGTCATGGTGCAAGTTCCCAGCCTCATACACCATTCTTTAAGAAATGTAAATGAATAATCGGAATCAGACAAGTGACTGAGCTCTAGCAATTGGCCTACACTACTACAGAGAAACAGAAAGGTACTGAGCACTATAATTCTACATAGTAGCTTTCCAACCTCACCCATGAGAATAACTGTTTTACTTCATGACTACATCAAGAGCCAATATATTATTTTCTGAAAATCCAATCACAGCACATTTATACTCAGTACAAGAGAAGTCACAGAATATGTTAGTCTCCTGTATACCATTAGCTGTTGCTCAGCCCAAATATCCCTCCCCCCCGGAAGTGAGCAATGGGTATCCCTTGAGTCATTGTTCAATTGCAATTCCCATGATCTCTTAGCACCAGCTATGCTGGTTAGGGCTTATGGGAGCTGCAGAACAGCACATCTGGAGAGCCATATTCTGTCCATTCCCTGCTTTACCCCATAAACACTATATTGTACGTTGTATTGATGTTTACTTTCCCAATCACATACTTACTTATATGTTTTGGTATGATCCAGCCATAAGCCACAAATAACTGAGCCCACCATTCCAGCTACCACAAGTGTCAGACCAATCCTTCCTGCCTTCACTTCTTCTCCCTTTGAATAAAAGAGATATGGCAGTATCCATAAGGAATGCCCTCCTTACCACAACGGAGACATACATGCAAACTATCTCACATAAACACACACCTCTTGTCCTCAAAAGCCAGATTCCAACAATTATTACCAAAAAGTAGCCCTTACTTCTAGAGTTAAATATCAAAGACAAATATTGCCATATCTTTCATATATGCAGTGCAGACTAAGAAGGTGCTTCAACCCAAACAGTGAAAGAAACACTAACAGAAGATAGGGTACCAATTTATTGCACTGCTAGACATGACACTTTGTCAGTGTTAAATTTTTATCCCTTGCAGTTCTAAACTCTCAACAGTATTTAATAAACTACTGCATTATGAAAACACTTTTAAAAGGCAACTGTTTTTTTTAAAAAAAGCATAGAAAAAGATGCTGCCTGTTCATGAGATGTTCTGAGAGTCCAGACAACGGACTTACCTGTAATTCATTAATGCTTTCAAAGGCCATAGTTCCATGTTTCATTCCTACTGACATGGCATAGATCACGTTTTTAATTCCTGTTTACTATTCCACTACTGCTACAATACACTACATGAATATATGGTTAACATGTCTGTTTTAACCCCTAAGCAAACTGGTAACACTAAATCTGACTCAGCAAAATGACACCACTAAGTCTGATTAAGCAAACCGATCAAGACATGGAGTCCTTGGCTTTCAAGTCATTCAACAAAATCTAGAGAAACTTACTTCATAATGAAATACTATCATTTGATTTAGTAGAGTTGAGACTGAATAGAAGGCTCCAGTCATAATTCCTACAGGAAAAATACAGTTGATATTATGGTTACTAAAATGGAGTCAAATAACATTTATTTAGAAAGAACAAGAAATGTTTCAGCATATTTAGTGGCTTGATCAGTTTAGCTATCACCAGTTTCAAGTCAGCCAATTACTAAAGAAACCAGGGGGCTGGCTTCTCATGAAACAATAGCTGATATCTTGTTACTTATTATAATAAGTCATAGAGCAGTGATGGCTAACCTTTTTGAGCCTGAGTGCCCAAACTAGAAAAAAAACAACAGCAACCCAGCAGGCAGTGGACAGCGGGGGTGGAAGCGGAAGTTATGGCAGAAGGAGGAATCCTGGGCCTGGAGGTGTCTCCAGACCCCACTAGGATCTGCCTCCAATCATGCCCAACCCTGCTGCTCCGGATCCTGGTCCACCACCCATTGGGGCACTAACACCACAGCTGCAGCTGCCTCCTCAGGTTTGGCTGCCAGGGGTAGCGATCCAGCGACTTATGGCTCGCATGTCCACAGAGAAAGCTCTGCTGCCAGCTCTGGCACACGTGCCATAGGTTCGCCATCGCTGTCAGAGAGTATTCAAATATGCTTACCCTGTCTGTTATTTACTATGAAGTAAAAACTATACTAGGCCTATTTCTATTGATGGAACTCATGGAGGAGTTGACTCACACCCACATATTCAGTGGGTCTACTCTAGTGTAACTTACTGTGCTAAGCAATGGGATTTCAACCAGTCAATGGACAAGAGTGCTAGGGGTAACCTTACAGACAGCTAGGTTCAATCTCCTATTCTGAATTCCTAACAAGACAAAGACTGAAACAGTACTCACCATAACTTATCAGGAGGAGAACAAAAGGAAGATTTCCAAAAAGGTTGATAATTGACTGCTTGTAGGAGTAATTTTCTGTGGATGCCTCCAGGAGAACAGCCTGAGACTGACTTGGAGGATGCTTAGGTTTTTCCTTAAATACTAGGAAGAAGATACATAAATGTTAATTTTGCTATAATTGTTATTCAACAATTGGCACTGTATATTAATCTCTATCAGAACACAGAGAGATAAAATTACACTGAGATACATGACGTATCTTTTCATTGTAAGATCACTCTTTGCATACACTTATTAATAACATAGCCTGCTCAGTGTCCACCTGTGACAAATGAGCAGAAGGACAAGAATTACTGTGCCAGGTGCAAAAATTGTATAACCTAACACTTGTTTCAGTAAACTGCTTTTGCCTATTTGTCCCTCACAATTATTCTCCTAGTCTATGACTTCAGAATGTCAAAATCACTTGCATGAGGTTTCCAACAAAGAAAAAGCAAGGGTAACTATCACTGCTATTCTTCTCTAACAGTAAAAGGATCATGCAACAAAACCACACACAGTCCAGGTGCTCGTCTGCATTTTTCCAACTGGCAACAGTTCTTTTTGTTTCCCCATTCTTCGTGTCATTTCATTTTGGGTTTTGCCTCTTCTCAGATTCCTTCTACTGTCAAGTGCCATGGAGGCTTCTCTTCATTGTATCCAAAACTTATACAGTAGTTACTACACTGGAACTGCCAGGATGTTGCTTCAGGGTTTCACTTCTTAGTAACTGTAATGTCACTCATAGCTAATTTCCATACTTTGTTCTACGATTTATTATTTTCCTTAATATAAAATGGGGAGAAGGAAAATGACATACTACATTGAAATCATTGTAAAAAAAGTAGAGTATAAATGCAATTAATAAGAATGATTGCATATTTTTATCTGCTATCTCCTTTCTACATATTTTGATTTAAATCCAATTCTTCTTTGGTGCAAAATTCTTCTGTATAATCTTCTCTATACTTCACCTTCTTCCTGTTTCCATGATGTGTAGCAGTATAGTTTGGACTGTTGAATAACTTACGCCTCTTATATCTGAGAAACTGGACTTGTCCATGAAAGCTCACATTAAAATATAGCAGCTAGTTTTTAAGGTGCCTAATGTTTCTGTTTTCTTCTTCTTTTGTTATTTTTAATTTTTATTTATTTATTTTTGCCTGATATGTTGAAAAACTGCTACTATGCTCAGTTGCACCATGGACTGAAATACTGTGACTAAGATTCTGAAGAACTTAGGAATCACCAAAATGCAGTTTAGAAGTCAATGAAGTATAAGATAGGGAAATAATCAATGTAAATATTTTCAAATATGTGGTCTAAGAGGAACTGTCCAAACAGTTAATGAAATAAAGGAAAAATGTGAAGCGCCTATAGCAATGTATCTCTATAGCAATGAACTTTTGGGACATGAATTGTAAATAAAATCTGCTACAAACTTTAAAATAAGCCAAAACATTTTCCAAATATAAATTTTACAATGTTCAATGTACAGGAAAAGATTTGATCTCTTGCAATTTTAACTTTTTTTCAGTGTAAATAAGAAACCTAAGTTTAAAACAGGTTGACCCTGTCTTTCCTTCAGAATTCCAAAGTTTATGAATTAGAATTATATAAACGAACCTTGTGGCACAGTGGTTAAACTGTTGTACTGTAGCCAAAACTGTGCTCACGACCCAGGGTTCAATCCCAGGTAGCCGGCTCAAGATTAACTCAGCCTTCTATCTTTCTGAGGTTGGTAAAATGAGTACCCAGCTCATGGCGGGGGGACGACAACAATGTGTAGCCTACATAATTAGCCTGTAAACTGCCCAGAGAGTGCTTTAAGTGTTATGGGGCGATATATAAGCAGCATGCTCTACTTTGCTTTATATTGTTTAAACGCATTTATTTTCATTAAACTACAGATATATTACACTTACCAAGTGCTACTAGTATAAACAGGAACGTGGATACTGCTGCTGTGCCATAGAACATTATGCGAATGTTATGTCCCATGAGATCCATGTCATCAGGTGTGTTTGGAACTAAGACTGGTGGCAATAAAAAGCCAATTGCTGTTCCTAGCTGTAAAACAAATCTATGTAAGAACAAGTTTTAGAAATGGAAAGAGCATATAACATAACAATAAAAAGAAATGTATGAATAGAAAGCATCCATTCGTCATCTTGAAAGGAAACAGATATTAATGCACATGTTTGGAATATATTTAAATAATCCAATGTTCTTGAATAAATACAGATCACATTTACAGTATGTCAACAGCAGAAGACACTGGAATGGTATATGCATTTTGTCCAGCTGCTGATTCTCTAACTGTCTACAGATGACATATAAGAGGATCCTCCAATCTATCAGATCAGTATCCGCTGATTCACTTATCCATGGTCTAGAAATATTACAAATATTAAAAGAAAAATTCTAGAAATAGATATTTCTAAAGGTGTAATTACCAGAACTGGCTTTTAGCATCTGTGGGAGGGCCTTGGAACCAATCTCCTGTGGATACGGAGGTCCTGCTGTACTAAATTTAAAAACCAAGAAACACATACAGTATTTATATGTGTTTCCAGGGTGTAATTACCAGAACTGGACACTAGATGGAGCGATAGGCCATCCGATGTACAGCATTCAATATTTCTATCTTTTTTGGCATTGGGGGGACTGGGCTTGGAACCAATCCGCCACAGTTCTACTGTTGTATCAAATACAGTATTTATGAAAAATAACAGATCTTGAAATATACTAGCACAATTTTATTGATCCTGCAGTTTCAATTCTGTAATTGAAGTTCTGAGGCTGGAGATGTGTTCAAAGTTGTATCTCTTTTTGTTTGTTTGTTTTTATTTAATTTTTTTATTTCTAAAGAAATGAAAAGACAATCCATCATATTACAAATAAATACAAAGCTATTCCCCACAATTCTCCAAATCACATTTATGCAATTCCCCGTCACATTTTAAAGAAATATCAATCAACAATCTAAATGCTCCAAATTCTTTTCCAAATGACATGTCTCGAAGTTTATTTTGTTGGCATATTTTAATAAAGGCTTCCAATTTTCAGTGAATTGATTGTGTCTTATTTGTCCTCTATGTAATCTAACTATTAGTCATTTTTTCCATCAACATCGTATGCCATATCTTATTCGTAAATGCTTGTAATGAGAGATCTTGGGCTTTTTTCCAATTTCAACAATTTCAGATCTTGTGGTGCCTATAAGATTTGCAACTAATTCTTTATTTTCTAGTTTCTCATTTCCCCCTGTGAATAAGGAAAATAACAATAATGTTTCATTGATATCTATTTTTTGATTAGTCAGTGTCTCTATCCATCTAATTACCTTGTGCCAGAACACTTCTTTCAAAGTTGTATCTCAGAGAAATTAAAGGAAGCACATGATTTAATGTAAACATTTCAGAACTGCCTTCCAGCCTAACAATTATTTCAAATAATAGCATAATCTTTTGGTCTTTCAGTTTTTTGTTTGTTTTTCTTTTGGAACTATTTAAGCCTCTAAAAGGATGCTAGACTGTGTGATAGACAGAGTATGAAAATTAAGATTAACCTTCTCAAAAGAGAAAGGTAATTTAAACACCAGTATAGACAAGGGTCTGCAGTAATATGGCTGGCTGGACGGATCTGTGATTTAGGTATTTAACTGTAGAATCACAGGTCTTCTTCACTGTGCTCCTGGGAGAAAAGCTAGCCTGTGAAGTCTTGGGCAAGCTGTACAATCTCAGAGTGCCCCCAGAATGAAGGAATCGTAAACCAGTTGTGAGTAGTCTATATCCAGAAAAATCTGGAAAGAGTTGCTATGACAGAATTGACTTGACAACATATAATAATTATTCTTGCTGTAATTAACCACCAACCATGCAATACACAAGACGTTGTTACACTTTCTCCCCGGGCAAATATTTTTGTCCCTTTTACACAAACCTTACTCCAAATATATTTTTCTTTTCATTAGTAGGAGCTACTGATTTTAAATTTCCATTTACTGTTTCTGAAATGACAATTCCATTCAAAGAATAACCTTTTCTTATATTTTACTTACATTTGCCAGCTGAATACCCACAGAAACTCTCAGGCTGTTTCTGAGAGGTAACGATCAAATAAAATTATCTGTCAGCAAAATAGAAAATTCAAGTACTAGCATTATCCCAACATAAGCATCCCTCCCTAACCCAAGCATCATCAACCCTTCATTTCCTCACCTGGTTACCCAGAACAGCTACAGCACAAGCTGTGGATACTTCCTTTGGTCCAAACCAGACAGAGGCAATGCGGGAGGGTAGCCCCAAAATAAAAACCTGAGCTACAGAACATACAATCTGAGCAAGCAAGGTGACTGGATATAAGTTTCGCTGGACGCTGGCACACTTGATCCAGGCACCCAAGCAATTGAGTCCAGATCCGAGCAAGGCAGTGAGGCGAAGACCACGAATGTCCAGCAGCCAAGTGGCAGGGAAAATGAGAGGAACATATGCCACCATATATGCCATGGAGAGCCAATCGATCTGAGAGTTGAGGACACCATAGTACTGCGTAAAGATGCTTGTCAATATACTATACTGGATCCACTGGAAGGCATTCACCAGCGAGTACAAGCTGAAGATGGCCAGCACCACTAGCCTGCGCTTGGACAGCCGAGGGGTCAGCTTCATTCCCGATGTTGAAGGGGACAGCATAGCCTCCACCTCGGGATGCTCCTCCAGATTAGGAAAGGTGTCCCTTCTTCCAGCCTCCACATCACTCACTACAGCGACCAAAGGTGTGCAGACGCTGCTGTGATCCGACTCTTTGCCTGGGAGGCACCCGTTCTGCTGGAGGGGGGGCGCAGGCGCTACCTCCCCAATCTCGCCGCCCTCTTCCTCCCCACCCCCTTCCCTTGGCTCCACCACATCGGCTCCCTCCCCACCCATCCTCTCACTGGGGTCACCCTCCCCTCACAAAGCGGGGAGGGGGGAAGACTGCTCGATCCCTTTCAAGGCACCGAAGCAAACTCAAAAGACCCCTTCCCCCTCACGCCCCCCACTTTTCTGCACGACGGCTTCTACCCTCCCCCACAGAGACACCACCGCCCCTTTTCCTCTCCTCTCCTTCAGAGATACCGGCAGCCTGGAGCCTTCCCCACCTAGACAAATACACACACACCGGGGGGGGCAACTCCTAACCTTTCCCCTCAGCCCCACATCCCCCCTACATACATCCTCGCGGCGAGGCTCTTTCCCTCCACCTGCACTTCCAGCCTTCTCACCACCGGAGCGGACTCTTCCCTTGCCTCTCAGTTCGCCAAGGTCATCCCCGTCCGGTTCACACAAACACACACACCACACAGCCCGGAGCCTCTGACCTTACCTCAGGTTTCCCTCACCTGGTGCTTCCCCTCCCGCACCCTCGACGCCGGAGGCTTTCTTTCCGCCCACCTCTCGCCCACTTTCCTCCCCTCCTTTCCGCTCCCCCTCTCCTGCCCCTCTGAAGGCAAAATAAAATACGTGGAGCTTTTTTTTTTTTAATGGCAACGAAGCAGTCACAAAAAAAAACCTCTCTCCACGCCTCAACTCCCCGCTCGCTTTAATTACGAGGGACCGGCGGCCGAATGCGCAGAAGCAGCTCCTCGCGTTGCCGGTGCTCAACCAATCAGAGGGCGAAGCGATTGCCGCGCTATCGGACGTTACGGGATGGAAAAGAGGCGTGGCTTAGCCATCACGGACGTCTTCCTTTTCTGCTACGGCGGGAGGGGTGGGGCCGGTGGGGAATCTCCTTTCATCCCTTTCCAGCTCTGCGAGCGTCCACGTGGAAGTGGGTGATGCTGCCCGCAATCTTTAACTGCTGATATGTCCAAAAAACACAATCATGGAATGTTTTAATTTGATTTCTCACTTTTTTACCAGCAGCAGGCCTGATCATGCTGATGCTTGTAGTTCTGAACAGCAGCTTGCTTCTTGTACAGACGAGAATGCTGACCATCTTTTTTCTTCCACTCTTTGGTAGGAAGAAAAAAGATGGAGGAAGTGATGGAGAAACACAGGACAGTTCTAAATATAAAATGACACCTGGACCACAGCTTAATACAGTAAATGCCATTTTTGAAAGTAATTTGTTCATATAATTTGTTACAATGTTTGAGGGGGGAAATGTTATTGTTACTCATTACAATGTTTGAAAAATATATTGTTACATTACTTGTTCTTTTCATTACTTTAACGGGGGGGGAGGGGACTCTCAGGATTGATGTGAGAACAGCATGAAAACAGTACTGTCAAATGCCAAAATCATTAGAAAATATTACTTGTTGCGTCAATAAATTTTGTTTCCCCTAATCAAACTACTTTTGAGATGTAACTCCACTGCAGCTTCATTTCTTTGCCTCTATCCCCACTCTTTATTTCTAAACTTTTCTCTGGACACACCTATCAGACTTTCTGTGTTTGAGGCCCAGTAATTGCACAATAAAAGCCTCTTCAGGAAGTAGACCTTGTTACTGTTGAAGTACCTTAGTGAGTTGTTGGTAGAATTAAGCTGAAGGTTTTATAATCAATGCCCTGAAGAGATACTAGTCTGCTACACAAGGAATCCACTGCAAATCTTTTTCTGAATTTCAGTCTATAACTGTCTTGCCTCATAATAGTTCTATTTCATTTGCGTGACTTCTGTTAAGAATTTAACCACCTTGCATTTAAAGTGTTTTATGAGAACATTTCCCCTTGTTTTATAGTACATCACTATTTTTAGAGAAACCTCAATCTTACCTTTTAAAAAGCAGAGAAACGGGGGGGGGGGGGAGAGAGAAGGTTGGGCAAGCAAATAAAAGACTTAATACTGGTGATGATTTGAATTGGCAGTTGATAAGCCCTGTTAGAATCTCCCAAGATTCTCAAGCTCTCCATTGGCTGATAAACTCCAACATGTAAATCCAATCCACCTGTGTTCCAAAAACAGGCACTACAAGGTATGTATCAACAAAAATATGGGAAAGGGTGATCCAGTAGACCGTGTGTACTTAGACCTAAAAAC
Organism: Pogona vitticeps; assembly: GCF_051106095.1. Lineage (NCBI taxonomy): Eukaryota > Metazoa > Chordata > Lepidosauria > Squamata > Agamidae > Pogona > Pogona vitticeps. The sequence goes on along the minus strand of NC_135783.1, from coordinate 29,446,747 downwards.
AGGTCTGGACAAAACCTTCACCGATAGCTCCTGAGCAAGCTTACAGTCGTGGGATAATAAAAATTTTAATGGATTGAAAAAGAAAGCAGGGAGTAGGAGAAAATAAAGAGATGTAAATATCGTGATCTCCACAAAGATCTGAATTGGAAAAATACAAATCAAAATAACTTGTTCATAAATAAGCTGGTTTTAAGGTGGTGAGGCTTATTAAACGATTTAAGAATTAAGAGGTGAAAGGAAAATGGATAGGTATACATCTCTCTAAACTGAAGAAAAGGGCATTAAAATGGCAGGGGCCATTCATTTGTAAATGTTAAAATGTTGGAAGTTGGGGCAAAGAACCCTAACTTTAAACCCATATGCTGACGGGAGCTGAACTAGTATTTTTTATGTTTTCTTGTTTTAATCTTTTAATTGTATTTTAAATTATATATTGTTGAATTTATCTTTTAATATTTAATTTATTGTGTTTTTAAATTGTGTGAATTTTAATGTTGTGAGCTGCTTTGGGTCCCTTGTTGGGAGAAATGTGGCATCATCATCATCATCATGAGTTAAGGTGGATTCTAAATTAAACTTTTAACCCAGTGCCCAGCTGTGCCCATACTGTGAATAGGGCAAATTCCACATTGGAGAACATTAGGAAAGGAATTAAAACCACTTTTACAATATTGTAAAGAGGGTGTTTATAGAGCTCAGAAAGGTGCAGGTAAGGACACCTAAAATGAACTAGGGAATGAGTATATTTCCCCACATGACGAAACATACTATTGTCGATTATTTAGTATAGAAGAAAATGAGGCATCATACTTTCACCACTTGTGTAATGTAGTGACTTCACAAGTGGAATGCATCGCATGATCTCTGGCTTTCAGTTACAGAGAGCCAGACAGCAACCCCTTGAAAACAACGGGGCTGCCACGTGTGCAATTGGGTAGTGAATACTGTATGTTCTTTTGGAAATGCCAAAAAGCAAGCACACGCATGTAAGTAGAAATAATGTTCACTCCCCAGTTTTAATGTATTAGGTTAAATGCTGATGGTTCCAAGCTCTGGAAGTGGCTGAAGGAACTAGTGTTCTAGCAGGATTTGTAGAATGGTTCTGCTTCACACTACAGAAGTGTGTGGTCACAACTGGGAATGATGATGTATTGATGGAGCAACTTGGAGGAGCTGGCCGTTCAAGCAGGGCTGCCATAATGGCCCCAAAGTCCCATCATCCTCTGCCTCCGGGAATGGTTGCTTTCCAGGTCAATTCACACATCTTCTCTAGCGAGAGAGTATAGCTTAGGTTTCATTTCCATAGCAACCAGGTAGGATTATATTGCCTCTTTTCAGAGTAATGAAGCGCCTTTGAGGACATGAGGCCTGTTTTGCTTTGTTTGTTTGGCAAAAGCAGCAATTTATCTCACTTTACAGAGAAGTCTGCTTGACTAACCATGGCTGCAGATGAAAAAAAGCTCTTAGTAGAATATAATAAGCTGAGAGAATCCAACTGCTGGCTGGAAGAAAAGAGCGAATCAACCTGGCTCAGGCCTCAGAGGAGACATTATCCTCACTGGAATCAGGCATCACAAGAGAAGTATATAGAAAAGAAGAAAGAATACAACAGTGGCAGGACCTCCTGGATAAAAATAACACCTGAATATAAAGAAAAGAGACATTTTCCAGAAAAAAGTAAGCTTCTATTATATATTTAAAAAAATTTTTAAAACATGTTAAAATATATGTAGTTCAATATACATAAACGTGTGTGTGTGTGTACACACATTGCATTTTTCATAAATATTGAACTGCATATATTTTAACATTTTTAATTTTTTTTTTAAAAAAAATTGGAAATGCAACTAGGCTCTGGTGGATCTGTTACCCCTTTCCTGTCCACTCATCAATGCTTTTGCTTTGCTATCATCTACTCCCATGTCCTCTGTGCCTTTCTTCTTTGCCTGTCATGACATCCCCCCCCCCCGGCCGCCTTTGAGAAGCCTGGTATTATTGTTTCTCTCCCACTTTTCAGTCCCATGGGATGCAGTTCGGCATAGTTTCTTCTGTATATTAGTCAGAAACTTACTGTGGATTTAGATCAGCATAAATATAATTGTGTAAATCACAACTGGCACATGGCTAGGAATGCAAGCATAAGGAGAGGCAATTCAGTGTCATGATTTGCATTATTTCCTCTACACCTGGGATACAGAAGTTACCAAAAGTCTCTGGTGACCTCTACTTGTGAAGGATTGGGTAATCAGACTCAAGAGGCATTATCTCCTTTAAAGCACTTGGCATATTTCATGGTTGAGCTCTCTTCCTGCAAACAGATATTTTGAAAGGGCTTGTCTCTTGTGAGCCCTAATTTGCTAGATAGCTCAGTGGTTTAGGTCTCTGGTTGTGGAGGCAGAGGAGTTTAGTTCCCCACTGTGCCTCCCTGAGAGGGGCTGGACCCAGGCTATGACCCACAATGTTCCTTTCTTCCTGCAGTTCTAAGATGATTATTATTAACTGCCTATGACATTCCTTGTGAAATTAACTATTGATGTTGAGCATGGGCCAGTAATAACAGCATGGAATGCTATTCCGTTCCCTCAGATTTATTTTCATCACTGCTTTCAGAACAATGAGGAGAAAGGTCATGCTTATTTATCTAATTCTACCTTATCTTTCATGGCCCACAGTAGTACATGCAATTAAATTTCATGGCCAAGAGATATGCCAGTGACACAGCACTGGAAGGATTTTATGCCATTTGTCTATTTGTTGTTGTTGGTAGAACATTACCTCTCATCTGCTTTATTTTTAACCTTCTTTCCCTACAAATAAACAGTTTCTTCTTTTAAAAAAATCTGAATGGGATTCTATACAGCCTCCTAAATACACTTCGGAGTTGAACTTACATATTAGGTGCATTCCTTGCATATTCTTCCTGGTTTTTCTGCAAGAAATTGCAGAATCAGATCTGAATCATTTTCAGAAATCATTAGAGAACCCACAGTTGTTGGAACCCTTTTTCAGCTCAGGAAATGAAGTTCAAGTTGAGAAGTTGTATAGGACTGCCAGCAGTGGCTAGGCTAAAACAAAAATAGGTTGGGCAAGACATACTGTAATACCAATTTGATAAGCTACAAAGCATGGCTTGGTTCTATGCCTGTCTGTTCTGGAGCAGGTTTCAATACCACGCCTTCTGGCATGCAAAGTACAACTCAACTCAATGGCTGAAATCCTGCTGGAAGTTGCACCTGCAGATTGGTGCCAGCACTATGTTCAGGCCAACAGCATTATGCAATTGATTGCATGGTTCATGGTTGTGCAATGAAACATGTGGTTCCTATTACAGATAGTTTATGACACACCTACAGAAGTGCTTCACGGATTATCATTTCCACCTTGCTCTGTTTTTTTTTCCCTACCAGTTTTACAGTTTCATGTTATATACACATAGCTGCACAACAGGATTTTGGTCAATGCCTTTTACCCATATACAAGACTGAGGGAAGCAGCTTCCTGGGTTTCCAAACATATCTTAGTTCCAGGAACAGTCCCATATCTGCCTGGGCTTTAAATACTCTTGTATCTCTGATCACTGCTCAGAGATAGGAGCAGCAACAGAAGCTTGCAGCTGGGTGAGGAATCCTATAGGCATTATCTGGGGTCTCCAGCCCTCGTTTCTAGTATTCAATGGATCCAGATAGCTCAATATCCTTTGCCCACCAGAGACCAACTAAGTACTGGGAGACCTACGGACAGGCTTGGAAAAGTTTTTAGAACTGCTAGTTCCCCAGCCAATATATTTACATTATACTCTCCTTGAAGCATTTCATTAATCACCACCCACCATCCCTATACATAACAAGCTAATTTACAGTTGCATTTCGAAAGTGTACTGTTTGTATATCCTTAGTTTATATGTTGTTCCTATTTCATCTGCCATAAAAGTTAAATTCTAATCTAACGTTTCTCTATGAATTTATATATATATAAACAAAAGCACGGATTTTGTTTCCCTAATTTCTGATATATATATTTAATTTTTATCTTGCAGACAATGCTATATTTGGATGATCAGTCTACCAAAAGCTGTTTCTTCCTTAATAGAGGGGCATGAATAAAGAAACAATATTATTGTTATATTGTTTTTTCTGAAATTAAATCAGGCTACATTGTTTGGATTAATTTATTGTTCCGTTCGTATTTATGTAAAATATGCTGCTTAAATTGATTTTTGGAAAAAAAATCATCTACTTAAACTGGGAGAAGTAAGTAAAGAATAGTTTTCCACAAGAATGCATTTTTAACAGAATATTTCACATGCAATGGCCCAGTTAAATGGCCTTGGAAGTGCTATCAGGTTTTCATGAATGTCTGGTAAACATTTTGGCTACAGTTTTGATCTTAAGGGAATGGGGGAAATGTGTTTAATTTTATAGATTTGCTATAGAACTGTCTGTGGATCAGCTGTACAGCTGTTGGCTGAACTGATGATTCATGCCCATCTTTATCCTGGAGATAACTAGGGTACTGTCCATGTAATGGTTTCTCAGGCCATGCATCCTTGTGCTGTGGGATTTTCATTAATGTAGATTGGTTCCCACTGGCAAGTTATAGCGTTATTAGTCCTCTATCATTTTCTACTGCCATTTGATGAAGTGGAAATGTGTTTCCATGGAAGAATTTTCAAAGGCTGTTTGATCCAGTCAAGAGGTTGACAAACCCAAATAAAGCCCATGCATACATGTCTTTGGATTAGAGCACTGGTGTTTGGTCAGGACAATTTGTTTTTTTTTCTGTTTAAATTATCATGACTAGAGATGGGCTATATACTATAATATTCTCACACACGTCCTCATTATTTTCTCCCTATCTTTTAATTTTACAATTAGCAGTTTATACAGACTCCACACACCTTGTTTCCTTAATTCCTTTCTCCTCACTAACACAAGACTGACTCTCAGCATTCTTCTAATTTTCTGATGTCTCTCTAAACAGTCACATTTCAACTGATCCTTAGATCACATCTTTCCACATTCCATTTATACTAATTGATCAACATTCGGCTACTTAACTGCCACTCACCCATGCTCAACCGCAACTTGGGCATTCGAACCTGTGTACTGTACGTACAAACCTAAGTCAAGTAAATATACACAATAAATTTAAACATAAAGGCTCCAAATCAGCAGAAGTGCTACATGGATGTTCATCTTGCTGTTGCTTCTCTGAGAGCAATCCTAACCACCACGTTTCCCTCAAGAGAATCTTTGGAACTGTAGCTTCGTACTGTTTGTTAGAGATTCATGACAGCTTCCTCACAGGACTGCAGACGGAATAATGGTTAGGCAGTTTAAGCCTGTATGGCAATACATTCCCACTTTAGGCAGAATAGATTCAACGGTTACACAGAGGAAAAAAGTCTTCTACAAATAGAATGTCTTTCAACTTAGGATGATGTAAGATGTCATTTCATAACACTTATTGATTTCATAACACTCGATCTCAACAAATATTAGTTCTTGGAACACATAAAATACTTAAGTTAAGAGATGGTCCACATCTTGATTAATAGTCCAGCAGTTAAGCCAAGACAATCTTGGTAAAAAAGAAATGGAAACATTATTCTTGTGTAATAGACTATTAACGTGCTTCTCTCCTGTGGCGCACTAGATTCTAGTCAAGATAAGCAAAACTTGACTCATAATCTCAAAACCTTAAAAGCCCTTTGAAACTGTAATGATAACAGTGCAGGCAAGGATCAGGTGAGACAAGTGTCAAATTTATGCCTCTAATTTTAAAAAAAGTCTGTGCTATTGATGCTGCTCCAGATCTCTCTCTCTCTCTCTCTCTCTCTCTCTCTCTCTCTCTCTCTCTCTCTCTCTCTCTCTCTCTCTCTCTCTCTCTCTCTCTCTCTCTCTCTCTCACACACACACACACACACACACACACACACACACACACACACAAAATCTCTTATCATTCACTATGGTGGCTGTAGTGCTAGGAGACATAAACACAAAAAAACAAACCCCACAACCTTCTGATGGGCCAGTTCTATGCTCATGATAATCAATGTCCAAATCAATATTGATTACAGTACATCAATCACGATTTAATGGAAATTGCACGTTTTATCTTGAAGTAGTTGACAACAATGCTATTTCATGGTCTGCTTTTGATCACCACTAAGCAAAACACAGCTTGCCGCTAAAGATGCTTGCACAGACCTGGATGGATGGCTGGATGGCTGGATGGCTGGATGGCTGGATGGATGGATGGATGGATGGATGGATGGATGGATGGATGGAAGAGGCAGTTTTGGATGAGTACAGGTTACAGAGTATAGATTTTCCTATTTTTTGCTTTCTCCTCAACTATCAGATGTCTTATCCTTGGAAGCATGGGCCAGCAGGGTAAGATTCAGCTGCAGAAGACAGCATCTGGGCTAAGTAAAAGTTCTAATCATATAAGCATGTGGCTAAAATCAAATATCATAACAATGCTTGAACATAAATATTGCCATGATAGTCAGGTATGTTCCTGGGTTGTTCTGCAATAAGGGACCAGGAATTGTTAAGAATCTATCTCAAGGAACTAACTACAGTACAAACCTATTGAATTATCACAGTTATTCCATAGTTGCTTGGTGTTTGCTCAAATAATACTTTGCACGTCTATCCAAGTACTACCAACCTTGCTTTACCCATACAGTCCCACATTGAAATGGACTAGGTGAACTTGTGAATCACAGGTGGGGTGAGCAATAATTTCTGAGAACAGAGTAGCACATTCCCTTATTGACCTGAACTTTGGAATTAATGCCTAATGTATGTTTGTCTGGCAAGTTCTCACATGTTTTTTCCTACATTCCAGAGTAATTGGATCTACACAGTAAACTATATTTACTGTGTGACTTGTATATTGGTTGCACAGCTACAAAACCCTTGCATGTCATGATTGTTGACTAACACAAATGTTTGGACCATTTAAAGGAATTAGTGCTGGTCTGCCATACTACACAGATACCCATTACAATATAAACCATCAGTGAAATTAGTCCTACCATACTATCACTGCATTTGTAGCCATTATGTAGCCAAGTGCAGTATTGAGTTTAAATGTGGGGCCATAGGTTTTTGGTGGATTTTAATTGCTGAGAGAAAACGGGGTATCTATATTTGGATGGTGAAAGTTGTGTATATTTTAACTTTTTTTTGTAGTGTTTTCCAGTTTTCCCTTGGGGAAGAGCACCTCATTTCGTTGCACCCACTTGTGAGCGCAATGACAAATAAATTTCTTATGTCTTATGTCTTATGTCTATGTCTTATGGACAAGTTTCATCAATTAACAGCCAAGCGTCTGATGACGAGCTTCTCCATGTTTAGTCAGGCAGGACTTAGGAGCAAAGATACACAGTCCACCACTTGGTGCACTGATAGTTTTGGAAAACTCATACAGCTTGCAATCAAATGGCCTTCAAAGACCGCTTCACCACCACACTGTAATGAAGTGGCAGAATAGGACTTTTCGGAGGATTACATAAAGATATTCTGGAAAAAAAATATATAGTAAAATGCTTAACATATACCAAATCTAGCACTCTTAATAAATTTGAAGGTAGGGAGAAAGCTGGGAACGGGGCCAGCCCTACCATTCAGCAGAAGGCAGCAGTTGCCTTAGGTGGCACACACTGGGTGGTGTGACAGGTGAAACATAGCTCTTTCCTTTTGTTGTGGGATAGCCCGCCCTGCACCCTCTAATCTAGCCTGCTGCATCCAGATGCAGTGGAGAAAGATACTGTCTCACCACCCACATCAAAATAAGACACAACTGCTTGTCTAGTTGTCTTCTAGAAGCAAATGGGGAGGTGCACAATTTTGACCTTTGCCTCAGGCAACTAAGTGTCTTTGGTCAGCCCATGTGGAATAATAAAATGGCTGCTTCAGCTTCTTTTTTGACAGCTTGTGACATAAAACGCAGCTGTACATGTCTCTACAGACTCTTCCAGCATGGCAAAATAGCCTCTGGGTCATCTCAGAAACTGTGAATGGCCTGAAAAACAACCTTGACATTATTTGTATTCTAAAGCACTGCTAGGATTGAAGGCACCAGGCAGCCGAGCTGACTTTGTCTTAGAGCAAAGGAATGAATGTAGATTTTGATTTCCCACCCTTTGGTCAGTGGGATGAAAAAGGAGCAGGAGCAGGATGAAGATAATGAGCAGGAGGAATCCTTCATAATTCAACCAGGATGTCTAAAGCCAGTGCAGTGTAGTGGATGATGGGATGATCTAAGACTCTGGTCTTTTGCCCATCCCAGTATGTAATGAAATCAAGATCCTAAGAAAAACACTTCTTTCCTGTTCAGAGCTCACCCACTGGATTAAAGCATGGCCTTGTTCTCTGCTGAATACTCCAGAGGTCCCTTCCAAAGCCTGCTGCACCTTTTTGGCCTGCTCATGCACATCCATTTCCATTTCCAATTGCCTCTTACCATCTGCTTCCATGTTTTAATGGCAGATGTCCTGCATGGTCTGATTGCAATCTATGCTTCAAATCTTTCCCAAGTCTGACTTGCTATATTAACAGAGAGAGCCAAGAATAACGTCTGGCTGTAAGCAGAAACAAACAACACACACACAGCTTCCCTCCTTTCTTTCTCTCCACAGGAGAGCAAGGAAACAGGCAGGAGCCAGCTGCCCTGCCCCTTTTGATCCCACAGCATCTGTCAGGGTAATGGGAGGACAAAGAAATTTTTTTGCTGCTGGAAGGAACACAAACCTCCAGCTAGGTGCCTTCTCCTCTGCTCACTCCTGGCCAGTAACAACTCTTGCTTAGATCCAGGTTGCTAGAAAGCCATAAAATGAATGTTCCCATGTCTGTTTCTGCTTTTCCTGGTCCTTTATATTCATTGCCACTAACAGGGGGGCAATTATCACAGGGCTTTGGCTCTCACACAGATCCCATAGTACACCAAAGACTGGAACAATGAAGGATGTGTCAAGTGGAGTCTCAGGTCAATAGTAAAGCACATGCTGAGCCTGCAGAACATTCAGTTTGATTCTTGGAATCTCCAGTTAAAGAGAAAGAAAAGATTAAGGTAGAAGAGGGAAGGAAACACCATCTGCCAATGAACTGCTGCCTGTCAGAGAAGACATTTAATAGGCTGGGTGGAGAAATGGCCTGACTTAAAATATCCACCTCTTATGTTTCCATTAAGACACAGCCACACATCTGGATCCAGCTATGCACACTGGATGTGGGGGAAAAACTGGAAGCTCCTATGAAAAAGTCACTAAAAATGTGTAATTCCTCACTTAAAAGAAAGGCAAACAGGACAGACTGAGAACCTCTTGTCATTCCTGTTTTGACGCGTCACCTGCCCCACTTTTCAAACTCCAGAATTTGATATCATGTCACAACTGGGTTACCAAGTATAGCAGACAGCCTGTCTGGGTGTTAAGGCCATCAAGGGAGGCCTTGCTCTTGGTTCCATCACTTTCACAATTTCATTTGGTGGGGACACAGGAGAGCAATCTCTGTCACTGCTCTCAAACTCTGGAACTCCCTCTCACAAGAAGCTAAGCTGGCCCCATTTTTGCTGTCATTTTAGAAGCAGGTGAAGACCGTTCTCTTCAGGCAAGCTTTTCCTGAGTGACTAGCTGTCTAAGAAAGGTTCTTAAATGGACTGTTGTCCCTTGTTTGTTTTTAAATATTTTTGAGTTGATTTTTTTTACTGTTTCAGTGTGATATTTGTTTGATTTAATATATGTATACTTACTGTTTTTAGCTTTTAAATATGTAAACTGTCTTGGGTCCTTTTTAAGGAGAAAGAAGGGGTAAAATATTTTAAATAAAATTTAAAAAATAATAAATAAGTACTATAGCATTTTATCTAAGTAACAAAGCAACACTTTTCAGCATGCTTTCAGGATTCAGGGCCCACATCTCCCTACCTAATCTCTATAAGCTGACATTGAGAACACTAAGCATTCATTGAAATGTTTTTAGTTCTCCTGCCCTGCTTAAGACTTCTTCTGTCTCCCTCCTCCCCTGCAACACCACAAAGTATTTTTGTACTTCTACCAACCTCTGAGTTCTGAGTCTATTGATAGTCCTCCTTATTGTTGATTGTGTGGTTCTGGTGACATAAAAATTCATAACTTTTAGTACACAGAACTAGTTCAAATACCTTTGTGATGCAGTACTTGAGAAACAGCAATGACTGCTTGATACTGTGCAGTAGCTATGTCTTTTTTTTAATCAGTTATTTAAAGCTTTTTGTGTAACTCTTTTCTTGACTTGGAAATACAGTAGCATTGTTTTGCCAGAGTCCTTTCTACAGAAGCCTGAAAGTAGGAGTGCATGTGACTTTAAATGATAGGTTCCCAAACTGAGGGGAGTGACCCTAGAAAGTTGTGATGAAATTCTAAGGGGGTGCAGGATTGTGAGATTCATTGGAACCAGTATTGCAGATTTCTCAATAAAAACAATTCATGTTTATTCTTATTTAAAGCATTTTAAAATAGTTTTGATTTTTATTTATATTGTTTGTGTTTATTTTTAATTTTTAAATATATTTTAAAAGGGTTTGGAGGACAGTAAAGGAGAGCCACAGTGGCATGTGGGTTTCTTAGAAAAAGGGATGTGTGTGATGCTGAAAAAAATTGGAAATTTTTGCTTTAAAAATAGATGTACTAAGTAGTATTGTACCATCCAAAGACATGGGGAGGGCCTGCAGAAAATCAAGTTACAAACTCATATTAAGCATCCCAATGGACCCAGGGAGACTCTAAGATGCAAACTAAAATTGTTTCAGGATACAGCTTAATTTGAATGTCTTTTAAATTCATATACCCGTACTTTAAATCCATGTAGTCAAGTGTAGGAAAAATATTATGCAATCCTAAGTGAATGAGAAATGACCCTTTAGTCAGATGAGGTTTGTATGTAAGGGGATCTGAAATTGCACAATCCAGATTCTTTTAAAAGGTTTGCAGCTATGTCAAGGTATCTCACCCCCTCAGTCTAATTGCCTCACGTTTTTTTCTGACCTTCTCATGCAGTTCCTTGCATGGCTGCAAACCCATGGTAACGAATTAGAATTCCAGAGGAAAACTCAGGTTCGAATCCTTACTCTGCTAAAATGCTCCCAAAATGACATGTTTCTTTCTCTGCTAACCCAGCTTACACTACTGTGAATATAAAAGACAAAATTACATCTGGATGAGCAGGCATGCAAATATGAGAATTAAATGGCTTGATTTTATCACTAATATCTTTTTCTGTGCTTTTCATTAATTAACTTTTAAATAAGCAAATGTGAAAGTTATGGGAGGAAATAGTATTAAATTAAGAGAAATGCAATAGCATCATTTGGTACATATGGTAGCTTTCTTGATCAACCGATAGAATGGAAAACAGAACCAATATAACTTGATATCAGGCAGGATGGGAAGTTCCACTGAGATGTACATCAAAGCTGGATCAGAAGAATATCACAGCAAAATATTAGCTATTTCCCAAGGAAATTTTTCAGTTTGGGAAAGACCTTCAGTGCATTATGTGTAGTGACGTTTAAAACTTCTTCCACTGATATTTCTTTTATTTTAGCAATATATTCTGCAGCAATGAAGATATTCTTTGGTTCATTTCTCACCTGAAATACATTTTAAAAAATGTGATAAGTCTCCAGAAGCATCTGTTGCAGACTAAATTTGTCTTTACAGCCAATTCCTTTACCTGTTTTTCAGGTCCTAATGCAGGAGAATCAGTTTCTAAGCAAATGCTTTCTAGTGGCAGCTGCTTCACAAGCTTCTGCTTCTTGAATGAAATTAAAAAGCCAATTAATATTTATTGATCTTGAGTGCATGAGACAAACATTAAATGAAAGTAGAGCTGCTTGCTTAAAAAAGAATATTTATCTGATCCACTGTATCTCTTGCCCAAAGAAATATAATTAAAATATTTATATTCCCCAAAGTTGTGCCTCATGTGATAATAATAGAAACAACTGTGCACTGCCAAGTTGGTTTCTGACTTTTGGCAACCCTTTCCAGAGTTTTCTAGGTAGAGCGTGCTCAGAAGTAGTTTACCACTCCCTTCTTCTAGGGGCAGCCTGGAACTATGCAGCTTGCCAAAGGCTACACAGGCTGGCTCTTCTTTTGGTATACAGTGAAGAATCACGCACCTGCCTTTGACTCCACAGCTTAGATACCTAACTCACTGAACTATGCAACCAACCCATTGCCTCCCATAGGTGGCTCATAACCAGAGTAGGGTACATCCCCCCCAAAAAAAAATGGAAGGTGAGGGCATCCCTACCCTCCTTAGTCCATCAGCTTTCCCCACCAAAAGCATAATGCACATCACAGTGTGAGGATATGGGAATATTATTAAATCGTAAGCTATCAATAATTCCAAGAAGGAAACTAGGCAGTTAATGCTTTCTTGGCTGTTCCCTGTGCAGTAACATGAGCGCAAGACTGCTTCTATTAATAAACAAGAGTGCTTTTAGTTTCCAAGGTCACTCACAAAATATGTCCCTACTACTTCATCAATTAAAGCTTTAATTGACTAATCTACCCAAGTAACAGTTCAATGTGTGCATGTGTGCTCAAAAGTAAGTTCTACTGTAATTAATTGGACTTATTTGCAAGTAAACATTTATAAGATTGTAACCCGAGAATATAATCCTATGAATGTAGTGGGAAGAAATTCCCACTACATTCAATCTGGCTCTACCTGAAATAACCACGAATAAGATTTGTAAACTTTGTTTTTATTATCAGAAGTATCAAATGACAAATCTGTAATAAAAATCAAGAATCACAGGAACTACTCTAAATTACGTTTACGTGAAAGGTAAGTTCCTGTTCCCCTTGAAATACTGTTGCTATTATTTACTTTCCTAAATTTGTAGTATAATTAATTCCTAAACAGAGAGAAAGGCTTTCTGCTTGATCAGTCAATGTGTGCGCCCCAGGAGTTTCATGCACAAACCCATTTCTATGACAATACCAGGATATCCATCCTCAGGCAATAAACGGGAGCATTATACAGGGGTTTATTTGTACTGTTCATAAAAACAAATGTGGGCTAAAATTCCACTTGTGAAAGAGAAGGGAAAGTGAACGCCCTCTACAAATTACAGCAATACCAAGGATCCTAAACAAAAGGTTCTCAAGATAAGACAGCATCACTTCAGACAAATGAGAGCAGGAAGTTTTAATGGTCATCACGGCTGCTTAAAATAGGAATGGGCGTCATATGAGCCTCCAAATGTCTGCAGCAACCAACAACCCTGTGTCTGGAACTGGATGAACTAAGATGCCCCTAAGAAAACTACCGGTTTCTGCATTGACACAGCTCTCTGCAGAGAAGAACAGGCAATGTCACACTTACGTCCATGGACTTTATGCCCCTAAACATGTACTATGGACAATCTGATGGTAGGTGCCCCAACTGATGTTGCCCAGTACTGGGCAAAATGTATCTGACATATTTATCTAAGCACTCGTTTATATGGATGGGCTGGAGTGGGCTGGAACAGGCTAAATAGGGTCGCTAGTAAGTCCAGTATGCCCTTTGGTGCAATCCTCACATCCAAATGGCATATGGACCTCAAATGACCCTACTTGGCCCTCAGCAGTTTGCTGTGAATTTGTCAATACAGTAGGACCCCTGTATCCATGGGATCAGTACCCACAGTCCCTGGCACTCCTTAGTGGCCAGTTCTAATAATGCATGTGATAATAATTGCTCTTGTTTTGTTTTTCTTATCATGTGATAGATAGATAGAGAACGATAGATATATGTGTGTGTGTGTGTGTGCGCGCGCGCACGCGCCATTCCCAAGGTTGCTAAGCCACATGGGTGTTCTAGTGAGGGAAAACTCGCCTAGCATCCTGTGGCTGCTTCTGAGGGAAGGAGCTGCCATCATTCTCCCTCCTTCTCATTATCATAGAGAGCTTGGCATAGAAGCCTTTCCTTAGGCCAATAAGAGGGCTTGGTTAATTGCCTTTCTCCAGACCAACCCTAATGTAACCATTGTCCTATATGGACCCTGTCTACTCTTTGTAATGCTATCACTACCTGTGACCTTGTAATGAGTTCTTCTATCTATTGCTAAGAGACTCTTTGCTATCCATTATCTGGTGATCATCACAAAGCCCATCAGAGAGAGAGAGAGAGAGAGAGAGAGAGAGAGAGAGAGAGAGTTCACTATTGTCCATGGTTTTCAGTATCTGCGGATGCATGAAACAAATCCCCAGCAGATATCGGGTTCCTACTGTATCATGAAGTAGGTGAAGAAGAGAACTGGAGTCTCTACATGGGTGAGCTGGATATAAGCCCCTACTTCAAGATATTGGCAAATTAAAGACTTCCTCAGTTCTATGGAGGGGCCAAGGAAGGGGGGGGGGGTTGAAGTATTAATCAGAGCAGTGATTATGCACTTCATCACTTTAAACCCAGCACCAGGTATGTATACTCGTATAACAAGTTACATATGTGAATTAGGTCATATCCCTTCGTATCTTTTTTTTTTTGTCAGCTCTGACCTCTAGGCTGTATGTACCATGTAATTTGTATCTGACCTCATTGGATCCTGATAAACTAGTGCTGGATGATTTGAGATGTGAAGAAAGCACATAAAGACTAGGATCGTTGAGTCTCACCTGTTCACTCCTTATAATGGAAGGAGGAATAGAGAAAAAGTATCCTGCCTTGACCCCTTCCAAAGCTACTGACGGCTTGCCATCAAATGCGTGGAGCAGCACTTTTTCTGCACCTACAAGGAACCACAATAGTCATGAAAAATACTTTCAGCTTCCAACAGAATTGTAATATCACATGTTCAGCTCAGAAGTACAATCACACAGGCAGAAAAATTCAACTTCCCATGGGACTCTAATGCATAAAAGAAGCTCACATGTGGAATAAGGGCTGGGATCTTGACTTGGTGCAGTTGCATCTTTAAAAGATCATTGTGACTCAGTGCTCATGTAACCCACCTGGCAAAGAATGACTAATCTCAAGGATGAACACAATTGCAGAAGTTTTCGTAATGCTGTAGTGGCTTGGATTGTTGAACCAGGACTGGAAAAATTCAGGTTCAAATACTGAATCTTGAAGCTCCCTGGGCGACCTTGAGCCAAACGCTGCCTCTCAGACTGAACCAATTAACAGACCTCTGAGGATCTGGGGGGAAATAAAATGGAGGGGGAGATTTCTGGGAATTGTATTCCAAGAACATCTGGGGTCCCAAGTTTGGGAAGCACTACTATACTGCAATGGCTTCAGTATCTCCAGAGGTTTGGGCCTACAACTCCCATCAGGCTCACCCCACTTGCTCAATGGTAAATGATGGGGGACGTTGTAGTCCCAAACATCTGGAGGGCCAAACATTCCACACCCATTTTAGGGAAAGGATCCTGCTTTTGCCAGATGCTTGCCTTAAAATCCATGGTGCTTTCAACCAGATAATTTTAGACCTCAACATTGCTTTCAGCCAGGTAGTTTTAGACTCTGCACTTAATGGTTTTCTGCCTCCCAAACAGCATTTTTTAGCAAGAAATGAGTTTCACTTCATTTCCTTCAAAGTGCAGCACAGGAGCTCAACCTGCTAGTGCTGGGCTTCTTCCTCTATGTCATGGCCTAGTAGTCTTGCTCCTTATTTCTGAAGGCAGCACCTCCCCAAATGGAACTGTTGAGGGCCTCCAGACACCTACACTGTGCCTGTAATTGGGAATTGGGCCTTATTCAATTGTCACTTATCCACTTCTTGGCAACATTTTTCAAGAGGAGCACCTAACCTTCCCCTCCCCATTGCTGTTTTCTCCTCAGGGAGCAGTGTATTTGAAGAGAAGGGTACTCCTCACATGTAGGCTCTGACTGCAGGCAACAACCCTGGAAAAATAGGGCTTTTGCTGCATAGAGAGCCTACGTAGAAACACCTTGCCTCTGTTTTAGCTGCCTTAGGTCTCTTTTAGGGAGAAAGGTGGGGCAACTGCAAAGCAAATAACAAATACATGAATAAGATATATCACTCTCCACATTATGGAGACAGGAGGTGCCTAAGCACTCCTGTGACGGAAAGGTCAGTAACCACTCCTGTTCATCAAAATGGAACCTTGATATATCAACCAATGGTTGAACAGAAGAGGCGGAACTAAGGAAATATAAGAGGAATGGAAGACAGTTAAAGATCGGTTAGAGTTAGGGATATGAGTTAGAAATTAGAAGTTAGAGTTAGGGACTTCAGTTAGGGATATCAGTTAGAGAGAAGCAATTTAGGCAGTTAGGACTAGCCTCATGTTAGAGAAGAGTACTAGAGAGATAGAGAATAAGATAAGAAATGAATAAATACCTTGATTAAAATGATTCTTCATAAGCAAATATAAATGTTATCAAAGCACAGTTTATTGAATGAATAAAATAAGACCATCCATGATTCACTTTATATGATTTACGGATAAACACATAAATAAACGTATTCGCGAAGGCTTTCATGGCCGGGACCTAATGGTTGTTGTGGGTTTTTCGGGCTCTTTGGCCATGTTCTGAAGGTTGTTCTTCCTGATGTTTCACCAGTCTCTGTGGCCGGCATCTTCAGAGGACAGCACAACCCTCACAACATGGCCAAAGAGCCCGAAAAACCCACAACAAACATAAATAAACATTGTTATATTGGAGAACTGTGATTTAAGAGTCATTTTTGATAGAGTGAGGAATAAGTCCTCTGGTGGCAGCGAAAAGGGTTGAAAAGTAAATGTCATACCCGAAAGTGAACCTGGGTTGTGTGGAAGAACAAACAGGGGAACTGGGTGTGTGTGACAACTCCTCTCTTAAGTATGCTGCTGAGAAGCAAGTAAATAATGATTAAACAGGGCTTCTGAAGTAAAGAATGGTCATTCTCTTGTGGTGTAATGTGCAAGAAGAAAATTTGACTCTGTCCCCCATAATGGGTTTGGGCAATCCTTCACCAGGTGATCACATATTCTGGCAAACACAAAACAAAATCCATGAATTAACATAAATGATCAAATCAAAATAAATGTACCTTGTTCCTTTAAGAGGTTAATGGTTGGCCCTCCAGCTGAGCGGGAGTGGACATTTCTAGGGTAAATAAGAAGAGGAAAAGACATCAGCAGGATATGTTAGCAAAGCCAGGCTGGATTTTCAGAGCTTGATAAGCCAATTACAGAGGTGATGTCTGAATATTCCTAAGGCTTTTTAAGTTTTATCCAAGATGGAGATTTTAACTTATTGTTATCCACCGCAGGCCTTCAGAACAGGCTTAATTAAAACATTCTATAAACAAATAAACAATGTCATTGTTGATTGTTCAATGAACTGCTGATTTTATCAAAACCAGTGGGGGGAATAGAGAGAAGAAAAGATTTATTAATATGATGCCTGGAAAGACCTCATAAAGATTATAGAACAGCTTATTTCTGAAGGCAGCAGAACTCAAATGGAAACAATGAATTACTTCATTAATTAGTAAATGGGATCCAAAGAAAGCGGAATCAAGAGTTATTCTTCTAAATAGAAAAATAGTATTATTTTTTTCTCGTGGCACACACATAGAAGGCACACAATACCTACAAAGGCAAATCTAGTTGTTTTGCTAATTGAATCTGTTTGCGCAAGACTTGTCTTTGCTCTTCCTTCTGCTCATCAGCACTAGCAAATCGGGGTGTGAAATCCAGACCAACCTGCAGTGGAAAAAGAGAAATTCGAAATTATTTTCTGCCCTAATCTTTCAGCTCAAAATGCATTCTGGAAGGGGCAATGATGAAAACTGTTGCCTCTAAACAGCTGCATAGTCTCAAACACTGGGTTGGGAAATGGAGTGTACTCCAGATGGGAACTGAAAGTCCCATCAGCCTAGCTGCGCCCAAAAACACCAACTGCTGATGATTAACAGGAGTTGCAGTCCAACAACACACACAAGCACACACACACATTTGCCACCTTTTTCCCCATAGGGGAACCAAGCTGGATCACAACAGATAAAAGTATAAAACAAACACAGTTTTAAAATACTATATAAATTTCACATTAAAAAAACAATCAAACCTACTGTACTCTTCCATTTATAAGAGCCCCCAATGTATAAGACGACCCCCACTTTTCTAACCCCAAATTAGAAAATTTGATCCTTGCTTTCCCCACCACCTCCTAAGCCCGGGGCTTAGCAAAAGGAGGGGGAAAGCAGTGGTCAAAGGGCTGCAGAATCACTTTGAACCCTGCTTTCCCCCTCCTTTTACTAAGCCCTGTGGGGCTTAGGAAGTGGTGGAAAAAGCAGCGGTCAAAGTGATCCTACAGCCCTTTGATCCCTGCTTTCCCCCTCCTTTTGCTAAGCACCGTGGAGCTTAGCAAGTGTAGGGGGAAAGCAATGATCAAATCATGGCAGGATCGCTTTGATCCCTTCTCCCCATCCACTTGTTTTTGTTCTCAGCTTACTTCTGTGTATAAGACAGCCCTCAATTTTAGTCTAAAGATTTTAAACAAAAGTATCATCTTATACACAGAAAGTATTAAGATTAAAAACAAATTTAAAACAATTTAAAATCTGTAAATTAAAGACCAGCATTGTGTAGTTGGCCACACATTCCTCACTCCTGCTCTAACAGAAGTCTATATTTAATTAAAAACACATAACACATTATAGAAGATTTGTTATTTTTGTGATAGACTTGAGATGCTTAACCAATCTGTTATTCAGCAGTCCAAAAGTAGAGTTGTTTTTATGCTGTTTTAAATGTTGATTATGTTGCTTTTTAAAAAGCCAATATATGACAGTTTTAAGGACCACTTCAAAACTGAGAGAACTCTTTCAGGGAAGTTAATTTCCTATGTAGAAAATGCTATGTAACTCACATGTAGAACAACTGCGCATATGCTCCACATCAGGAAAAGCAAACATCCCATATATAAAACCTTCATTTATTTGTCTACATATTTATGTCCTACTTTTTCTTGAACAATCTAGGACACATAATTATTATATATCATGGTCACATCTGTGAATATTTCAATATGTGCGCATTTTCCTTTCCATGTGTGTATGTGCATGTGAAAGTGTGATACAAAAGCATCTAAACAACAAGTCTTCCTTATTATTTGCTAGGGTTCGCTTCTACAGATGTGAACTCAGAAATAAGCCCACTGAATTCAAGAGAACTGACAGTGCTTTCTCCATAATAAAAACATTACCCATGAAGCAATGCCAACATTGAAAGCAGAAACAATGGGAAAGGTTACCACAATTGTGCTTACCTCTCCTATGGCCAGCAAGCGGTCCTTATAAAGTTCTATGAGTGGCAATGCTTCATCCAAATCCTGCAGGAAGATCTTGTGTAAATGTGATGCAAACACTGGTGCTTCAATAGCTGCTCCCATCCCTGATGTAGTTTCTCTTTTGATCTACCCATTGCCATTTTATTTTTTTCCAACAGCCTCTGTTCCCACACATGCGAAAAATAGCACAGGTGTTCCAGAACCCCTTGATTTTATTGTCTGGAGAAAAGGGGGCTTTTGGATTTGAATCTCTGCTCAGCCACAGAAGTTCACTGGAGGTGTGGAACTGGTAAAATCATTCTTTAAATATCTTTCTTACCTTTAAAACCTAATTAGAGTTGCTATAAGTCAGCACCCACTGGATAGCACATAAGAGAATGCAATCAATATTTGAACTTTCACAAAGTCTATTTTGTCCTCTTCTCATTCTGTGTAACCCATGTCTGTAAGACCAAAAAGTCTGAAAAAGATACTTTATTTTGTCAACTTATATACAACCCCATTGTGCTTAAACCAATTTCTGGGTGGTTTACAATTTAATTATGCAAGCTACACATTGCCCACCCTTCAGCAACCTGGGTACTCAATTTACTGACGTTGGAAGGATGGAAAACTGAGTGAATCTCAAGCCGGCTACCTGAACCTGTTAGGATTGAACTCAGGTCATGAGCAGAGGCTTGACTGCAGTACTGCAGTTTAACTAATGCGCTACAGGACTTACTTTACAAAATCCTACTCTACATTTTAATCATACAGTGAACAGCTCATGGAATCAAAGCACAGCCTGAGAAGAAAAGATTCTGCCTTTATGCATGTTTCTTCATAGAAACACATACTGTATTCAATATGAAATTAACACAAAATGTAAGATGTTTTTCATCTAATCAAATAATGCTCATTAAGCCATTTGGTCTAACTAAGGAATCATGTATCTTTGGTGCTTTGATCCTACTCATTACGTTACTTTTCAAATGTGACTCCATCATGCCCTGGTTACTTTTGAAAAAATACAATATTATTTGTCAGAAGCAACTATACTGTTACACACAAGTTCCAGTATGGGCAAAATGTCAGAAGCAGGCTTGATTCATCACTCCAAGTCTCCCTTTCAAGGTACTTTCTTTTCTATAAAGTAAATAGTGTTGCATTTCAATTTGGTGATAAAGGAGGAGCTGCATTTGGGTATGCTCCTCCTTTACGACCAATCATGAAATCATGAACTGGAGATTGTTCATGATTTTGTGTACCTTGGCTCAATGATCTCTGACACTCTCTCTCTCTAGATGTCAAGCTGGATAAACACATTGGCAAAGCAGCTACCATGTCTCTAGACTCACAAAGAGAGTATGGCTTAATAAGAAGCTGACGGCATATACCAAGATTCAGGTCTATAGAGCCTGTGTCCTGAGTACACTCCTGTACTGTAGTGAGTCCTGGACCCTTTGTGCATGGCAGGAGAAGAAGCTAAACACGTTCCACATGTGTTGTCTCCAACACATTTTTGGTATCAGCTGGCAGGCCAAAGTTCCAAATATAGTAGTTCTAGAACGAGCTGGAATTTTTAACATGTATACATTACTGAAACAACGATGTCTACATTGGCTTGGGTATGTCGTGAGAATGGCTGACGGCCAGATTCCAAAAGATCTCCTGTATAGAGAATTAGTGCAGGGAAAGCGCCTCAGAGGGAGACCACAGCTGTGATACAAGGACATTTGCAAGTGGGATCTGAAGGCCTTAGGAATGGACCTCAACAGATGGGAACGGCTGACCTCTGAGCAATCAGCCTGGAGGCAGCCAGTGCAGCATGGCCTCTCCCAATTTGAAGAGACAATTGTTCAGCAGGCCGAGAGAAAGAGTCCTGAAACCAGCAAAATCATGGAGCTGGACAGGGGACAGACTGTATTTGCCTCCAGTATGGAAGGGGCTGTCACGCTTGAATTGGCCTTCTCAGCCACACTAGATGCTGTTCCAAGACCTCTATTCAGAGCACGTTACCATAGTCTCTCAAGACTGAAGGATACCTACACATATGGCAGTTGGAGAGAAAGTTACATTAACCTTCATTAATGGACTTCTTCACCCCAGGAGTCACTGTGTCAGACAAACTCTTCCTCTACACATATGTGCCACCAGTTGTAATGAAAAACACTCATTAAACTGTTTGTATGTATATGTCTATAAGATGTGTTTTGCTGTCAGTTATTTTAGAGATATGCCATATAACAGGAATGTGAAGCTCTAACTTAGAAAAAATCTTAAATATGGAATTTACAAATTAAATGGACTGCAACCTTGAACAAAGAGAACCCAAAACCTGAATCTCACTGTAGAAGTCAGGATAACCAAGGTCACAGGTGAGCAATGTGTGTGACAGAGGCATCAGCAGCCAGGTCCTAACTCCTTTAAAAAAGACTTCTTCCATGACAGCAATCATGTGAGAAATTGTTTAGCACATAATTGTTTATTACCTAATCTTTGCAAAGGTGCTGTTTGCAAAGATTAGGTTAGTGCTAAACAATTATGGGTTTGGAAACTTGTGTAGCCTACAAGATAACATTCCATAGGTTAATTGCCACTCATTAGATCCACACTGCGGCCTTTGGCAAGTCATCACCTTTCCCCCATCTGTAAAATAGGCACTATAGTGATCACCACATTGCTGTACTTTCATTTTGCTTTGCAGCAAAGACTGAAAAATACCTGGGAAACTGAGAAATACTACAGAAGTGATAAACTGCAACAAGCTAACTTGCTTCTACTTCACCTTTAAAGTAACACTGCGCTCAGATCCTGCTGGAATGCTTTGAACTGGATGGACGCCCAGACATCCAAAGACAAATCCTGGGTACCTGGATACAAATACATATGATGGATGGAAAAAGTCAGGGACATATTATTGTTAAATAACAAGCATAAGGGTTTGAAAAGGCCAATATATTTTCTAGCTCAGTTAATTCTTGATTATTAGCAGTCTATCCTAATTTCACGCTCTGATTCTGACTATTGCTTAGAAATAGCTCCAACCTAACAAGCTTGATTCAAAACAATAACAAAGTTTATTTTTGTATTTATTCAATCTGAGATAGTGACTGGCTCAAACGTTTTCATGAGTCTCATGAATGAGTATAGATTTTGATATGGGTCTGCCAGCTGGGACCCAGGTTCAACATTCTGTCCATGTCACCACACTGATGCTCCAATATATCCCTAAGAATTATTAAAATATATATTCTGAACACAATGGAATCAGTTACATCAGCATGCTGAAGTTTCACTATAAAATACCATAAGAAGGATCAAAGGCATTCCAAAAATCCATTGGTATGTTTTATTGTTTTTCTTTCACCGGTGGATGTCTCCCAGACAGAAGAGCATATCTCTTTAAAATAAACATTTTATAAAACATTTTGCATGCAACAGCAGGGAACTAACTGCTCACTGAGAAGCACAGTCTAAAGCCTGACATATGTGAATGCATTGAACTATGCGCACAATTTTTAAAAAACATTTTATTTTTGCATTTCACTTGGCAATTGTTTTTACCTCATCAAAGTACGCTAAAAGATGGGAAACTTCAATACCTTTCTGAAAGTTGAATAATTTTCTCAAAATCTCCTGCATGTTCAGCTACTACCACCAGGGCCAATACTCTGGACTAAATTAAGAGGAAATAAGTTAGCTAGAGCTGAAAACCATAATGAAAAATTGTAAAATATAATTCAAAACATACAGTATATGCTCAGGAATGAGAATTTAGAGTTATTTCTAAAAGCATGCATCTCCTATTTTTAATTGACCTTATAGTTATATCTAAATTCTAATCTTATAATTATGCCTTAGAATCTTGGATCCTAAGAGGTGTTAACTAAAGGAAACTTACAGAAACAAAATTTAGCATTTCTTGCAGCTCTTTATGACCAACTGAAAGCCTCAGAAAGCCTTTCCAGAAAGATGGGGGATACTCCAGAAAAGAAAATGGTGTCTGCTAGAAGGATAGTTAAGAAGATTTAGCAAATATTCCTTCTGGGAACTTCTTTGCTATATCTTGATATCCAAGACTGACTTCAGAATCATCACTCTCACTCAGTACCATGATCACAATAGCCTTCTGCCCCTCCAGAGAGAATATTGGGGAAGCACAAGTGACTACAGGGGAAGTAGGCGATGGGGAAAAGCTTCCTCCTTGAACTCTCTCATGAACCTACCCAAAGATCCATGTCACTGTCTTGAGATGCAGTAATCTAATGATTACTGTAGAAATGACTGTTCAGTTCTATATACATTTCCAAAAACTAATAGCAAATGTAAACATCTCCAGAACTTCAACAGCTATTGGTGGTGCATGCAGTGACTGGTAGGGAGCAAAGTACAACATCCAAAAGTGAGTGGAGCCAGGGCAAAATTGGTTATTCATGCACACAGAGACAGAGATCAGCAAGCAGTCTCGCTCGCTCTCGCTCTCTCCACACATACACACACAGATCATCTGCCTTTAGTGAAGTGATAGGCAGATGTGTAATGGCTAGATGTAGTCTGTGTCTGAGGTGGGGCAGCGGCCCGCTTGCCCTACTGAAGAATCCACCAATAAGCATAAACATGACAAAATTAAAAACTACAACTACAAAGAAAAGGCTCAATTACAAACCTTCTTTGCTTCTTCTAATACATACTCAATGTCCTAGAAGATAAAAAATATAATTGTAAAGAAGGAAGACATAGTAAGGACAAGTTGTACAAGTGCCTTTTCCTCATTCAGTGTCCTTCAGCACATATAAATGATTTTGCTGGACAAATGAATGAGGATTTTTCCAAGAAAAAAAACATCACCAACATTGTTCTTTAACTTTTCTGACACTGGATGTTTACCAACAGATAACGCCTTTGTAATGTTTCATTCGATTCACATAAATGTATTCAGTAAAAATAAGTGTTTCCTAAGTTTTTATCAGCTCATGGCTTTTAATAAAATTAAAAATCACTTTTTAGATTTTCACAGACCAACAGATCAGTTATTCCCCCTGCCTTCTGCAAAATTCTAATTAACTACAGTATGTAACTATAACACTGTGGCAAACACATTACTGACATTGTTGTGTGCACAATGCAAAACTATACGTACGTATTTAGGTCTGAGTGGGGTCTCTTACCTAGATTCAAATCCCCACTCAGGCATGTATATCACACCAAAGGCAGAGTGTTTGAAATCAAATGGCCATTTGTCATGCTGTTTGGTTCACTGCACCTATCTGAATCCCTGTCAGGGCTAACACTTTTTTGGTTAGCATTGGTTATCACTTTTTTAGGATCATTCCTTTTTTGTTCATTTCCAGCATGTGCAATTGACAGAACTGAACCAAAGCAGAGCTTACAACTTTCAGTTTCCCCTCCGTTTTCAGTTCCCCAATATTGCTAAGTGGCTTAAGAAGACAGCTTAGCCACTTCATGATATTAGGAAATTAAATACTCTGTTCTTCTGTAGAGGTGCAAAGCAAGGAAGCAAACATTTTAAGTATGAGGTGCATATGTCATGTGGATGCAACAATCACACTAAATGGCATACTGGATTTCTATCTGACCTTAAGCAACCCTATTTAGCCCACTCTAGCATTTCCTAGTTGAGATGTTTAGACAAGTTGAGAGAAAGAAAGAGAGATGGTGGCTTCTGAAAAACTAATTGCTATATTTTAATGTGAGTTTTTGTGGTTCAAGTCCACTTCCTCTTACAGCTCAGATTCATCAGATGATGGAAGTGGATTTGATCCAAGAAAGCTCATATTAAAATACTGTATAGCAGTTATTCTTTACCTATGCCTCAACGTCATTGCTTGTCTCATATCTTGCACAGACTAACATGGCCACTTCTTCAAACATGGAAATTCACGGCAATGGTAAATCATTATTTGAACATACCTCAAACCCCCTACCAATGTTAGCATAAATTGAAAACGGCTTCACAGCACATGACAAAGTCCTACCGAGTTAAATGGCACCCACAATGAGGGTGCACAGGAATGCAGCCTTCAATTCAACAAGGACGGTGTAACAATGGTGTTGAAACGCACCATGAAGAGGCTACTGAGTCATGGTCAGTCGAATAGGATTTTCAAGATATGTGAGATATTGAAGGAGTGGTTTCTCGAATACAGATCCCTCTTTGTCTACCACAACACAATCCCGACCCTGTACACCACAGTGCCGCAATAGTGCTTCTTTCAAAGTGGGCCAGTGGAGAGGAAATTAGATGGGTAGACCTATATTGCTATAAGGAGAAAACAATACACAATTTGTGGAAGTTCCTGCCGCGAGATATGACGGGAGCAACAAGGCTTTGAAAGGAATTATAATTCATCATTTTGCCACTTAATTGAATATCCCACGGATACCCCCTTTAAGCAACTTCCTCGCAGGCTTCCCAGTTCACCGCGGCGGGACACAGGGTTTTTTAGATTAAATGATCCTGCCTCTTCCTCAGAGAGGAAACGGGAAAAGGAGCTCGCGGCGGGGCATCGCAGCCCGACCGCTGCGCTGATGAGGGGGACGAGCCTCGCCCGTCCTTCCAGCGCCTCGGACTCACCCCTTGGAACTCGGGCGCCGCGAGGTGGCAATGGCAGTCCACCGCCCCCATCTTTTGACACCCCCCCGGAACTCCAAGCGCCGCAGTCTCCGTTCCTGGCCGAGCCCGTTCTTTCAGCGCACCCCCATCTTCGCTTCCGCGCTTTGCCTCAAGCGGCTTGAGTGAGTTCTGCTTCCGGGTTGGGGAAGTGGGTGGCTCCTGTTAGCGAACGGTTTCGAGAGAGCGGGAAATGGCATCGGAGGCGGAGGCGCCGACCTCTTCCCCTTCTCCGTCTCTCGACCCGCGGGTGAAGTGCCGTTCGCGGAGCCGGGCGGTTGACTTGCTGGGCTGCTACGAGCCTGTCGTGGGCAAGCTCGGGGCGGGTCAGGCGGTGGAAGCCGAGACCCTCGAACAGGCTCTCGGCGAAGCGCTTTGGGTGAGAGCGGCCGGGCCGAAGTGAAGGGTGGGAGAGCGGCCGGGCCGTCAGTGTCTCCCTTTCGGAGCCCTGTAGGGTCCAGGCTATTTGGAGAGGGCGTGGGATTCCTATTTTAAGCGTTGCTTTTTTTAAATTTATTTTTCTCAGAAGAACAACGCCTGAAATATCCCCAAACAAACGTCACTTAACTGCTTGGGAGAGTGGGTCTTGGTGTTTATTGCTGAAATGTTTGTTACCATATTTTCGGAGAAGGTTCCTGGGTTCCCAGCAGAAAAGAAATCGTCTTTTCTTTTGCTTTAAATTTTGTCATTTTTTTAAAGATCTGCTCTCCTGCACATGCAGCCAAAACCGGTGTCAAAGTAGTTTTGAAACAGGGAGAAACATATATCCAACAATTAAGGACGTTTGTGGCCAGGGAAGCTTCATTTGTGATTATACAACTGAGGTGCTGTCCCTGGTACCTGTAAACCAAGTTTATACTGTAATGTTGATGGGTTAGAAAACTTAGGTCCCAGTTCCAAGGAGCCTTAAAAGTAATAGCATTTTAAATTAAGTTCTAGAGTGGAATAGATTACCAATTTGGTGATAATTCAGTAAGTGCAGCTTCACAAAGTGTCCTCTTTTAGGGAAAGGAGCCTCTGAAATATTGTGGTACAGGAAATTATTTATGAAGTGCCTTTGTGAAATGTTCTTCATGTACATTATGTACCAGTGAAAATATTTACCTGTTTACTTGAATGCCCACTGTGTTCAACAGGTTTATCCTTAGTACATTTCTTTAGCAGTCTTAGCAATCCTTTTAATAGATATTTTCACTAACTCAGTATTACCTGTATATTATAGTACAGTGGCAGAGATGTAGTGACTCACCTGAAGCCAAAGAGTGAGTTAATAGCTGTTGATATTTGCACTGGTATATTTGAGTCCATAGTGTCACTACAGTCATTGACTAGAACTAGAATGGTCTGCAGAACATATTTCACCTTTGTATCCAGGGGCTCATTGCAGTACATCAGTGGTTTCCAAGCATGGGCCCACAGAATGTTATTGGACTAAAACTCCCAGAAGCCTTTGCCATTAGATGTTATGGCCAAAGTTTCTGGGAGTTGTAGTCCAGGAATATCTAGAGACCCAGATATGGGAACTACTTCAGTACACTGAATCATGTTTTGATCCCATGTCATTAAAAAGGAAAGGGTAATAGTCAGTGGGTTTAAGGATTCTTGGCAAGTTGACAGCATACCTCCTAGGACAGCCTGTGAGGTTTGTAACCTGTTGCTCTGTCCTCCTCCTTAACAGGAAGTCACCTACTACCACTGCAGGTCTTGTCCTCATCCAGAAAGTAGAAAGAATCCTTCCATTAACTGAACCCTCCATGGCTACTTCTGGAGTGTCTGCTATCCCTTTTCCAGCAGCTCAGAATGGGAAGGGACAGTGATTGTTGCCTTAATCAATGCCTCAGAATTATGGTTCCTGAAAATCTCTTTTCTAGTATTCACGTTCTTCCAAGTGCTTCCTCCTGCATTTGCTATTCTTCCTCCTTAGAATCATCTCCCTTCAGTTCCACCTCTGGGAAAATCTTCTCTATCTACTGTACTCTTTATTGTCCCTCATCAGTTAAAACATGGATGAAGGGATGGGGTAGAGGGGGCTAAAGGTGCTGGAGTTCTTTCACTAGGGCAGCCAGACTACATTTGATGCAAGGTGGGCTTCTGCTTCCTCAGGCAGGGAAATGAGCATGGCATAGGTATTTCACCATTGATATCTTTTTGCTGGGTGCCTCCTGTTTTTGTGGTGCTGTGAAACCATTCCAGGTTTTAGTGTGTACTTTACAAGGAGCTGTCCACCATGCTGAACCAGATCCCCCCAAAATAGGTTTATCACCTTAGATAAACTGTTGTAAAATGCAGACTAGAACTGAGAAGGGATTAAGAGCACACCTGAAATTGGAATCACCAGTCACCACTGCTGTGTAGGTGGGTCACAATATTCCTGTCCTCCTCTCATACTCTCTGTGGCTGTAGTTGTAGATCTGAAAACTGCTGGCTCCTTCCTCAACCAAGTTGGTAGTCTCCTTAATACTCACTTAATTTTATGTTCTTGGAGCAGAGCATATGGTGCAATCAACAATCCAGAAACACATAGATAGACCTAAAAAATAACTCAGACACAAACAGTCTGAAGCAAATAGATACAGCTTCACCTTTTGATTCTTCACCAGTCCACACAACTCACCCATATTTACCCACACAGTTCACTCACTTGCAGTTAGAGACTGTAACAGAGTAGCTAGAGATCAGACAACTGCTATATCCTCCCCCAACCAATTTGCCTTGTACAGTATCTTATGTATATCAATACAGTATGTGCTTTTTAAAAATTTGGCCTTATATGAAGATTCCACATTTGGTGCTACCTGTGACAAGGCATGTAGAATTGCAGCATGGATTAGAATAAATCATTTCTTCATAAACAGTGTGTCTGTTTCCTCTGGAAAGACAGAGCAAAAAAGCTCCCTCCAATCTGGATTTGCAAGTCCAGCAATAAGTGGAAAGACAGGTGAAGAAGTGACAAAGTTGGATACTTTCAATGTATCTGTCATTTAATAAGACCCTACTGTCATTGCTAAATGCCACAAGACAAAGAGGATACTTCCCCTGGGCATCAAAGAAAAGTGATAAAAGTCATTATTTCTGAATTACCATCTACCAGTTTTAATTACAGGAGTAAAGAGGCATATAGGAAGGCAAGAAATTATAGGAGTGTTGATGGATCAAAAGCATCTGTACCCTGAGAGAGGAACTTATTTTTCCCTTCCGTTTTATAATTTAATATTACTTTTCCTCAATTTTTGTTTTTGTTTGCAGATTTTTTGGGGGTCTTTGGACCCCAATCTACCTTTTTTTGGTCTAGTCTGGACCTAATACTGTATTTTTAGTGTTATTGCTCCCCCACTCCTACTTTTCACAGGCAGTTCTCCCTGGGTGCTGCACTTATGCTGAATGTTCTCACACAAACTTTGCCTTTCAGGTGCATTCACTTTCCTTTCACAATTTCAAAGTGGGTTAGGTTTCCCATGGGATGTCTTCCACTGACTTGTTGAACGGCTCTGATTAATCTCTGACATTTTGTCTAAAAGATTATACACCTCTCAGTTAGAACTTTTTCCTTGTAATCTTCTCACAGGATTAGTTTTTTGTTTCATGGTCAGGTTTGAATAAATCTTAATTTCTAGTATTTTTTTTATTTAAATTAATGTTTCATTTTGTCTTCAGGTGAAGCTCAGGCCTAATTCTTTTATATTACTATTTTTGCCTGAAATCTTGTTATACAGCTCTGTGTGTATAGTTATGATGATCTTAGCAGCTGTGGTAAGCCACTGCTGGTTAAAGGCTTCCTTTGGTGGTTTTGGAGTGCAGTTGACTTCATCACATTGTGTATGAGTTGCATGAACGCCAAAATTGCCCTTGATCAGGGGAGATTTACATGTAACCCATGGCAGTTGCCAGTGAGGTTGATATCCCTGTTGCACATGTGGAACGGCACACCAGGATTTTAGCCAATGTGTGTTTTTCCTTTGACTAACTTCTGATTCCTTACTCCTATTGAATGGACCATGGATCAGTCTTGAAAAATGTGGATAAAAATCAGTGATTTTTGAAAAAATTCAAAAGGATTTTAAAATATAAATCAAATTTTTGTAATTTAAATTGTTTTTTTACTTACATCAGTTTTTGTGTAATAAAATGCTTTTTGAGGAAAAATCTATCTAAAGATAGTTTTCTATTTAAGACTGTCATGATTCCTTGTAGACCGATTGTTTCACCAAACTAGGAGCTCACGCTACGTGCCCCTCAGCTGCTACCAGTTGATTTCATCAACAATACCTATTATGAATGATAGATGTCCAGGCCATATGTCATTTTAAAAGAACCAAATAGAAATTGTTTATTGATACAGGTGTTGACAGAACAAGCAATGTTGTTAACTCTTAAACAAACATTATTCTTTATCCATCCTTAACCACCATTCTCACACCCAAATTCCAAAACACTCTCTCCCTGTCTTCAAACCTTATTTCTAAAACCCTATCTAAATTCCTCCTCCTGCTGAATCTCTTATACCTCACGACTCCGCCCCTCTAGCACTCCGATTGGTCTGTGTAAATAGTGTATGAATATGACCTGGGTGAATGTCACAAAGACACATTATAGCCCAAAGGTTTTTCATCATAAAAGAAGGATTAGTTTTAAAAATTGTAAATTAATTCCATTCATTCATTGATTAGCACCCCTATGCCATGGTCTCTCAGAGCTTTCTGTAAGTTTATTTTGGTGGCTTTTCTGTTTAGAGTGGGGGTTCTAAATCTTGGGTCCTCTGATGTCATTGGACTGCAACTTCCAGAAATCCTAGCCAGTACAGCTAGTGGTGAAGGCTGCTGGGAGTTGCAGTCCAAGAACATCTGAGTCCCAAGGTTGGGAATTACCAGGAGAAATCATTACAGATGCTTGGTATTACAGTTCTCAAAACAGTGAAATAGATCTACAGAGATATCATGCCTCTTTTTAAAAGCAAAAACATTTCTAAATAAACATATATAGACTTGATAGACTTCTCTGCTAATTTTTAAAAAAAGCATATTTATTAAAACAAATAAGAAATTTATTAACTGAGCTTGAAAATTTTTAGAATGTCTCAACAGTCAGTCAAAAATTTCACCAGTCAGCATGACCGGACTATAGTCTTGCAATTTATTGGGAATCACTGATTTATACCCTCAGACTTGGGTTGCTTTATTGCCTGAATGCCTGTGAGGTCATGAAGCTTGTACTGTATTTGAATGTCTTTCTTTTGAATGTCTCTAGCAAAAATTAAAATGAAAGCAAAAGCGTCCAGCCTCTTAAAGAGCCATGATTCCCTCCCACCCGAGGATGTGTTCTTGTTCGGTTGAAACTGGGAGCAGGGAATCTCCATTTTCTCCAGCATGAGACTACTCTACATTCTCCTGCAGAGCTATACAGTATCTCTATGTACCGCTCAAACTCTCTTCTCTCGAAAAGAGGGCAGTTTTCATTTTGCAATCTGAGGGGGGAGGGGAGGACTGCAGAATCAGAGAGAGAGAAAGAGGCGGAAGACAAGGAGGCAGGGAGGGAGGGAGCTGTGACTCATCGAGCAGCATTTTTCACTTGTCACAGATGAGTGGACGAGTGCATTTTTAAGCCTTGTGCATTAATCCAGATCTAGCTAGACAAAATAGCATACATTGCTGTGACATCCCACCCTCGTGACCCTTGCTTGACCGTTAAGCCTCAAAGCACACAAAGGCAAACACTCTCTTTTACACTTGCTGCCACCAGGTGATCTCTAAATAACCATTACTTCAGAAAGATTCAGGTCCACACTTCAAGTTCTTTTAAATAAAACTTTGGTTTATTGATTACAGATATTCATAAATATCTTCAGTAGGTAATCACACCTCAGAATTTCCCAAACTACACATTCTATTACTCTGTCTGGCTTTTTTCTCCTACCTGACTCTTACATTTCTCTAACTGACTTAAAACTGACTTAATCTGACTTCTGACTTCACCTCTTATAGCATCTCTTTTGGCGCCGCCTCTCAGCAACATGAATATTCATAAACCATTACATAATACAACAAGAACCATAGATCTAACAAATGGAGAACGCTACAACTGCAGTGTCCAGTGCAATTACACACTGTTAAGCTAAGTGCAACAGCTGCAAAAAGGGCTAAAGAACGTTCCTTTTTTAAAAAGGAATCTTATTTGCAAACTCAGTAAAAGGCAACCAGCTTTGTTTGTTGACTCTAAGCCTTTGGATCAGGGGTCTCCAAAGTTTTCAGAGTGAGGGTCACAACATACATGTTCCAGATTTTTGAAGGCCAAAGGAAGACACGTGTGTGCCCTCTTGTCTGGTCGCATGTGTGTGTGCACACTTGCATGCCCGCCGGGCCGAACTGAAAGGCAATCTGGATCAGATGTGGCCCGCGGGTCGTAGTTTGGAGACCCCTGCTTTAGACGGTCTCAATTTGTTAGTCATTGACTCTGAAAAAGCCATTGACTAAATTGCATCCAAACAGATGCAAATGCTAAACTTGTCCAGATTTTTCCAGCACTGAGTAAACTCCAATCTGGCCGTAGCTAGGAGTGATACAGTGAGATCCTTGTGGAATACAGAGGACTTGACCCTTGCAAATATTGATAAAGGCAAAACAAAACAAAATAACCTCTCCTTTTCTTTTTTTTGGCAGATTTTTCCTGTGATGTTCTTTAAAAATGTAAATTTAAAGTTTAAATTTTAAAATACTAAGATTAGGAATTGCACATTGATTTATACAGAATCAGCCCTTTACTACTTGAATGCTAAGTTTCAAGAAGTTAAGTGAATAGAAGATTCTTCGGGATTTAATAGATCTGGATTAAGAAGATAAAGAGCCAAAATAATCAAAAATAATTACAATGCAGAGCAGTTAAATTTAATTTTTATGCAGATCACCAAACGGTGAATTCCTAGAAGCATGAAGATGTGAGGCAGGTTGACTCCTTAGTTTCAGGCTTTTTCACTCCTCCTGCTACTTCATCTGAAAATATTGAGGCAGAGTCCAGACTCTTGGGAAACTATCAATTTCCTCTTGTGTATATTTATCTAGCCTTTTGGACACTTTGCAGAGTTCATTACTTCTCTGATAAAACTGTAAAACTAATCTGGCAAGTTATTATTCTAAAAATAAAGAATTGATTTGAATTGTAAATATTAATGTTCTTACAACTAGCAAGAATGAGCCTTTATCTACAAAACCAGGATACAAACTACATATTGCAGAATCAAATCCACCATGGTTTTGAACAACCTTTGCCTGAGCCTCAAAAAACCTGCTCCTTGGAATAGGAAGAATATATCTTTCTTGATTCTCAGGTCTAATGGTCTAGATAGATGGGAGCATCATAAGCTTTATTTAAGGGGCTAGTGGACTATAAGAGCCAAATGTATTGCTTTGCAAATGTCCAATAGTGAACTTCACTTTACATGTAAGACACACCAGATGCTATAACCCTGGGCTGGGTAGCCACAGAGAGTTTGGGGTCTTTTTGCTTCAGTATATACCCTCCAAGTTCTGCAAGGGCTGCACCAAGCCCCTTCTTCGAAATAACTGGACATATCTGGTTTGGTAGAAAAAAGATTTCTGGGGCCCAAAAATGAAGCATGCAAAATGGCCTTAAAATGAAGAATCACATTGCCCAGATGTTTATGGGGGCCTGATGCCATGTTTTGGGGCAAAAAATATTGTGGGGCAAGCAGGAGAGGGAGTCTCTGCAGTCTGCCCATGTGGCCTACAGGCTGCACAGTTCTTCCCCGTTTTCATCCAAGTTGTTTTACACTACATGCTTCATTTAATCACTGCATAATATTTAATCCTGTTATTTGTTTACTTTCCCTTGATTACCCTGTTTTCATCTCACAGACCTTATTCTCTTTTAACACTGTGATTTACATAATCAGATTGACTGTACCTGTGAATAGTTTTGATTCATCTCTGGTTACACCCTATTGCTCATTGGGGCAAGGAGAGAATCTAATTTTGAACCAGAATTAGATTAACCTTGTGTTATTTTTGGCAGAAATACTTGTTGCTATCATAAACATTATTTATCACTTTCAGATATTGAAACTTTCAATATATTTTTAGCCCTAGTATAAACTTTTAATTATGAAAACATAGGACGGAATGTTGGTAGACAGATTTGGAATGTTGGAAATTAACACCTCTGTCCAATTTATTTTAACAACATAGGAACACAAGTTGACTTTTCTGGCTCAGAGGTTCTTGAGCCATTTCTGCTGAATCTTTAGTGTGCTCAGCCAAAATCTTTTTCTTAGTGTGTGGCAACATTCTACTGGTTCACTATTAGCCTGTTGCTGGGTAGCTTTTGCTAATATATAATGGAATCTTGATATGCATTGAACATTTGGGTATTTGCCAATTCATTACTAATTTTCTTTCTGTCATGCTTGCTGGATTTGGTGAAGTGCGTTTCTGCACAGCTTGCTCCATTTCCTACATAATAGTGAGAAAAGATGGGTGGATAATGTCATAAGAAATGTTTATGTGATTTCTTGCGTGTTATAATACTTCTGAAAGTGTTAAAAATGTTGGTGTAAATATTTTCTTTTTAAGGCTGTTGGTGTATATATTTTTCACAGAACTTTGAAAGTGCTGTACGAGAAAATGTCACTATTAATGGACAGCCATGGCAGGAGTCATCAGATGCTCTTCAAAATGGTATGTACACGTGGAATATAATTTCTGATTTTTGTGCTTCATTATTCAAACTCCTGTGAGACTTTTCTTTAATCTTACATGTGAAAATAAATCTTACAAGAGTGTGTTTATAAGTACTGCTTAAAGAGAATATATAATGCTGAATATACTCTTGATTAAGCATTTGTATTTTCTGCTTCATTCCAGAGGGATTCTCATGTTACAACTGGTTTGTGGATGGCAGTACTTACTCCTATTTTCTGCACTATACACATGAACAGTAACATAATACTGTCTTATTTTCTACCGTAACCAGAATAATCATTAAATTACTTCAAAGCTTGATATATTGCTTGTTTAATTTCAAAGTTTGTGTGGTTAGAGTTAGATAAGTCCTCTGAATTTCTCTACACACGAACAAAATTAGTTGGATCTTACTCTAGAACCACCTTCTCTGATTTTTTGGTATGGAACTGTTCTGGGACTAATCTCAGTAGTACATAGAGGGGATCACTCAGCACACTGGAATACGTACTGTATAATTCTCTGTTGTTGTTCTTGTTGTTGTTCTTGTTGTTATCTATATGCCGTATTTCTCCCAACAAGGGACCTAAAGCAGCTTACAACATTAAAATTCACACAATTTAAAAACAAAATACAGTGGTGCCTCGCACAGCGAGGTTAATCCGTCCCGGATTAACCCTCGCTGTGTGAAACATCGCTGAGCGGGGCAGAAAAGCCCATTGGAACGCATTAAACATAGTTTAATGTGTTCCAAATCGGCTGAAAACTCACCGTTCAGCGATGCTTCCGGGGTCCGGCAGCCATTTTCGCGCCCTCCCCTCGCTGAACGAGGGCACGAAAATGGCTGCGATCAGCTGTTCCACAGCTTCAAAATGGCCGCCGGAACCGCCGAAAGGGCCGGGCGCAGTGTTTTCGCGCCCTTGGTAAGCGAGGGGAGAGCGTGAAAACGCTGCGCGCAGCCATTTCGGCTGTTCCGGCAGCGTTTTCGCGCTCTCCCCTTGCTTACCAAGGATGTGAAAACGCTGCGCACGGTCCTTTCGGCTGTTCCGGCGGCCATTTTGAAGCCGCGGAACAGCTGATCGGCGGGTCGCAAAGCGAAGGTCGGTAAGCGAACCGCTTACCGACCTTCGCTCTGCGATTTTCGCCCATTGGGGCCATCGCTGTGCGATCGCATTAGCGATCGCAAAAGCGTCCTCGTAGAGCGAATTCATCGCTCTACGGGGCGCTCGTTGTGCGAGGCACCACTGTAAGTTAATATTAAAAGATAAATTAAACATTATATGATTTAAAGTAGCATTGTGCTTCATATCCCATCAGGTCTAGTCAGCACAGTCAAGGTAATTTGAACAGAGCAGGTTGTATGAGGGGAAGAATGTTAGATTAGAATGGAATCCCCTTCATTTATTTGGAAAATTTTTTCTTATTTTCCTGACATCATTAAGAAAGTCTGTCTAGGAACACCAGTTTTGCTCCAGTGATACTAACTGGGACTAAAGTGATTTCAGTTAAAATACTCAGTGTTCGCCAAGTTATCATTCTAGCTCTGTTTCAACACAATCCTAGACAAAATCAGGTGTAATGATCTGAAAATGTCAGGTGTAATGATCTAAAAACTGTACTCTCAAATTTTTACAGTCTTAGAAAAGAACCTTAGTACAGTGGTGCCCCGCATAGCGACGTTAATCCGTTCCAGGATTAACGTCGCTATACGAAAACATCGCTGAACGGAATAAAAAACCCCATAGGAACGAATTAAACCCTGTTTAATTCGTTCCTAGGGGGCAAAAACTCACCGTTCAGCGAAGATCTTCCATAGGGCTGCCATTTTCACTGCCTCGGTAAGCGAGGCACCAAACGGGCAGCCATTTTGGAACCGCCGATCAGCTGGGCGGCGGGCTCTTGGGGAGGAGTGCGGGGACCTCCTCCACCCTCCTTCCCAAGAGCCGGCGGCCTTTCCCCCCAGCTGGGCGGCGGGCTCAAGCGGCAGCGGCTGCAGGGTGGGTGGGGTGTCTGGAAGACTTCCAGGCCTTTGTCTGGAAGCCTTCGGGACACCCCCCCACCCTGCAGCCGCCGCCACCGCTTGAAGCCGCCCACCCCAGCCGTTCTCGGACTTCCAGGCATCCGAGAACGGCTGGGGTAGGTGGCGCGGGGTGGCTCCAGGCGGCGGGGCCAGCACATCCGAGCGGCGGTGGAGAAGCCTTCCCCCGAGGCCTCTCGGAAGCGCTGGCCAGGAAAATGCCGGCCAGCACGTCTGAGCGCCGGTGGCGGAGCCTTCCCCCTCCTCCCGGCTCTGGACGATCCACCCCTCACCCTCATCTCCGCCGCCGCCGCTGGGTTTCAGAAGCCCCTTCCGAAACCCAGCATCGGCAGCGGAGAAAGGGGTGAGGGGTTGAGAGGAGGGCAAGGCTCGGGGAATACCCGAGCCTTGCCCTTCTCGACACACCCCTCAGTCCCATCTCCGCCACCGCCGCTGGGTTTCAGAAGCCCCTTCCGAAACCCAGCATCGGTGGTGGAGAAAGGGGTGAGGGGTTGAGAGGAGGGCAAGGCTCGGGGAATACCCGAGCCTTGCCCTTCTCGACACACCCCTCACCCTCATCTCCGCCGCTGATGCTGGGCTTGGAAGCGGCTTCCAAAGCCCAGCAGCGGCGTCAGAGAATAGGGTGAGGGGTTGGGAGGAGGGCGGTCGTGATCTGTGTCGCAGCCGGCTACCCCATCCATGGACGGACTCCAGAGAGTCCGTCCATGGATGGGGAAGCCGGCCGGGGGGCGGATCCAAGCCCTGGATGCCTGAAAGGTATCCGGACCCCTCCCATTCTGCCGCCGCCGCTTGGATCAGTCCCTCCCTGGCGAGGGTAGGGATCCCGGCCGCGGGGGCAGGGTGGGAGGATCTGGATGCCTTTCAGGGTCCTTCCGAGGCTACTGCCTGCATTTCCCCTCAGCTGAGCGGCGGGAGTGGTCCTTCGAAGGCAAAATCGTAATGTGATCCGAAAAGCGATGGCAAAAAAGCCATCGCTATACGGATCCATCGTTAAACGGGGCGCTCGTTAAACGAGGCACCACTGTACTTCAAATGGAGTGAAGAAAATGTTTAGATTCACTGCCATCTGCTGGCTTAATAAAGCCAGTACGGAAGACAATGTGTAATTTTCTAATTTAAAAAATTATGTGAATGAACAATGTTTGAACATTGACAGAAAATAGTCCTGAAAATTTCTGTTAGTTTTCGTGACCATGTAAAACTATTGATGAATAAAGTTTTATTATAATACAGTAGGACCCCCGTTCCAGTCCCACCCCCGTGGATGGTGAAAAACGTGGTTCATAGCAAACACTATAACCATTTGTAGCACCCAGTACCCATAATTTTTATCTTTATGGGATCTTTATAAAAGCCAAGCTGAAGTCTTCTCTCCGTTACTAACCTGCTGAAGACTGAAGGTGACAATCTCAATGGCTCTGCGGCATTTCTTCTTCAAAGACAATTAAAAAATCATTTTCTTGTTTGCTGAGGAGTCTTGAGGAAGGAGCTGGCTGGAAGGCAGGAAGGGGCGGAAGGTGGGAAATCTCTCTCAGGAGGCAGTTTGGCTTGCACTCTCCCTCCAGCCTCGCCAGCCAACCCAGCTCTCAGTTTTACCACAACGCTGCTCTGGAAGGAAGCTGCCTTGCCTATAGTGTGTAGTGTCTGGTTCCATTTAGTGACTAGTTCTGATAGCTACATTTGATTACTCCTAAATCTAGGTATTTTCCTTTAAAATATTTAATATTTCCAGACCGTGGTTTACTGAATCAGTGGATATTGATCCAGTGGATATGGGGTCCTACTGTAATTACATGCCCTCAACACAGTTCTATAGTAATATCATCATTATTTTAGAACTTCTGATCTGGATGGAATCCTGCGGATCATCAAGTCCAGCCCCTGTCAAGGAGGAACTGATTTATAGTGACACTTTGCAGGGTTTGCTAGGTACAGACTACTCAGAAGTGGCTTACTGTTCGTTTTTTCTAGGGAGACTCTGGGTCTGTGTTGTTGATTTTAAACAGCATGGAAACAACGTCCTTCCCTACTTCCCTGAAAAACAAAGTTTGCACACTCTATATGTAATGTCCTAAAATGTAAGTGCAAGGGGGTTCCTGTTCCCCTGTTGAAATTCTGTGGCAGCCAGGGCTAGGGTGTGGCCTTGGTGGTTTGGGTTGGCAGTGTGGCCTTCCTCTGCTTTTCTAGTTAGCATATTTTCTTATCTCCTTCATGGATTGCTGCCTTGTCGTGGCGAAGGGGCTTGAGTAACTCAGAGAAGCTATGGGCTATGCCGTGCAGGGACACCCAAGACGGACAGGACATAGTGGAGAGTTCCGACTAAACGCAATCCACCTGGAGTAGGAAATGGCAAGCCACTCCAGTATCTTTGCCAAGAACGCCCCATGATCAGAAACAAAAGGCTAAAAGATATGACGCTGGAAGATGGGCCCCTCAGGTCGGAAGGGGTCCAACATGCTACTGGGGAAGAGCGGAGGACAAGTACAAGTAGCTCCAGAGCTAATGAAGTGGTTGGGCCAAAGCCGAAAGGACGCTCAGCTGTGGACGTGTCTGGAAGTGAAAGGAAAGTCCAATGCTGTAAAGAAAAATACTGCATAGGAACCTGGAATGTAAGATCTATGAACCTTGGGAAGCTGGAGGTGGTCAAACAGGAGATGGCAAGAATAAACATCGACATCCTGGGCATCAGTGAACTAAAATGGACAGGAATGGGCGAATTCAGCTCAGATGATTATCATATCTACTACTGTGGGCAAGAATTCCGTAGAAGGAATGGAGTGGCCCTCATAGTCAACAAAAGAGTGGGAAAAGCTGTAATGGGATACAATCTCAAAAATGATAGAATGATGTCAATACGAATCCAAGGCAGACCATTTAACATCACAATAATCCAAGTTTATGCACCAACCAGCATTGCTGAGGAGACTGAAATTGAACAATTCTATGAAGATCTACAACACCTTCTAGAACTGACACCAAAGAAAGATGTTCTTCTCATTCTAGGGGACTGGAATGCTAAAGTAGGGAGCCAAGAGATAAAAGGAACAACAGGGAAGTTTGGCCTTGGAGTTCAGAACGAAGCAGGACAAAGGCTAATAGAGTTTTGTCAAGAGAATAAGCTGGTCATCACAAACACTCTTTTCCAACAACACAAGAGGCGACTCTACACATGGAAATCACCAGATGGGCAATATCGAAATCAGATTGATTATATTCTCTGCAGCCAAAGATGGAGAAGCTCTATACAGTCAGCAAAAACAAGACCTGGAGCTGACTGCGGTTCTGATCATCAGCTTCTCATAGCAAAATTCAAGCTTAGACTGAAGAGAGTAGGAAAAACCACTGGGCCACTCAGGTATAATCTAAACCAAATCCCCTATGAATACACAGTGGAAGTAAAGAACAGATTTAAGGAACTAGATTTGGTGGACAGAGTGCCTGAAGAACTTTGGATAGAGGCTCGTAACATTGTCCAGGAGGCAGCAACAAAAACCATCCCAAAGAAAAGGAAATGCAAGAAAGCAAAGTGGCTGTCCAATG
This sequence comes from Pogona vitticeps, assembly GCF_051106095.1. Taxonomy (NCBI): domain Eukaryota; kingdom Metazoa; phylum Chordata; class Lepidosauria; order Squamata; family Agamidae; genus Pogona; species Pogona vitticeps. Next base: position 29,406,577 of record NC_135783.1, on the reverse strand, counting down.
AGGCCTTAGAAACAGCAGAGAGGAGAAGGGAAGCAAAATGCAAGGGAGAGAGGGAAAGTTACAGAAAATTGAATGCAGACTTCCAGAGAATAGCAAGGAGAGACAAGAGGGCCTTCTTAAATGAACAATGCAAAGAAATAGAGGAAGATAACAGAAAAGGAAGGACCAGAGATCTGTTCAGGAAAATTGGAGATATTAGAGGAACATTTTGCGCAAAGATGAACATGATAAAAGACAAAAATGGGAGGGACCTAACAGAAGCAGAAGATGTCAAGAAGAGGTGGCAAGAATACACAGAGGAATTATATCAGAAAGATTTGGATATCCCGGACAACCCAGACAATGTCGTTGCTGACCTTGAGCCAGACATCCTGGAGAGCGAAGTCAAGTGGGCCTTAGAAAGCCTGGCTAACAACAAGGCCAGTGGAGGTGATGGCATTCCAGTTGAACTATTTAAAATCTTGAAAGATGATGCTGTTAAGGTGCTACATTCAATATGCCAGCAAGTTTGGAAAACTCAACAGTGGCCAGAGGATTGGAAAAGATCAGTCTACATCCCAATCCCAAAGAAAGGCAGTGCCAAAGAATGCTCCAACTACCGTACAATTGCACTCATTTCGCACGCTAGCAAGGTTATGCTCAAAATCCTGCAAGGTAGGCTTCAGCAGTATGTGGACCGAGAACTCCCAGAAGTACAAGCTGGATTCCGAAGAGGCAGAGGAACTCAAGACCAAATTGCTAACTTGCGCTGGATTATGGAGAAAGCCAGAGAGTTCCAGAAAAATATCTACTTCTGCTTCATTGACTATGCAAAAGCCTTTGACTGTGTGGACCACAGCAAACTATGGCAAGTTCTTAAAGAAATGGGAGTGCCTGACCACTTTATCTGTCTCCTGAGAAACCTATATGTGGGACAGGAAGCAACAGTTAGAACTGGTCATGGAACAACTGAGTGGTTCAAAATTGGGAAAGGAGTACGGCAAGGCTGCATATTGTCCCCCAGCTTATTTAACTTATATGCAGAATACATCATGCGGAAGGCTGGACTGGAAGAAACCCAAGCCGGAATTAAGATTGCCGGAAGAAATATCAACAACCTCCGATATGCAGATGATACCACTCTGATGGCAGAAAGTGAGGAGGAATTAAAGAACCTTGTAATGAGAGTGAAAGAGGAGAGTGCAAAAAACGGTCTGAAACTCAACATCAAAAAAACTAAGATCATGGCCACTGGTCCCATCACCTCCTGGGAAATAGAAGGGGAAGATATGGAGGCAGTGTCAAATTTTATCTTCCTGGGCTCCATGATCACTGCAGATGGAGACAGGTGCCCTGAAATTAAAAGACACCTTCTTCTTGGGAGGAAAGCGATGACAAATCTTGACAGCATCTTGAAAAGCAGAGACATCACCTTGCCGACAAAAGTCCGAATAGTCAAAGCTATGGTTCTTCCTGTCGTGATGTATGGAAGTGAGAGCTGGACCATAAAGAAAGCAGACCGCCGAAGAATTGATGCCTTTGAATTGTGGTGCTGGAGGAGACTCTTGAGAATCCCCTGGACTGCAAGGAGAACAAACCTATCAATACTAAAGGAAATCAACCCTGAGTGCTCACTGGAAGGACAGATCCTGAAGCTGAGGCTCCAGTACTTTGGCCATCTCATGAGAAGAAAAGAGTCCTTGGAAAAAACCTTGATGTTAGGAAGGTGTGATGGCAAGAGGAGAAGGGGACGACCGAGGATGAGATGGCTGGACAGTGTCTGCGAAGCAACCAACATGAACCTGACACAACTCTGGGAGGCAGTAGAAGACAGAAGGGCCTGGCGTGCTCTGGTCCATGGGGTCACGAAGAGTCGGACACGACTAAACGACTAAACACACACACACACATATTTTCTTATAACTTGTAACTAGACTTCTTTCTTATTAGGTTGAAATGATTTGCTACTCATCCAAGTAGCATCTTCAGTATGATGAGAGTTGGTAGGAGACCCCTCATATATCCTCCAAGTTGGTTTCACTTCCCCCTGGTAGAGGATATATCAGGAGTCTCCTACCAACTGTCCTCAAACTGTCTTGGAATACTTTGACCAGTGGAAGTTGGCATTTAAACTCTTGGTTAAGTATCATAAATCCCTTCTTTATATAATTTACAGCTTTCACAGAGTCACATATTATAAGATGAATGGTTTGACATTTTATTCTGGAATCAAAACTTGGATAGACCTCCAGGAAAATAGTATACATGTATTCTTTGTATGATCTCTGTACTTTTAATAGCAATACGTTTTTGTGAAAAGATTAACATATTTCAGTTTTCATTAATCCTAATCTAAAATAATATAAGTGTAGGCACGATCTGGCCCAGACCTAACTTAATTATAATCTCTATAATCATGCAGCATGAGATGAGTGATTTGTCTTTGGTCCTAACACTAAGCTGTAGTTTATTATTGCAGGCATGAATTTCAATAAGTTGTGAACTAATACTATATGGTCTCGTCTTCTCTTCAGGATTGGCCATAAGGGGGCAGTAGGAAGCTTTTGCTCCCATGTCTGCATTAAGCAGAGTTTCTCACTCTGTTAAAGTCAGTGTTTAATTTAATCAGATCATGATGTGTGCTTCAAGCTTGTTAACAAACTATAATTTGAACTATTCAAGAGTTCTCCTGGGTTTGAACATAATGAAGAATTCTATCTAAAACAGAAGCAAACATTTCCATTCATCTCCTAGCAGATGCTTCTGGTCTCCTCCTTATAGCTGTACAAGAGTTAAGAGGGAAGAATAGGGCCACATGAGTCCAAAGCTTCCTGGTGTTCATGGTAGCTTTTCAGTGGCTTTAAATTAGAATGAATGTGCTTGTGATTAAAAGTAGTCTTTGATAGATAAAAAATACATATTGCCCTGGATTAGTAGCATTTAATTTTTGTGATTTGTAAGTAATGAACATTTTAGCTTCTTTCTGTCACAATATATTTATTCCACTGTAGTGAATCTCATTATATAAAAGATTCAAAGCAGTTTTGTGTGCTTAAAAACAAGCATGTAAACATAATAAAGAAGTAAAAATTAAACAAGAATAAGGGCTTAAAAACATCATGCATGGCTATATTTTGTATAAATCCAGTGTGTAAAAAAATAGAGATGGGTATCCTTTATCAGACTCTTGTCTCTTTTTCTCAAATGTAGAAAATATACAGTACATATAATGGGCTTTCTGGGGGTTTTGTAGCAGTTAATGTAATGAATTTTTTTAAAAGGATTAGACGTGGAGACACATAGGTTGAGATGAAAAGGTAAATGTACAGTAATGTATTTAAAATACCATTTTATTCAGAAAAAGCTTGAAGCAATGTGAGCATATGCAGAAAAGGCTACATATTTTATTCATCCATCCATTCATTTATATACAGGTACTGCCTTTCTCCTTATATAAGGAATTCAAGGCAGTTTGATGTGCTTAAAACAAGCATGTAAACATAATAAAGAAGTAATAATTAAACAAGAATTAGGGCTTAAAACATCATTAAAATATAGTGACTGCCACCTAAATATCAAAAGATGCATTCTGATTCCGAAGCTTGTGCTTTGTACAAAAAACTGTGTACAAAAAACTGCCAGGTTCCCTTATGAATTGTTATATTTGGATGCTATGTTCTTAGTCTTTTTGCGAGACACCCTCCTTTTCCAAGAATTATTCAAATGTGTTTTCATGTTTGTCCAGTAGAGGTTGCTCAAAATGCACCACTGCCTGTAGCACTGTGGTGGTAACTGAGAGAGAGGTACCCATGATACTGTAATCTGTTGCAACAGAAATCACCAGAAAGCCTTGAATGTTAAAAAGGTGGTAACTGTTTCTCATAAACTTTTGTTGACTAGTGGAATTGGATTCTATCTTTTGTTATAAGAAACATATTAGTCTTTTGTTCATTGTGTTTTTATATCTTTTGAGATAAGTAGAAGATGCTTTGCAATCTATTTCCTTAGATAATGCAGATATAAATTGTTCAAAATCTCAACAAGAGATCAGCAAGATGATTCATTTTTTAAATGGAAGAACAGTTAGTAATATAGTCTTAAATATAGTCATAGTGATTATTTGCAGGCTCATATTATTTTCACACTTGCTTATGATTTGTAAATAGTAGATTAAAAACTCTGTTGTCATTCACTTTTGGATATTTTATGGCCAGAAGTTGACATTGTTTCAAGCTATGAAGTGGGGTAAAAAGCTGACTGCTCATGAGCTTGTTTCTCAACCCACCCCAGCTGGTAGTTAAATAATAGTGGCTTTTCTGAGTTGCATCTCACTTCTTCCAGTACTGCACACTCGATGGAGACATAGTATGGGTCCTTTGTGAATCCATTCATCCCTGGTCATGAAGGAGCGTGTGAATCCCCTTTCCATTGTTAGTTTTTACTTGATAATTTGTGTTTAAATAATGAGAGGGTACTTCACCTGCATATTTCTTGGGGACCATCTGGCTCAGGAGCTTTCTGCGATGAAGCATGTACTGGTTATACAGATCTTGTAAACAGACCTTCACACTTTCAGTTTTCATATACTAAATGTTAATATTTTTCACATGACTTAGATACAGGCATCAAACTCCTTGAAGATCAGCTCGATGAGTTGATTGTGGACGTGGCTTCCAAGCGTAATCAGTATCCCAGAGAAGTGCAAGTGCAGGTCGTCAGAGCCATTAAAGCACAGCAGAAACTGTTGGTGAGTAACCCTAATTCTCATTTCACCCTGGAAAATTTGGAGACACGAAAACTAGACTTTTTAGCTTCGTGAGTATATGCTTTGGGTGCCTCAGCCTGGGATCTAGTGTATCACTACTAAATTGTTAGTACAATTTTTCACCTAAGAATTACCATTCAGATTTTGCCTCATCCAGGAATTTTTTAAGTTGCTTTCAGACTCAGTCTTTCTCATCTGCAGTGTGGGAGTAATAATGCTAAACAGCTTTCCCAAATTGTTTTAAATATTGCTTATATTAATGTGCAGTGTTTTTGAACAATAAGACTTGTTATCTATGGACATGATGCTGGGGAGTTGCATTATTTTATTTTATTTATTTATTTATTTGATTTATATCCCGCCCATCTGGTCTGGTTGACATTACTGTGCACACCTATATAATCATTTTCAGAAGTCTTAAATTAACACTGATCCCCATTTGTATCTGAAACAGATGAATTTTCATCTGTGGATCTGAGAAAAGGGTGCCTTTTGCAAAAGCTGTTTGCTTTGTGGAGGGAGTAGAACTGTAAAATGGAAGAGATATCTAGTGAAAAGGGGGAACAGTTAATATTGTTTTCCTATTTTACTTATGTACCCATAGGTCCCTCCTAGTACCTTTTCCTTAGGTGAATAAATTCCTGGAAGAGGATTTATGTGCTTTGAGGAGGAAAGTTTCCTTTGGCAAATGCCAACTCTTTTAATATGAAAGTGTTCAGCTATAACCGATCTGCTGCTTCTCCTGCAATAATAGGCCAAGTACTCAGAAGTGCTCTACAGTTCCCTTCTTCTGGGGCTGCTCTGGGACTGTGCCGCTTGTGCAAGGCTACAGAGGCTTGCTCTTCTCTCAGTTATGCACATAATTGTTACATGAAATTCTCTGTTATTTCCCTGCCAGCTTATGATTTGAGGCCAGAGCACAACATCAATAATCATGCCACATAACTGTGTAAAACAGAACTACCCTGTTTCCCCGAAAATAAGACCTAACCTGAAAATAAGCCTTAGTATGATTTTTCAGGATGCTCGTAATATAAGCCCTACCCCAAAAATAAGCCCTAGTTAAGTGAAAGCCTGCCCTCCACCATTGTGCAGCAACCAGAAAATGGCACAACTGTATTTGAATAAATGTAGATGGTTGTACATGAAAAAAAAACCACCCCCTGAAAATAAGCCCTAATGCGTTTTTTGGAGCAGAAAATAATATATGTCTTATTTTTGAGGAAACACCGTATAGTGATACCATTGGAAACATAGTAACTCTATGCCTATTGCATTGTATGCTTAGGCCATTTGGTCTTCTGTGAACTTCTGAGAGTCTTTTAAAATAATAAAGTCCTAAACTGTGCAACAGCTTAAGTATTCTTCTTTCCATTAAATTTGATATGAAAATTAAAATTTAAGGTGTTTTTTTTAAAAAAAAAAATCTGTACTTAGGTGATCTGGATGAATAAGAGAATAAAATATATGCATTTTCAATGTTTCACTTATTAGAATATAAAGTGCTATTGGATAAACTTACTTTAGGCCTATCTTAGTTAATCCAGATTCCTATTCATTGTATATGCAAAAATCAGATATTGTCAGTAATAAATGTTGTTCTGATGCAAACCTAAAAGCCAAGATGAGATTTAAATGTGTGTTTATTTATGCAGGACTGCTGTCAACCTGTTATGAATTCTCAAGAGATAAAAGCAGAACCTTCCCAAGGTAACTACTTTTCTGGGACAATGAAACGATGTAGTTTAAAGCTAACTAGAAAGTGTAACTGTTATAAGGCCCATGTGAAGGGAAAGACCAACCTCGGCGGGTCTTTCTGGTGGAGCCGACTCTCTTAAAAACCTCAAAGAGGACACAGACCAGCCCTCCTGTTTCCCCGGGTCGCAAGAAAGACCAGGGTACCGACACCTTGAACTTAGAGGAAACCCCCCCAAAAGGTGTGGTATCCTGTGCGGTGGATACCAGTGACTTGGAAGAGACATTTAAAGGGTTAATGGCTGCTGAGCCAAATAAGGAAGATTTGGAGGGAAAAGAGAAGGTGGAGTTCAAGGAGGAGGAAGGGGGGTTGGGGGATATAACCGTGGGCAGGGAATATATCCCGGGTGGTTGGGAAATGGTGTGGATCGAGGATCCTTGGACCAGACGCTGGGAGCAGGTCCGTGTACCTAAGGAGGAGGCTGAGAGGAGGCGTAAGAGAGGTCTGATGCAGAGGCCCTCCTATTGGGGAGAGACGGAAGCCAAAGCCTGGCGTAAGAAACTGCGAGAAGCAAAGGAAGCAAGTGAGAGGGAAAGGGCGGCCAAACAAGCATGGCATGTAGAAGAGGAAGATGGGCTGTTACCTGGTCCCTGGAGTGCCTCGCCAGGTGAAGGAGACCCCTCATGGGGGTGGATGGGAGATGAAGAGACCCTCCCATTGTTGAATCCCTTTCTGCAAGGTTATGACAACCCCGGGTTGGAGGAGGTCCCGGTTGGGCCTTGGGGACTTGAACATGTTGCAACGGTTATGAACGATACTGAAGTACCCTTACCTGAGCTTGACTCAGCGCGAGAGACTAAGCAACCACCACCTGTTAATGTTGACGTTCCAGTTGTTAAAGTTAATAAACCACAGTTAAAGCCAGAACCAAAGGCGTCGACTCCTTTTTGGAACCCTTGGGAAGCCCCAAAAACTGAACCCTCACAGCCCAGTCTACTCCCTGGGAAAGCCTGTGCTGGCGGAGGGAACTTTGGATGCCTTGCATGTGTCAGAAAAGTTGTGAGCAATGCTATCAGGGGGGCAGAGTCCATTATGAGCCTTGACTCCAACCAAGACAGGTTCACAGCTGAGAGACAACAGACTGAGATTCATCCACCATGTTAAAGAGTAATAGCCATATCAGCAGAAGACAGTGGGTAGTTCCAATGGTGATGTGGTGGAGAAACTTCTGAAGGGCAGCCACTGGGCAGCAGTGGTAACAGGATACCGCTGATAGATGATATTTCACAGACAATGGTAGTAACACTCAAAGTAACTTTGGTTAGTAGTACACAGAAGGCGGCAATGGTAAACTATTGCTTAACTTTTCTTACCTTGAAAACCCTATCATGACAACATCTAAAATTAAATTAGAGATGTGCTGGAAGATGAAACTCCCAGGTTGGAAGCTGCTCAATCAGATACGGGGGAAGAGCAGAGGGCAAGCACAAATCGTACTGTTGCTAATGAAACAACTAGATTAAAGCCAAAAGGATGTCTAATGGCTGAAATGCACAGAGATGAAAGGAAAGTCCAGTGGTGCACAACAGATACAATTGCAACATGGAATGTAAGAAGTATCAGGGTAAACTGAAAACCTTGCCAGTGCTTGATGTCAGTGAACTAAACTAGATTGGAATGGGACATATTCAATCAGACAATTATGAAGTGTTTTACACTGGAAATGACAGAAGAAATGGGGCAAATACTGAGGCAAGATGTAGTGCAGGCAGTTAGGACTGTAATGTATTGTATGAACAAATAATACCAATCAGTTGATGGAAAAAATCATCAACAAACATCTTTCTAATCTATACTACCAACTACTGATGCTGAAGAAGATTAAATTGAAAACTTTTATGCAAACATCCAGGAGGAAATTGGTCATACACAAAAACAAGACATGCTTCTAATCATAGGTTATTGGAATGCAAAAGTAGGGAACAAAGCGGAACTAAATGTTGAAAAATGTGGTTTAGAGGCCAGAAATGAAGCAGGAAAGTGTAGAGTTCTGGGAAGCGAACTATCTATTTACCTAATTAGGGCTGTAGTTGAATGTTAAAACAAAAATCATGACTTCAGAAGAAGTACACAATTTTAATCATGACAGCGAAGAAATAGAAATGTTGTATGTATACCTTGGTTCAAGCATCAGTCCAAATGGAAACTTCACCCATGAAAACAAAACAAGACTAAGACTCAGAAGGGTGGCAATGAAGGAATCACAAAAGATCATCAAGTGTAAGGATGTGCTATTGGAGTTCAAGACCAAGACCATTCACCTCATTCACTATGGATGGGTGTGAAAGCTGGAGAGTGAAGAAGACTGACCGGGGGGGGGAGGGGAGGGGTTCATTTGAAATATGGTACTGGAGGAAAGATTTACAGATATCCTGGGCTGCCAGGAAGACAAGTGGACCTGAGAGCCAATCAAACCTGAACTATCTCGAGAGGCAAACATGACAAAACTGAGATTGTGACTTTGGGAACATCATGAAAAGGCAAGATTCTCTGAAAAAGCCAATAATGCTAGAAAAAGTTGGGGGTAGCAGGAAAAGAGGAAGACCGAATATGAGATGGACTGACTCCTTAAAGGAAGCCTCAGAATTAAGTTCATAAGTGCTGAGCAGAGCAGTAAAGGATAGGACATTTTGGAGATTGCTCATTCATAGGGATGCCGTAAGTCAGAGGCAACTTGACAGCATATAACAAGTATTGCAAAACAAGTTTAATTTTCATTTTTAATGTTTTGAATAATGGAGGAGGAATAGGAGGAGAAGGATATTATAGGAAAACGTGACATCATGTCCCATTTACCTGAAGTTTCGTGTCTTCTTAATATAATGAAAGTTTTTGTTCAACAATTCCACAATTAGCACACCCAGAATTTTAGACAGAGATCTCTCCTGTCTCCTGCTACCTACTCCTTTTAACTAGAGATGACAGACACTGAACAGAGCTTGAGCACTTTTGCTAAACTGACATTCCCTTTCCATGGTTAGCAGTTCTTAGGATGCAATGTCTGTTCTTCCACATGTGTATGTTTTAGGGATAGAGTTTTTGGATTTTTTTAGACCCCAAATCCTATTGTTCTCCATTCTGGGAGTTCTGCCTGATAGAAAGACACCTTATAGACAGCTAAATGTGGCTCGCTTGAGAGAAAGGCCGGAAGCTGGAAGCTAGGCCCAACTCGCTCAAGCTTCCTGAGCCTGCCTCAATACAAGCTGGGTGCTTTTTTCTAAACAAGAAGTTTGGTGGAGCTAGGCATAGCTAAGTCTCAAAGCCTTCCAGTTGAGGCCTTTCTCCCATTTGAGCCTCATTTAGCTGTTTGTAAGGTATCTGTCAGGGAGAACTCAAAGAACAGAGAATGATGAGATTTGTAATCCAGGAAATCAAACAATCCCCACCCCTAGTGATTGAGGGGCTGCTAAGCATATCCTTTGTTGAACAGGTGTAAAGTTTAACTGGATTTCAGGCAGTAATTGCTGCTTCCTGTATAGCAATGGATTTGTGGTTTTGGTCTCACGTAATGCTTCAGATGTCTGCAAACCCTACTGGTGTGATGGACTCTGTGAATAACTTGAGTCACAATTTCTCAACAGTAGCACTTAATGATATAACTCATCAGGTGTGTTCAGAAGGAATATTGTGAAGATTGTAAATAAATTTAAAATGGCAAGCTTTGTCAGATTTAGTGATAGGTTTCTGTCCTTTTAGTGTTTGTCAGGCAGTGACCAACAGTGGGTGTTTATTAACTGTGTTTCTAAGTGGAGAAAAAACACAGATTGCTAACCAAATTATCACACAGATTAATGTGCTATGTTGAATATGTGTATTTGCATAGTGTTTTTGATCTTCAGGTATCCCTGTTTAGTAACTATGCTAGACAGAAACCAAAGAAGTTTAGATTACTCACTACCTTTCATTTCCTTTTTTCATTTCCCTGTGTTTGGAAGCCATGCAGATAATGCAGCTATTAAATATCAACTGCCTTTCACAAGTAACAGTCTTCTTAACTACTTGCATGTTCATCAAATCCTGTTGTACACATTAGTGCCTGACACAGTTTGGATTGGATGCTGGAAACGTTTAAGTTACATTAATTAAAAGCTCTCTGTTCTCGCCCCTGACCTGCTTTAAGTTCCAAGGGTCCCTTGGACTCCCTTGGACTCCCTTTTGCCCTATTGAAACTTTTGGGAGCTTTGAGGTGTGGATTAGGAGCCCCCTAATTAGGTTTACATATTTTTTAGTATACAAACAGAAATCCGTTGAAAATAATGCCTTGGTTTACCATTTTTTTGGGTTTTTTCTCAATTTGCGAAGAGAGTTTCCCCAGTATGCATTGTACCTGGAGGTTTGTAGCGCCACCCCTATTCCTATGACAATCCGCGTTTCGGTTTATTAATTTTTCACTTTATGTAACATCCTGTACCTCGGTTTATGCATTAAATTCATAAACTGAGGTACTAAACTGCTCTGTCTAGATCAGTGGTCGGGGAACAGGGGTAAATTACCCCAAATGGGGTAAAAGTGAAAATCCTGGGGGTAATGAGCAGAGTGTTACCCCCACCCTCCCACCCCCACCCTCAAAACTCAAATTGTAAGCCACCTCTCCCTATTACTTCATTGGTTGCAGCAGGGCACTTGTAAATCCTCCCTTCTTTCAGAGATCGGAGATAAGCCTGCTTGATTGGTTACAGCTGTGGATTAGCCCTGGGCAATCAATCAATCCGGGGCTTCTGAATGACTGCTTCCTCCAGAAATGACTGCAAGCAAGCAGGAGGAGGGAAAGGATCAAGTTAACGAGGGAAGGATGGAAGGAAGGTGTGAGAGACTGAGGGCTTCATCAACCTTATTTAAATGTATGGAGAAAATGTATGGAGAAAATGGAGGGAGGGAGGCTGGATGTGTGTGTGTGAGTGAGTGAGTGAGGCTGTCTCAAAACTATCAAAAAGAACAGGCAAGCAAAAGAGAAAGCTTGAATTAAGGCAGGGGGAGGAAGGGAGGCTTTTTAAGGTGCCGTCTAAGTTTATCATTGCTTTCCTCCCAAGAAGCAGGCGTCTTTGAATTTCGTGGCTGCTGTCAGCCTCTGCACTGATCATGGAGCCCAAGAAAGTAAAATGTGTCACTGCCTCCATATCTTCCCCTTCTATTTGCCAGGAGGTGATGGGACCAGTGGCCATGATCTTAGTTGTTTTGATGTTGAACTTCAGACCATTTTATGCGCTCTCCTCTTTCACCCTCATTAAGAGGCTCTTTAAGTCCTCAGTTTCTGCCATGCTTTTGCATAGTCAATGAAGCAGAAGTAGATGTTTTTCTGGAACTCTCTGGCTTTCTCCATAATCCAGCGCATGTTAGCAATTTGTTCTCTAGTTCTTCTGCCCCTTCAAAATTCAGTTTGTACTTCTGGGAGTTCTCGGTCCACATACTGCTAAAGCCTACCTTGTAGGATTTTGAGCATAACCTTGCTAGCGTGTGAAATGAGTGCAATTGTACAGTAGTTGGAACATTCTTTGGCACTTCCCTTCTTTGGGATTGGGATGGGGACTGATCTTTTCCAATCCTCTGGCCACTGCTGAGTTTTCCATTGATGATGATAAAAAAAGCATACTGGTCCTGTGGCACCAGGGTGGGTGACATGACATTTAGCCTGGTTTGTTCCTTTTTGCACACCACACATAGAATGATTAAAGTGATAGGGAAAGCCCCCCCCCCCCCAATTCTGTGTTGACTGTCTCTAGCAAGCATGTCATTGCTAGCACCGCTCTGGCAGCCACTGATGATGATTAAATCCTCTGCGAGCTAGCAAAAATGTAATGCAACTTGCTAGGCACGTTGGACTCCTTACTACTCCCTATACCACACCATGGCCGGAGTGAAATGTATTCCAGCAAAAATAGTGCACATCTTTATCAAATTTGGTGCATCCTGCTAGTTCGCTACACAGCCTGTGTAGATTCAATAATATTTTTAATTCAAATAATGTATGATTTCCTTCCTTTCGAATCAAGGGGGTAATGTCGGCGTATATAATTTTTTTGGGCGGTAAAAGGTAAAAAAGTTCCCTGGCCCCTGGTGTAGATAGTCCAGTTGTCTTATCAGATGAAGAAAGTCCAGTGTCTTTGGGAAGATCACAAGTGCTTGCAGTCTTCAGTTCATATCAGTCCTGGTACCAGTTTACAGGTGGAAAACAAAGGCTAATAGAGAATAACTTATTCAGGTTCACCCAAAATGCTCTTCCGTAAAGTGAGATTTAGTTATGTACACAGTGCCTTTAGTCTCCGTAGTGAAGTCTGGATGATTGGTATAAATCACTGTGAGAAATCATTTCAGAGTGCTTCATTTCAGGTTGTATCACTGAGCCTTGTTCTATGTTTGACCTGACCCCTTATTAGCCGTGGGACAAATGCTTGAGAAATAGGCCCTAACCACATGGGCAGTTTTGCACGCTTTTTACTAGCACTGCCAGGCCCTCATGCCTGGTTCATCATTTGAAGCAAAATTGGAGAGTTGCGAGACAACAGGAATATCTGTTCACATAACACTGGGGTGGCATATCTTTCTGACTCTGTGCTGGGCAGTCTGCCAAAAGGGAACAACAGAGGAAGATCAAGCAAGCAGTCAGCAGGAGAACTGGTGTTCCATATATCCCCTATAACCATAGACTTGGATATAGTGGGATAGTGAGAATCAAGGGGTTGGTTTTTGTGAAAACAATGGTTGAGTGAGTCAACATTTCATGGGCTTACTATGTTTTTGTTCTAAAAAGCAGTTCCAGGAGCTGAAGTTAAGAGAAGTGGAAGAAAGAGAGGAAGAAGTTTCACAAGGCAGGACTGTATTTCTCTTTCACATCATGTATTAAGAAGTGAAAAACTCTTGATTGGTTCACCAAGGATGGTCATATGATGCAAGCTAACCCACAATCCTCCAACCCAGTGGCAAGCTTCCATGTTTGATTAGCCACTCTGGCAAGCATCTTGAGTGATTGCTGCTTCTCTCCCCCCCTCCCCCCCTTTTTTTTGTATACTCAGACTTTATGGGGGATTTGTGAAGCATTTCTTCACTGTAGCAATCTGGAGCTTTCTGTCAAAACTTCTTGTTGGAGGTACATTGTAGTCTGAAGTGTAGATTCAGAACCCTAAACTTCTTGAAGTTGCTTGTGTCCCTGTGTAGCAAACATGTTATATGAATTGGCCACAATGTTGATCAAGTTCATTTTTGCTTCTTGCTGGTTCACATAGTTAAACATCTATGTAAATAGTATGTCTTTGCTTCTAGTATGCCTTCCTGATTACAGTTTTGTCAGTTCAGGCATAAATAAATGTGTGTTTATTGTGGTGTTTATATTCTTTATACTATGTTCTTTGCTGTATCAGTACCAACACATTAAAATGCATTAAGCATAAGTATTTAATTTCTTAAAATGTCCTGTCTTTTGAGTTTGACTTAACAGAGAGTTCTTACATTAGAGTAGGCGGGTTTTCCATTTTTATTATTCTGGCATCTACCGGTACTTCCTTTATTTGCAAAGATTCTACTGACAGGAAAGAACTTCATTGTAAATTGTAATGAGTGAAAACTAGACCTGACCCAAAACTACATGCAGTTTTACTTTTGTTTATGAGAGCTGACAGAGTCAACATGAGCTTACAAATTCCAAATTGGGAGGGGTGGGAACCCACCACTATGCAAAAGAGTCTTGTCTATGAGTTAGAAAATGTCTGCTTGTTGAAAAAGACAAGTGTCAACACAAAAAGCTAACCAGTCCCTTGTCAGAAACAGCACTTGTGATTATGTGGCAGTAGTCTTGATTTTAATTGGGAGGCAACTGTAGTCTCCAATTCCTATCAAATGTGTACAGAATCTTTTCAGTCTTCTGTAGTATCCTGTCTGCCAATGCAAATATAATCACTTTGTGTCTTGAACTGCAGCCAATGGATTGGATGAAATTTACTGATGTTTGGAGTAGAATCTCTAAAATTATGATTCTTTTCCAATTTTAAAAAATTTTTAACTGATTTCCTTTCCCATGCTTTTTAAAAAACTTTGCATGAGTGACTAGATTTTCTCACAAACTCTTTTAGAGAAGATTTGAAATTTACAGTATTCTGTTTCTTTACAGATTCTTATATGGCAGACTTGAGCCTTTCAACAAAAATTGCATCCAGGCACGTTGGAGATACATTTAAGGTGAGATCTATGAGATGAAACAGTGGGTTGGATGTGCTCCTAGTCATACTTAAAGGAGAACAACTGAAATTCATGGGACTCATATCCCATGGATTTCAGCTGGTCTGTTCTAACATTTGGCTGTACATAGTTGGCTCACATCAGACAAAGGCATTTTAACTTACCTTTCATACACAGACATGGGCCAGCTGCTAAAGCAGAAGTCTTAGAAAAAGGATTTTAATTTGTTTTTAATTTTTTCTATATTTCATATATGTCCATAATTTTAAATTGTGCAGTTCTCTAATACAAATAAAGAAAGAGGAAATAAGAAATATGGTTCGTTTAATTTTTGCATAACATCGACAACTTTAGTTTAAAAAAGGCATAACTTTTTTTAGACATGAGTGAACTGAGTTGTAAGACTGATATATTGTGTAAATTTGAGTGAGAAGTGTATATGCATTGAGACAGTGGCTGAAATCCTGTTGCACAGCTTTGTGTACACAAATGTGAGGATATCAGCAGCGGCAAATCAGTGCTGACTAAATTTTGGGTTGCCCATGACTGATACACAAAGTGGTGAAGTTGAATGAACCCTGAAATCCTTAAAAGAAGCCTTTAATCAGTGGCAATTTGCTGCTGCTGCTGACATAATCACTATTGTGCATGCAGAACTACACAACAGGATTTCAGCCCATGAAACACAGATATTATTTGTTGGTATTGAGTTGTGTGACTGATAATGTCTACAGTAATTTCTTAACTTGGGACAGTTTGCCTCCCTAAATTATGCTGTCTGCATAGCTGCACCAGAGGATTTTGACCGTACTTTCTCTAACATGTACATACACTGCATATATGTGTTCACGCATCTGTAAATTAATTTACTAGAGGAGGTTCCAGTTGTTCTGCTGAATAAGCCTCTGTAGTTACTATGTTCTGCATCTAGATTTAACCTAGAAAGTAAGGGAAACCTAACTTGTTGGGTTTTATCCTTCATTGCTGCCGTGGTAGACTGTTGAGCAAATTGCTCACCTAGAAGGTAGCCACAGGCAACACATGGGACTCTCTCTGTCATGAGAGAATCACTAGCTTTATGTTATTAAGTGTGTCACTGTAACTCACATTCAAAAATGGCTTCTTCTTTAAAATAATATTTTAGTATATTGGACATTTAGACAGATAAAGTAATGCAGTTTACATTGGAAAAAAACCAAAGAACTTTCATTTTTAACATCTTTTTCTATTATTTTCTTTTCCACCATCCAAAGACTCTATCATCCCTTATAGAAAGAGCAGAAGGGTTCTCTAAGGCCTTGTCTTTTCAACCAACGTTGGAACTGTGCAAAGTCCGCCAACAGATTGTTTCTGCCTCAGAAGGGAAAAAGGAGACTAAAACTGATGTCAAAGACCTCACATCGCAAGTGGAAGTCATACCCCCACAAACTGCAGCTAGTAATTCTGTTCTACTAAAAATAAAGAGACGGCCATGTTCCCCACAGAAACGCTATCCAATTCAACAAAGAAAAATTCGTCTTGATACATGAAAGGCTTTTCTTGTGGAGGACTGTCATGCGGCTTTCTCTTTTTCTATTTGAAGTTGTCTACAGCGTGTAAGGATAGACTAGTTACAAACGCACACTCTGAGATTTGGATAACTAAACAGATCTCATGTGGTAGCAGTCAAGGTTGTTGCTGCATCTTCATGTGTTTATGCACATATTAAATTTGAGCTTTGACATTGAAACCTGAGGAGGCTGTAGTTTCACAATGATACATCAAGTTCTTCGGCAATGGAAGCTTGAGTTGCTTCTGAAGAGAAGGATTTCTAAGTCATCCATTCTTCAGAGAATAGATGCCCAATGCTGAGAGCTGTGGAGCAGCATAACCAAGGTTCTTGCTTAGCTGCCACCATACCCTGAGGAGCTTCAGAAGATGTGTAGCAGATAGCATCTACAGCTTGAAGGAAGAAAACAAGAAGTCCTGCTACCAACATTCAACCCTTTGGGTGCATGTAAAAGAGTTGTCTGGATTATGAGAAGAATTTGCATGTGCGGTGTCCATAGAAATGAAATATCTGAGGATGGAGGCTTCCCTAAGCATTTAGAAACAGACTTGGGAGGGAGGCTGCAGCGTGGAGGGTGGCAGGTGTGCTTGCCTCCTCCAACGCCATCTGATTCATTCTATAATTTTTTTTCTCCCATACTTGATGTACAAACATTCAGGATCCCTAATGGGAAAAGACTTGGACAGCAGTAAGTGCAATTTTAGGTAATTAAGAATTCTTCTCCTGCCCTCAATATCTTCATTCCAAATCATTTTTTAGATGTTTCAAGTATCAATGAATCTAGCATTGTCCTGACAAGCAGCTGGAATTATATGTAGCTACATTTGAAATAGTTATGGATATCTTTGCTGGCATAGTATGTCATTTTAAAATTAAAACTGGGCTCACAGTGCCTGTCTCGGTCTACTATTTACCATGGCTATCATCTTTTAAATACTGTGCTCTTTAATGACATTGATACTTCTGTGTATCTTATAATGTCACCAGTTCCAGATTATTAGCCTTGGTACTAGATTGAAAATATTTATTAGATTGGTCTAACTCTAGCACACTTGTCACTGAATTCCGAACTCTGCTGCTTTTCAGTTGAAGTTGCCTTAAAAAAAATCATCTTTGTTCTTATAAAAAAGTGAAGAGATAGTGACTTCTAGGCTTCCTTTTAGAATACATTCAGGTAATTGTTGGTCCTTTCTTTAGAAACAGTTCAATGTTTTTTTAAAGCCACTTTCAAACATACTTAAGTTGTAAGCACCTGCAAAGTGGACGGGTGGGCAAGAGATGGACTTGCCCAAAAAGCATATATGTAAGAAGAGTTATAAAAAGGCAGTACTGTTATGGGATTACTGGACTTGCATTGCTTTGAGACTGGTACTTCCTACTTCTGTGCTTGCTTGCCACATAATGCTTGCTGAACTTGTAAATATGAAAATTGCAACAGATGCACTCTTAAATCTCCTGTGCTTTCCACTTAAACAACAACAATAACCCAACACACACCCTGTAAAGACTGTTTTGAAATTCTCACAATTTGGGAACAGCATTTATGTTTCGTGACTGTATGAGTAAAACCTATTTATATCTTTCCAAGCTCAATGCATTGTTTTCCTTTTATATTAATTGGATTTTTATTGAAAAAAACATTGTTTTTGAAAATGAGAAAAGGATGCTGAGAAGTGAGTTAATTATTTTGTGTTTAGTTTTGCTTGGGTAGCCAATGGCCATTTTCCCCATTCTGCTTTTAAAGCAATATTTTAAATATCCATCAGTGCATAAGATTTGTATACAATATGTACATTTATTTTTACTCCTTTGTAAAATGGATATTTCTGTATAAAATACATTTTTCTACATCAAAACCAGATCTCTGGATTTGTATTTATAGTTGCTCCCATGATAGTTTTGATTTGTCACCTCACAGATATATTTAACATAGGCCACTCGATCCCAGGTGCATTTAAATGAAGATGGTATTCTATTTTTCATATTGTAATTTGGTAAGAACTTTGACAATTAAAATATTAGCCAGATCCTTCATTAAACTGACAAGAGGCAATTTTTCACCATAATTTCTGTGTTCTCTATTTTTATTGTGGGGAATTTTTTTTTTGTATCTTAAATTGTTTTCTGGTATCTGTTATTTACTCCTATTTTTGCCTCTGCTGTTAAGAAATTAAAATTAATGGTTTTCTTTGTGTGATTAATTCCCCCAAATATTCCCAAGAAAATGATCTTTAGGCCCAATGTTTATTTTATACTTCATTATTTAGGTAACAAACAGTCTAATTTCTCACCACATTTCTTAATTGGAGACCTTCCTTCTGCAAATGACTTATAATCAGCATCATACTTAATGATTCTAATGTCTAATCTAGAAATCTAGACATAATAAAAGAACTAATGAACTAACTTCTTAAAATTGTGGATATATTAAAGCTGATTTGAATTTAATTTGGCCTTATAATTTTTACAAAAAGGACTAGAAGGCATGTAGAACACCATACTGTACATTGCTTGCCTAATGCAGTTGAAATACATACAGTATATCATGGAATTGTACAGTTTGACTACTTTAATGAGCCCTAAGGAGGAAGGTGGTTAAGACTGGTTTGTTTGTTTTTTAATTGAACCATGAAAGTATCCTGTTTATATCATTGTTAAAATTTAGGGAATGAAATGACAAAATAAATTTCTTGGAAAGCAAAATACAGTTGGAGTTACACAGCTGGAAATGAGGAGAAGAAAATTAAGAAATGAAGCAGTGAAGTGAATGTGTAAGGAATTATGAAACATTAAGAATCCTTTCAGGTCTCAATTGTGGTAAGAATAACATCACTTCTGAAGGACCTGGTGAAATTCACATTAAAAAGTATTGCAAAAGAAGCCAATGAGAATGATTTCCTGTGAGATTTAATGGGAATCTGACGTAGTGCAGCTCTTGCAATTTAAAATGGGCTTCTATAAAGCAAATTCTTTTTCTTAACTCTGTGTAACTATTTGGTTTTCTTGTCAGGAGTCAATGTTGTTTAGAATCCCTCTCTACTTGAAATGTCTCAACGCTCAACTTTATTTTTATCTTGAGCATAAAACCGGTATTGCATCAGAAGTTGTCTGGCTGTTTTCTTAATATAGCTTAATTCCTCCACTAGACACTGGATAAAAGGATGGCTGCTTGATTTTTGTGTGTCTAAAGTCTCAACTCAAGGATGGGCTGAATAGTGTGTACCTGGCACCCCCCAAGAATACTTTTATCATTGTCTTTAAATAATTTTCAACAAGAAAAATATTTTTGACACAGTCTATAGCATGTGGGAGCCAGGCTGTAGCTATCTGCTATGTAAAAGACAATGGAAAGCAGCTCTTTCTATCTTCTCTAAATTTCTTGAGACTTGGGACCAACAACAGCCTTATTCAGGTGTCTTGCCTGAAAGCATGTAGGACTCAAAGGGTGATGATGACCTGGGGATGCAGATAAACCAGTATCCACACACCTGCTGACATCTGCATTTTCAGCACATAGTCTTAATAGGAGGAAGCTCATTCAATTGAATCCTTTACAGCATCTGTGACTGGCAACCTTGATAAGGAAGGTTTCAGTAATATTGCAAATATTTATAAGAATGGCATGGCACAATTTTTGGCTGCAGGGGAGAAGTTTGTTCCAAGTTTTTAACTGTTTCTTCTTTAGACTTATTAATTAGGCAATTGCATGCCATTTATTTTGTAAAAACATTTTCACCCAACTCACCACAGCATCTTTTATATGAATGGTAAATAGTAGATTTAATAAAGGGAGGATTTCTATAGTGTCATATTTTTCTGAAGCTGTTTGAATTTATAAGTGGATTTGGGCATGTTTATGAGTAATCTGGTGAGGAAGGCCAGATTACTCATAAATAGAGATGGACATGAATCAGAAAAATGGTGAATCATTTTCATTTGTAATTCATTAATGCTGACGAATAATGAATTTACTTTTTTTGTGATTAATCAATGAGTCAATTCATCAATTCAATTTTGCCTTTAAAACACTATAAAATGCCCCCAAGCACATAGAGACATCAAAATCGCAGAGATGTTTCCCCTGACTCTCTCCTACAAGACGTGCAAGTTTGGTGACATTTGAATTTCAGATTTTTAAGTTATACACCCACAAAGTGGGTCCCCCCCAGGAAAGTGCCCTTTAGCAGCTGGTTTAGGCAAACCAAATCTTCATCAAACTCGGACATACTGTAGAGGAGAGTCATAGGAAGCTTCTCTGTCATTCTGGTGTCTCTAGGTGCCTTGGAAGAATTTTCCAGGGGGAGCCCTCTTTATGGGTCTACAACTCATACATCTGAAACCAAATCTTCACTAAACTTGGAGGGATTGTAGAGGAGAGTCAGGAGAAGCTTCCCTGCAATGTTGATGTCTCTAGGTGCCTGGAGGGTGTTTTATAGCCCAACAAATTGACAAATCAAAAATCGCTAAAAAATAATTGATTCATATTCATCAGGGGCAGTGTTTCATACAAATTCAAATTGATGAATTAACAATTTTTGATGAATTTTGTTTTTCAATTTGTGCCAATCTCTACTCATAAACACGTTTAAACTTGCTTGTGGGTTTAAGTATAGGTTGCAGAGAAAGTGTGACATGTCACAGAAATCCTCCCCCTATTACTATCTACAGCAAATGGAGCGGATTGTGGCAAAGCGAGCTTTTGAACTGGGAATTCTCAAGCTTTCAGGGAAATTGACCTGAGGAGTCTGCACTTCCAGTTCTAAAAGGAACATCATAGCAAGGGGGAGACCCTTGCATTCTCTAAACCAGGGAAATATGGAGTAGCACTCTGCTGTTATACCTCTTTTTTAGAACCAGAACTATACAGCTAGAAATGATCCCAAGGGACACTGAATCTAGGCTGCTGGCAATGCAGGAATCTACAACAAAAGCCATCTAACAGGTATTTTAAACATCCAATTCCTATTGAAAAACTTCCAGTGGAGTCCACCACCTTTCAAGATAGTCTATTCCAGTGGTTCTTAACCTTTGTTACTCGGATGTTTTTGAACTGCAACTCCCAGAAACCCCAGCCAGCACAGTTGGTGGTGAAGGCTTTTGGGAGTTGCAGTCCAAAACTCCTGAGTAACCCAAGGTTAAGAACCAGTGGTCTATTCCACTGTTAAGCAGCTCTTGCCAGGATGTTTTTGTTAAAATCTTTTTGTTAAAATCTGTAGTTAGCTTTCCATCACTTTGGGTTCTGTTCTCGAGCTACTGAAAAACAAGCTTCCTCCATGTGACCATCTTGCAACTATCTGGAAGGTGGCTGTCATGTCGTCTCTCAGTATTCTTTTTCTCCAGGCTAAATATACCCAGCTCCCTCAACCGTTCCTCCTAGGGCATGGCTTCCATCTTTGCCACTCTCTTGTGGACATGTTCCAGCTTGCTGCTATTCTTACACCCTTTCCTTCCCCATTCCTCTCTCTTTGTGTGTACTATGGCCTGCATATAGGGGCTATTTCTTAGGGTGGAATGTGACTGCCATCACGCAAGCAATTGGGGCTGTTGCCCAGGCTGGCCATTGCTTGCCCGGTAGTCCCTGGTTCTGCAACTGGACATGCAACTGGTAGCCCAGAGAAAGCAAAAGGTAATTGCAGACTTTGTCCTTCCCTATCTCCACAGTTCTTTTAAAAATGTAACAAAGCCTTGTGGCCCATTAAAGATGCAACAGACTTTGTATGACATGGACTTTCATGGGCTAGGGACCATGAATCACAGTGATATGTATCAATGCTATCAATGCTTTGGGAAGAATGGGATGAAAGGAGAATGAAATGCAGAATCCTGATTGGTAGCCATTCCTAAAACAGCTGCCAGTAATGGCACAGGCCTCTTAGCTTTGGTAAGCCAGCTTATTGTGGGGCTGTAAGAAATCCTAGTATTTTAATGTTATTTTTATTTTGCAGTGGAAACTTTTTTTTAATATTGACATAAATCTGATAGTTGGAAAGACTGTACAGTACATCTGCATAATCAATGGGACTGAGTTGTTATGTGCAATCAAGTCACCGACCTATGAATGAGCAATCTTGAAAATAGCCTTTCCTCAACAGCCCTGCTCAGCTAGACTCGTGCCTGTGGCTCCTTTAGGGAGCCAATCCATCTCATATTTAGTCTTCCTTTTTTTCTGCTGCTTTCAACCTCTCCTAGCATTATTGTCTTTTCCAGAGAATTCTGCCTTCCTATGATGTGCCCAAAGTAGCTCAGCATCAGCTTCAGCATTCTTGCCTCCAGAGACAGTTTAGACTTGATTTGCTCTAGGATCCACTTGCATGTCTTTCTGGCACTCCAGAGTATCTGCAAAGCTCTCATCCAGCACATTTCAATTAAATCTTTCTTTTTTCCTTTCCAGCTTTCCATACATGGTGACTGAAGAGTGTGGACAGGGTCTTGATTTCCAGTGACACTTATCTGACTCTTTCATTTCTGCTCTTCCCAGTCTCAGTCTTCTGATGTCTTAGCTGCAGTCTCCATTTGGATTGCTGGCAAATGGTAAATAGCAGACTCTGAGTAAGTCAAAACAAGTTAACTGCTCAGTGATAATAAAACTTTTCTTTCCATTACCTCCCCCACCCGCCCGTGGGATCATTAAAAACACTGGTATAAATCCAACGGGCAGTCCCAAGTGAGAGAGCAAACCCACTACAATCAACGGGGTTTGGGCAAGTCACCAGTTATATGCATCCCATCAGTGCAGTGGGTCTTCTCAGCCTGGAGCTACTATGGATTGCATCGACGCCCGCTGTTCCACTACCACCGTCCGTTCCGTCGACTGGGGCGAGGAGACTTGAGTTGCCCGATGGCTCAGCCATCGGGGCCCGGCAGGTCCACGTGGCCGCCAGGAGGTTGGCGCTCCGGGAGCCACGGAAGGAAGGAAGCCCCCCCCCCGCACCCCGGTCCTTACAGCCGCCCCAGAGGCCACCCGCCGCAAGCAAAGGGGGAAAGCCCCCCTGCCTCTTTCTCGCTTCCTCATCGGGACGGCGGCGGCGGCGGTAGCAGCAGCAAGAGGAGCGGAGGCCGCCCCCGTCCCCCGCCCGGGCCCGTCGCCGTCTCGCCGGAGCCCCAGTTCCTTCCCGCGGTCGCAACGCGCGCCACGTGATTTCCATGAACTTGCGGACCGCTTTCGCGGCAAGGGCGGCCGAGGCGCTGCGATCCAGGGAGGAGGCGCGGGTTTCTCCCCGGCCGGGCTCTGCCTAGAAGGGGAAGCGCCGGGGAAACACGCGCCGCGCGCCGTCGGGCAGGTGTCGCGGGGCTGCCCGGGGAGCTCACGCGCCCGCCGCCGCCGCCGCCGCCGGGATGCCCCGCGCCGGGTTTCCCGCTTAGAGGGCGCCTGGCGCCTCACGCCCCCCAGGCAGCTCCCTCGCGCCCCTTCCACACGTGCACACACGCACCCTCGTCCCGGGACCCTCGATGCCTTTGGGCTGCCTTCGGGCTGGTGGTGGAAGCAGAAGCGCGCCTCCTCGGCCGGCATGTCTCACGGCCTGGCCGCCGCCGCCGCCAGCACTTTGCAAAGAAGCTCCTCTTCGGAGGGCGCCCAGCAGGTGAGTTTAGGAAGCGGCGGCCGCCGGGGTGAGGTCGGGGCGGGGTGGGCCCGGGGAAGGCGGGAGAGCGGGAAGGCGAGACGCCGCGGGGCACCAAGAAAAAAAGAGGGGGGGGCTGCGGGCTCGGGCTCCCGGACGGGATCGGAAAGGACCCTGCGCGGATCGGGCTCCCCGGGTTGAAAGGGCTTGAGCGCCGCTTTGCCTCGGGACCGCAGCAGCTCCGACGGGGGATAAGAGTTGGAGAAGGCGGGGTGAGAAAGTGAGACGGAGAAGCCCCGTGGGGAGAAAGTGAGGAGAGAGGGGAGGTTTTCTCTCTCACTAATCGTAAAGCTGAGCATTAGCTACTGGAGTGGTATAGCCAGAGGTTTCTCCTTCTCCGGAGGTTGGATGGCACGAGAGCCAGAATCTGTAAACGTCCCTTTTGTTTGTTTGGAGGGGATCACGACTTCGGAAGTTTTGGTCCAGAAAGGTTGGGTTTCTGAGCTCTGATCTTAGCTGTCTTGACTTGGGATAAAGCAACAGGAGTTGATGTGTTGCAGGTCAGCTTCCCAGGGAAATCGAGGACAATTTAAAAGTACACAACGCCTAGCCAAAATGTGGTGTCCTCAAAGTTGTCCTTAAGGAGGGTCAGCATTTTGTGTTTTTTTAAAAGGGGGAGCTGATATCTTCATGGAGGCTGGAGCCATCAGTGACTGCTAGGCAGGACGGTTTACAACACCACTGTTACGGAATGCCCAGCTAGGCAGCCCTTTGGCCAGCATCAGCACAGGCCTGCTTGTGTTCCCTAAACAAACATCACTGCTCATGAACGAAGTGCCGGTTGTGCTCCTGGGCACATGGGGTGCATTGTCCAGGGACACGAACAGCACCTCATTAATGAGTGGTAATTTGCTGCCAACTTTTATGTGATTTCACTCATGGAAGTGTAGGATTCTGGCCATTGTATTTGAAAAAGTTGAGGTGTTTCAGGGTTATCCCATGGGATATCAGTTCCCTTGCTTGCAATATAGTCACACAGATAAACAGGGAGAAGGGTGGCTTCCCTCTGAGGAAAGGTTATATATTCTGAATTGGAAGGTCTGGGAAAGTGTAAAGAAGGGACTTCAGGGAAGTGCATACTATTATGTGCTGTGCATTGTACACAGAACAGTCCCTTTCCTCATCTCCTTAATGCTAGAACATGGGGAACCTCCAGTCCAGCTGACTGGAAGAGAGAGTCATGTGGGGGGGGGGAGGAAGGGCTTTTTCACTCCAAGGCTATTTAAGTCTGACCCCCCCACCCCACCCTACAAGATCTGATGTCAAAGGCTGGTTCAAAGGACTTTCTGAAACAGGTTAAAATAGACAAGAAAACTTCCTTCACGATCATATGTCTGAAGACCGTAACTCACAAGCACTGATGCTGAAATAAATCTGTGAGTCTTGAGGCTGACACACTTTTGCTTTTAATTTTATTATATGTGGTGACACCCATTAGTACCACTTTCAAAACAACTGCACAGAGGATAACTTTCTCAGTAGCTGCTTCTCATGATGGCCCTTGAGCTTATAGCCCAGAAGCCAGTCTTAGAGGAGCACCAGCAAAAGAGTGCTTATAGAGTGCTCTCCCAAGCAAACTACACCAGAGCACAGAGTGCTGTCCTCTGAAGATGCCGGCCACAAAGACTGGTGAAACGTTAGGACACGGCCAAAGAGCCCGAAAAACCCACAACAGCCAGTGCTTATAGTCCTTGCGTTCTGGTTATGGCTACCCAAAGGCAGGTGGTTGACTACTGTAGGAAAGAGGATGCTGGATTCGGTAGGCATCTCGGTATCTACCAATTTTTTTTTTTAACCGCAGCTGCATGGAAATCACTATGCAGTGGGGGGGCTGGCGGCACACAGGATCAGAGTGCAGTGGGTTGGGGAGCGAATGTGTAGCTTGCCTAATTGGAAATCGCCCATGGAGTGCTCTAAGAGGAATGCGGTGGCATATAAGCAGCATGCTTTTTAATGACTTGGGCAGATGATGTCATCTGTCAACCCCTTCAGGTTCTCCCTTTCCCTTTTGAGCTTCCCTCCCTTGCAATCCTCACAGTAGGCACAGCAGGCAGTGCATTCTCCCAGAGGCAACGTATTCTTGCCATCTGTCCCTGGCGTAAGTCAGAATATTTGGAGGCAACTTAGTTTTGAATGGGAAATTAAGATCTGTTACTCTTACAAAACACCTGTTTCATGAAAACAGAGAAAAATTTTGAGTTAAATAAGTTAAACATTAAATGCTTCTCTGTGGTGCTGACAAAAGAAACTCCTGAGGGATCTTTAGCTGGTGGTCTGATGCTCTTGAAGGAAACATGGTATCCGTTCTTTTCCTTTCTCATGCAGCCCTAGCCAAGGTGGAACATGCTGACATACATTACACTTTGCCGGCTCAGTATCTGATAACTTGCAACTGGTTCTAATAAAATGGACGTTATACTATGTACTGCTGTGCATGTGTGCATACACACATATGCACACATACTAATAGATAAATGTAGTTATCTGCATATTTGGACCCTTCTTGAGGGCATTGCTAGACAGACAGTGATGCTGAATGCCTGAGGTTCAACATCCAGATCTGTGCCATTGCTGTTGGGGCAACAATCCACAGTGCCTTCGTTTCATTCCATTTCTTCATCTAAAGGGACCCAAGGTAGCTTAGAAAACCATTAGAAACCAATGTGGCTTCAAAACGCAATAAATTACATTTTTAAAATGAGTAAACATATCATTGTAAAAACCATGTGAACCAGTAGATAAGAAATCATTTAGAATAATTAAAAGTACAACATCCCAATTAAAACTACAGGCAGCCAGTCAGTTATCAAGGACCCACCAAAACTGGAGTATCTTTACTTGCCAACTGGAGGATAAAAGAGAGGGGGGGGGTCACCCGGACTCCTGGGAGCAGCCACTGAAAAGGCCCTCTTTCAGGTCTTCACCAGGCATGCCTGTGACACCAATGACACCAAGAGAAGAGCCTCCTGCACAGATCTTAAAACCCCGGGAGAGTCATAAAATGTAATGCAGTCCTTCAGGTAGCCTGCGCCCCACATCATTAAGAGCTATCTGGAAGTTGAGTCCTGGCAACTGGACTTCTTACTTGTTAGGTTGAAACGTTTCACTACTAATCCAAGTGGCTTCTTCAGTCTCTGAAGTCCAGTTGCCATGACTCCTCTTCCAGATGCTCTTTGTATTAGTAGGGATGACTTGTCCTTAACTGTACATTTTAAGTTAAGAGTGGGCAGCCTCCATTTTGCGGTCCAATATGTATTACAGGAGAAAGCCAGAGAGTTCCAGAAAAACATCTACTTCTGCTTTATTGATTATGCAAAAGCCTTTGACTGTGTGGACCACAGCAAACTATGGCAAGTCCTTAAAGAAATGGGCGTGCCTGACCACCTTATCTACCTCCTGAGAAACCTATATGTGGAACAGGAAGCAATAGTTAGAACTGGATATGGAACAACTGATTGGTTCAATAATTGGGAAAGGAGTACGACAAGGTTGTATATTGTCCCCCGGCTTATTTAACTTATATGCAGAATACATCACGCGGAAGTATGGACTGGAGGAATCCCAAACCAGAATTAGGATTGCAGGAAGAAATATCAACAACCTCCGATATGCAGATGATACCACTCTGATGGCAGAAAGTGAGGAGGAATTAAAGAAGCTTGTAATGAGGATGAAAGAGGAGAGTGCAAAAAACGGCCTGAAACTCAACATCAAAAAAACTAAGATCATGGCCACTGGTCCCATCACCTCCTGGGAAATTGAAGGGGAAGATATGGAGGCAGTGACAGATTTTACTTTCTTGGGCTCCATAATCACTGAAGATGGAGACAGCAGCCACGAAATTAAAAGACTCCTGCTTCTTGGGAGGAAAGTGATGACAAACCTATACAGCATCTTAAAAAGCAGAGACATCACCTTGCCGACAAAAGTCTGAATTGTCAAAGCTATGGTTTTTCCTATCGTGATGTATGGAAGTGAGAACTGGACCATAAAGAAAGCTGACTGCCGAAGAATTGATGCCTTTGAATTGTGGTGCTGGAGGAGGCTCTTGAGAGTCCCCTGGACTGCAAGGAGAACAAACCTATCCATTCTGAAGGAAATCAACCCTGAGTGCTCACTGGAAGGACAGATCCTGAAGCTGAGGCTCCAGTACTTTGGCCATCTCATGGGAAGAGACTTCCTGGAAAAGACCCTGATGTTGGGAAAGTGTGACGGCAAGAGGAGAAGGGGACGAGAAAGGATGAGATGGCTGGACAGTGTCTGCAAAGCAACCAACATGAAATTGTCAGAACTATGGGAGGCAGTGGAAGATAGGAGGGCCTGGTGTGCTCTGGTCAATGGGGTTACGAAGAGTCAGACACGACTAAACAACTAAACGACGACAATGCCTTACAGTCTCCCTTCAGCATATTGTAGACCTCCATACAGCAATTGTCTTTTTAAAGCTTCCATCAGTGCCAAGGGAAACGTTAAATAATGATCACAGGGGATATTTTTGGGGAGAAATCACCATGAGCAGGTAACTGTTAGCTCTTTTCTCTCTACAAGCTGCAACTCACCCACTTCTAACAGCCACCTTGTTTTCTAATTGCACTTGAAAACACCCTGCCACAGATCCCACAGTTCATCTTCTCCACCCCAGATTACTTGCTGTGTGTGACAAGTGTGTGTGTTTGTGTGTGTGTGTGTGTGTGTGTGTGTATATATATATTTTAAAAATGCAGGTTGACATAGGTAAGAGCTGATGTATAAGATCCAGGTTTGTTTTGATCTGGACCAGTTTTTGCTTTACCACCACCACCCATCCACCTGGAGGATTTTGCTCCAAAAAGCATTTTTTTTTCAAGCTTTAGTTCCACCCCTTGAGGCACCTTAGTGGCAAGGTGTCAGCAGTGGCCCCTCGAAGGTACGTAACCCACTGGAGAATTCAAAGAAATTGTGTTCGTCTCTGCAAGTTAGATCAGCAAAGTACAACACCTCCACCCCCAAAACAGTGTCACCTTCAAGTCTGTATACAAATGTAGCAGTTAGTCTTTAAGGTGCCACAGTGTTTTTGCCACCAGAGAGCCTGGCTTTCAGGCTGAAAAAGTATTCCCCATCGCTGAGGTAGATTCATGTTCCCATTGTCTGCCTCTGACTAATATAAATGGTACTCTCTCTCTCTCATCATAAGAACCAACTTACTCATTTGCACACTTCCTAGATGGTTAGTAGTGTTCTAAACATTTGAGATTGTCATCGTTTCAGGACGAAGAGCTAAAGTTAATGAACCCCCTGCCAGGTCAGCGTATGGTTTTCTTTGAAGTGGAACTATATTAAGTTTAAAAAGTGCCTTCTTCTGAAGCTGATTCAGAGTTAATTAACTGGCAGACAATCAGAGTTGATTAACTAGCAAACAATTAATCACTGTTGCTATGGCAGTGTAATCAACACTGAGAGTTTAATCCTTTGTCTCTTTGAAATTGCCTGTATCCTTGTTTACTGTATCTGCACCCCCACAACATACACTTTTACGCAAATCTGTAACTAAATATTGCATTTCACGTGTGAGCTTTCCACACAACAATGCACTTCTTCAAAGTGCATTGTTGTGTGGAAAGCTCACACTGAAATAAATTTGTTAGTCCCTACAAGCAGTACTTTTGCTTGTATTTTTGCTTTATTCTGATTATACATACTGAGACAGACTAACGCTCATTGCAAACAGCAAGATTACTGGAGTGTGGAAAGGCAACTTTAGTGAAGCGCAGTGCCAAGAATCCTGCTAATAGTATGGATGTGGGCTATCCTGGCTGAGGAAATTCAGCAGCTGTATAGTCTTCTATACGGACTTTTATATAATTTTTTTAAAGGCTTGCTTGATATTGCTTGATAACAAGCAGAATGGAAACCATCTCAAGGTCCTCCTGCCAAGGTTAAGACAATTCTACAATACACAAGTAGACACATTCCATCACAGAACCAAACCTGAAAGCAAAACTATCCATGCCTCTTGCTGACCAACTTCCCTCTTTTCTCCTGTGTGAATCCTTCCTGCTTGTCACTTTCTTCAAGCTCTCTGAAATTTCTGATTAAAAAAAAAAGGTGCCGGCAGGGGCGGGGGGAGGGTAGCAGTCATTCTAAACTCTGCTCATGTTTGTTCATAGTCCTTGAAAATAGGTTCCTTGACTGGTAACATTGTGGGTAAACACTGTAGGTCAGTGTCTCCACTCCACTTGTGGTTAATATCAGAGAGAAATGGCTATTATTGCTGCTGTTGCCACAGCCATGTGGTTTCAGTGACATGAGCATCATCCTTGTCACTCTTCCTCCTCCTTTAGGTCTTCTTGTGATCCATGCCATTTTAAGAGGCTGTAGCTCTATTTGTGTGGCTTGAAACACTGGTTGGTTTGATCCATCGGAACCAGTAGTCTTGGCTGCTGGTGTTTTGCAGCCCCTTTTGCTCCTCAGAGCACCAAACCAGGTTGAAATCCACCCAACACTTGGGCAGAAACTTTACAAGAACAAAAGTAGCAACCAGGCTTGCTGGTTGGTAGCAAGTCACGGCTTCAAGGAGCAGAAATAGAGGCTACTTTCTGATGGACAACCCTCCTCTGATGCCCCGTAGAGCTTGTTTGTGCTCTTTTTCTGGACCACATACCCAGACTCCCCCAGCCAGCATCACCACCATGATGACTGGGGGGATTCTGGTTGTAAACCAAAAAGAGAAATCTTCCAAGTTCTTCTTCTTGCTGTTATGTGCTATCACATCGCCTCTGACTCATGGTGGCCCCCCTGAATGAGCAACCTCCAAAATGCGCTACCCAGCTCTCCTGCAGACTCAAGCGTAAGGCTTCTGTTAAGGAGCCAGTCCATCTCATATTTGGTCTTCCTTTTTTCCTGCTGCCTTCCACCTTTCCCAGCATTGTTATCTTTTCCAGAGAATCCTGCCTTCTCATGATGTGCCCAAAGTAGGACAGTCTCAGCATCAACATTTTTGCCTCCAGAGATAGGTCGGGTTTTATTTGATCTAGGACCTACTTAGGGCCTGCCTTTCTGACAGTCCAAACTGGTGTTGGAGGAAAGCTCAAGTGAATCAAGTGAACCCATACATCGTGATCAGAAAGACAAGAGTAAGGCTGATCTTGGTGTTGGTCTCCAGAGACGCTTCCTTACACTTGATGATCGTTTCTAGTTTCTTCATTGCTGCCCTTCCTGGTCTCAGTCTTCTGATTTCTTGGCTGCAAACTCCATTAGTTCTTGGGGTGTGACATATGCCCCCCCTTGCACACCAAAATGAGACTTGAATTGCTTCCATTGTATTTTCAACGGCTCTCCCAGTTTCTCTCTGTCTTAAGTAGTATTTATTTGGGACTTTTAAAAAGACATACTGAAAGGCACTTTAAGATGTGCCCTATGAAAAGCGCCCCCATGTGCTTAATAACAACAACAGCAATAATGCACCATAAAGTCAATTGTGATTTATAGTGACCCTTTTCAAGGTTGTCTAGTTAGAGACTACTCAGAAGTAGCTTACAATTCTCTTCTTGTTGGGGGGTGCTCTCAAACTGTGCAACTTGCCCATGGCTACAGAGGCTGGCTCTTCTGGGATGCATAGTGGACAGCTGAATTCCCAACTTTCAGCTCTGCATCCACAGAGATATCCAGCCAACATGTTCTTGATACTGACTAGCATTTATAGCTCACCAGCCAGGAGGCTCATGGATCATTTCAGTGACATGAGCATCATCTCAATTTTATTTTTTTATTTTTAAAAAAATGTTTTAAAAAACCAAACAGAAATACAATGAGAAGAGGAGTAAGTGCAGCTGAGGGGAGCAGAAACCGGAGTTTTAACAGGGATGAAGCAAGAGATTACCTCAGGTGCACAAAGCTGAGGGATGTGGGAAGAGAAATACAACATCTGCCTCTGCTGTCTTAAGCATGCCATGTTATTAGGAAAAAGGCACATTTCTGTAACCCTGTGCAGTTGTCCCCTATCTGGATACACTCACTTTGCTTGAAGGGAACTAAAAAGCTTTTCCCCTCTGTGTTATTACTTGCTACTCATGCTGTGCAGAACATTTTCCTCATGAGAATTCCAGCCATTCTCAAGGTAGTGGAAGAGAAAATGTTATTGGGGGAAAAATCAAAGGAGAAAAAATCAAAGGAGAAAAAAATTCAGACAAATTCTTATGGCATGGTTCAGGATTTTAACCCTCATCAATCTTCAGAAGTGTCTGAGGAATATGTGTGCATGTCTTATCCTTCACTGTAAGTGACCTCACTGGAAGCCAGCAGCATCTTCAGTTCCCCCTTCATTTAAAGCTAAGTGGGAGAGGTCATAAGTAGTAACTCCTCCCCTGTGCATGTTTTTTTTAATATCAAGAAGTGTGGGTGATCAGAGATCCTGCAAGGTGATGAGGAGATAAAGGACAAAGAAAAGCAAACACAGCATTCTCACCCGCCTTGCAATGCTACAGTACTGTAATTTAAAAAATTGACCTGGGAATGAGACAGAAAAGTGAAAGTTTGTTTCATGGGGAAATAACACTTTGAGGAAAGTGAAGGACAAGTTAGGGCACAGTACTAGTTTCTTGTAAGTGGACAGAAGACTGCCTTTCCCCATGCTCAGGACAGGTCTTACAGGAAGTCTGCAGTGTTATAAGTATGTGGAGCCGAGAGGAAATGACTGTAGTGACTCTTCCAAAATGCAATATTCAGGGCTGGGGAAGGTGCTGGATCCTGAAGAATGACAATAAAGTGCTGGGCCAAAATTTCTCAGGAGGCTTTTGTTTAAGAAACCAAAGGGCCCTTGTGCGCAGCTATACTTTCTGCATGTGGGAAATGGGGAAGTCTGCAAGGGGAGATATTCTTCCTTGTGTGTAAGCCCTCTATATGTGAACAAAGGGGACCCTGGTTTTCCAACTTTCTTGCAAAAAAGAAAACGTTGGGGGATCCGGATTCTAGCTCATGCATAGTGACCATTCAGGGGCCAAATACTGCTTTGGGAGGTGATTTTCACTGGCAGAACACATCTTCCCCTGTGCCAGGAGACCAAACACAATGTTGAGGGGGAAAGGTAAAAACAAAAAGAGTCAGCAATCCAGTAGTGATCCTCCAAGTATAATTTGGCCCTAATGGTAAGTATACAACAAAGCCACAAAACTTTACTTTGTGTGCGGTCTTGTTGTCAATGCCAATGTGACCTTTTCTGAAGATACATATATGTCTAAGAAAGTAATAATGCTGTCTTAACATTTGCTACCTCTCTGGGAACTGATGAGAGGAAGGGATCTATGCAATTTGTAAAAAAAATTTTGAGGGGACTGTTATAGGCAAGCTAGCATGAAAGAAATATACTGGTCAGATTCCCATTATTGACACCTGCTGGTGTAAATCTCAGCAATAAATTGTCACAAGTTAAGGAGACATTTGCTGTCACAAGACTCAGCAGGGTAGGTCACAAATGGCCTACACTGATTTCTTACATTGTGGCAATTTGCCACCGAAATTTATGCCGAAGGATAATGCTGCGGTAATTTTTCAATAAGATTCCAGCCATTCTTAGAAAGTTGTGACTCTCTACAGTAATAAATTTGGTACAGTTAAGAACACTGCAATGCCACTTGTACTGTGCTTCGTGTTTGAACATGGAGTGTGTACCCAAACGGCATCTTGTTGCTCTTTTCTTGTGAGAAGTTGACTTTTCTCAGCCAGAATTGCAGTGCCTTCATTCAAGGTTGTGCCTGGCATTCACAAATACTTCTAGCCATTTAAAATGTGAGTTAAGCAGTTGTTTTCTTGCAGTTTATTGTCATTTATTCAGTCAAATAGGGGGCAAACCTGTACTTGACTACTTGGAAAGAAGCCCCATTTACTTTTGGGGGCCTTGTTCTCTTAAAAAAAATCCCACACGTGAAGGAGCACAGCCTTTATTATTACTAAGTGCTGTCAAACTGATTCCAGCTTATGGTGACCCTTTGTCAGGATTTTCTAGGTATACTCAGAAATGGTTCGCTGTTCCCTTCTGGAGATTTTCTAGGACCGCAGAGCTTGGCACACCTATTGGCTTTTCTCCCAGAGGCATAACAGGGAATCAAACCCCTGACCTCTGGCTTCACAGCCAAGTATACAGCTCACTGAACAATCCAGCCAGCAAGTACTACGCACGTGGGCGGCCATACATTAGATTTGGTTTTTTCCACCAATGGGAGTGAGAGTGGACCGATGGTGACTGACCTTGAGTCGGTCCCCTTGTCATGGTCGGATCACCACCTAATAAAATGCTTCCTCAAGATGGCCCTCCCCCCTCGCAGGGAGCAGGGATCTATTGTCATGGTCCGCCCTCGAAGGCTACTGGATCCGATTGGATTCCAGGATGCCATGAGAGGGGTTACGGCTGACCTGGCTGGCGCTCCTGTCGAGGCCCTGGTTGACGGCTGGCTCACCGCCGCGACTAGTGCCATTGACACGATCGCACCTAAACGCCCTCTCCGCCGCAGAGATCGCCCGGCGCCCTGGTTTAACCAGGATCTTCGGGTGTCGAAGCGGGTCAGGAGACGGCTGGAGCGCAAATGGAGAAAGGACCCGACGGTTTTCAATCGTATAGCTGTTAAGGTCGCAACTAACCTTTACCAGTCTAAGGTAAAGGCTGCCAGTAGAACTTACCTCGCTAACCGGATAAGTGAGGCATCCAACCAGCAGGCGGAACTATTCCGTATAGTACGTGACCTATCCGGAGTTGGCCCGGGAGATAGGCCTTCCCCTAGTCTTACCCCGGACCAATTTGCAGCATTTTTTAAATCCAAAGTGGAGGCCATCCGCCGGGATCTTGCTCCTTTTTTGAATACAGTGAGTCAAGTTGGGATGTCCAGCGCTCCGTCTTGCCCGGTGTCTTTTGACTCTTTTCAGCCCGTATCGCCCGACACTGTGGCCAGGACGCTTGATCGCTGTCGTGCCACCACCTCCTCTTTGGACCCCTGCCCGGCCTGGCTAATCAAGGCAGCCAGGCCCTCAACAACGGAATGGGCTACTGTAATAATTAATGGGTCTTTCCTTGAGGCCCATAAGAAAGAAACCCAGTTTGGCGGCGGACGAAATTGGCAACTATAGGCCCGTCGCCAATGTTTCTTTCTTAAGCAAGGTAGTCGAGAGGGTGGTGGCCGATCAGCTCCAGGCGTTCCTGGATGAAACAGATGCCCTGGATCCATTCCAGTCGGGCTTCAGGCCGCGCCATGGGTCAGAAACGGCATTGGTCGCCCTGTGTGATGACTTATTGAGGGAGGCCGACAGGGGCAAAGTGTCTCTGTTGGTACTCCTCGATATCTCAGCGGCCTTTGATACCATTGACCATGGTATCCTCCTGGGGAGGCTCGCCGAGTTGGGGATAGGTGGCCGGGCCTTTGCTTGGCTCCGTTCCTTCTTGGAGGACCGTCCCCAGAGAGTACAGCTTGGGGAGAATGTTTCGGCCCCGTGGTGCCTTAATTGTGGGGTCCCACAGGGGTCGATCATCTCCCCAATGCTGTTTAATATCTACATGAGGCCGCTGGGAGGGGTCATCAGGAGGTGTGGAGCGCAGTGCCATCAATATGCGGATGACACACAGCTCTACATCTCCTTTTTTCCAACTGCAGGAGATGCCGTTCTGTCCCTTCAGCGTTGCCTGGAGGCTGTACAGGAATGGATGCAGGAGAACGGGCTGAGGCTGAACCCGGACAAGACAGAGGTACTGAGGGTGGGCGCCCCCACACCTGGGGACATGGGAAACTCCCTCATTTTTGGGGGGGTGACCCTGCCCGCCAGGGATGGGGTCCGTAGCTTGGGTGTCCATCTTGACCCGGCGCTCACCATGGAGACCCAGGTGGCGTCCGTGGTCCGTTCCGCTTTTTTCCATCTCAGGCGGATAGCCCAGCTGCGGCCCTACCTTGATGTGGGGTCTCTCACCACTCTGGTGCATGCGCTTGTAGTCTCGAGATTAGACCACTGTAATGCGCTTTACGTGGGGCTACCTTTGAGATTGCTGCGGAAACTACAGGTGGTGCAGAATGCGGCGGCCAGACTACTCAGTGGGCTGAGAAGATACCAACATATCTCCCCCACTCTGGCCGCATTGCATTGGCTGCCAATCCGATTCCGCATTGATTTCAAAGTGTTAACGCTTACTTACAAAGCCCTAAACGGTTTAGGACCTCGATACTTGGCGGAACGCCTTCTCCCATCTAGATCTACCCGTGTCACTCGCGCGAGCCAGGAGATAAGGCTGAGGAGCCTAACGCCGAGAGAAGCCCGAAAGGAAAAGACCAGAATCCGGGCCTTCTCGGCGGTGGCTCCTCGCCTTTGGAACAACTTGCCCCCTGAGATTCGCGCGGCTCCCTCGCTGGGCATTTTTAAGAAACAACTAAAAACATTGATGTATAGGCGGGCCTTCCCAACAGAAAACCCTTGACGATCTTTTTTCTTATTCTGTTCTTTATTATTATTATTATTTTATTTAAGTTTCTGCTGTAAAGTTTTAAAATTACATTGTTGTTTTTACTGTAAGCCGCCTAGAGTGGTCTAATATGATCAGATAGGCGGGATAGAAATAAAATAAATAAATAAATAAATAAATAAATAAGTACAGCCTTAGAGTCCCTCCCTGACAGCCAACGCTTGAACCGATTTCTCCACATCAGCAGGTATTTTAGGGAAGGTGGACACTGCTAGGATGCAAATAGTTTAACCTGGCATCAATGTTTTTGAATTACAGTTTATATTAGTCTTAGGGCTTGTTAATAGGTGTAGTAAGCAGATCTCACTTGACATTTAGTGACACAGAAAAGATACTGCTGTGATTACTGTATGTGTTGCAAATGGAGCAAAACCGAGGGAACCAGCTGTTACAACTTTTAGGCAAACACTGTAATTCATCCCTAACCCCCTTCTCTCCCAACACTGTTTTGAAAGTCCAGTAAAAGGATCCCAAGGATTCTTCCTAGAACTTTTTGCAGGACGTAACAAAGAAGATCATAAAATGCATTTCAGCCATGTGAGGCTTTTTCTGTTTTCTTCTAAAACAGACGTGTACATGTAGGTATGCTTAAACGCACATGGTCAAATCTCCCAATAAATTAATTTCCCAATGAAAGCTAAAAAGATACAGTTTTAAACTGATAGATAGATAGATAGATAGATAGATAGATAGATAGATAGATAGATAGATAGAT
This sequence comes from Pogona vitticeps, assembly GCF_051106095.1. Lineage (NCBI taxonomy): Eukaryota > Metazoa > Chordata > Lepidosauria > Squamata > Agamidae > Pogona > Pogona vitticeps. Next base: position 29,369,553 of record NC_135783.1, on the reverse strand, counting down.
AGATAGATAGATAGATAGATAGATAGATAGATAGATAGATAGATAGATAGATAGATAGATAGATAGATAGCCAGACAGATAGACAGATAGACAGATAGATATACAGTTTTTATATATAAATGTGTGTACCTCTCCCCTTTTCAAACAACAGCAACTGCAGTTTTCTATGGCAATTGTAGACTAAGTTTCTGAAGGCAGAAACAAATATTCTAGGACAGCCCACAATTAGGGCCGAGAGCATGTGCTGAACTATCCCTGTTTGAGAAATCATCTCCAGAGGAATCCCGTGCTAATGTTCTGAAGACCAATCACAAAACAATGGTAATGTGCAAATCAGGTGAAAGAAGAAAATATACTACTGTGCACTCAGACACGTTCAACTGTTAAAGATTTTTTCCAGATGATAGATTATCTGCAATGTCTGTTTCCATCCTCTAACTCTACCATTCTCAAAACCGTCACCAAGGCACAGTGCCAAAAACTCTTGTATATGAATGCAACCATCATGAAGCGTTTAAATAAAATGAAGAGTTAAATAAGAAGTTGAGAGTAGGTCACCCATTTATGAGGTCACTGTAAATTGGAAGAGACTTTACAGTACATAAAAATAAATATGGTCTCTTTATATTCCAGAGGTTTACTCTATGCATTTCTGAGCCATATAATGGGAAGATAAACATTTCTCTCCCTTGACAAGTGGGACTAGAGTTGGCCTTGTTCCAGATAGTGCAGTTTTCTCTGGCAGATGATTTCTTTATTGTTTGAATGTCAAAGGATCCGGGGGGTAGGGCGGGAGGTGATGAATACTAATTGACTAAATAAAAGTGTTCTGATTTTGTTGGCCAGAGTCATGAAGAAGATGAACGGAAAGTGAGACGGAGAGAGAAGAACAGAGTGGCTGCCCAAAGAAGCAGGAAGAAGCAGACACAGAAGGCAGATAAACTCCACGAGGTGATTGTTGTTTCGGCCTCCAGCAGTAATATTGGTCTCCCACATGAATGGCAGAACCTGAATCTGATTTCTCATCCCACCTAGAGTAGATATACTGCATCAGGAAAACTTACATAAGTACTGACTAGAGATCAGTACTTATGTACAGTTCAGCCAATGGAGGCAGGTGCCCACTCAGAGGGCGTGCCCAGAGGAGGCAAGGGGAGAGAAGCCAGAGCATTGCCTCCAACTGGACGGTTGCCGGAGGAGGCGGGGTGCCAAACTGCGGAACAGCTGTGTGACCATTGGCCAAGCCGGCACAAACTGCTAAATCAGCAGTTCATGCCCATCTTTAGTACTGACTTACTAAGTTCCTACTGATTCAGTGAGTCTACTCTCTCTGGAGTTAGCAATAAGACATAGACTAAAGGGTCTTATGGCAGCTTGAAGACTGACACAGGTACCATGACATCATCCACTTTCATAACTTGTGAAAGTTTCTATCTTAATCAGTGTGCTAGTCTTTAAGGTGTTGCAAGACTCTGTTTCTGATGCAACGGATGGGACAACTACTTGTAGAACTAAACACCAGTGAGACCCTCTTCCTGTTCAAAAGATGAGTGCTTGGTACTCCTTGTTGCAGGCCCTGAAATATGGAGTATTGTCAAAGACCTTTCAAAGTAGCAAGGAGGAGGAAGCAATTTTTAAGAGAAACCAAGCAGGGCCTTCTGCTCAGTTAGTTTTTTTCTAGAAACCAGAAAGGACAAAGAAGAGAGAAGCAGTTACAGGAGGTTTGCAGAGTAAACAGCAAGCTGAAGAACGCCAAACTTCTCTTCCCTTCTCTTGCAGTCTCATATTTACTGAGAGCTCTTAGCAATGGGGCATTTGCATTCCCCTTTTGTGCCTCCCTCTTTGTCCTCGAAAACCATGGGCTTTACCTGGACCTGTTGGGATTCGTGTCTGCAAAATACGCCCTCTCCTAATCCCAGAACCAGTAAAACAATAACACAAGCACTGTTGTTATTGGAAGGGGACATAAATCCCATGGAGCTCAAGGGGGCTTGCTGTGCTCAGTCTGATGATGAAGGATTTAGATGATTTATTATTAAGTAAAGTTTTTATTTCAGTAAGGTTTCCTAACAAGTAAGAAGGCACAAGCGGCTGCCACTTCCCCTGTGTTTGTGTGTTTAGTCGTTTAGTCGTGTCCGACTCTTCGTGACCCCATGGACCAGAGCACGCCACTTCCCCTGCTTCCTACCTTATCTGCTTCCCATATTTCCTGTTTAATTTTTTCCCTCCTTTTTTTGGAAGATTGGTGAAGTGTCATAACACAAAATTACTGCCACCGTTGCTTTTGGATGCAGGTGATCGTTCGTTCGTTTAGTCGTTTAGTCGTGTCCGACTCTTCGTGACCCCATGGACCAGAGCACGCCAGGCCCTCCTATCTTCCACTGCCTCCCGGAGTTGTGTCAGATTCATTTTGGTTGCTTCGGTGACACTGTCCAACCATCTCATCCTCTGTCGTCCCCTTCTCCTCTTGCCTTCACACTTTCCCAACATTAAGGTCTTTTCCAGGGAGTCCTCTCTTCTCATGAGATGGCCAAAGTATTGGAGCCTCACTGGAAGGATCTGTCCTTCCAGTGAGCACTCAGGGTTGATTTCCTTTAGAATTGATAGGTTTGTTCTCCTTGCAGTCCAGGGGACTGCAAGATAGTGAAGGTAAAGGTTCCCCTTGATATTTAGTCTAGTCGTGTCTGACTCTAAGGCGTGGTGCTCATCTCTGTTTCCAAGCCATAGAGCGAGCGTATTGTCTGCAGACAGTTTCTGTGGTCACGTGGCCAGTGCAACTAGACACAGGACGCCGTTACCTTCCCACTGTGGTGGTACCTATTTATTTACTTAGACATTTACATGCTTTCGAACTGCTAGGTTGGCAGGAGCTGGGACAAGCGACGGGAGCTCACTCCGTCGCATGGATTCGATATGTAGGTAGTAGGGCCCTTTAAAAAAAGAAAGAGAAAAGGCAAGCTTTGGTCTCGGAAGGAAAATAACCACAGTGTAGCACAAAATAAAGCATGGGCTTGAACAGGAGAAAAAGATGCAGGAACCTGCAGGGGGAAGGGCCATCTCTGCATACTAAGCTAGGATGTATTATCTGGGCAACTCCCACTAAGATACAAACCTAAAAGGGCAGCTAGTCCCCCATCTGGAAGAGCTCTAGGTCACATCCCAGGTTCGTCTTTCTCTGCAGTTTAACACATGGACTAATAACCCTGCCTCATATCCCAATAAGGAATGTACTACTGCTCACATCATTAGAGGAAGTTGGCCATGTGGGTCAGGGACGATGGGCCTTGAAGGCCAACAACCTCTGGGGGCTAAGGTTGGGCTAGTCAGATGCCCAAGAAGTCACCATCCTGCGGTCTGTGTACACAACATGTGATCAGTGATCTTTGAGGTGCTCCTGGCAACATTTTGTGGTTGAGAATTCCTTTGAAAGATACAACATGTCAATGACAAATTTCAGTTTCAATTAGCCTGTACCTAGAACTTACCAATTTCAGGAGATGACTCTGGATTTTGTAATGTTTTGAGTCAGACATGAGGGTTTTATTTCTGAGTATTCACTTTTTCCACATGACCCTGTGAACCATGTCCCAACCATCTCCCACCAAAGCTGAAGCTATAAAGCCTCAGCACCTGAAATATGTGTTAAGACAACCAGTTGCTCCAAGGAGAAAGGGCTCATTTGCCTGGAATAACTATAGCATGAGGAGTCTTCAGACGTTCTGGACTTCCCAAATCCAACAAATCTTTACCAGAACTGCTGGATAACTCACTGGTTTAGTTTCATGGATGCAGAGCCAGGGGTTGGGAATTCGATTCCTTACTGTGCCTCCTTGACAGGGGCTGGATGTGATGATCCCATGGTCTCTTTCAATGCTGCAGGTGTAAGAGTATATATATTGTCTATCTGGATTGGAAATGATGAGAATTGTCAGCCCAAACATCTGCTGTAGAACAGAGAAGGGGGGTTGTTGTGGGTTTTTTGGGCTCTTTGGCCGTGTTCTGAAGGCTGTTCTTCCTAACATTTTGCCAATCTCTGTGGCCAGCATCTTCAGAGCTCTCTGTGCTCTGCTGTAGTTGGCTTGGGAGTGGAGTATTTATGGCTCTGAGATGGTCTTTTGTCTTTTTCTGTAGACGGGTGATTAGTGTCTTGTTGTGGGTGTATTGTGATAAGAAGGAGAGATTATCTGTCACTGTGGTTGATGGGTGTCATTGGCTGGTCTTTTGTGTGTAGTGATCCCCAGTCCTACACATAAAAGACCAGCTAATGACACCCATCTGACAGCCATAAATACTCCACTCCCAAGCCAACTACACCAGAGCACAGAGTCCTGTCCTCTGAACATGCCGGCCACAGAGACTGGCAAAACCTTAGGAAGAACAACCTTCAGAACACAGCCAAAGAGCCCGAAAAACCCACAACACGGCCAGGCTTTCCTGGCCGTGAAAGCCTTCGCGAATACAAAGAAGGGGGGCTTTTCTTTTTCTGTCAAGATCCTAATTCTTATGTGTGGCCAGCCAGATGCTGGCAGTAGAGAGGACGAAGCCAATCATGAGCAGAACTATCTTTTCTTTTTTCTCACTTGCCATCTTCTCTTCCCAGCAGGTTGCTAGAGAAGGAACACATCCCTTTTGCCAGTGGCCTGAACTTTCTGTTTCAGAGAGCTTCTAAAATTAGGTCTAAGAGCCACAAGTTGGCCACTGTGGGATAGAAGGTGGAAAAGTAGCAAATGTGGCTGTTCTAAACCCCAAGTAGCATCCAGGGCCCACTAGAATTTTTTTTATTCTGTCCAGAGCTTGACAAAGGGACTTCTTGCAGCTACAGACCTGAGACTCGCTCATCCAATGACCATGTGCTGGCCAGGCCATGTGTTTTGAAGCCCTGGACTGGACCATAGCTCAGTGAGATTGCATGTGTTTTGCATGTAGGTCTGAGGTTCTTGCCCCTCCTTAAAGGGGTCAGGTAGCAGGTGAGAGGAAGAGCGTTGCCAGAAACGGTGGAGAGATGTTCCCAAACCAAGCAGTCAGTGAGACAAACAGAGAGCCTGACAAGGGCCACTATTCAATAGTCACATGTGTGGAGCTTCCACCATGGAAGCTGCTGTGATGATCTGCCAGCTACGTCCAGCCAGGTGCCTGATGGTATGACCAGGCATGAAACCAGCACCTCATCCCATCACTGCAGCAGCTTCTGCCGCTGAAGCTCCACATGTGTAAATATTTAACACTTGCCTTAATATAGATTAGTTTCTTCCGTTTTTGAAGCCAGTTACCCTGGTCCTTTATTTTTCCCCTCAGGAAGTTGCTCCATTTCTCTGAAGCATCTTTTGGTTTCTCTTTTCTGTGCCTCTTTTTGTGAGATTTGATTTAAGGGAATTATTTTTGCCCTCTTCCTTTAAACTGACATCTTCTACCCCTTCCTTCTTTAGAGTATCTGTTCTGAAATTTCTTCAGGATCTCCATTCACAACTGCCCACTGGATTCTGGTGTGAGGCAAAGGGAAATATTATGGGGTAGAGATTCAGGCCTGCTGGGCTTCACCACTTTGATCTGTCATCTTTTCCCCTAACCCATGCATCTCCTATTTAGTAAAGTGAAATGATGGATGTTGTCCCTTCACCGGTGCTGACCGTAAGATCCATTTTCCAGCCTGGTCCATTTCTGTGCATGGGATGGTATGGGAGATGCCATTAATGCTGTCCCTCAAGCAGCTTAAGGTTTAGCATCTTAGCTTTGCCTTCTTGCATTGAAGATTGTGAACAAAATCATGGAAACAAAGCTGAAAGGCAGTATCCTATTCAGGAAGCATGGAGCAGAGAGACAATTGCATTAGGGTCCTTCCTCCTTTGGCAAGCTCCCCTCTGCACGCTGAGCCTCACATTGAGGGCAAGGTCAGTTGCATGACAGGGGACCTGTAAGAGGAAGTAGAACACTTATGCAATCGCCTTTGTGCCCAAGATGTGTATGCAAAGTGGATTCTTACAGTAGCATCTTATTTATTTAGGGTCCCAGCCTTGCCTTCTTCTGTTCAAATTCCTGACCCAAATCCTGGAAACAATCCAGGACTCTCATAGTAATCAAGCTGATACGACAATGATATTGCTACACAAAGAAGTAGGCTGGGATGCAGGATGAGAGGCTGGATCCAGATTAAATCATTCTGAACATTGATCCACTGAAAATCAATGGGACTGCTTAGTCATGACTAACTTCTATCCCAATGATTTCAACAGATTTATTCAAAACATTACTAAATTTGGATCCATACAATCTCTCGTCCAGCCTATCCCACCCTTGGGCTCTCCAGAGATATCAGTCAATGATTCCTGTCACCTGTGCAGGCTGGGAGAACCAGTGTGGGATGGAGTTAATGAAGTGTTAAGCTAGAATTCAAGAAAGCTGGGTTCAAATCCTGTTCAGCCTTGGAAACTCATTGGGTAACACAATGGTAAACAACTCCTGGAACGTCCCATGCCTGCTGTAAAACCATGCCAGGGTTGCTAAAAGGCAGAAACAACTTGACAGCTCTTAATAACACAAATCAAGCTGGGAAGGACATAACTTAGTTATACCTGGAGACACGTTACTCCAACCTTTCCTCGCACCTCTGTGTGATACATAATATTTGCATTCCTCTCATGCCCTTCCTCCTTCTCACACAAAGCTCACTCATTGTTGTGAGCATGGTTCTCCAGAAGGAGGCTCAAATCTAGACTAACAGGGCTGTTACTGGCCAAGGCTGAGGTTGCAGTGGTGACTACCGGGTGTTATTATGAGCAATCGTGAGTGCCATTTAGCAAAATGGTAAGGGTGGAGGTCCAGAGACTATGATGACCTTTCCATGGAAGACAGCAGATTATTCATTCATTCTAGCAACTCCACATATGGGACAGTACGGCTTTCAAGCAAGTGGTAAACAGATTGGTCACAGTGGCTGAGCAGCTACTGCTGGGTTTTTTTATTATTATTATTTTCAGGCATATTGGTGCAAGTTCTGTTTCACTCGTATTCAAATCAAAGGGCCACTTGTAAATTTGCACCACAAAGGGGGGTGCCCAAATTCCCCTTTCTTTCTCTCTCTCCCCAGCAAGGTTGAGGGATGTGTGTTCCTCAAGTGGTTGTTGTACTCCAGTTCCCATCAGCCTTAGATAGCATAGTGAATAGTGAGGGATGATGGGAGTTATAATCCAACAACAACAGGAGACATGCATCCCCATCTCTGTTCTAAGGTCTATAATTGGCCTCCCATTTGTTTTGGTGTGGATTTAAAAAAAAAAATCAAAGGAGCTGTATGATCCAGATACAGATAGTAATATTTTAGTTGAAGAATGCCTTTAATAATAATTATGTGTTATCAAGACAATTCTTTTCAGGGTTTCCGGGGCAGAGAATACAGAGAGGTGGTTTACCATTCCCTTCTCCTGGGGCACCCTGGGACTGTGCAGCTTGCCCAAGGGCACACAGGCTGGCTCTGTGTGCCGGAGGCAGGGTGGGGAATCGAAGCCAGATACCTAAACCACTGAGCTATCCAGCCAGCTGGAAAATATCTTTAGTGAAGCAATAAAAAGTGGCAAAAAAGAAAATATGACATCTACCCAGATTTTTTCCCTTGAGTTGTAGACAATCTAAATGCAAAGTAAGGTGATACCTTTGTTGGTCCACTAAAAAAAAACACAAGCAAAAACTAGCTTTCAGCTCATACAGGCCTTCATCAGGATGAGCATTGCTTACCTATGGGTGGTGCAGAAAATATGAGTTCCAAAAATCATGGCTAGAGGTCTGTAACAGTTTCAAAAGAAGGCCTGCAAAGTCAAGCCATAAGTGTTGTTTTAAAATTCCACCTCTGGCAATGTTGGTTGATTTGCCCCAACCCACCAGACAGAAGGCTGCCAGCTACTGGGTGTGATTTTTTAGTAGGCTAATAGAGGAACTTACTTACTTACTTACTTACTTACTTACTTACTTACTTACTTACTTATTTATTTATTTATTTATTTATTTATTTATTTATTTATTTATTTAATTCGACTTGTATGCCGCCCTCACCCTGCAAAGGTCTCTGGGCGGCTTCCAACATCCATTAAAACAGTTCAGTTAAACCAAACGCTAAAAACCAATACGGTCACATCTATACAAAAGCAAGAATAAAAAACAGAAACAAAAACAATCTAGATCCATAACTATCAATTTAAATTAGAAACTTCAATTTAAAAACTTCCGGAACAGGAAGGTTTTTACCTGGCGCCGAAATGTCAGTAACGTCAGCGCCAGTCAGATGTCATTTGGGAGGGCATTCCAAAGACCGGGGGCAGCTGCCAAAAAGGCCCTCTGCCTACAGACCATCCCTCTCACCTCACTGAGGGACGGATCTTTCAGGAGGGCCTTTTGGCTAGATCTGAATTGCTGGGTAGTTTCATGTGGAAGGAAGCGTTCCTTCAGGTATCCAGGGCCCAAGCTGTTTAGGGCTTTATATGTCAAAACAAGCACTCTGAATTGGGCCCGGGCAACAACGGGTAGCCAGTGTAACCTGGCCAGAATCAGCTGAATAGGATCTTTTGTGGCTTCTCCACTCACCAGTCGCACAACTCGATTCTGAAGCAGCTGTAGTCGCCGGACTGTCTTCAAAGGCAGCCCCACGTAGAGTGCATTGCAGTAATCTAAACGGGTGTTTACCAACGCATGAGAGACTGTCATGAGGCTCCGTTCGTCCAGGTAGGGACCTGCCTTTGCCTTTGGACCTGTGTTGTGGTCCAACATATTCCTCCAGGCAGTCTGCCAACTTGCTCAGCCCATGATCCTGAGAAGGTTCTTGGTGGTCGAAAGAGGGAAATGGGCACACTTGTCCCCTCACGGTTGGCTTCAATTCGGCCAACAGCTTATCTCTGAGCAAGGGTGCACAAGGGGCAAACCTGCATCGTAGTATGTTTGCATAAGTTGTGCGTATCACACACACCACTACAACCTTGAGCGTCTGTCTGTGTACCTTGAAATAATACTAATTATTACTTTCATTCATTGCTGGCTACTAATGCCTCTGTGGGAAAGCAACCCTCAATAAAGTAAAATATTCCCAGCATTGCAGTAATTGCTTTTAAGCTTACAGCATTGCAGGATGCTTTCTGAGTCTAGATTATTCTCTCTCTCTCTCTCTCTCTCTCTCTCTTGCTTTTATAGTAATGCTTTTATTTGCTTTTTTAAAAGAATCATTTGGGTTTTTTAATTAATTATATTCATTCGTTTGTTTGTTTGTTTGTTTGTTTTGTTTCATTTTGCTCTTTGTCTCGGAGGAAAGATTGAGAGTGAAATTGCTGACCTATTGTGCTCATTCGTTCCAGGAGTACGAGTGCCTTGAGCAAGAGAATATCTCCCTGAAAAGAGAGATCGGAAAGTTGACGGACGAACTGAAACACTTGAGCGAAGCGCTGAGGAACCATGAAAAGGTCTGCCCGCTGTTGCACTGCTCCTTAAACTTTGGCTTGATTCCCAGACCCGACATCCTCAGCAGCCCCTTGCCAAGATGATGCGTTCAGCAGGAAACCCTGAAGTGCTGCTGAAATGAGAGCACCATTCAGAGTTTCATCTCTTTACTGTGTGAACACAACAGCCTTGCAGCAGCATCTCGCCTTTTCATTTTGGAGTCTTCTGAATATTCGGAAGCCATCTGGATGATGAAATGGTGGGTGGGCTCCAACCTTGTGGGAGAACCTTTGGAGAGAGCTGTATGCACCCCTCCTGTGTTCTTCAGCTGTGTACGCGACACCCAGCGAGAAATACGAAGCACATCACAGAAGCTACAATAAGAGGAATTCTTAACTTCATTTTACAGTATTTTCAATGATGCAGTTGGCTAGTCCTCAATTGTTACTCAGAAGTGAGTTGCCACTTATGGAGGGTGAGGAAGAGTGTGCTGTAGCATTTGAACCCAACCAGTGGATGTTCCCATCTGTGATCAATGGTTGGAAGCTCTGTGCATTTAGCTTTCTTTCTGATTTCTTGTTCCCTGCCAGTCCTTGCAGACTTCTCCACTTCGGTGCCACTCTGTCAGACAAGTCAAGCTTTGTGCAAACCTGCCCATTGCAAGGGCACCTGTCGCTTTAAGACTGCTCACAGATATCCATCAGTTCTGCAACACACATTCAGCCTTTGCATTTTTGTGGAGAAGTCAAGAATTGCACAGTATTGATTATCCCTTCCCCACCCATCAATCACGAAGCAGTTCCATCCTTTCTCAGTGCACAGCTGTCTGGCCCTGATATGAGCTGGGTAATCTATTTCCCCCCAACTCTTCCCCAAATCCTGGTACATTAATTTAACTGCAAGACAAAAGTGTGCAGTCAGATGACCAGTAAGTGGCCGTTCCATTCCAGAACACGCTCCCTAGTGATCCCAACTCCTAGAGTCATAGAGTTGGCAGGGGCCAAAAGAGTAAGATTTCTAACAAGCAAGATGCTCCTTTTAATGATGCTATGTGTGTCACTCTGCAGCCTGGGTGTCCCAATTCATGTGGACTGAAGGTCCACATTCTTGCCCGTGTTCCTTTCCCATCTTGTTGCTTCTTCACCTGTTCTGCTCAGATGCTGTCCCACAAAGTAAGTGAAAGGGCGGGGGAGATGGCAGGGCCAAGGAAGCAATTGGCGTCATGAAGGATAGTTGCCATAGGTGCTACTATCTCAGATACTGTACTTTTAAAAGTCAGCCTCTGGAATAAAAGATGAGGATAACCTGTTTAAATCAGAGTGTGTTTATCTGAATAGCACTTATGTCATGGCCGTCTTCTACGGCATTTTGGGATTGGTGGCCTGGCGAGGTGTTCATAATTCTCTGTTATCGAGCTCTACTGCGTTCCCTTGTCCTACTGTGAGGAAGTTGAACATGTGGATCCTACAGCAAACCAAGCCTGAAGTGGAGGCAAAGAAGAAGAAGGTGAAGCTGAGGCTGTCCTACTTTGGGCACATCATGAGAAGGGCGGATTCTCCGGAAAAGATAATAAAGCTGAGAAAAGTGGAAGGCGGCAAGAAAAGAGGAAGGCCAAAATATGAGATGGGCTGACTGCTAAAAGGAAACCTCAGGCTTGAGTCTTCAAGAGCTGGTCAGGGATGCTGAGGACAGGACATGTTGGAGGTCGCTCATTCATGGGGCCGTCACGAGTAAGAGGCGACTTCAGGGCACGTCACCACCCCCACATAGCAAAGAATTCTAAGTACGCCACCAAACTTCAAATTCCAGGATTCCATAAACAAATGACCTTTCCCCCTGCTGACTGCAAAAATACAATAATAAATTGGTATCTCAAAATACCAAAAATCTGATAGCAAAAAAATCTGCTGTCAGTGGTAGATGTCTCACCTTGCTTATTGGTAGGGCTGGCTCTGCTCAAAAGTCAGGGGACCCTCAGGGAGGACCTGGGATGCCAGTGCGTCTGTGGCTGCAAGGGGAGAGTGAAGCCCAGAAATATTTTGCAGAGGCAGCTTCCAGAAGAACTGATCCCATTTACTCAAGCCACCACTGCCCCGTTGCTGACCACCAAGGCAGGCCCCCCAAAATCCCAGTCTTTTCCAGGGAGGCTTTTTTAGCAGATGTGCAGGAAGTGGAAGAGGGGGAAATTCTACCTTGAATGTCCTTATTCTCAGGTCAGCTGCTACCCAATGAAACCATGTGTTTTCTTAACGAACCAGCTCAAAACAATGCCCGTCCTTTTTCTGTTTCTCTGTTTGTTCTTTTTTTCCCCAACCTTCTCCTCTCTCTACCCTTTTGGCAATCCACAACTATAGTTAATCTTGGATGGACTTCCTTTCTTCCCTAAAACCGCTCCGCTCATGTTGCAGGAAAACCAACAAAGAGTCTTATGCCCCCTTAAAGTCTGACAAGTTCTATTTACCACAGGGTTTCACCAGTGGGAGCTGACTCTAATTCATCTGAAGAAATAGGCCACAGCCCTTGGAAGCTTAGGCCACATGACGCTCATTAGTGTTTAGGATGCCACAACGTTCTTTTTTTTCTGTTTTGTAAATATATGGATCTTAAGAGTGTGAGAAGATGGGGATTTGACCCATAATTTGGGGACAAGATGGTTCATGCCTTTTTCTGGCAACCACATGGCATATGGGCAAATGGGAATGAGCCCATCTCTTATCCTTGCTTGCCTGAATCTTCCCTGTCAGGGGCTTTTTGTGTCTGGTGCAGGTAGGATCACTCCTTTTTTGTGCAGCACCAGCACAAGTGATGACTTGGATCAAACTGAAGTGGATGGCTTAAGCTGTCACTTTGATTTACCTGCTTCGCAATGCAGTTAATTATCAGGTGACAGAAAGTTTCCTTCTGGAGGAGAACAGAAGAGGATGCAGGATGTTTTTTAAAAAAGAAAGCACTTTTAAACCAGCACTGGTTGCTCAGCAAGCCATTTCAGTGCTAGGCCACTTGAAAATAATCTAAAAAAATCTGAAAGCTTCCTCCCACAGCAGAAGACAAGAAGGTTTTGTTTTGTTTTGTTTTGTCTTTTGCTGCTGATGTCTTTTTCTTCCTCCTTAAAGGGAGGAAGGGCGAAATAGAGTTGCTTAAGATGTGGTATAGTTTCTTACCTGCAAACCATCCAATCCTTGCGTGTGGATGCAAGGGTCACCCCAAATAACATACTGCACCTGAAAGCAACCCTGTTGAAGACATTCTAGACCAGTGGTTCCCATCCTCAGGCCACCAGACATTTACAACTCCCAGAAAACATTGCCAGCACAGCTAGTAGTGAAGATTTCTGGGAGTTGCAGTCCAAGAACATCTGGGGATTCAAGGTTGGGAATCACTGAGTTGGAAACCACCAGCTAATCCAGGCCAAGATAATTTGACCATCTAGTCTCACTCTAAGTTGTCCATTCAAGACCAAACCAAGAATCCAAATTACTTTGCATTACAACAGGGATAGCTCATAGCTGTGTTATCATTGATGAGATAACCTGTTTCCCTCTTCTTCAGCTGCCACCAGAATTGCAGCCAAGCTCAGAGAGTATGTAGGAGGCTAGCAAACAATATTGTCCTGCAAATCACAAGGTCTTTGGAAATCACAAAGTCCTAGGAGCTTGGGAAATTAGTTTTTTTTAAAGAATAATTTGTTCCTGTTACTCATCATAGGGTTTAAAAGGTAAATCTGTTCCTGTTAACTCATTACCATGATTCACTTCTCATTCCATTGCATGTTGCCTTTTCTTTCTTCTTTTCCTTTCTGAAAAAAGATTGACAAACAGAAAGACTGATGAATTTCTGACAGAATGCCTCTAAAATGGCCATAAAAGTAACTCTGAAAAGAAACTAGAAAAGTTGCTGATTATACTAGCACAAGTAAATTTGTCCCTACTCATTCTTGATATAACTTGGTCACAGAACATGTTGTAAAATAATAATAATAAAAAACTTTTAATGTTAATTGCATTATTTGTCTAACTCATTACTTCCATGTTCTGACTTGGATTTTGTGGCATAGGCAGCTTGTGACTGGAAGAGGGGGCACTTTGGAACAGTCTCCCTCCTGAGATTCGCGCGGCCCCTACGCTGGGTACATTTAAAATTCAACTAAAAACATGGCTTTATGTCCAGGCCTTCCCTCCTGCCAGCATTTAATCTAATTCAATTTAATTTTCCCTTCCTTATCTTTCATTTATGATTTTTGGTATGCTTTGTTAATAACCGATGTTTAAGTTTTACTTTATTATAATTGTATATTTTTTGTTGTGAGCCGCTCAGAGTGGTATAAATATACCAGATGGGCGGGATATAAATCAAATAAATAAATAAATAAATAAATAAATAAATTAGTGAGGTACAGTACTCTCATACACACAGAGAGCCTGGTGAGGCTCATCCATGTTACACCACTGTTGGGCTTTGCAGCCTAAAGTGGGGAAATATGCCTCCCCTCACACTGGATTCTGTGAACCAAGAAGCCTTCAGAGCCCCCCCCCCGGTGTTTTCAGTGCCTCTATTGGTCAGATTGAATGTGACTGAAAAGAACAAAGATCTAGGGTAGAACTTCACAAAGGCAGGCTACGGCTGACCTTAAGAAGAAAGAGCCTTACCTTTCAGGAACTACACAGCAGGAAGGTGTGACTTTTCGTTTCGCTGTGCTGTAGTGACGAAGGAAACCACACTTGACAGAGTCTTCCTCTTTTCGTGACACTTAATGCAGAGGTGGGTAGACTTAGAGCTTGTGGAATCAAGCTTCTGGGATATCTGGAGGCCATTTCTTGTATTCAGTATAGAGCTTAGTCACTAGCATTTCCATTTCCACTAAAACGAGTTTATGCAACATTTCAAGTTGCATTTATCTTCTTCGAAAGGACATGCATATCCTTCTATAGTCAAGAGATCTTCAGCAGCAACCTACAATTATTTCCCCCCCTTGTGTATATGGTATGTCTGTGTGTCCGTGTGTGTGTGTGTCCGTGTCCGTGTGTGTGTGCGTGTGTGTGTGTGTGTGTGTGTGTGTGTGTGTGTGTGTGTGTGTGAGAGAGAGAGAGAGAGAGAGAGAGAGAGAGAAAACCTGTACAAAATTGTTAAGCTGCCCAATTTCTCTTAGGTTGTCTTTTATCTTGACTAAAGGGTCGTCCTAATTATTTGGATAATCACGAAGGGTGAGGACACAGGTAGGCGGAACGCTCCCATCTTAGAAACTCCACTCCAATCAAAGCCCTGCCAGATTCTAGTTGGCCGAGTGGATGTCTTGGCAGATACTTCTTGGGCCCCCTGTTTTGCTTCTGTGGGACTGAGTTACAACTTTACGGAAAGAGATTTTTAAGGAAAGGAGTTAAATACGCTATGAGGCACCCTGGAATTTCCTTCTGTGTTGGGCTGCGTGGGTTTTCTTCAGTCCTTTGGGATGCATTCTTGGGAAAACCATTGCACTCAGCCTTAATGGCTTCCAAGTATCAGCTCTTCCCCCACTGCCAGATCTAGAGTTGATTGTTCCCTCTTTGCTTTCTTGGACATCCATTGTGTGGAAATACTGTACAATGAAATGCTTTTTTCTTGTAGGGGCAGAGCAATAGAAAGCTTACTGCAACTGGTTACAACATTTACAGGCAAGAGGTACTCGTATATCAGTTTTTGTGTTGCTGAGGCACTTCTGATCTGTGGAAACTTTAATGGTTGTTTTGTAACAAGCAAGATTTTCAAGGAGTGATTTACCCTCTTTGACCACCATCCCATATCCTAATGGGGATTTGAACACAGGTCTCCTGAGTCCTAATTCAACACTTTTATTAACAACAGCCTGTCTAGCTCATAAGAACAAGAGCATAACAGAAATGTTTGCCAGATTTATCTTATGTGCTGAAAGGACTCCTAAAATGTTTTCCTATTAAGTACCATTAATTAATTATATGCTGTCAAATTTATTCTGACTTATCCAGACTCTATCCAGCTTTCCTACTGAATATAACCCGACTTTTTTTGCTTTTTTTGTGTTCTAAGTTACAATTACCATTTTCCTTTCTATATTTTTTACATGCAGTTATACTTTAACTGAATTTAATTTTGAGAATACAGTACATGCCTTTGAAGATTTTATGTGTCTTTGAACAGGTCTGTGACTGTATGCCAAAACTGAACTTGAGTTTGATATTCCAACGCTTTAGATGCAAAAACGAAAGTTGACTTTAGAGGATAAAAGTGTCCTCTTGCACAGGGGATGAGAAACTAGAAGTCCTTTTTTCTTTTTTTAAAAAATAGATTAACTTCTCTTTTTGGAGACTCCCATATCCTCCTTATTCTACTTAGGCACCTTAAATGTCACTATGCAATAAACACGAACCAGGGAAAGGCATGTTTATCACATAAGAAACAAAAGGAATTATTGGTACAACCAACAAATGTGATTCTGAAGTAAAAAAAAAAGTCAGTCTCAGGATGTGAAATAATAATAAATCATGTTTTATTTCAATTTAAAATTGCTTGACATGTTTCAACCCAAATTTATGACCTCCTTCAGGGGCTGTACAAAGTAAAACAAAAACAGGGGCAACACATTACCATCTTTACATTTTTACTTTACGTTATATATAAAACCATCTAAAACTTTAAACATTGTACAAAGTAGAAATATTCATCCAGCATATTAATACATTAAATTGACAAATGCAGCCATTATATTTTATACATACTGCTGTTCCATTTCTTCCTTAACAATGTATGCTGGCAGATCAACATCTATCTATTATCGAAGGTTCGCTCATAGAGTTCAGACCTAGCCAAAGCATACCCATTAAATCAATGGGACAAATTAATAATTACTAAATGAAGCCCCAGTTGATTGAAGCCAATCTACTCTAAGCATGACTTAGGATTCAATCACACTTCCGAAAAGAACCCCAGTAATACCATTTTGGCCATTATTTGTATAATTTCAATTTTTTTGTTCACATGATGCACATCTAACATTGATTCATTCACCCTGGCAATCAGTTTATTTCCTTCTTTCCAGGAGGGTTGTTTTAAAATGTACCAATCATGTACTGCTTCATTCCTTATTGTTTCAGCATGTGTGAATGCTGCTGTCAATTTATTTCCTTTGTGAATGGGTTGGATTTTTGGGCACTGTGGCCACTTCATGGCCACTGCACTTGTAGTCTCTTTCGTTTGTTTGTTTTTAAAAGGAATATTGATAAATTATCAGTAGCAGCCACTGCCGCCGCCACCACCACCAACCACCACATGAATACATTGGTGAAAAAAGACAGCCTTCCTTCCTCCTTGAGGGGGGAAAAGGGACAGTTCCTGCTTTGAATTGAAAAGAAAGGGGTGTTGCGTTAACGTCTCCTCTCTTTCTCTTTTTAAAATCCCTGATCTTCAAAATACTTTGCAAGTCTTTTAAAATCTGCTTCCTCTTGCTGACACTGTGCAAAAAGGAAAAGAAAAATGAAAGCCATAAACTGAGGGGGAGTGATATGCAGAGAAATGAGGAAAGGGGGATGAAAAGGAGGAGGGGTGGAGCGATGGCAGTGAGAACAGAGGAATCCTAGGGCTCTGGGAACCCCTGTGTAAACTCCGGGTCAGGGGACCCCCCCAGACGTGAAGGGGGGCAAGTTTTTCACAGGAGAGTGGACTTGCAGCAAGTAGGGCCTGGAAACCTCCGAATTCGGACAGCAAATCTGTCTTCATGAGAGTTTCCTTCCTCAAAGCAACTGGCTCGGGAGATGCCATGTCTGGTGAATCAGCTCTTGAACTTTGCCAGGAGGGGAGGTGTGTGAAGACGATTTATGCCTGACTGCATGAACAGTGAGTAACTGACTTTCTATTCAGCTTCAGCATGTACAAATCAAACTTAAGAGGCTGACTTTAAAGGAGAGAAAAATAAAAAGTGGCAAAGAAGCATTTGTATCCCTGAAACACTGGCAAATATTTATTGCATCACATCTGAGAGAAACAGAAACAGAAACTAGTTAAAAACATAGATGGATATTTTTTTTTCCTCATCCCACTGTCCTCCTTGGATGGCATAACTATTATATCATAAAATTAGAGATTCAAGAAGATTGGGAACTCCCACCTTAAGTGATCTTGCTATGACCTGCGAATGGTGGATTATAAATTAAAACTGCTGGCCAAAGTTGGATTTACAACTGGATGTGTTAGTGGGAGTCTGAGTCTGGGCTAATTCATATAACATGAGGGTGAACTGATTAATGGTTTTACTGTTTTATGGCTTCTGACTGAACTGGGAGTACAGGAAAGGGGAAAAATAAATAAAAAGCCAGACTTGGTGGACTTGGGAGAAAACAGAAGAGCTCTGTAGCAGAAAACGTTATTCTACACTACATTCAGGAAGCAAAGAGGATGGCCTTTGTTTAATGTACAAGTCCATCAAAATTTACAATGGAGTTTCAAATGAACATTGTCAGTCAAATTAAGGATCACATGAAGGCCCAGACCTTTGAAGTTAAGGCCATGATTCAAGGATATAATGTGGAGGGGGAGAATGTGCAGAAGGAAGCCCAGCCCTCCTGAGCAGCAGAAGCAGCAAAGAGAGAGACTTTAGAATTAAGATCAAAGGAGGCTAAAATAATGGGCCTTCATGAGAAGGGAAGGTCAGGTGGATGAGTTGGGGATTTATATTAATGAGAAGATTACTCAAAAAATGTATACTTGCTTGATAGAAGATAACTTAAAAAAAGGAAAATGTGAAGGCAATGAGGTTGGAAGGGCTACAAAATTCCGGCTATAATTTAGACATATATGACTGGATTTGAAGGTGGATTAAATCAGTAAATTTGAGAGAAAATGGTTTAAAATGGTTCTATAGATGGCACTTTAAAACTGGTAAAAAGGGTGTTAGAGATTAATTCCAGTTAAAATACTGTCAGCAACTTGGGACTTCCACTTTGTACAGGTGGCAGATAAGTATATGTAATTTCTAAACTAGAAATGGCCATGTTGAATATAATATTCAAAATTGTTGACTGAAAGATATATATATAGAGAGAGTAAACATATGTGTACTATAATATAGTTATATATAGTTATGTAGTTAAGATTATATATTAAGATCAATTTAGATCAAAATACTGTTAGCAGCTTTGGACTTTCCTTTGTATAGATGGTAGATAAGCATATATAACTTTTAAACTAGAAATGTTCATGTTAAATACGATAACAGAAATTGCTGAGTGAAAAGTAAACATAATAACATAGTTATGTAGTTAAGATTATATATTAGATAGTGTATTATGGTAACCACTTTAAATTAGAAAGGCTTTTCCTGAATTTAATACTAGAAGTTTTGATCTGAAATATATGTATGTATATATACATATATATATACAGAGTGGAGAATATAATATGGTTTAAAGATTTTAGTAGGGTAATATGGTTATGTAGTTAAAACTATATACTGTATTAGATACGATTTTATGCAAAACACCTCCCTGCATATGTTTGGTATGTCTTGTTATGTTTGTCTGTAATATAATAATATTTTTTTTAAAAAAGGTAAAGAGGACGAATGAGTAAAGGACGGACAGGAAAAGGGAAGGAGGACAGAAGGCTCATATTGTTCTATCGCTATATCACTCTTATAATTTTTTTGAAAGGACAGAGGGAGACCTAATTGCCCCAAGAAGTAGCAGAGAAAATGAATCGATACAAAATTAAAGAGCAGTGTAGCCGGCTATAATGGTTAGAATAGAAAAATGTAGTAATGCAGTTCAAAACAGTGTAAACGTTCCCGTGCACGTGCGCATGTGCCGTGTACACACACACACGCGCGCGCGCACACACACACACACACACACACCATGTGACTGCTGAGTAAAATGTATCAATATAACAAAGGGATAAAAATAATCAGTATCACTGGAGTGTGACTGACCCCTGAGTCTGGATGCAATCTGGAGGAAGTCTTAGATTCTGAAGTGGTGTTGGAGGGTTAAATTGATATCTAGTATGATCTCAAAATGAATTCACTCTATGTTATGTAGATATTTATATAACGTAACCAATGGTTGTATGGATGCATGTTTTCAGTGTGATTTTATTGTGGTTTTTTTCATTTAAGTGATGAAGCTGTACCATTGTTTCATGAAATTGCTCATATACTCGGGGAGGGGGGAGGATCATGAAACTTTGGCTGAAATCCAGTAGCAAGTCACAACTAGAGTAAACCCATTTAATCAGTGGAATTTACAAAAGAGTTGACTCACCAAATTCTCACTGCTTCAATGGACCTACTGTAGTTGTGACTTATTACTGGATTTTAGTTCAAGTTGTTTTGTTTTTCAGCTAGTGCTATTCTCCATAAGCATTCATACCAAAACAGCAGTGACAAGTTCGCAACCAGAGCTCCACCTAGTGAGAAAATAATTTAAAGTGGAACAGCCTTTTCTTTCAGCCTGTTCAAACAAGCACACACACCAAAAACCAAACAAACAAACAAACAAAAAAACCCATAAGCTCTTCGTCCTCAGGAAACTTTCGTTACTGAGCCTGGGCTTTCCGCTAGTGAGTCAGTCGAGAGAATGTTGAAGTACTGTAGTAAAACTGAACAGAGCACTGGATATAAAAAACAAAACCCAAAAACCCTTCTCTTGTCTTCCCATCAGCATGATAGTGTAATTTCTCTCACAGGAAGGAGTGGGAAAGAAGGCTTACTGTTTTGCAAAGCCATTACACCCAATATTATGTGTAACTTTCTGTTTTAACACTTAGGATTTAGGAGAAATGCTTCACACAAATTTGGGAAAGCCATATGTGCATTATTATTTTTATATTTAGTATTTTATTTTATTTATATACCCCCCACACCATTAGTGGAAGCATCACCCTGGGCAGTTTACAGGTTAGAACTTGCCCATATAACCCCACATAACAAAATACATTCAACAAATGTGACAGTTTAGATCTATACATACAATAGTATGTATAGATCTATATATACAATAGTATGTATAGATCTATACATACAATAGTATGTATAGATCTAAAATTCCTACAAAAATGAGGAGAAATTAAAATTAACAGAATTTGGGAGAATCTGTTATTGAAGGAATACTTATTTTCACAAGTTTCCTGAACATAAAGAGGGAAGGAGCCTTGTGTATTTCAGTTAGGAATTGATTCCAGAGAGTGGGGCTAACACTAAAAATCCCCGATCGCTTGTTGTCACCTTTTTGGCCTCGCTCAGTGTCACCATTTTTAACAACATGGATTGAAAGGAGTGGCAGAAACAGGCAGCTGATTTCTGAGAGAGACATATCCTAAAATGTTAAGGGCTTTTTAGGTCATAATCAGCACGATGAACTGAGAATGGAAATTGATAAAGCCAATGAAGACACACCAAGACCGGGCAATTGCTCCCTATTGCACCAAGGGTGATCTCTATGAAGAAAACCGACACTGCACTTGCACAAGAGCAGCCCTCACACAAGTAGGTGTTTCAGAGCTTTGAATTTCTGGTTAGAATTCATTTTGCAATGTAGCAGAAGTACAGAGACTCACAGAATAGCTACAAGCTCCCAGACAGCCCACCCCTTTCTCATTAACCGACACTTACAGTCTCAGTATACATTCTGAGACATTAGTAGTAGAAAGAATAAACATTTTTCATCATGTACAGTTGGGAACAGATAATAGTAAACTAACAATCAACTGATTTCCAACAGACAAAAGAAAGGGAAAGAGAAGAGCAAAAAGGTGGGAATCTTTTTGAATTGAGAGTCGGGAAGGAATGATTGATGAGTGTTATATACCGTATTTTTTGCACCATAAGACGCACTTTTCCCCCCTCCAAAAGGGGGGTAGAAACTCTGTGCGTCTTATGGTGCGAAGGTGGTGACTTCGCCCCCACTGGCCCTGTGGGGGGGAGCGTCGCAAGGGTCCGAGGGAGCCTTCCAGGACCCTTGCCAGGCTGCCCCATCCCCCCCATGGGGCCAGCGCAGGCGAAATCGCCAGCTTCCAGGTGGGGGGGAACGTCGCAAGGGTCCTGGAAGGCTTCCCAAGCCTCCAAACACTCCCAGAAGCTGGCGATTTTACCCCCCCTGGCCCCGTGGGGGGGTGGGAGGAGGGTGGCAAGGGTCCAAGGGAGCCTCCCAGGACCCTTGCCAGGCTGCCTCCACCTCCCCACAGGGCCAGCCCTGGCGAAATCGCCAGGTTCTGGGAGTGTTTGGAGGCTTGGGGAGCCTCCAAACACTCCCAGAAGCTGGCGATTTTACCCCCCCCTGGCCCTGTGGGGGGGTAGCGTGGCAAGGGTCCAAGGGAGCCTCCCAGGACCCTTACCAGGCTGCCCCCCCCACGGGGCCAGCCCTGGCGAAATCGCCAGCTCCCAGGACCTTTTGAGAGGCTGGAAAGCTCAAAAGGTCCTGGAAGGTCGCTATTTCGCCCATGCTGGCGCCGGGGGGGGGGGGTAGCGTGACAAGGGTCTGGAAGGCCCCCTCGGACCCTTGCCACGCTACCCCCACCCCCCCAAGGGTCCAGGGGGGGCAAAATCGCCACCTTCTGGGGCTCTTTTGAAGCTTCCCAAGCCTTAAAAGAGCCCAGAAGGTGGCGATTTTGCCCCCTCTGACCCCCGGGGGGGCAGGGTGAGTCTCTAAAGGGTCCTGGAACACACTCTAGAACCCTTTGGAGGCTCACCCTGCCCCCCCACCAGGCTAGAGGGGGCGAAATTGCCACCTTCTGGTGCTCTTCTGAAGCTTTCCAAGCCTCAAAAGAGCCCCAGAAGGTGGTGATTTTGCCCCCTCTGGCCTTCGGGGGGGGGCTGGGTGAGCCTCCAAAGGGTCCTAGGTTGTGTTCCATAAGACAGACCTCTCCATAAGGCTCACCAATTTTTAGGAGAAGAAAACAGATTTTTTTCCTGTTTTCTTCTCCTAAAAATTTGGTGCGTCTTATGGAGAGGTGCGTCTTATGGAGCGAAAAATACGTAGATTGCCAGTCACCCCAGCCCAGAAAGGTCCCTCGCAGCCAAACCAACTACAGGCAGCATGCAAGGTTGAAAGAAACTCCAATAGCAAGGTGATACTGCATGACTGCACTAGTGAGACTTTGCTGTCAATGGAAGATCAATACAATCCTTGCCTATGTATGACTTTTAATCTAGACAATTGTTGAGATTTCTGCTTCTTGGCTGGCTGGCTGGCTTCATTGTTTTTGGTTTTTGCTACCTAGTTATTTCTGAACTGCGGCACTTGAGGTGGCCTGCGTGGGAGGAACTACATGTTTTCAGATAACTTGCAGTAAGCTTTTTACCGTGGGCTATCTGCAAATAGGCACAAAACCACAAGAAGAACACATCCTTGCACTAAAGCAGGATGTGTGGAGCAGCCATGGGCCAGCCAGTTCTGGGAGCCTTCCTAGCTACTTACAGCACCAGGGTTAGGACAGCAGCTAACCCACTTGATATGTGGCAAAAATGGAGCCCCAAGAGCTGCCCATTCCCCAGAAAGATCAGTCTTACTGGCCAGCCAGTGATGTGGTTTTATCCCAAGGGGCAGCTCTAGAAGCTCCATTTTCACCACGTGTCAAGCAGCTGAGGAATTTGTTGCCCCAACTCCCAGCACTGTTGACAGAAGACATACTGCAACTTAAAAAATATATGGATTGGTGCTATTTCTGCAACGACAGAAGTTGCTATGAACCCAACTTAGGTTGAAGAAAGTTTGTAGTTTACATTGTCCTCATAGCAACCCGATGAGGTGGGTTCAACTGAAAAATGACATGTTCAAGGTCATCTCAGCAAAGTTCATAGCCAGGTAAGAATTGGAATCTGGGTGTCTCCCGAGCTCCCAGTCTGATACTGTAACCTCAATGCTACGGTTACTGTTATGAACACTGTGTGCAGTGTAATTAATAGGCCTTGTGCTAACCTTGTACAAATGGCAGCAGTTAGGGTGACCGCCGAAGAATTGATGCTTTTGAATTGTGGTGTTGGAGGAGGCTCTTGAGAGTCCCCTGGACTGCAAGGAGAACAAACCTATCAATTCTAAAGGAAATCAACCCTGAGTGCTCACTGGAAGGACAGATCCTGAAGCTGAGGCGCCAATACTTTGGCCATCTCATGAGAAGAGAAGACTCCTTGGAAAAGACCTTGATGTTAGGAAAGTGTGAAGGCAAGAGGAGAAGGGGACGACAGAGGATGAGATTGTTGGACAGTGTCATCGAAGCTACCAGAATGAATTTGACCCAACTCCGGGAGGCAGTGGAAGATAGGAGGGCCTGCCGTGCTCTGGTCCATGGGGTCACGAAGAGTCGGACATGACTAAACGACGATGAGGGTTTTCCTGTTGCCACATCCGTCCTTGGAGCAGTTTGGGGGTGAGGGTTGGACCACAGAAATCCCTAAATGGCATGGAATTTGTCATCCAAAATTATTTTTTTTCCAAGTTCTGGGATTCAGAGCAATTTTCCAAATGGAAAGAGCTATACTTTTAATGCACTAGTATGATGGTAATGAACATCTCATGTTCTCCATCCCTGTATAATGGAAGAAGAAATTGATAAGTAGGTGTTGCCCTGTGGTCGAGGTTTCCTGCTGGCAGAGAGCCTCTTCCCTTTAAAATAAATACACCAGCCAACCAAGCAACTATTGTTAGAGGCTGCATACCTTAGTGTGGAAAAGCAGGAAAAAATCTACCCCCTCTTGGAAAAGACAAATGCATGGAGGTGTGGGTGGGAAGCCCAAGTGCTATTTGGTTTTCCTGCTTCTCAAGAAGTAGGCTGCAGACCACAGAAGATTACACCAAGTAAAAAATGATTAGTCTAAAAAAGATGTTGCAAGGCTCTTGGTTGGTTTTGCTGAAGAGGGAAAAGAGAAGAGTGGATCAATAGAGTCAGAAGACTGGATGTCAGGACCATCTTGCACAGTCAGAAAAATATAGACCTCTGGTGCAATTGAGTGCATGTCAGTAAGCGTCTTTGTGTTTGGTGGAGCTTAGTCTCGGAAAGGCAGGCAGTTTTGCCGCATCGAATACTTGTAGAGGAGTAAGAACCATTGAATTAACTTCTTAATTCCACAAGCAGAAGATAAGGACAGTAGCAATCTCTTACTCTCATAGCCCAGTGGCGAGTATTGTGAGGCACATTGCTTCTGATCCTGGAATACAACCATCAAGAGCAGTCATAGACACCTTTCTCCTCCATTAATTAAATTAATATCCTTTTAAAGCTATCTAGACTGATGGCTACTTTGCAGACATCTCCCATGGCTGAATAAACATCTGCCTGTATATGTGATTCTGTTAGTTACACATTGTACCAAGTGCTTCATTTGTGGACATCCTATAGTTCATAGAAGGAGATCGGGGGGGGGGGGTAGAGGAAACCAAGGTGTTTTCACCAACTCTAACTTCAGATGATATACTAAGCAAAAAGCAGGCTGTTTTCACCCTCGTTGTAGGGGTTTCAAACTAACTGGGACTTTTAAAAAGAGGATACAGTAATGTTTAAGTATAATAGCTAAGCAGGTGCGGGTAGAGACTCTAGAATTTAACATACTTCTGCTTTCTGTTTACCAGAAATGTTTGCAGTTTGAATCATGCTGTATCAGTTCAACACTACAGCTATGGTGTTAACCAAGGACAAATATATGTTTTAAAATGTGATTTATTATACATTCCACTTTGGACACACCCAACAACTTCCCCAAAGGACTGATACTGTATAGGCTATCAGACATGCCAAAAGCAAGACAAAGTAATCAAAGTGGAAACACATAGAACATACACAAATTCAGTCCCTGCCAGTTGAACAAATATACCTACCACAAGTGCCAGGCCTCCTCTGTAGTAGCCCCTTCTTCATGGAATGCTCTGTTTGTGGAAATGCACCAGGCCCCTTCCTCCCAAATATTCAGGAAACATGTAAGAACGATGCTTTTCATGGAGGCGTTTCAGGATATCCTCCCTTCATAACTATTGATCATTTAGTTTTATTTTGATGATTATAACCTGTATCCTTTATTTTGTCCATGGCCAGTATCTTGATTTTTAGATCTCCTGTTTTGTAATATAGATGTATCTTATTTGATATTTTTGGTTTGGTTGGGGTTTGGCTTTGTATGGTTATTTTACTGCTGGAAAGCACCCAAAGTAGTGGCAAGGCTACTAAATGGTGTGGTATAAAAATATAATAAATAAATAAATAAATAAATAGATAGATAGATAGATAGATAGATAGATAGATAGATAGATAGATAGATAGATAGATAGATAGATAGATAGATAGATAGATAGATAGATAGACAGACAGACAGACAGACAGACAGACAGACAGACAGACAGACAGACAGACAGACAGACAGACAGACAGACAGACAGACAGACAGATAGATAGATAGATAGATAGATAGATAGATAGATAGATAGATAGATAGATAGATAGATAGATAGATACTATGCTATGCTATGCTATGCTATGCTATGCTATGCTATGCTAAGCTATGCTATACTATACTATACTATACAAACAAACAAACAAATACTAGACACTCATGCCAAAAGATTAGCTGTACCTACTATTAATGTTAACATTGTAAATATTGAAAGTAATGATGAAGAACACAAGACAAATTATTGCTGCCTTATTTGCCCTGTTTATTTCAATGGCTGTACTCTAAATACAACTAAGATCTAACCCAATATCTAAAACTTTATGATAATCATTAAAATAATTTGCCTGAATTCTTAGAAATAAAACATTAATGCAGTAACTCTGTTAATGAAACTTTAAAAACCTAATTAGTAATATCTATCTTTTAGTATCAATGTTACTAATACGACTATTACAGCTAAAACCACTTGACACTGACAAAGGAACACAATGACAAGCCAAGCATCTGTATGTGCAAAAAGATACAAGGGGCTTTTTATTGAAGTAAGAAATGGATCAATATGATTAATTGTCATGTAACCGTACAAAGAATAAAAAACATTTATTTACAAACAGTTGCTTGAAATTACAGACTTGCATATGCTGCTTTCTTTACTGCACACATACTTAACAACCAACTGAAGAGATCAACATCAGACAAACAACTGCCTCCAATAGAGGAAAGAGAAAGGAAAGAGAACACTCAGTAGAGAGGCAGGGCTCTCTTTGAATTCAAAAGTTGGAAGGAATGATTGGTTAATATTGGATAATCACCCCAGCCCAGATAAGTCACTCCCAGCCACACAAACCACAGATAGCATGTGAAGCTGCAAATAAAAATTTCTGTTTATATACTAAAACTCTGGCTGATTTCCAGACTCAAAAAGGGGGTTTAGTTCTCAATTTTTAATCAAAAGGGGTGGAAAGGAAAGGAAAGTGTGCTGTTTATATACCACCCCACAGCGCTTAAAGCAACAGCAGCCACTAAAAAGTCCCCTCACTTTCCTAAATTAAGACGCTGAAAAAGAACCCTTGGGAAAAGGCCATCTCAAGACATTCAACTGCCTGAAGAAAAAGATAGTGTCCCTCCCCATTCCACATGTAGATACTCAATGGAGTGGAAACCAAACTTACCTTTCGGTCTGGCATGGTGATAAGGGTCTTCCACCCCATCTGAGGGTAGGAGGACTGGTACAGCCGGAAAGGCTTCCACTGTTGTCCTCTAGCCCTGATACCTGAGGCAGTTGCCCCACGCTGCCTATTAGTCAGGCCTTCCTCTCAGCTAGTATTTTTTTTTCTTATTTCTTTCCATCTTGAATAACTCTATTACTGATGTTTAAATGTTGTTATATTTTATATTGTTATTATATGTGTTGGAAACTGCCAGAGTAGTTGGTTGACTAGATGGGCAGGGTATAAATGCAATAAATAAATAGTAGGGCCACCCTATTTGGGGGTGGGGGGGAACAGGAGAGGCTTTTCATGTGAAAGGCCTTATTCTTGGCACAGGTTTTGCTGCCAAAATGGTTTTTGACATTTCCACCTTCCCTCTGTGTCCTTTTCAGAAATACCTTCAAACAAAGAACATGCCAGTTATTAAAATGTGAATGTCAGAGTTTCTATGCCTCTCGGAAGAGCTTGGACAAGTTAATTAAACAAAACGTTAGACACTGTAGGCATGACCACACAGAAGGCTATTCTGGGCCGATGCAAGCTTCTTTCTTTCTTTCTTTCTTTCTTTCTTTCTTTCTTTCTTTCTTTCTTTCTTTCTTTCTTTCTTTCTTTCTTTCTTTCTTTCTCCTGCCTTTTGCCTTGAAAAGAACCCAAGATGGCTTACATCATTAAAAAGACAACATGTAGAAGCTAAAAACAGTAAGTATACAAATATTTTAGAAAGAATTAAGCAGGTACACATTCAAAACAGTAATAAAATCAATATTAAAACACATTTAAAACAACAGAGCCCAACCATTCATTTAAGAACCCCTCTCAGACTATGAGGGTAAGGGAAAATCTGCCTGAACAGAAAGGTATTTGCCTCACTATGGATAGGGCCAGCCAAGCTTCTTGTGGGAGGGAGTTCCAGAGTCTGGGAGCAGCAACAGAGAAGGCCTACTCCCGTGTCTCCACCAAGCGAACCGGAGGGTGGTGGCACAGAGAGAAAGGTCTCCCCTGACAATCTTATAAGCCCCGGTGGTCTCATGGGGGAGATGCAGTCATTTAGATAGCTTAGACCCAAGTTGTTTAGGGCTTTATAGGTTAAGACCAGTACTTTGAATTGGGCCTGGAAACTGATCAGCAGCCAGTGGAGCTGCTGTAGCAGTTCTCTGTAACTCTATAATCTCTATACTGTGCGCTGGCATTTAAATACTTGCTACAGTTGACACCGAAATGTTTAATCATTCCAGGAAAGTGCACTGCAAGTGTCCAAACAGCGCACAGTTTCCTTGCTCCTTCCTTGCTTCCTTCCATCTCATCCCCAGGAACCATGCACAAGGAAAACATCTGTGGGCGGTATAACAGGTGTTCCCTCAACATCTTTGGTCAGTAGCCTGGCTTGCTTAGATGTGCCCATGCACTGCCTAGCCCAAATCAGAGTGCTGTGAGGGCAAAGGTAGCCCCTAGCACTACGTTGACCTGTCCAGTCAAGGCTGCACAAGACATTCAGTCATCTATACGCACACACATGTTTGATCCTAGTGCAATAAAGATTCAGTGTAGCTACTTAAAAAAAAAAAACAAGAAAATTCTAGAGTGCGGCCAGTCTAATAAGAAACATAACCCACTTTCTTTGCCATACCTAGATGCAAAACATCTTGGTTGGGGCGATGGGGAATGAAAAGTCATCTGAGTTCTGTGGTTGCAGTTTTCAATTGAAGTTTTGGCTTTCATTGGCAGTTTAGCTGTGAACTTCCTGCTTTAGTGCTTCCTTCTTTTGTTACAGCAACTGGTGCCAGTTTAATTTTTTTTCTCTCTCTCCGCCAAGGTACAAATTTCCTGATTTACCTCATTTGAATATTTTTTTTCTGAAGCCAGTGCTTACCCAAGTAAAAATGATACTGTACAAGAAATTAAAGAATCAACATTTTGTTGCCCTTTTAAAAATTTATTTATTTATTTTCTGTACCACCCATCTGGCAACCCAGGCCACTCTGGGCAGTTTACACAGAAGAATAAAACAAAATATAAAGACAAAATAATACAATAACAGGAAAATAATATAAAATAGTTAAGACTATATAGACAAATGAAAATAATATCAGTAAGACATTAAAATAAAATAATGAAAGCATCACAGGGATTGAACATTAGTAAATATCTGGTTATTTAAGCACTGTTGTATCAAGGTATAACAGAGTTCAGGAAGACCTGTCTAAATAAAAATGTTTTTAGTAATCACTTAAAAATTTCCAGTGAAGGCACCAGGCAGATTTCAGACAGGAGAGCATTCCACAATTGCAGGGCTACCCCCGAGAAGATCTGGTTTCTGGACACTGTTTTCTGAGCCTCTCTTAGGATCAAAACTCTCAACCATCCAGCCTGCAAAGATTTTACAGGATGGGCAGATCCGGTCAGAAAGAGGCATACTGCCAGATAATGAGGTCTCAAACTGTTTAGGGCTTTGTATGTTAACACCATTACCTTGAAGCTGGCATGGAAACAAACAGGTAAACCAGCATAGAGCATCCAGGGTGGGGGAGATAAGTTGATGTCTTCTCATCCCACTTAGTAATCTGGCAGTCGAGTTCTGGACCTGGTGAAATCTCCATGACAATACCAAGAGCAGCCCCATGTAGAGAGAATTGCAGTAGTATAATCTCAAGACTACCACTGCATGAACCACCATAGTGAGGGACGTGGCATCAAGGTCGGGACACAGCTGAGCGATCTGCCCTAGATGGAAATAGGCGGTGTGGAGCACATACACTATCCAAGATTCCATTTACAGTGTTGGGTCCTTTGCGGAGTGACCTCCCCAAAAGAAAGGGAAGTGCCCAGACAGGAAACACTAGAGGTGCCCACCCACAGGATTTCCACCTTGTCCGGGTTCAGCATCAGTCTATTATCCCTCATCCACCCCAGCATGGTGTCCAGGCAGCGCTCAAAGGAAAGGACAGTATCCACTGTAGAAGGGTGGAAGGAGAGCTAGAGCCGGGTCTCATCCTCATATTGATGACACGAAGCTCCAAAATTCCTGATGACTTCCCCCAGCAGCCTCATGTAGATATTAAATAGGATTGGGGAGAAGATAAAGCCCTGTGGGACTCCACAACTGATTGTCCACGGAGTGGACAACATCTCCCCAAGCTGTACTCTCTGAGGACGATCCTCCCGCTGATAGGTCAAGGAGGACAAACAATGACATTTTCCCCCTATCAGTCTCCCTCAAAAGGTCACCTTGCAGGGCGACCAATGCCGTCTCCATAGCATGGCCTGAACCCCAACTGGAATGAATTGAGGGCACTGGTCTCCCCCAGAAGCGCCTGAAGCTAATCCGCCCCCACTCTTTCCACCAGCTTGCTCATAAAAGGGACATTGGTGACAAGTTTGCACAACCTGCAGATATGCAAACTATATATTGCACAGCCTCTAGTTCCCTTTAGTGGCCAGTTCTGTTAAAACATATTGGACACATATTTCTGGGGGTTTTAATTTTATTTTTTTAGGCAATGGATAACTGAAACCATGGGTACTGATTCCACAGATACAGCAGTCCTACTGTATATCAGATATGCTATCTGAAATGGATCCCTCCCTAGCCTCATAATAGGAGCCCACCTGTAGGGCCAGATCTATTTTTGATTAACTACTGATGATCATTTTTGGATCACAGCTCCCAGAATACCTCACCTGGCATGGACATACTAGTTGGCTATTTGGGGAACTATGGGCCAAAAAAGTAATTTTGCCTGTCCATGTCTGTAACAGTCTATCATAGCTATGCTTCTGGAGGAGAAATGTTATGTTACCCTTAAATGCTGAAGACCATGACTGTGGATACTGGGTATTAACTAAGTTCTTGAACTACAACTTCTAGAAATCATGGACAATCCTAGAAATCCTGAACAACTGGTGAAGGTTTGGTCCAAGAACATCTGGGGACCTAGGCTGATCTAGAAAACTCTAGATTTTGGAGAAGGGACTCTCTAGACTAGAGAACTCACTTAACCACTGGCATCCAAATTTCCTTTGCCAGTTCCATTTATCTGTTCAGCTGTCCAAGCACAAGAAGATTTTATCTTATCTTAGCGTAGCTTAGCTTAGTCTAGAACTGCAGAGCCGGAAGGGACCCTGTAGATCATTGAGTCCATCCCCTGTCACGGAGGCACAGTGGGGAACTCCCAACCTCTGGCTCCACAGCCAGATGCCTAAACATCTGAGCTACCCAGCAGTTCTTCATTTACATTTAACCATCTTAACCACAGTTTGGAAAAGTATTTTTTTTTCTTAGACTCCCACAGGCCATGTTGGGAAGCTAAGGTTTTCTGAGAGTTGTCATCACAAGGAACTTTTTAAAGCTTCGATCCCAACATGGGGAGGGCAACAATCCTACCTAGCATTCCTTTATTTTTCCCTCTACATCAACCAGCCACAATTCAAATCTTTTCCCTGATTTTAGGCCCTATGTGATTTCCTCAGAAATCTCCCTTGTGTTTCATTAGTCCAGTATCCCGTCATTCCTCTTCTCTAAATGCATCTTCCACCTTTCACTCAAGTCTTGTTTCTGCCCCCTATAGACACAAAATCAGATACCATAATTTACATAAAATTACAATGACCAGAAGCAAATTTGTAAATCCAGCCAGAGTAATCTAGTTGAATCAGTGGGATTTATATAAGTGGAGACAAGGAAAGAGCCTCCCTGAAGAATCTAAACACATTCGGGTTTCCCCTGGGCAAAGACAGGAGGCTGATCATGCCACTCCGTAAGTACCAACATGAGGGGGTATGAACACTATTCACTGGGTGGACCCTAATTGGGACAAGCAGTAGGGTTTTGTCTGTTGTGTAACTCTGGTGGAGAAAAGAGTGACTAGTTGGTCGCTATGCCTCCTCAGTCGGTTTATCCAGGTGCTGTCCCTTCTTATTGTTCTTCATCTTTAAGCCTAACTTCTGGACAAGGAGTTAGATTTCCCTTGAAAAAGACGGTCAGACAGACTAATTTTTGGCAGCTGTTGAAAGACAGGACTGTCCTCTGTGAAGCAAGGCTAGGGTATATTGCCAAACTTTCCACACACAAGACTGGTAACACTGACAAATTTCATCCATTCCTGTAAACAATCAGTTGTCATTCTCTCAGCTTCAAGCAGTGATAAATGCCTTATTAACAAGGAGAGTAGAATATAGGTGAACACCGGATTCCTGTGTTTCAGAGAAAGGTAGAAATTAAATCAGTAAATTTATAAGCAAATACTCTTAAGGAGGTTTGATGTTTGGGGGTTCATAAATCTTAAGGGTTACATAGTGTGTAACACGAAGCACTCAATACTTTAAAACTTCTCAGACAGGGCCGGACTGGCCATCTGGCAGTTCTGGCAAATGCCAGAACGGCCGATGGTCAGAACGGCCGGCACTGGACGTAGCGGCCGAAGCCGAGGAGGGGCAGGGCGCAGAAGGCGGCGGCCAGGCCGGCCAGGGCGGGCAGGACGGCGGCGGCCAGCAGGGCCGGGGCTCACCATCGGGCACCCAGCAGGCGCCCGTACAGGTAGGGTGCCCCGAGGGCCAGGCTGTGCTCCAGCGCCATGGTGCCCAGGCGGCCCACCGTGGCCAGGCCGAAGAAGCTCATGGCGAAGGCGAAGGCCCGGCCGCCCTCGGCCAGTGCCACCAGCGTCAGGCCCCACCCATAGGCCACCAGCACCGCAGGGCTCAGCAGGCAGGTGCCCAACAGGTTGGTCAGCACCAGCGCCAGCAGCAGCACGTGGAAGGACCCCGCTGGCTGGCCCTGACGCCGGCCCCGCCGGCGCGCCACTGCCAGCAGCCCCAGCGCCGCCGTGTTGCCCAGCACCCCGGCCGCGAACATCACCGCTGAGATGGCCGCGCTCTCACCGGGCTGCCAGCAGAGATGCTCCGCCGCCTGGTAGTCCCAGGGTGGCGGTGTTGAGGGCGAGGGCACCACAGAGGCCGCCTCTGGCATTGTCATCGCGGATCCCCCCTCCCCGAAGGCAGCCGCTCGCAGCTGGAGGCTCCAGCCCCTTGCGCCCCAGTGCCGAGGAGCCTGGCGGGCGGGCGGGCAGGCGGACCGTCGCTACTCCCTGGCCCGCCTCTCCGCCTCCGGCCGGCTGCCCCATCGGCGAGAGGCGGGCAGGCGCCCAGCCCAGCCCAGCCGGCTTGGCCCCCGAAGGCGCAAAAAGGCGGCCAGCCCCCCCCCAAAAGCCGGGAAGGAGGCCAAAGAGCCCAGCCTCCGGGGGGGGCGCAGTGGGGCTTTCCCGGATGCCTTTTGCATTTGGGGTTGAGTTTCCAAAAGCAGAGCCATCCTATAATTTCCTGGTGAAAATGCTGCCCTGGGAGACCTTCCAGCCAATCCTTTTCGTTCGGGCGCACGCTCATTCATTCATTTGTTGGTTCGTTCACTCATTCATTCATTCCTTCGTTTAGTCATTCATTTATTCGTTGGTTCATTCATTCATTCCACTCCTGCGCTGGCCATCTGGCTACCAAGGCCACTCCAGGCGGTTCACAACACTGTGAAACAACAGATGATATTTAGAAAAAAAATGAAGAAGCTAAGAGCATACATATGTAAGGCTGTGATTTGTGGATTATAGTTCTGCTTTTAACACCATTTTACCTAGTCAGATGATCTGTCTGTGGGTAAAGGACTTTCTGACAGGCAGGATACAGTCAGTAAGGGTGGGATATTATCATTCTTCTGCCTTGATACTAAATACTGTACAGGAGCTCGCCAGGGTTATGTGTTAAGCCCCTTTCTCTTTTCTCTGTACGGACATGACTCCACCCCATTGTATAACACCAACAATGGAGCCCACAACAGGTGGACCTGTGTCCCCACAGCCCGTGGGCCTGTGTGCTCTAAATGCCAGGGCCGCTTTTTTGGTCCCAGTCCGGCCCTGTTCTCAGATACAGCGTTTTATATAATGATCTTTTCAGACATATGTAAATAGGAAAAAGGCAGTGGGAAAGTTTAGAAAATGCTGAACCCAAATAGGCTGAAGGATTCTTCTTAGCAGGAGCCTATGACCCTTTTATACAAGAATGCCACTGAGCAAAAGTATACAATTCTAATCTATCCTAGGCACAGTTTGGAAAAATTAGCTTATCAGTAACAACTGTCTTTATTATGGACAGTGGTTATGCTGACTGGGGGACTCAGTGGATGTGTGAAATAAGGAAGGAAGGATAGTCTTTAAAGAGATTACCAAAACAATGGGTATTGATGTAAATATGTCTCCAATGACTGCTCTGTTGAATATGGTTAATAATAATTAAAAGGAGAAGAAAAGGAATTGATTATTATTATGATAATTGTGGCAAGGCTGATATTTGCAAAGAACTGGAAAAAAAAGAGGAAAGGCATGAAGAAATGTGGAATATTAATGACAATTAAACCTGTGAAGCCAGGATTAGAAAAGGAATATTGAATATTAATGATTTTAAAGAAATATGGAACTTATTTTTAGCATAAATGTTTGAGAAAGGGAAAGGGTATAAACATGGAGATGAGTCAATATATTTCTGGAGATAAATGGGGTGGTATAAAACAGTAAAAAATGAAAATGAAAACTAGTCACGGAGAAAGCTAGAAATTATTCTGGCAGGTAACACAGAGCTGATCATTGTGCTTTTGTTTATTTTTTGTTTATTCTTTAAATTGATATGTTAATAGTGTCTTGTATATTTGTGGTTTTTTTCCTTGAATATTAGTAAAATTATTTTAAAAGCTAAAAGCAAAAGAAAGGTGTAGCTCAAGCTATGGTTATGAGGGGAAGGGCAGGCGTCTTCCCCTAAGGCCGTACTTCTGTGGCAGGACAGCCATTTGCTGTCCAGACACCTGTCTTGTCCTTCCTCCTTAAAACTGAAACATCGAGTTGCTGGAAAAATGGCTCTGTTTCCCCACCAGAAAATGACTCCTGTTGCTGTGAATCTGATGCAGATTTTGCATGTGGAAATGTCATGTGGTTTCCACAACTATGAGCTGGCATTACTGGATGTGCATGTCACCTTCTCCCACAAATGAACGTGACAAGCATCATGCCAACCTCTGTGGAATTTTTCAAGGTTGCTTAAGGCAAACCCAAGAAGCCGGATGGTGTCAGTGGTCTTCCGCCTTGTTTAACATTAAGTAACGGTTTACAAATCACTCTGATCACCTTTGAAAGGAGCATGGTAGGATTAACTGGTCACATTTATATCCTGCTTTTATTTCAATGGGTGGAATACATGAAGTTTTCCCCTCTCTACCGCTATCCTCACAACAGTCCTAGGAGGTAGGTCATCATGTGTGTCAGAAGCGATGGAGTGGTGCCTTTGGAGTGGAACAATCAGTCAACAGGGAGCTGCTGTTTTGCCCTGGGGACAAATTTGATTGCCATTCCCTGCACTCCCTGATCGAAGTCATTAATAAAAGTGTTGAAGAGTACTGGCTCCAGTGTCAGTGTTTTAGCAGCGGAAATCGCGGTTTTAGCAGAGTGATTCGCAGTCCAGGTAGTCCAGAAATAAGTCACGCACACTCCAGCAGCATTTCCTTCAGCAACGTGTATTTACAGCAGTCTGGCAGCATAACGTGTAAAAATGATCCTCAAGCAGGAACATACAATTGACTGTACAACTCACACATATATACATATACAGGACCAATCAGATCACATGCTGCATCATCCCTGAGTTGCATCAGCACTGCTGAGTCATCCTGACTCAGTTTTAACACACTTGATCATTATGGCTTCTCATTAATACACTCCATTCTGCTCAGGCCTGTAATTTTCCTTGACACCCAGGACTGAGCCCTGAGGTATCCCACTTGTTACCTCCTCCCAATTTGAGAGGGAGCCATTAATCATCACCTTCTGAGTACAATTCTGTAACCAACTGTGTATCCACCTGACAGTTGTTCTATCCAGCCCACACCTAGTTAGCTTGCTAATCAGAATATTGTGGTGTACTTTGTCAAAAGCTTTGCTAAAGTCAAGATATACAACTTCCCTCTGTCTTTCAGGGAGGTTAGGTAAAAGGTAAAGGTTCCCCTTGACTTTTAGTCCAGTCATGTCCGACTCTAGGGGACGGTGCTCATCCCCGTTTCCAAGCTGTAGAGTCAGCATTTGTCTGAAGACAGTTTCCGTGGTCACGTGGCCAGCACAACTAGACACAGAATGCTGTTACCTTCCCACTGTGGTGTACCTATTTATCTACTTGCTTTTTTACATGCTTTCGAACTGCTAGGTTGGCAGGAGCTGCGACAAGTGACAGGAGCTCACTCCGTTGCGTGGATTCAATCTTCCGACCTCGCAGCACAGAAGCTTCTGCAGTTTAACCAGCAGTGCCACCATGTCCCTTCAGGGAGGTTACCCAATAAAAAAATGAGATCAGATTAATCTGCAAGGATGTGTTCTTGACAAAGCCATGTTGGCTTCTCGTTACTGATGCATTGTTTCCTAGGTGCTTCCATAGTGACTGCTTTACAGTCAGTTCCAGAATTTTCCCTGGGATTGATGCCAGGCTGACTGGGGTGTAGTTCCCAGGTTCCTCTTCTATGCCCTTTTTGAAGATAGTGACAACATTAGTCTTCCTCCAATCCTCTGGTACTCACCCATTTCCCATGATTTCCAAAAAATAATGGACAGTGGTTCTGAAAGTTCTTCAGTCAGTTCCTTCAATACTCTTGGATGCAGTTCATCTGGCCCTGGAGATTTGAACTTATTCCTTGATTATTTATCAATCTCCAGCTTCACTCTTGTCCCAACCACTTGCACTTCACATTTGTCTGGAGGGTCATAGTTTGTCCTTTGGGAAAAGACTGAGCTAAAATTGAGCACTTTTGCGTTTTCTTTGCCATCTGTTGTCATTTTTCCATCTCCATTGAGTAACTGAGCCCCTCGCTTAGTCAAATTCCTCTCCAGACAATTAGGTTGGAGGAAACAGTTCTGTTATTCTGCCACCACAACAAGAAAGTCAGATGTCTACTAGGGCTGGGGACCCATCCTTGCTTTTGCTGTGAACTGCACAACAATCTGGTTTTATAGTAAATTGAAAGCTGAAGGCACTGTATCAAAACAAATAAGCAAGGCAGTGAGATGGACTCAGAAAGAAACAACTGGTCAAAATAATTAAGCAGACATTTTTCTGAACACGTTTGCTCTTTTCACCACAAAGGATGACATGACAAGATTTAAGGTAGCAGCATGATAGGGGAAAGCATATAATTTGATGCGTAGTGTCCTCTAGTGGCATCTGTAAACAGCTGGGGGAGCCATGAATGAAGCACTGTGGGTGTGAGAAAAATGAGCTCATTTTACTTTGAACTAATCTCCAGCAAGGCAGTGAAAGAAACCACATGTTTCTGCATATGTGTATATTTCTGCACACGGACCATTTCCTCAGAACTGCCTGTTTTCGCAAACTGGAATTGTGGAGTTTAAGGGAATCAGCAAATATTTCCTTGAATCAGGATTCCTCTGATTCCTTTATTAGAGGGGCAGGTGTCTGACTTTATGAAATTTGGAACTGGAAATTTGTTTATGACATATTGATTCTGAACTGGATATTTGCTTATTCACATATTGATTCTTTAATCCCCATGCCTTATTACAGTCTTTTAATTTGACAGTCATTCTCAACTGAGCCATAAAGGTGGGCAGAAATTTCAAATGAATGAAAGAAATACATAGCTTAGCAATACTAAACTCAATGCACTTAAGACAGCTCATTATCAAACTGCTATCTGTTTGTTTTGTTGTATCCTGCCTTTCCACACGGACTGAGTTTAAAACCAATGAAATGCAGCTTAGCCGTAGTAGTAGATCAATATGAGCCAAGACTGACACAAAACTGAGGTAGAAGAAATCAGAAAAGGAGCACAGGAAGGAGGGGAAATTACAGGGGTGAAGAACTGTGGGGACCAGTTTTCATGCAACACCAAATTATTGTTTAGAGCTGCTCAGTAGACTCGTCATGGTGTCCAGGCTTTGGTGGGAGAGGAATGAGGAGATCAACAAAGACATATAATTAGAGATGGGAGCATTTGTATTCATATACGAATACCCCCATCTCTACACATAATACAGGGAGAAATTAATTCTAAAGTATTGGTGGATATATTTTCTGTTACAGATAAATTATTACTTTCTGTACCTTGCTGTTGCTACGTGCCATCAAGTTGCCTCTGAATTACTGCAACCATATGAATGAGTGGCCTGTAAAATTAACACACCTGCTTAGCTCCTAAAACCATGTCTTCCTTTTTTTGAGTCAATTGATGGTCTTCTTTTCTTGCCCTCTCCACCTTTTCCTAGCATTATTGTCTTTTGCAACTAGTTTTTTCTCCTCATACTACTCAGAATAGATATGAGTGGACTTTTGTCTTTTTCAACTCCAATTCAAGTTGTAATGGCTTGGGAATTGGCACACATTTC
This sequence comes from Pogona vitticeps, assembly GCF_051106095.1. Classification (NCBI taxonomy): domain Eukaryota; kingdom Metazoa; phylum Chordata; class Lepidosauria; order Squamata; family Agamidae; genus Pogona; species Pogona vitticeps. The sequence continues at coordinate 29,331,136 of NC_135783.1, read as the reverse complement.
TAGCAGAGCTTAGAAAAATTGCTTGTTTAGACTATAACTCACAGAATCTACCACACTTCAAAGCCACACTGGTGACAGGAAGGTCTGAGAGTTGTAATACAAAAGATAAACTTTTCCATACTCTGAATTCTGTGAATTCATAACTGTAAAAAAACTCTGTATCTGGGAAATGGGAATATCATTAATTCCATTGATGCAGGCCTTTTCTGATCTAAATTCTGATCTGAATCAGAATTTAACATTTGCTTTCTGTCTTCATATTTGGAAAATAAGAAGTTCAACAATAAAAAAATTAGTGTTGAAGAAAGTGCAAATGACGTACTCAGCCATCTAGGTCCTGGTTTTGAATACAGTACTTAATTCTTAAAAATCTCAGGAGTTTTCTAGATGATACATTGTTTCTTGTTGCTTAGTGGAGATTCAAGGATTTATCAGGACTTACATCCTTATTGTTAACTGTACAGCACTAGCAGCTTGAAGGTGTATAGCCCTACCCACTAGCACTTCCCCAATGTCCAACAACCTTCTGCTGTTGCTGATTATAAGTGATGTGTCTCTCTCTGAGTGTTTCTTTGCTGCTGTTGTTGCACTGGTGTTCAGAAAGTGCCACAGAGCTAAATTCCAACCCATCCCAATATAGGGGCACAAAAAAATAAAATTTGGGAGGAACAAAGTCCCTTGGTGCAGTGTTCAAACTGCAATACTGCAGTCAAGCCTCTGCTTAGAACCTAAATTCAATCCCAATTATTTCAAGGTAGCCATCCTTCCATCCTTCTTAGGTTCAGGTTGACTCATCCTTCCATCCTTCCTAGGTCTGTAAAATGAGTACCTATAATTTGCATAATTATATTGTAAACCACCCAGAAAGTGCTCTAAGCATTATGAGGTGGTATGTGAGTTGAAACAACAACTGCTTCAGGAGCTTGTTCAAAAAAATGACACAAAGCAAGAGAAAAGTGTCACAGGACGGGTGCATTTTGATTTCATGTATAAATGATAGAGACTTTAATTCATATTGAATTTCCCATGGGAATGGCAGAAGGAGAGCACAAAGGATCAAAGAGACTCCAAGGCTGTGAATCTGAAATTCCCATCCCTGTGATATGTTAATCCTGTCAAATGAACAGGGAAGGTAGCTGGCTATTGTAGCCTGGGGGAAAACATTGACAGTTTTGCAGTTCAAAAGATCCTTAGTTCAGATACCTGTGTCTGAATTCACACCTGAAAACTCTTTGATCCAGAGAACAAAGGTTTCAGGGAAGACTTAAGGAGGAGGAGGAGGAGGAGGAGGGAAGAGGAGGAAAAGACAGAAAGAGACAAGAGAAGGGAGGTATGGGAGCAAGCATGTTTTAGTCCCAACAAAGTAATTGTACCTTATAAAGGAAGACTTGAAGGGTAATGTAAGAGTTAGATTGTCACAATCATTTCCTCATGACAAACCATTGTATTATGTTCTGTGTGCCTTGATATCTTGCTTGTTCAGGGACCATAGCTTGTTTATGTAGCTTTCCTTGATATTTCTGCAACCCAAGCACCTCTGGCTCTGACAGATGTAACTTTATGTTTATTTTAATGTTCATGTCTTTATTTTCTTTTAATAAAGCTTTTAGTTAGACTCTCTGGCCTGGATACTGCATGTTTCAAAGAACTTCAGGCTAACTAAATCCTTGCCAGACCTCCTCCGTTAACTACCTAAATGCTTCTAGGTATATAAAGAGAACTCCGTACTCTAATTCATAGGGGGAAAGTAGCAGCATCTACTGGGAAGCAGTGTCTCCCCAGCTCTGGAGCCTTAGTAAAAGGTCCATATACTAGGACACCTTGCAAGGGTTTCCCCGCCTTGAAGGTAAAGCTGCTAGTCTCTGGCGGTTCCATTGGGTAAAGTCTCAGAGAAAACAGCTCCTAACCTGTCACAGAAAGGCACATAATTTAGATCTTGGGGAATGTTCGAATAAGTGGTCGACCAGACCAGATGGGTGGGATCTAAATCAAATAAATAAATAAATAAATAAATAAATAAATAAATAAATAAATAAATAAATAAATAAATACAAACAAACAAACAAACAAACAAACAAACAAACAAACAAACAAACAAACAAACAAACAGCATTCAGGCCAACCATTAAGGTGAAAGAGATGCTGCATCTGGAAGAATACTTACACGGAATTCCTGTACATTCTTTAATACCTTTTGTATCTTACATAATGTTTACATGGCTGGCAATTACAACATACTTTAGTTTATGCTAAGAATAGCCTCACTAAACAGCTATTTCAACCTCCTCTTGATGTTCTTTATTGCACTATTTTCCTTCAGAAATCAGAACTTGAGAAACATTTTGGGGGGGGACTACAGCTCTCAGAATCCCTCCTGCTTGGAGGGTTCTGGGTACTCAAGTGCAAAAACATAACTTTTCCAAACTCTGTTTGAAACCAATGGCTTCCCATACCGGAGCTTTTTTATTTTCGAATGACTTCACGTCTTGAACGGATAGACCATACAGGTTTAGCAGCTGTTTCTCTTAAAAGTTTCATGATTCGGTATTTTATGTCTCTGGCAGTAATTCTGCATTAATTGCAAAGAACATTTTGACCCTTGGGAATTATGCATCAAAATACGGTACTTCAATTTACAGATATTGAACTTTTGGCTAACCTGACATCATACAGATCACGAGACGATGAGTGTCCCATTTTATTCCACAAATGTGGATTTTTATGACCATGAGTCAGAGAAACAGAATTGCCTTTCCCTCCAATAAACTGAGGGTAATCCATCTTCCTATATAGCATATTGCCATGGTAACCTTGGTAGTGTTACTAGGATGACCTAATAACATTAAGGGAGCCTTTGAAGACAGGAATTTATTCCCAAAAAACTTTGAGTGTAAGCCCAGTTGCACTAAATGGAAACACTTCTGAACAGACATACATAAGATTGCACTACTATTTCAACCTTCTGCAACCCAGCAATTTAGTGGTTCCCAACCTTGGGTAACCCAGGAGTTATTGGTCTGCAATTCCCAGAAGCCTTCACCACAAGCTGTACTGGCCGGGGTTTCTGGGAGTTGCAGTCCTGGGCTACCCAAGGCTGAGAACTACTGCTAGTTGAAGATGCAATGGGCTGCAGTGCACATAATTCCCAACTAGTATGATTGTTGATGGGTACAATCATGGGAACTGTACCCTAGCACAACTGAAGGTTGCTGGTTTGGGAATAGCTTGTAAAAATATCATGTACTGTAATATTCAAAGTGTTGGATCTGGTAGGATATGTGAACTGATATTGACTGCAGTTGGATATCCCTTCTTGTCTGCACACTTTATTGTATTTGGCATGTTCCCCTAGCTGCCAGTATAGCATTGTTGTTTAGTCGTTAAGTCGTGTCTGACTTTTCGTGACCCCATGGACCAGAGCATGCCAAGCCCTCCTGTCTTACACTGCCTCCCAGAGTTTGGTCAAATTCATGTTGGTAGCTTCAGTGACACTGTCCAACCATCTCGTCCTCTGTCATCCCCTTCTCCTCTTGCCTTCACACTTTCCCAACATCAGGGGCTTTTCCAGGAAGTCTTCTCTTTCCATGAGATGGCCAAAGTATTGGAGCCTCAGCATCAGGATCTGTCTTTCCAGTGAGCACTCAGGGTTGATTTCCTTCAGAATGGATAGGTTTGTTCTCTTTGCAGTCCAGGGGACTCTCAAGAGTCTCCTCCAGCACCAGTATAGCATAGGATGACTGCATTGAAGCTGGTGTATTAATTGAGGCTGGAGGGCTGTCTGGGGAAAAGGGAACAAGGAAATCCCCTTCTACCAGCCCAGCTGCACATGACTAATTCAAAAACCAACAGATAATCTCAAAGCAGTACACTGCTTCTGGACAGTAAGTAATACTGTGTTACTTATGAATATGATGGGAATTACTTCTCAGAAGACACATATAACTCATTTTACACACTAGCACGCTTATGCTCAAAATCCTACAAGGTAGGCTTCAGCAGTATGTGGACCGAAAACTCCCAGAAGTTCAAGATAGATTTCGAAGGGGCAAAGGAACTAGAGACCAAATTTCTAACATGCACTGGATTATGGAGAAACCCAGAGAGTTCCAGAAAAAACATCTACTTCTGCTTCATTGACTATGCAAAAGCCTTTTACTGTGTGGACCACAGCAAACTATGGCAAGTCCTTAAAGAAATGGGAGTGCCTGACCACCTTGTCTATCTCCTGAGAAACCTATATGTGGGTCAGGAAGCAACAGTTAGAACTGGATATGGAACAACTGATTGGTTCAAAATTGGGAAAGGAGTACAACAAGACTGTATATTGTCCTCCGGCTTATTTAACTTATATGCAAAATACATCATGCGGAAGGCTGGACTGGAGGAATCCCAAGCCAGAATTAAGATTGCCGGAAGAAATATCAACAAACTCCGATATGCAGATGATACCACTCTGATGGCAGAAAGTGAGGAGGAATTAAAGAAGCTTGTAATGAGGGTGAAAGAGGAGAGTACAAAAGTGGTCTGAAGCTCAACATAAAAAAAACTAAGATCATGGCCGCTGGTCCCATCACCTCCTGCAAATAGAAGGGGAAGAGATGGAGGCAGTGAGAGATTTTACTTTCTTGGGCTCCATGATCACTGCAGATGGTGACAGCAGCCACAAAATTAAAAGATGCCTGCTTTTTAAGACAGCATCTTAAAAAGCAGCGACATCATCTTGCCGACAAAGGCCCGCATAGTCAAAGCTGTGGCATTTCCAGTAGCAATGTATGGAAGTGAGAGCTGGACCATAAAGAATGCTGACTGCCGAAGAATGGATGCTTTTGAATTGCAGTGCTGGAGGAGACTCTTGAGAGTCCCCTGGACTGCAAGGAGATGAAACCTATCAATTCTAAAGGAAATTAAACCTGAGTGCCCACTGGAATGATAGATCCTGAAACTGAGGCTTCAATACTTTGGCTATCTTATGAGAAGAGAAAACTCCATGCAGAATACCCTAATGTCATCGAAGCTACCAACATTGACCAAACTCCGGGAGGCAGTGGAAGACAGGAAGGCCTGGCATGCTCTGGTCCATGGAGTCATGAAGAGTCAGACATGACTAACGAATAAACAACAACAACAGACACATATAAAAGGAAGGTGCAGCAGGGTTTCCCAGGGAGTAGACCGGGCCTACCGGGGGAAGCCCTCCCCTGGTAGGCCCGGTCTACCTGGCTTTCCCGGGCAGTAGACCAGGCCTACCGGGGGAAGCCCTCCCCTGGTAGGCCCGGTCCACCGTGGGAAAGCCTGCATCGGTGAGGGGGGACCTCCGGAGGCCTTCCCCGCCGCCATGGGAGGCCTCTCGGAGGTCCCCCGCCACCGCTGCTGCACTATCGGTGGTGGTGGGGACCTCTGAGAGGCCTCAGATGGTGGCAGGGAAGGCCTCCGGAGGTCCCCCGCCACCGCTGCTGCTGCTGGGAGCCGAGCAGTAGTGGTGGCGGGGGACCTCTGGATGCTTTCCAGGGCTTCTCCGCCACCATGGGAGGCCTCTTGGAGGTCCCCCCCATTGCTAATCGTGCTTCGGAGGCACTATTGGCATAGGAGGGGTCCTCCAAGATGCCCCCCCCAAGGCAGCGGAGAAGCCCTGGAAAGCATCTGGAGATTGGTGGCCTACAGACTGGAAGGGGGAGGCGGGGAAAGCGCCAAATTTGAATTTGGGTCTTTCCCCGCCTCCCTCTTCTGGTCCGTAGGTTGATTCTACGGCCACAAGTCGAAGTGAAACTTTGCGGCCGGAGAAGTATGTACGTCGAAAAGTTCGTAAGTGGAGCCATGCTTAAGTCGAGACTCCACTGTATATGAGACGTTCAAGGAGTGTTTTACAGCAGTGGTCCCCAAACTTTTTGACACCAGGGACCGATTTAGTTGAAGACCATTCTTCCAAGGACTGGGGGAGGGGTACTTGTTATTCAGGAGGTTGTTGGAGGATAGCTTTGAATCCAGCTCATAAAGGAAATGATGAGCAGGAGCAGGAGATGAGCTGCATTTGAAGCTCTGCCTCCTGTTAGATCAGCAGCAGCTTAGAACCTAATAGGAGCACACTGACAAGAGGTGGAGTTTTGCTCTCCGCTCATCTGTCTCAGCAGCCCGGTCCTTGTAAGGCCATGGACCACGACCAGTCTGTGACCTGAGGATTGGGGACCCCTGTTTTACAGGGACAGGGACTCATGAGACTCCGAAGAGCTGGACTCAGACTTGGGATTCACACCCGAAGACTTGCCAAAATCCTTGGTGTTCTACCATCACTATCCTTCCATGAATGTTCATGTCTGACTGGGAACTTAAACCCAGGTCCTCTGAGTCCTAGTCCAACACTATTTACTACACCGCACTAGCTCTATGCCATCACTCCCAGAAAAAGCATATTATTTAGATATTGATGTCTATCATTAATATATGTATATATTGACCATTACCTCTCTCCTTTTTAAAAACTGCATCGTGATACAAGGGTACTTCCCAATAGCCAGCCTCTGCACATTCCATCGCTTTCTCTCACAGCCATAACTGGGCAGGGAGCCAAGTACATTGCTTTGTCGTTCGTTTTTCACAAGTTTTACATAAAGTTTATAACTTTACCAAGGCGATTGCTCAATGGGGCAGTTTTGCTATCCAGGAATTTAGAAACATTTGCTTCTTCCACTTCTTCTTCTTTTTTCCACTCTGCTCTCTTTGCCTCACAAATCAGTTCCAGATGCAAGAGGGTGATGGCAAAGAAACCAGCCCTGTGTCCTTTTGGCGATACTCCTCATCAGCCTAGCTATGAAAGGAGACAGGGATGAAGGGTAGTCCTTCCTCAAAGCAGGGTTGGGGTGAGTGTCCGTTGAGGCTGGTGGGGCTGGGAAGAAAACCCGATGAGAGGAAGGGGATGGATATTCATGCACAAATGCACACACTCAAACACGTGCAGGCAGGCAAGCAGGCATTCATAGGTACACATGTACTTCTCTGAGGGAAGCTGTCAGAGCCTGTGGATAAGGAGGCAGGCAGGAGCGGGGTCAGGCTTGGGACAGCCGGAGGTGGGTCCATGTGCCATTCAATGCAATGGACTCATCATCACTGCCTCAAAACACAACATGTACAAAACTGTTGTGGGCCTCCTGAAAGGAGCCGTGCTTTTGCCAGACGGCTCCAGAGGGCTGAAAATATACCTGTGAAGCAACACTTAGCCCTGTTAACATTAAAGCAAATGCAGAGCAGGAATGACGTATTTATCTATTCATTTCTTCGGTGATGCCAGAAGTACATTTTACGAGACACCACTGCCAAAAGAAAATGACTTCTCCGTGCCAGCTTCTTCCTCTGTAAAATGTGGTAAAACTTTCCTCAAGATTTGATGCCATCACAATGTGTTTCCCTGCCAGCAGCACCAAGCATAAGAAAGAAGGGGTGCAAAATGGTCTGTGATATAAAAGCATTTAAATTAGAAACCACAATTTCCTTCCCACCACCATCTTCTGAGAACCAGAGGCAGAGACTTTTTGAGTCACAGCCCCTTTGTTGTGGGATGCCCTTCCAGGGGAATCTTTCTTGGCTCCCCCATCACTATTAACCTCTTGCTTCTTGGTGATATATAAACCTGCTTCCCTAAGAGAAGTACATTGTTGTTGTTTAGTAGTTTAGTTGTGTCTGACTCTTCGTGACCCCATGAACCAGAGCACGCCAGGCCCTCCTATCTTCCACTGCCTCCCATAGTTCTGACAATTTCATGTTGGTTGCTTCGCAGACACTGTCCAGCCATCTCATCCTCTGTCGTCCCCTTCTCCTCTTGCTGTCACACTTTCCTAACATCAAGGTCTTTTCCAAGGAGTCTTCTCTTCTCATCAGATGGCCAAAATACTGGAGCCTCAGCTTCAGGATCTGTCCTTCCAGTGAGCACTCAGGGTTGATTTCCTCCGGAATGGATAGATTTGATCTCCTTGCAGTCCAGGGGACTCTCAGGAGCCTCCTCCAGCACCACAATTCAAAGGCATCTATTCTTCGGTGGTCTGCTTTCTTTATGGTCCAGCTCTCACTTCCATACGTCATGACAGGAAAAACCTTAGCTTTGACTATTCAGACTTTTGTTGGCAAGGTGATGTCTCTGCTTTTTAAAATGCTGTCAAGGTTTGTCATTGCTTTCCTCCCGAGTAGCAGGTGTCTTTTAATTTCGTGGCTGCTGTCTCCATCTGCAGTGATCATAGAGCCCAAGAAAGTAAAATCTGTCACTACCTCCATATCTTCCCCTTCAATCTCTGACTCTCTGACTTTCTCCATAATCCAGCGCATGTTAGCAATTTGGTCTCTAGTTCCTCTGCCCCTTCGGAATCCAGCTTGTACTTCTGGGAGTTCTCGGTCCACATACTGCTGAAGCCTACCTTGTAGGATTTTGAGCATAACCTTGCTAGCATGGGAAATGAGTGCAATTGTACAGTAGTTGGAGCATTCTTTGGCACTGCCTTTCTTTGGGATTGGGATGTAGACTGATCTTTTCCAATCCTCTGGCCACTGTTGAGTTTTCCAAACTTGCTGGCATATTGAATGTAGCACCTTAACAGCATCATCTTTTAAGATTTTATATAGTTCAACTGGAATGTCATCACCTCCACTGGACTTGTTGTTAGCCAGGCTTTCTAAGGCCCACTTGACTTCACTCTCCAGGATGTCTGGCTCAAGGTCAGCAACTATATTGTCTGGGTTGTCTGGGATATCCAAATCTTTCTGATATAATTCCTCTGTGTATTCTTGCCACCTGTTCTTGATTTCTTCTGCTTCTGTTAGGTCCCTCCCATTTTTGTCCTTTATCATGTCCATCTTTGCAGAAAATGTTCCTCTAATATCTCCAATTTTCCTGAACAGATCTCTGGTTTTTCCTTTTCTGTTATTTTCCTCTATGTCTTTGCACTGTTCATTTAAGAAGGCCTCATGTCTCTCCTTGTTATTCTTTGGAAGTCAGCATTCAATTTTCTGTAACTTTCCCTATCTCCCTTGCATTTTCTTTCCATTCTCTTCTCTGCTATTTGTAAGGCCTTGTTGGACAGCCACTTTGCTTTCTTGCATTTCCTTTTCTTTGGGATGGTTTTTGTTGCTGCCTCCTGTACAATGTTAGCAGCCTCCATCCATAATTCTTCAGGCACTCTGTCCACCAAATCTAGTTCCTTAAATCTGTTCTTCACTTCCACTGAGTATTCATAAGGGATTTGGTTTAGATTATACCTTAGCCAGTGTTTTTTCTGCCTTCTTCAGTTTAAGCTTGAGTTTTGCTATAAGAAGCTGATGATCAGAGCTCCAGGTCTCCGGCTGCAGAGAATATAATAAATCTGATGTCAGTATTGCCCATCTAGTGATGTCCATGTGTAGAGTCGCCTCTTGTGTTGTTGGAAAAAAGTGTTTGTGATTACCAGCTTGTTCTCTTGACAAAACTCTATTAGCTTTTGGCCTGCTTCATTTTGAACTCCAAGGCCAAACTTACCCGTTGTTTCTTTCAATTCTTGACTTCCTACTTTAGCATTCCAGTCCTCTATAATGAGAAGAACGTCTTTCTTTGGTGTCAGTTCTAGAAGGTGTTGTAAGTCTTCATAGAATTGGTCAATTTCACCCTATTCAGCATCAGTGGTTGGTGCATAAACTTGGATGACTGTGATTTTGAAAGGTCTGCCTTGGATTTGTATTGAAATCATTCTATCATTTTTGCAATTGTATCCCAGAACAGCTTTTCCTGCTCTTTTGTTGACTATGAAGGCTACTCCATTCCTTCTATGGGATTTTTGCCCACAATAGTAGATATGATAATCATCTGGGCTGAACTCGCCCATTCCTGACCGTTTTAGTTCACTGATGCCCAGGATGTCGATGTTTATTCTTGCCATCTCCTGTTTGACCACCTCCAGCTTCCCAAGGTTCATAGATCTTACATTCCAGGTTCCTATGCAGTATTTTTCTTTGCAGCATTGGACTTTCCTTTCACTTCCAGGCACATCCACAGCTGAGTTTCCTTTCGGCTTTGGCACAACCGCTTCATTAGCTCCGGAGCTACTTGTACTTGTCCTCCGCTCTTCCTCAGTAGCATGTTGGACGTCTTTCAACCTGCGGGGCCCATCTTCCAGCGTCATGTCTTTTAGCCTTTTGTTTCTGATCATGGGGCGTTCTTGGCAAAGATACTGGAGTGGCATTGCCATTTCCTACTCCAGGTGGATTGCATTTAGTTGGAACTCTCCACTATATCCTGTCCGTCTTGGGTGTCCCTGCACGGCATAGCTCATAGCTTCTCTGAGTTACTCAAGCCCCTTTGCCACGACAAGGCAGCAATCCATGAAGGGAAGTACAGCACCCAGTAATTCCAAATGATTAATCATTTGGTGAGGATGGCAACTGTGGTCCAAAATGCTAGTAAAAACCACACTGGGGAATCATTTCTTCTTGCTGCCATAATGGCTTCCTTATTTCTGGGGTTGGGGATGGAGTGGAGAGAAAGGGAAGATGAATTCTGGTTGTTTCACTTGGTTTTTAGCTACCTTGAATTTTCTTGTTCAAAAATTCATGTTTTTGAAATAAACATGATAATTCCAGCCTTTGGGCTCCTCTATATTAAGGAGAGGAAGATTTCAGCCAAGAGATGCAATCGTTTTCCTATCTCTTGCCTTTCCATTTTCATGTTAAAATGTGAATTTAGGTCAATTTAGGAGGGGGGAAATGTAATAATAAGCTATTTTAAAATCCATTGAATAAACGTAAGGATACTTTCATCTTGAATATGACAGTGTTCATCAGCAATGACAGGGAGAGTGACCTGGCCACCATTGGGGGCTAGAGCCAGAGCCAGAAATAGTTGTGCAAAGTGTCAAGGAAGTTGCAGAGTGAGGAGCTTCTCCAGGTTTCCCAAGTTCTCCAGTTTTAGTGGAACAAAGACTCGGACAACATAGTTCCCATCACCAAAGTCTATTTACAAACGGACAAGAACAAATAGACAAACTGGCAGCATCTCTCCGTCTGAATAAATGAACTCTCAGAGCAGTTGAGTTCAGGATAGCATAGACTCTCAGACTGAACCAAACTGTCCATGTATCCATCCATACATTAGCTTCTTGCATCATCTGCCTACACAGCATGATTCTTCATTTTTTCCTCATTAATTGCACCTGCTGTGCTTGACCTTTACCACACATCTATTTGTGTTAATAAATTCTAGCTGTATTGCAATATCAAAACCTCGACACAAAGCTCCTAAGAGGCTCTTCAAATTTTAATTACGACACATGAAAGAATGTGGCCACTGTTTTCCTTAGAAGAAAAAGAGATATGAGATATAAATGTATTTTTCACTCTGTTATGTAGAAATTGAGAAGATAGAGGCAATGTGCAAATTTACAGATACAATTTAAGTTTATGAGGAGTGGGAAAAGATGTTCTGCATAGTGCTGTATGATGTTGAATGATTCAAAACAGCTGATTGGGAGCCAAATCCAGATAATAAGCTATACTGACATCAATCATCAGTAGGGGATGGGGGAAGACATGATATTGTTGTCCTACACGAATTTGGTTACCTGTTCGCTTGCAATTACTCAAGGATCCCTACCTCACTCTTTTTGAGAAAAGGGGGGGGGGTTATATCTGCACTGATACAACCAAAATTAATAGTACCATCTCTAGACCATCCTTCTCCATCCTCATGCCCTCTATAGGTTTTGATACAGCTGCCATCTTATTCTGCTACAAAAGCCAAGGACGACGTTAGCTGGAGATCATGGGTGTTGTGGTCCAAAACATCAAGTTCAAGAAGGTTCTCAGTCTTAGATTCTCTAGTTTTTGGGACCTTCAGCTCCCAGAATCCTTGATCATTGGCCATACCGGCTAGGACTTTTGTGTTCTGAAGCCCCAAACATCTGGAGAACCGAAGCCTGAGAGCCACAGTTCTAAAAGATTAAACAGAAAATACTAATTGTAAAAAATCTAATTAATCCTAGCATAGGAGGAACCATGTCCTTTGATATCAGCTAAGCAACTTCTTGGTATGTGACATAAAATCATTTCCATATTATTCATTCTAAACGTAGGATGCATCTTGAAGCAACATTACAGGGAAAGACAAAAGCAGATCAGGTAAAGGGAGATGATTGTAATACACCATAGGGAATGTTGGCATAATGTTAACGTTTACATTAGCATGGGGATAAAGGTCATGCAATGAATTTGGATAATAGACAGTATTGTAGTTAGGACAGATGTAAAAACACTGCCTAGGGATTTTGACTGTTGGCTTTCTGGATAAGGTCAATTAAGTCACACAGGAGAAAAATGTATTAGTATTTTTTTTATTATTAAAGTATCAAAACATAAAACTTAATAGAAAACAAATTGCCTTGACTGCATTATTACACATTCAGAATAAGAATAGGTACAGAAACCCATGCAGTTCTCCCATTCAGTAGATCTCCCAACCAGCTTCACATCTGATACCTGACCATAAAGATGTCTGCTTGCACCCAGTTTAACAGGGTGGATGGGTGGGAATTCCACTATTTCCTGTCATACTTCCTGTAAGTGCAGGTGGACACAATGAAGCCGACTGGAATTCTCCCTGCAACAGTTCTATCAGAGTACAAGAATCTTCTTGGACCACCAGATGTTGATGTTTTCCACCTGCCATCACCTCTAACAACTTGACATAGTAGATGACAAGGGAGTTGTAGTAAAACAACATCTGAAGACCCATGGTTGGGAACCACTGCTCTGGACTTCAGTACATTGCTCCTCAAGCAATGCAATGATATACCATCATATGAACCAGCTTGAGGTATCTGCATACATACCACACACACACATACACACATATAAAAAGCAGCCTCAGCTGGACAAAGATTATCCATGACAAAAGTAGCGGTGCCATTTGGCATGCTAGTTAACAGCATGTGCTTCAAGCAGCAGCAGCCACAGCAGCATGACGCCTGCGTCATTTCAATAAGATATAGAAGAGCAATTAAAAAAAACTCTCAGAAAGAATTTTGCTATGAGCTTTAACAAAAGTCTGTCTGTATGATAATATCATACAATACAACAGTGTCACAGCCCATTTTATAATGTTTATTTGAGGGGGGTTGCTTTTGGAAGCCTGTAAAATATACATGAACAAAGCTGAGGGTACTTTGATACAACAGGCACCACCTCTAGGTATAGTATCTGGCTAGTGTTAACGGCCCCTTCTACCCCTGGACTAGGGCCTGAATCCCAAGCAGTCTTTCTACTCATAAAAAGTCTGATTCACAGCTCAGTGGAGCACCTCACAAACTCAACCCAAGAATGCTCTTCCACTGACAGAAAATTGTACATAATCATTAAAGCAGTGATAGGGTGACCAGTTACAAATGAAAAAAGAAAGACATGTCACCAAAAAAGTCAACCCTGCTCCCCAAAAATGACAAAGTAGAGCATAGATTCAAGTAAAGGGACGTGGTGGCGCTGCGGGTTAAACTGCTGAAGCCTCTGTGCTGCAAGGTCAGAAGACCAGCAGTCGTAAGATCGAATCCACACAATGGAGTGGGCTCCCCGTCGCTTGTCCCAGCTACTGCCAACCTAACAGTTTGAAAGCATGTAAAAATGCGAGTAGATAAATAGGTACCACCTCAGTGGGAAGGTAACAGCATTCCGTGTCTAGTTGCGCTGGCCACGTGACCACAGAAACTGTCTTCGGACAAACACTAGCTCAATGGCTTGGAAACGGGGATGAGCACTGCACCCTAGAGTTGGACACAACTGGACTAAATGTCAAGGGGAACCTTTACCTTAGAGCATAAATTCAAATAAAATGTGAATACTGTATGCTCCATTAGATGCAAACCTAGAAGCACATCTCTCTTCAGTAGGCAGTATTTACAACAGGTGACCCATGTGCCCGCTTAGCCTAATACCCAGGAACTATCCAGCTCTTCTTTCTCAAGGTTCTTCACCTTTAAAATGGACCTGGATGGAATAATCCTTCAAGGAGAGGACTCTCCTTTGTAAAAGACAATAGATGGTCATCCTAGCAATAGATGTGATCCATTAGAACACCATGAAAACTCCTGCTAATGTCTACAGAACAGTGCCAGCTCCTACTTTCCTTCCATGGAGAGTTCCTTGAATCCAATCAGTCATATTCACAAGAAAAGGCAGTTGTGATGGACTCAGTGATAGAAACCCAATCCACATTCTTTCAAGAAAGTTATTACCAGCAAATTGCACATCTCATAACAAATAATCTCCCCTCCATCATTTTAAATTGCACAATGAACACCACGGCCATCAAGAAGGAGTCCAAGATGACACGAGGACAAGTTTACACAAGTGGCAAAGTGGATTTACTTTGCAGGAAGAAAAATCACTCTCACACGAGACAGAAATTGGCCCATTTCCTTCCATTTTAGTTACATTGATTCTACATTGGAAACACATATTGGACATTAGAATATATCCAGATTTGTTGAAAGCTTATTCAGTTGTTCTGTTGCAGAATGTAAAAAATCAAAAAAAGATAAAACAGGCAGCAGGCTCAAAGGTACTAGTCAGAAACTAAGAGTCTGAATTTCAGATGCTACTTTTGTAAGTTTTGTGGATATGTGGAAGTGTGTGTGTTTTAAAACAATGCAGAATGGTTGGCTCAAGGATTTTGCTCTGTGCCTTCCTCTGCTTGCTGCATTCATTGTTTTGCTATATAGTTCAGCAAATACATTCCCATGTAATAAAATAAAAACACTGTATAATAACACTGAAAAAAAGCTAGGCACAAGTGGGGGGAATTCTTCTTCAATTCCAAATTGGTATATAGAAATCCAATGTATCAGAATAAAAATATTGAGCCACCTTCTTCAGATTTTATAGTTAAGTGTTCTAATCCTGAGTGGTGTTAGCTGAAACATAGGTGGGAGGATGGACCAGAGGAGCTTTTCATTAACACGGAGCTAGAGTAATAAATAAATATATTTTAACTTTCTAGAGTTTGAAATCTGAAATTTCAACTTTTCAAAATTCTGCCAGCTTCAGATTAACTCCTGATTTAATTTTTTTTTTCAAGGTGCATTTTTAAAGTGCAAAACATACAAACTAAAAAAGATCATTTCTTAAATCAGTGGTTTGTCACACTGAAGCATTGATTATGAATATAGCATTTAATACCAGCTGTAGCAACCTACATGCATTTTTCAGGATTAAGTTGTCCATTCTCTTTATTCTCTCTGTTTAGGGATATTGATGATATTTGTACAGGAATGTCTGCATTCCAGTTCTTACACCTTAAATGCGAGAAGTACCCAGCAGGTTTATTGGCTGAGAAGGCATTGCTATCTGAAATCCCCTACCTCCACAAGATACAATCTAATTACCCTTAACATCATGATGATTAGAGGGTTCTGAAAGATTGCTCTGATACTAGTGGCCAAAGCTGTAGGGGCCTTGCCTCACACTGTAGCACAGCTGGAAAGGTTATCTATACAGAGATATCTATATGTCAGCCTTCTTTAATCTAGCATCCTAGGTTTGATGTCAAGTGTAGTTCATTGCATTTGCAAAGCCCCTTGCTAGGGAAGGTAGTTATCAGGAATAAGAAAGGGATCCTAGCTGAATGTCAGAGCATATACAGTACTGTGCTTGAATGCTAAAGACCCCAGATTTAATGTCAACTTAAAGAAGAATGGGAAACAGCAGGTCTGGATCAAGTGCATAGATTGCAAGGTTCAGAACAGGATGTATGTAATGCATAATTCTCTGGCTGACAAGCTAACAGACACAATGGTCAGGGATGTTTTAGGCATTAGAAGTCTGGACTTGGTACATGGATTAAGACCATTTACCTATGGCAGTCTTTTCCACCTCTATGATTCTACCAGCCAACAGAACCAACAGCACTTTAACAGAAGGTTAATGTGAAGACTAGCATTGACTCTATCCAACTAAATAAAAGTGCTGATGTCCCTTTTTTTAAAAACAACAACAACACTTAACAGTAAGGAATACCCATACTAGTTTTCAATGGGGCTCCTATGCCTTTAAGCAGATTTAGTGTGTATGGGAGACACAGGAACAGGCCGAGATGACCAACAAGACTCCCAGAATCATAGATGGGTGCCCTGCCTACTCTATAATTCAGTGATTTCATGATTCAGAAATTAATATACCAGAGAAGCTATGTCTCTTCCCAGTCTTATGGTGCCATCAGACACCATAACGATATAGTTCACATTTTAGACCGTTCATGGCACGTTCCAATGGGAGTTATTTTCCAGTGACCAGATGATGTTCAGGAAATCATGAACTGGCCCGGCCTTGCTCTGTGCCCAAGTTGGACCTTTTTGGTTCAGTGGCAGGGGTCTTTTGTTTTGTTTTGTTTTGAGCTGGACTGTAGTGATTCCTGTATGTGCAGAAGGATCACTTTAAGGCAGATTGCATCTAGAGAAGCGACCCTTCCCAGCATGATCAAACAAAATCCTATATTGCCATCTGATTGCAGCCTAAATCTAACAGCCAAACCGACTACATGTACTGTAGTTGACTTTCTGTGCAATTATCCAAAAACAAACAAACAAACAAAAAACCACCAAAAGGTATCTCCCTTTTACACTAGTAAGAAGCTAACAGACTGCCTTGCTGACTTGATAATCTCCTTCCCTAGTAAAGTTATGAAGTTAGTCATTGGCCAATTCTGTGTATATATGACAACACATATACAGTAATTAATATCAGTAAATGCACAGCCACAATGGTTTCTTGCTCAGAAAAATAGTGATGCCAAGGAACTATTTGCAAGCTGAGGGTCGGAGATATGCCAAACCACAAACCAAAGAGCGCCTTGAATTTCACGTCTCTGTTGGTCATGTCCTTGGTTTGTACACTGTAAGGTTCCTTTGAATACTGCACATATGACTCATGACTTGGGTTCTCAAAGGGGGAATACCCCTTATTAAAAGAAACCTGTGGAAAGGCATACCATCTTCATTTGGTAAATTCAGACGTGGTTCAATAAACGTTTCCGCAAGGAACTAATGCCTGCCGTATCATCCTCCAACTCGCCGGTAACATGAGTCATCAAAAAACCCACGGAAGGGTTTCTGTGGAAAACAGCAATAATAAAAAAGCCAAGCATGGCGCTCAGTTGAGAACATTGCACTAGGTTGTAGAAACATTGTAATTCCCCCTGTTATTGTGCAATGCCTTTCAGAACTGCAGGCAGCATCCTGAAAGTTGCAAACCTCTCTCTTTTTTTGAAAGTACAAGGTTCAACAGAGAGAAACAACACTACTCCATCTACACTTCCTCTCCAGCTCAAAGATGAGCAGGACTCTCGTACAGCCTGATAGTCCATTGGATGTGTGTCTCTTTCCAAATCCTAGTATTCTACCAGAAATAACTCAAGTGCAAGAACTGGATGCCAACAGGGCTTAACAAGTCTTTAGCAGTCATGAGTACAACTTCTAGGAATAGCAACTATGGCAGATACTTAAACATGAAGCAGAGGCAGTGGCCTCTCTTCAACTCCGTTGAGTCTTTTCAGGAGTGAGAATCACAGCAAAGCTAACACAGTCTCTTCCTCTTCCTCTTCTTCGCAACATGTCACCTCCTCTGCCTTGTCGTGACTAACAGGAGGCCACAAATACCAAGATAGCTTCTCTATGGCTTCTGGCGTAGGGTGCTATGTTTGCGGGGGAGGGGTTCATTTGCTGATGTTTATCGGCCTGCGCTATCGAACATTATCTGCTCACTGTCACTTAGCCTTGCAAGGTTCCTTCTTTGATTTGTTGAATAAAGAGATTCCTCTCATCTTCTGGCGTCCGACCATTCTGGGCTCGGACGATACATGTAGGCCTGTGGAGGTTCAGCATGTAGATCAAGTGCTGTTTCTCATTCTTCAGCTCCTCGATCTGCGCCTTCAGGTCTGCATTGATTGTTTCCAGTTTTTCTGATTCCTGGTTATAGCAAAAGAATGCAAATTGTAAATTGGGTGAAATTCATGTTATCCAAACATTTGCCTGATTCTTTTCCTAATTATCAAACTTATCCATTATTCATGGGTTTTGATGATTTCCCCCCAGTAGATTTTTATTATTTCTATGTTCTATTATTGTACATTATTTTGTTCATTTTCATTGTAAATCACTTTGGGATGATAGAAGCATCTGTTACATCAGCTTCACTGGCTGCTGAACTGTTTCTGGGCACAACTCTTAAGTTCTGGTTTTAACTTATAAAGTTGTAAATAGCTTAGGTCCCACACTCTAGAACTCCCTCCCACAGGAGTCCACACTGGCCCCATCTTTGCTGACCTCCCGGAAGCAGATAAAGACCTTTCTTTTCAGGCAGGCTTTTCCTTAGTGAATAATACCTCAGGGATAAATTTTGCTTATAAATCTTTGTGTGTTTTTTAATATTTTTATCTAACATTTTTAATATAGTATTATTAAATATTCTTTAATATTTAAATAATTCACTATTTTAAACTTTTAATATTGTGTTTTTATTGATGGAAACCACCTTGATAACTTTTTAAGGAGAAAGGTGAGGTAAAAATATTTTAAATACATAAAAAAAGCTGGATGGAAATGTTCAGAAATGAATATTAACCAGGTATTTCTGGACCTGAAAGACAGGAGGAAGGAAAGAGGGAGAGAGGCATTCAGGATTCACCCTACCTATTCCTCAGGCATTTGATTTGATAATTTTCTTTTCATGCAAATTTGCTATTGTCATTATATATTGTAGCAATGTTAATTTAACACTTACAATACATTTACTGTATATCCAACTGAATTATACAGAGAGATTTTGCTTTAATACAAAAGGACAGCAAAAGTGAATTTTACAAGAATTAGCTTCAATCATTAATCACCAGTCAATCATAGAACAAAAGGACCATCAAGTTATAATTCTGAGATGTAATGATTCTCTGTGCAACCCTGAAAGATCTACTGTACTTCCTTTTCCATTTCTGATTGATTACGATTCTTATTCACTTCCTGGTCATCTTCCAACCTTTGTCATGCCCTCAGCCTCAAACCCCTTCCCTCCATGCAGCCCAGATTATTTAAATATCCGAAATAACCAAAGCTTTTTCAGAACAATCATCCAGCCACTGTGGTCAGCAGGAATCAAAAAATTAATATTCCCAAGCGCTGTTGCACTGTCCAGATGTGCAATGTTCCTGTTCCAATCTCTGACGTGGTTTCCCCTATTGTCCCGCATCCCCTTTTAAACCCCGCCCCCCAGGGACTTTCTACCCATATTTTCCCAATGTATTTCTTCCATTGCTCCAGCTCAGCAACTCCCCTCCTAAATTTAGACATAGAAAGTTACTTCTATCAGATATTATTAGAATTCAAAGATTCAACTAGGTCTGCAGTCCACTTTTGAGCATATCTCTGTGTGTATGTGTGAGAGTGGATGAGTGAATTTCCCCCCCTTTCCTAGTAATTTCTTGAAATTAGACCAAGCCGAAACACAAGAATGGCAATCTAAGGGCCAAAATCACATTGACATTTAGGCTTCAATAAGTGAAGTGGTGGATGGATCCAGTACCTTGTTCATGAGTTGCAGTTTGCTGCTAAGACTTAGGCAGCTTTCCTTAGGTAAAGGTGAGTTGTCAATAAGATTCTAGCCAATGAAAACTGGACCCGCTTCTTAGGTCTCACTGAAAGTCAAAAGCTATACCTGCTTTAACCATCATTAACACAGAGAAGAACAGGAGCAGTATTCAGTAGCTTGGCCCTAGCTCTACTTTATGATCAGTTCAGATCAGAAAAGTTCAAAGCCACTTGTCAGGGTAATTCTAACTGAAGGGCCTCTTTATCCACTATCTTGTCTTCCTTGTCCAAATACCGATGAAAAGAACTCCATAAACTTACTTTCTGCAGACATTCAGTTTTTTCCTTCTTTTTATTCCGACATTTTGCTGCAGCAATCTTGTTTCTTTCCCTCCGTCGTCTTTTCCTCTCGTCTTCCACCGGTGCAGACTAGCAAAACGCAAACAGGTGAAGGCAGTCATCAGCAAAAGGCAGAAGCTTTGTCACTATGCCACCTACCAATATGACAACTAATGATACAATGATCCTTGCCTAGACTTCTGAACAATTAACAAAACTATTCACCAGTCAACTATCAACTCAGCATTATACAAGGCATGTTGCTAGATGGAAGCTATCTGGCATATTTCACACACAGCTCAAAACACTGCATTTTAAAAGGAGTTTGTTATGATGCTTGTTACCTCAGGCAGGTATCATCATTGCTCTGATCATGCAAGTAATTCATTGGCTGAAATCCTGTTGTCTGGCACAGAAAGTCACAACTAGAGTACAGGCATTGAATCGATGGAGTTTATAGAGTTGACTACTCTAGTTGCAATGTACTATGCTAACCAAAAGGATTTCAGGCATTGTGTTGCATTTTATTAATGCATATTTATCTGGCTTAACACTACCCACACTTAGGCTACAACCCTATGCCTACTGGATACACAACAGTTTCCTACATTTAGTAAAGCTTAGCACATTCATCAAGATGAAGGGACATGATAGTCACGTTTAAATATTTGAAAGGATGTCATATTGAAGAGGGGGCAGGTTTATTTTCCAGGGCTCCAGAGACTAGGACATGGAGCGATGGTTTCAAACTACAGGAAAAGAGATTCCATCTGAACATTAGGAAGAACTTCCTGACAGTCAGAGCTGTTCAGCAGTGGAATAGGCTGCCTCGAACGTTGATGGAGTCTCCTTTTTCGGAGGTTTTTAAGCAGAGGCTGGATAGCCATCTGTTGGGAGTACTTTGATGGATGTTCCAGCATGGTGGGAGGTTGGACTGGATGGCCTCAGTGGTTTCTTCCCACTCTATGACTCTAAGATTGTTTCCAAGAGACTATGCTGTATAGGCTCTATTAACTGTTATAACACTAGACCATTGGCCATCTGGCCATTCTAGATGGGAAATTATGCCCCCAAACATCTGCAGTGCACACTTGCCTTTCCCTGGATACCATTACTGAACACAGAAGTGTTTCTTTTATTTTTGCTTTCTTTTAAAGAGAAGTACCTCTGCTTTTAAAATGGATATTTCACTGGGCCGATTGGAAACCACAACCGTGTCCAGCGTGGAGGGCATCCTGTGGGACAGGCACTTATTCTGAATGGCAAATCTTAACTCTTCTTTCACCAGTGGAGTGAGATTTGTGAAGTCTTCAAAAATCAGTGAGCCTGGAGGGGACAAGCATGGAACGATGGCAGATGCGCTGACTTCGGAAGCAGACACCTGGCCCGGGTGCTGGAGCATCATTTTGCTGAAAGAAAAGGGAGGGTCAGAATCAGTCTTTCTGGTAACAAGGCAAACATATCTGTGCAAAACACAGTTTATTCTCAGCTGACACCTAATTCATAAAATGCAACATGGAATTATGGGAATCATACCGATAGGAGAGTTATACACATAAACGTGGAAAGAGTCATTAAATGCAACTAGGAATGACCATTTATACAGAGGTATTTCTTGTTTGTTCTAATGTGAGCCAGTATTACCTTCTAGTATTTATGGCTATCCGATTTATGACCAAGTACTCATGAAGTGTGAAAAACAGTACATTGAAAGAAATGATGCAAAGTGTTGTGGCTAGTTCAGTTATCTGGCTGTGGAGTCAGAGGTTGGGAGCTTGATTCTCCACGGAGCCTCCTTGACAGGGGCTAGATTCAGTGATCCATAGAGCTCTGCAGCTCTAAGACTATTAAAGTTGCATCACATTTTATGCCACTATCCCACCACAATTTGAACTGTGCCACCTGCATTGATTAAGTCATCTTCCAATAATGCTAAGGATCAGCAACAGAAATGGTCACATGCTTAGGTTGCTCGCAAATATCAAGCGTAGTATATATGTGTCCCAACGCTCAAGAAGGTTATCATTCAGAAGTAACAAGATTATTTTGCTCACAACTGTCCCACCATGTGAATCTTTGATGAGTGCCATCTCTTTTCATGGGATTATGTTGCGCTTTTTACATCCACACAACACATGGCGTTCAGTGTACTTTCTCATATTGTCACACTGAAATCAGCCCACTCCTTCAATCTCTGTTGAGGAGATCACAAATGTTGTGTTCAGACGAATGCAGCATTGCCTTACGTAGATCACAGGAAATTCCATTTTATTAAAAGAAGCAATAAAAGTCTGCAAAACGTCATTAGTGCAAATCTACAGTTAGCTTCACAGAGATAAACCAGTTACTTCCTTTGGGCATCCACAGATCAAAGTGAAGCTATTACGTTGTCATACTAGACTTCACATATATTATATTTTTTTTGTAATCACAGCTCCAGGTGGTGGTGAAAAGTCAGACAAGTCTAATTATGATCAGCCACACCAGCATAAATAACATATTTTTACACTGCTGCATTTGAGAGTGTAAATTTTACTTTTAAAAAATTCCATTTTATTATGCCCTTGTTCTATGGTAAGAATAATTGAAACTGTTCTAGTGCTACAAAACTTTATAGCTGCCTTATCGCTCCAGAATGTAAAAGAAAATACTTGGAGGAGGAATTACTATGCAACGTACATATAACTTGTCATGTTTGTTACTCATATGAACATTTTTGCTATATTCATCCAAAAATATGCACACCATAATATATGAACACATGGGAAACTCAGGGCCAATCACGTCTGCAAAATGCAAATATAGGGCAATCTATACAGAACCTTTATATTAAATTCTCCAGAGAGGGATTTTCCAGGTAAGAATTTTAGAGGTGAAAAGCCATTGGTTATCAGACAGAAGATTGCCTGGAACTGTTCTTTCTGTAGATCTTGAGAAACTTGAGTACTTTTGCTTAGAAACCCCCTAACTCATGAGTTGCAGCTCAATACGCTGATATCTTTTAATTCTTTCAAAGAACAGAAGATATTCCACTCTAGCCAACACAAAGGCCTCTGGTTTTTAAGTTTATCATTTACCTTTAGCACAAATTTACAAGAGATAGCTGCGTGCATTAACCACCACCTCAAAATAATTCCCTAATTCTACATGGGGAACCCAGTTTAATCCATTTAATTTTTAAGTGGATTAAACTGCTTTCATAGCCTGAAGGGCTAGGAACTTGCTCTTTTAAAAAGTCCTGAGAAAGTTGGGATTGTCAGGATGCTGATATTTATGGATAGTTAATCTAAAGTTTGGGGAAGTTACCCTTTGGGACTATGGATCCAAGAATCCATGAGTCAGCATGGTCGTTGTGTGAATTCTATGAGTCCTAGCCAAAAGGTAACTGGTAATTATGTTAGCGCAAATCATAATGACTTAGTTTTAATACACTTGTTCATTATGGCTTCTTTATTAATATACACCATTTCTGCTCAGGCCTGTAATTTTCCTTGACAAATTAGATGCAGAGAAGGCAGATACTGTACATAGGCACTATTTAAGCCATGGTCCAGAGGCATCCCATGCCAATTCAGGAAATCCCATGGCCCATGCTGGCACCAACGCTGGCATCAACACAAAATTCTAAGAGCTGGAGGAATGATCAAGACTTCATTACACCAGAGAAACAGCTGAGAATGCTGGCAGCCAGATCAGCACTTTGAAGAGAAGAAATACAGCTTTGAGCCATAGCAACACTTTCCCAAGAACAGCATTGCTACTGATACCCATTTTCAACCCTGTTTCAGAGGCCTGACTCCATAGGCTTTTCCCTCCACCACTGAGCAACCATCATGAGATGTAGAACATCTTCCACATCTGGGTATAGAACTCCCAAAACTTGCCCCTTGCATGTTGATGCATTCCCATGAGTGCAATTTGACTCAATGTCTCATTGCTACTTTGCCCTCTCTCTTCTGATGAGATGAGAATGTTTGACCTTTCTTGTGAGGGACTAGATCCAGGGATAATGATTGCCCACTAGTTATCTAAGAAATCTTCATAACTTAATAAGCAGGAGTAGTATACTAGTTTTCTCCTACCTAAGCTCAATGCTTTCCATAGTATCCACCACAGTTTATCCATTGGTCTTCACAAATTTCAGTGGTCCTGTGTTTTACTGTCTGTTTGTTGGGCGATTCTAGGAGTTGTATTCCAGAACCTCCATTTTCTAAGCTCTTCTCCAACTATGTTGGTCCATAGCCAAGAAATGCAAAGTGCCCTAGCCCTCTTCAAGGCAATTCAGCAGAAGGATGCTGAATACCTTAGAATCTCCAGACACTTCAGCTTGTTCGGTGAATGATGCAAGATGGCTGCAATGCCATGCATTTACATATGATCAGTTAGTGGCACGCCTACAGCAACAAACAGCATGACAGAGAGCCAAGTAGCAGTCAGTAACTCTCACTGAAAAGATCTGACAAAGCTTCCTAATGTTGTATCCGCGAAGGCTTTAACTGTCGGGATCTAACTTTGCTACTCCTGTCCTCTGAAGGCGCCGGCCACAGAGACTGGTGAAACATTAGGAAGAACATGGCCAAAGAGTCCGAAAAACCCACAACAACCTTCCTAATGTTGCTTTCAGTGGCTAAGACTCTAATCAGGGCAGGAGCCCCAGTAAAACTCTCCTCCCCATAATGAAGAATGCGTGTTACAAATCAAAAAGCCATTGCTACAAAAACTGAGCTACGCTTATATGTAAGGAAATAGCTCAAGTATATGAACATTGGCTATTTATCATCATCATCTGTTCAGCACTTAACATGTAATTTCAACTAAAAAAAAACCCTCATCCGTCCAGACCAGTATGGTCAGCTACAGCATTCCTCAAGCTGGTATATTCCAAATGTATCAGGCCACAACTCCCAATGACCATCCCAGCTGGGGGATGATGGGGTTTGTAGTCCTATTAATCCAGAGGGCTAGTTGAGGTCTACTTGGACTGGCAGCAGCTGTTTAAGGTGCCAAATAAGCCAACCCTCCCCAGTCCAGCTGCCTCAGGCTTTTCAGTTAGAAACTGTATGTCGAAGAATACATGGCTGCATTGTGACTGTCTGTCCATCTCCTTCATCCATTTTTTACACGTTTACTGGAGGACTGCCTGCTGGTTATAGTAGTATTCTGAGCAACAGGAGATAAATTAGTTTGCAGTTCTTTCAAGCTGGGCTAATTTGCCCACATACAGTAAAACTAGGGTAAAATTGAACTTCTTCAGAGGCCAACCCACCTAAATATGCCTGATGCACACCAGCAAACATTCATAGGCAAAATAAGTTCTTCCCCACATTCTCTGGGCCTGCATTTTATAATTATCCTCTAATAACCCCATACAGAAGAAGCCCAAGAAGTGGGTAAAATGTTGCACTAGGATTCAAAATCCTAAGCACAAATCTCCCTTTGAATCTCATTAGGGTGTGGCAGTGGTAAACCACTTCTTGAGCATCTTCCACAATTCAAAAATCAATTGTCATGGAGTGGTGGCTAGCTGTTGGACAGAAAGAAAAGAGACTGGAGTATTCTGAAAGAAATCATGACCATTTGGCATTCAGAGCAGGAGACTCTGTGTTGCAACATGTTATTGCAGATACTAATTGTGTTACATTTTAACATTCATGGCTCACATTTCTTATTGTGACCCACAAAACTATTACTCCTGAAAACACTCTCAAAGGCTAAAGCTAGGCCTGGGGATGAGTCAGAAACCACACTCTTCAAAAAGTTGGCTCACTTTCAGTATAACTTTTTTTTGGCATTAAGAGCTTCACCTTTGACTTTAAAATAGAGCAGGCCGACCTGACCCTTCCCTATGTCTTTCTCTTCAATTCTTTCCCTTTTCAAAAATCTAACACCAAAGGTCATTTGGGTCTGATAAACTGACTTCCATGGGCATTTTCTTTGAAAATGTTCTCCTCTTTCCTGCTGATGCAACTGTGTTAAACCACAGAAGTTTAAACTCCCACAGCTTGAAAAGTCATTCAGGTTGGGAACCAACTTGAACTGAACTTCACCTTTCAGGATTCCTAAACCTGCCATAAGGTGCTTTCAAAATGGCCAACTGCTGAAACTATTAAGAAACTAATAATGAATCTGAAACTACCCTCCGTCATCCATTTCCCAAAGTTTGCCCAATCAAGCTGGGCTAAAAATTGTTTATTCCAGGGTCTGGAAAAGACTACAACACCCAGCATGGCTTTTGCTGGGGGATTTGGGGAGTTGTTGTCCAAACAAGTTAACATTTCCAGGGCTGTGTTTTATCTACTGCTTTTACTTACTTATTAGATGTGAAAGAGCTAATTCAGTAATACTCCTTCCTAATAATTTCTTTGGATTGGATCCAGCCTTTATCAGAACAGATTTACTAAACTCAGAGAGACTTCAGTTCAATCATGACTTCATTAATTTCATTAGGATTACTCTAAGTATGATTAAACCGTGCTTTGCTCTGTACAAAGGTGTTATGATCCATGCAGACTCACACTGATATTAAATTGCTAAAGTGCTATAATACTGCCCTTTTTTCTTTGTTAACTTGTTCCTCGCAGTTTCTCTTGTTTCCTACATCCAATAATATCTAAGGGAATTGGT
Source organism: Pogona vitticeps (assembly GCF_051106095.1). Classification (NCBI taxonomy): domain Eukaryota; kingdom Metazoa; phylum Chordata; class Lepidosauria; order Squamata; family Agamidae; genus Pogona; species Pogona vitticeps. The sequence goes on along the minus strand of NC_135783.1, from coordinate 29,304,608 downwards.
CTGCAATGCTATATGCAAAGAGAAAATCTACAGAAGTCAGGGGAAGCTACCTCTGTGTAAACGTGCTACAGAGCATTGAGCTTTGTATGTGTGTGTGTTGTGAGAAATATATTACTACTACTACTAAACTATCCTAGAAACAAATTTACAATAGTAGGAATATTACTATTGTAATATTAATAATATTACTATTGTAATATTACTAATATTATGACATTCCATTTAAGATTTACTACCAAGGAGGATGTAAATGTTCTCCCTCCCTTCACACAGAAGATCCTTCATTTAAAAACAAGCCATTCCTTGTTAGCCAATATTCATCTTCATTTATTATGTATCTCTGGTTAACAGCCCGGAAAGCCACTGAAGTCTCACACACCCCAAAGTCCCAAACACCATCTGCAAGTGCCAGAGTCCTGAAATAGCCCGATCGATCTCTTGTAAGCCGATCCTGTATTAAACCACTTGTATTTCTAAAACAGCTGCCCTGCTTTATCTACCGCTAGATACAGGAAAGTAAAACGTGATCTAGGGGTAAGATCTCCCGGTGTCATGCGCAGTAAATCGCCAAGGATTTCTGACCTCCACCGCTTTATCAAAGTGTCAACATGACTTCCCCTCCCTCTTCTTGAATTCCCCCTCCCCGAAAATTAGGCTGCTGAAATGGGAAGGGGATAGATTGTAGTGAACCGGAGTGGACGTTTATGCAGCCGTGTCCCATGAAATCGATTCAATTCTGATACGCAAAACCAGTTTCTGGACCCCGAAATCCTTAATCCTAAGTGTGTGTCTTTTGTACCTGAATCTCAAGCTAAAATAAGCAAATACAGTCGATTCGAGTCCCCTTCCAAGTCGGAGCGCTCCCGCTTTTGCTGCCTGAGTGAGAAAACCGAACTGCCGGTCCGCTTCGCAAGCATCCTACCAAGCGCCGGAGGGAGCCTCTCCTTTCCCCACTGCGCCCCCCACCGGTAGCCGGCGGGATCGCTCTTCTCGGGTGAAGGGGGCGAAAAGTTAAACTTTTGCGTCTTTTCCGCCAACTCGCCCCATTCCACAACTTACGGTAAGTGATATAACCATTTGATTCTTATCACCGACCGAGAAGTTTTCGATAGAGCTGTGGAAAATGACAGCGATAGCGATGAGCTGAAGATGAATCGCAAACAGAACTGCTCTACACGGCGGGGTTTTTGTTTTGTTTGTTTGCAGTGCCAGTGATAAGGATCTGCAGCTTTCACAACGCAACCGCTTCTCACTTTCTCTTTCTTTTGGGGCAGGGGGAAAGGTTCCCCGTCCCCTCTCCCAAGAGACCGCGCGCGATCGGCGACCGCCAAAGCAACAAGACGGCAACCGCAACCACTTTCCTCGCCGAGGAAGACACGGAGCGGCGGGATCTAGCGCTGAGGTGGGTTCGCTCAGCGATCGCCGCTCAGAACAGCTTTCGGATGAATGGACTTTTACTTTCAGTTAGATGTTGTGTATGCGTGTGTGTGTTGCGGGGAGGCGTACAGTTTGAATTAGGCTCTCGCCAGACTCCCGGTTACGAGCCGAAATCCATTCACTATCTTCGGAACAGAAACTTTCCCGCCCCACCCCAAAAAGAAGACCACATTCCGAACACGGCCGAAGAGCCCGAAAAACCCACAACAGCCCGAAGACCGAATGGCTCGTTTTCGGAGACGGCGAGGGCAGAAGAGGTGGAAAAACCGGCACGCCCTTACCTAGAGACGCGTCGCTCGAGTCTGAAATCCAACTGGTCGAGCAGACTCCTTGGATCAACTGCTGAATGGTAAACCAACAGGGACGGACATCCCATTGGGTCTACTCTTAGTCGAGGGTCGCAACCGGATTTAGCCCACTTTTCCGCGCCGCGCATCCTGGGGACCCCTTTCCCCCGACCCAGACTCTCTCTCTCTCTCTCTCTCTCTCTCTCACACACACACACACACACACACACACACACACACACAGACACGGGCGTCCGGCTGCCTTACCTGATCCTTCCTTCTTGTCCCACTCTGTTCTGAGTTTCTTTCGTTCTTTCCAGTGTTTGGAAAGCGGGAACGCGACACCGACCAAACGCACACCGGGGGGAAAACCTCCCCGACACAAAGAGAGTTTTGAGAGGCAAAAGTTCAAAATGATGGAGAAGAGGGATCTTCGTCCCGACGATCTCGGGAAAGCCGGACGGGGCTCGTCGCTCTCCGGAGTTGACTTGGCGCGGCGACGGCGAGCGCCGGAGCAACCTGGCCAGGCGCGCGTCTTCGAACCTCTGGCTCCCGGCACGGTTGCATCACCCCCTTTATATAGCCCGGCGGGCAGCGTTGCTATTTGCCCTGGCCGCGAGTCCGGGGCTGATGTCATGCCACTTAATAGCTTCTTCCGCGCGCGAAAAGGGTAGGCGGCAGGGGCGTGGCCAGGGCTTCTCCGGGGGCGGAGCGGCGGGGTGATGCAAGGCTTCCCCGGGTTCGGCGCGGGGCCGGGGCCGCGCGTGCGCGCAGCTCACGTTCCATCCAGAAGCCGGCGGGGCGCGCGTGCGCGGGTTCGCTCGGCCGGCTGCCTGCCTGCCTCGCTGGCGAGCTTGGGCTGGCGGCCAGATGTGAGCTCCCTTGGAGGCGGCGGCGGCGGCATGGCCTCTCGCTGAGCCAATGGTGCCCAAGCCAGCGCATGACTCCAGATCCCTGGCATCCCGCGGGCCAAGCCCTTGCCGAGCCGGCGGGTGGAGGTGCTGGCCACGGGCAAAAGAAAAGGAAAAAAAAAGGGGGGGGGAATCGCTTCGGGTTTATTTTACAAGAGTTTGTTCTTCATCGGAGAACAAGGGCGGGAGTTCCTTGGGGGGGTGCTTTGCCACTTCGTTTTAAAAGGCGCGCGGGGGGGCAGATCGTGGGTGCCCCGTCCTCTTTGGGGGACTCGATGCGGGTAGATCGAAACGATCGGAGGCAGATGCCGAGCTCCCTCACTCTGCCCCGCACTCAGCACAGTCTATCTGCTGGCCAGGACACCCGGCAGCGTCTCCACGTAAAGATCCATCAGACTTGGAAACATTACTCCTTTTTCAGAAGGCAGCTCCTATGATTTTCCCCAGTCGACAAGGACCACGGCTTGCCTCTGATCCTTCCCCCTCTTTCTGCCCGCACGTTTCGGGCTCATCAAGGACACGACACATGTTTTCTTTTTACGTCACGCCCGTGAAAAAAGGAGACCCCCCCCCGTGCCTTCCCACGGCTAGAAGAAAAAAAAGGAAACGAGAGAAAAACAAACCGACCACAGGAAACCCAACGCAACCCACCTTTTGCTCCTCCAAAATTCTGCTCGATTCCTTTCCGGCTCGCTTATTTTTTTTTATTTTATTTTGCCAGATTGCAGGCGCCTTTCTTCACCTCAGTCCAAATGCGCCAGTTTGCCACACACCCCATTTGCTCCCCAAAAGTTGACTCTCTTACGCGGCTCTGTTTCGCTACGGCAACTTGCGAAGAGAGCCGTAGAAGTTCTCTTGAAAGCAGCCGGGCTTTGCCTCCAGAGCCAACAAAACCCGCTTTTGAGGCGGGAATCCAGAGATGGGAGAGAACCCCGGGGTAACCTATGTTTCGATAGTACAGTGTGTTCCTTCCCCGAAGATCCCTCGAGGAGATCTCCGGAACCCCCCGATGCTTTATTTGACAGGGGGCTGGGTGGGATTCTCCTCCGATCCCCAGGCGCACAAGTAATACCCTTCCTCATTCCGCCTCGCCCCCCTTCCTCATTCCACCTGGAAAATACACCGGTTTGCCCCACCAGGCTGCCCGCAGGCGCCGGCTTTGACGCGCTTCCGTCCGGGCGCAAAGGAGAGCGCAGGCAGGACGGAGCGCGCTCCCGGCTGCCTCGCCTTCCCTCCTCGCCCCAGGGCAGAAGAAGACCGGGCGAGAGGAGCGCGGCACAGGCTTGGCCGCCCTTCTCCGCGTCTGCTTCAAGCCAGGTTTACTCCCGAGTAAGCCTGCTGAGCACCTTCGCCTTCAAACGCGAAGAACTGTCGCTGTTTCCCGACACTGTACGTGCCCTTGTGTATATATATCATTCTTATGAGGTGTTGGAGGTGTCGCGAATAAGGAGGCGCACAAAACAATTTTAAATGGAGCGGACAGGTATGGCCCCACCTGTTCCCAAGGCACTGGGATAAGAGATCGCTGGCTGATGGCCTCCGAAGTGAGCCCGTCTCAAGCTCGCGGAAGGTGTTGAGGAGTTTGCTTTTGTTTTAATTAGGAAGAAAACAACAACGACAACAACAACGCTGCTTGGTGCAAAAAAAAAAAAAAAAAAAAAAACCAAACACCCCACATACATAAAATTAAACATTTGATATCCAGAACTTGTTTTTGAAGATGTGAAATGGACAGTGAATGAAATGCCCTATAATGTAAAACTGGGGACATGAAGCGGTTGTCTTTGTTACTTTTTGTTGTTGTTGTTAAACGGCCAAGGGTGACAATTTTGTAATGGCTGAATGTAAATTACCCAGATGTGACAATAGATCCAGAGCTAAGTGCTGCCCTCTCCACCAGAAAACACATTTAGGCGGGATGCAGTCTCAGGTGAGGTTTAGAGCAGATCCATTGAAATTAGGGTTAGGATTACTAATTGGAACTAGCGTATATCCCATCGAATCCAGTTGATCTATGCTAAGCATGAGTAACTCCGGGTGTAGCCTGTTCAGTACAAGCAAGTTCTCTGAGGAAACTTGGGTTTATAGGATTACCTCCAATCGGTTAAAATCCAGGGCTACTGAATCCCATCATTTCTAGTTGCAGATTAGCTCGTGGTAGAGCTCCAGTGGAAATCTGCAGCTGGTTTCACGACTTGTGTTGAGAATTGTGTTGGCAAATTTGATTTACCTGAAATGACAGACTTGTTGGGGGAGTTTGAAAACAAGATGTTTCATGGGGCCAGAGTTCCTCTTCTTTGCATATAATCAACAAGAGAAACCCAGAGAGCAACTTGAATTATTATGGTTGGACTTGATTTACTGAAATAATCTCTTTCAACACCATAAGAATAGGACAGGTGATGTTTTGTATTCAACATATTTAAATGACAGTAGCAGGGCAGAGTTTGACGTGTGATTGTTAAAGGTTTGTTTTATAATAATAATAATTTTAGAGCTGCAGAGCTGGAAGGGACCCAACGGATCATTGAGTTCAGCCCCTGTCAAGGAGGCATGGTGGGGAACAGAACACCCAGCCTCTGGCTCTGCCTAAACCACTAAGCTATCCAGCAGTTTATTTATTATTATTTATTTTATTTTATTAGATTTATACCCCACCCATCTAGACCAAAGGTCTACTATTAGTTTAGCTTCTGTGTTACAAACAATGAATGTTTGTATGATGAATAACAAAATAATATTTTGTAAAATTTTTTTAAAAAAATTAAAGACGGTCGGTGACCTTCTTTCAGTATGCACCCTTAAATCCAGACTCCAGGGGACAGGGCACCCTCCATTGCAATCATCATGTAGTAATTCTATGAATTAATGGCCTCCAAAGGGTTTTCCAATTAACAGCCCTGCTCTGGTCTTGTGAATGAAAAGCTGTAACTGCCTTTACTGGGTCAAAATAAAAGTGCAGAAGCAGAGTTATAGATGAACGTTAAGAAAATAAAAATAACAACACAGAAGAGTCACATAACTTCCATTCTGACAGCAAGGAAATCCCAACTATTAAGGATTTCCTATGTTCTGGTTCAGTCATCGATGAAAATGTAGTCAAGAAACCAGAAGAACTGATAGTTTATTTATTTAAAATATTTCTATGCCAACTTTCTTCCCAAAACAACCTAAGGTGGCTTACATCACTAAAACAGTATTTAAAAGCTAAAACAGTAAGTATACAGTTAGGAAAGACCATCAAGTATAAGGGCATGTCGCAGCAGACCAAGGCCAAACCTATCCATATTATAGTACTGTATTCCCAAACTCAATTTACATAAAACCCATTCTGGCACCATATAATCTGCTACCCAAGGAGAAGAAAGTTTCAATCCCAATAATTATCTAATATCAAAGTATATGACTGGATCTTGATTATAGAGTGTGTTTCCACTAAAAATCACTTTTTAGCCATGCCTTCTATTCTCTGATGAGAATGTGAAATCTGCACTTTAGAATATATCTTTGAAGACTCTCAGACTGCACATTACAATATACACTGGATTTTAATATATACTGAATTTTAAAATGACTCTTCTGTTTTTCATCACTCTCCACTAATACCATTCACACATGCATACCCAGACAGAGGTTTCACCTCACAGTTTGTAAGATGATGTATGAGGGTAAAACTCCCCCTGCAACAAAGATCTACCTCCAGAGTTGTTCTAACAACAGCCTTGTGTGGCTTAGCCACCTATCAACCCTATCTTCAGAATGTTGATCACTTTCCAAATGACCTTTAAATTAAGCAAAAGACCAGCTAATGACACCCATCAATCACAGTGACACATCTCCCTCTTATCACAACAATACACCCACAACAAAAAAACACGCTGATCACCACAAAAACCCATCTCCTGAAAAGGACAAAAGCTAATCCCACAGCTATAAATACTCAACTATCCAAACAAACTGCACCAGAACACAGACAGAGTTCTGACTCCTGTCTTCTGAAGATGCCAGCCACAGATACTGGCGAAACATTAGGAAGAACAACCTTCAGAACACAGCCAAAGGGCCCAAAAAACCCACAACAACCATCGCGGCCTTTAAATTATTAATTTTGCATTTTCCATTTTAAAAAAAAAACCCTATGGTCATTGCTTTGTTCTGCTGCTAAAGCATCACTTGGAGGGACATGACTTCATATAACAGAATCGTCTCAGGTTGCCAAACCTCCTATATTATATCACCTTCTGTATTATTATTATTATTATTATTATTATTATTATTATTATTATTATTATTATTATTATTATTATTATTATTATTATTATTATTATTATTATTATCATCATCATCATCATCATCATCATCATCATCATCATCATCATCATCATCATCATCATCATCATCATCAGTAGTAGTATCATTATCATTATTTCCATTGCAACATCTTTAGTTTTGAAAACACTATGAGCGTCTTCTAGTTTAAGAGTAGTCAAATTGTATAGATGTCCTTTAATAATGGCTTTTAATGCACTTTAACGTAAAAATTTGTCTAATTGTGTTTTGACATTATAATGTGTTTTTTTTATTTGCACATGTTTTTAAATCATCCTGTGAGACACCTTGAGCTCCAGTGAGAAAGGCACATAAATAATTCAGATAAGTAAATAAACGAATAGCATTGCATAATTGTTTGCGCTGTTGGTTCTAGAAAATGCCATCAAACTACGTCTATGGTATCTTATAAAATTTTGTGTTGAGATGACCATTATAGAAATTTTCTCTATTGGGAAGAATGGAAAGATAAAATAAATCTCTTGAGTTTTCATTGCTCATGTACTTCTTTTAGCGCTTTCACCAGTTATTTCTGACCATCTGTTCGAAATAAGGAAAAATGTATGTGTAGTATAATTAGTTTTATATTACATCTAGCTGAAACTAAATAGCCATTTCATTTTGCACAAGCAAAGAGTTCTGCAGACTGATTGATTTCAACATGTATAACACCCCATAGTGCATGCACTCTTGAGATGGTTCACAATACGTCAAATCACATCTTTGCTCTCCGTCTGCAAGCAGGGGAAATCTTTTCTCTTTCAGCAGACTTTCTCTGAGTGACTGGCTGCCTGAGTGGGGTTTTTAAACAGATGGTTTTGCCTTTCTGCTTTGAATGTGTTTTCGGTGCTGCTTTTGTTTACTATTTTTTTAGTATGTTGTTTTTTTTTAGTATGCCATTTGTTTGATCCCTTTTAGTATTTGTCTACTTAGTGTTTTTAGCTTTAAATATTGTCTTTTAATGATGTAAGTTGCCTGGGGTCCTTTTTAAGGAGAAAATTGGGATAAATATTAAATAAATAATATATTTAAGTAAATAATAAATAAATATACTGATAATACAAAATGCAATGCAACAAATAGCATAAAATATATAAAATCCCGTCACTAGTTAGAATTAGTCTACTAACTAATTCTAAATACTTATATATAATTAATTCTAACTACTAATATATAACAGAAAGCTTGCTAATCAAAGATACTATATTGCTTCTTTTTTACATTTCTCAGCTAGCCCCGTAGTCCTAAAAACCCCTTCCACTTGATTAATCTGCCAATGCACCCTGATTTCCATGGAATACACCTATAAATAAATAGGCTACTCAAGTCTCAATCCTATACATTCTATCTAAGAAACGATTTCCACTAAATTAAGCGAGATTTAATTCCAGGTCAACTTGCAAAAGGACGGTTGTGCTGCTACAAGGTCAGTCATACTTATCATTTCTTATTTCTGAGAATGACTAAAGAGCTTATTCTTTAAAAAGCCAACGTTATTTATTATACAGGCCCAAGAAATGAAACAGAAGAAGCCTGAGTACATTCGGTTTCTAAAGCCACTATCCAAAGCAGCTGGAAGGATTTCCCTCAAGTGCATTGAGATTTTTAATTGACAGGAGCAAGAAAGAAAGACTTCTTTGTCTGCATCTGAGAGAACTGCTGGTAGTCAAAGTGGGCAATACTGGGCTAGACGTCTAGCTAAGAGCTTGGAGAAGTTACATTTTTGGACTACAATCTTCCAGAATTGCCTGGCTGGAGCATTTTATGCATTGTAGCTTTTTTTAAAAGAAAAAAATATTCCATGCATTTGTTCAAACTATACAATATAGTTTCAGTTCATACTTTCTGTTCTGTTGACACATGTTGACTCAACATTGGTAAACCTTCTGGTGGAACAAACTTTTTTTTTCTTGAAGGGCTCTCTGTAGGTTATCAAACTTAAAGACATGGGGATTTGTCTTCTGTTGTGTCATAGCAATCATGTATCTAGTCCAGTATTGCCTGTGTCAACTGGAATTGCTCTTCATGGATTCAGACCCTCACTAGAGATGCCAGAGATTCTGCTCACAAAGCATTAGCCCTATTGCTAACCAAAATTAGTAGTGAAAGCTTGGCTTTCCTATGTTGTCTTGTTCCATTGCATGAAGATGGTCCCATTAAACTAAACAGCAGTACAACATTGCCAATCTACTATTTAAAAAGATAATAAAAGAAGTGAGTTAATTTCAAGGGGCGTAGGGGTTCTGCAAATAACAGTTTCCGGCACTCTGCATCTGTGACTCTTTTACAGCTCCATAATATGGTAGAACCTGATCATCCATAAGAAGAACAGACTGCCACATGTTTTGAACTAGTATATAAAGAAAAAGGCACTTGGCCCTGGAGAATGTAGAGAAAGGGCCATCCCTGCTCTAGAGTAAATGAAAATAAAAACAATCAAGAGATAGTTGACTAGTGGTGGCCACAAATGGAGCATGCAATGCACAACTGCAAAGAAATGCATTAACACTGGGTTGTGGTGAAAGTTTTCGTTGGAACCATTTTAAATACTAGTGCATGAGAGAACAAGAAAAAGGCTCTGTGATCCCCAAGATTACACAACTATAACAGTGGGTGAAACCTTTTATTGGACCACTATAAAATAAAATGAATTACAAGCTTTCATGGAGAAAATTCCACTTCTTCAGGCTCAACACAACTCCTTCATAGATAATGCAGGAAAAAAAATTGTAGACAAGCATCCAAAAAAGAGATGGTATGTATCTCTGAGAGTTGGTGTCCGTCCTCTTGAGGCTGTGGTCTCAAGCTTCCTTGCAACATGATTTGGAATTTTTACTCCCCTCTATTAGGACCAAATCTCTCTCTTTCTGTGAAGATTCTCAGGTCAGAATTATCTGGAAGTTGAGTCATGACATATATCAGGGGTCTTCTACCAACTCTCCTCAGACTGAAGAAGCTACTTTGATGAGTAGTGAAAAGTTTCAACCGAATAAGTGGTCCAGTTGCCATGGCTCAACTTGCAATATACCTTGAGCTGATTCTACAAGTCTGCAGCTTCATCTTGGACTTCACTTGCTGGCCAATTTGTTTTTTTTTGATTTCTCTGTGCTTTTCCCGTGCCTTGCCATACATCCTGCAATCCTGAGCTATAGGAAGAATCTTAAAGGACCCATCAACGTTCTAGTGGTTTAATAAAGGTATTCGCCACTCTTACTTTTGGACTTTATTTAAGAACCCCTTTTTTAAAAAGCTCAAAGCAGATTCAGATAAAAGCAGGTACAGATAATAGACAAAGAGGTTAGATAATGCTAAAGCATGTTTAAACAATTTAATAATAGTATTCAAGTGCTGTTGACTTAAAAGGAGTTTAATAACTCACTTTTTAAAATAAGTTTCAATGTACTGTAGGGCTGTCTTTCTAGAGGTTGTTAAAATAATCACAGAGGGGCTTTGAAGGCTGCATTTGAAACATACTAGGGCATAAGTCCCATCAAGTAGTATAGACTTTACAAGCAAAGCATTGCACTGTAAATGTTGTATAACACTGAACTAATGCGCAGTGACACTATTATGACATGACTAAAATAAAAACATTAGGTCCATGACTTCAAATATTGCTGATTACATGAGTGATCAGGAAAAAGAAACAGAAATAAATGAGTGCAAAATAGCTATGGACTTTCCTTTAAAATTATGATGTAGTAAGAAATAAAATCCTGGTTAGAATTTATCAAGAAATAGTAATTTTCTCGGACTAGCAGGTGAACTTTACAGGATGGGTAACAAGGGCATAATGAAGTTACATTTCAAAGATAATGTGAAGAGTGAAAACAAAGTTACTTAATTTGTATAATTAGTATAATTGTATAACTTTTAAAGTGGTTTTAAAAGTGACTTTTAAAAGGGAATTTTTACAGATTGAGAGAATTTTTGATGAGATGTTACTAATCTGAAGGACTGCTGCTCCCTCCAAAAGGAAACAAGAAGTAACATGCAATAGAAGAATTATTACATAGGATAACTTTATTATGGTCAAGGACCAGCAAGTAGAAGAATTATTTATTTTGTAGGGGTGGACACTGTAAGAATAAAGCCAATTGTGTAATTTTTTCAAACAGTATTTTACGAAAATTACTTTTCAGAAGGAACCTTCTGGACTCTGCATTTCCTCTTTAATAGATTTCTCTCTATATTTGCAATTTTGTTTAAACCCAAAGGCATTTGAACTTTTTAGACTACAGTAGAGGGTCTTCTTACATAGGAGGAAACTGCACTAAATAGAGCAAATTGCACTTTTGAATAAAAACACTTAGGAGTCTTTTGAGTACGTAATCCATTTTCAGATTGCTTAAAATAATGAAGTACATAAATAAGATCTCTGCAACTTTCTCAAATATACCAAATTGTACAACTTATATTCTAACTTTAAAATTATATATTTTATATTCGTAAAGAAGAAACAAAGTCTAAGTATGTTAAGGAAGCAAATTCCCAGAGAAATAGTTGTCTGTAGTCGATTATAGCAAAAACAATAAAGCATCTAAAAAGACCAGTAAATTTTATTTGGTGCAAACTTCCACACACTGCAGTTCACTTTTGTAGGTAAGGTGCCTCTGAAATTATGAAATCTTTTGCTAAACAAAACTTGTATTTATGGTGCCACAAGACTCCTTGTTGGCTTTATGACAAGAAAGTAAATATTTCAATTTCCCCTCTATTTTATATTTTTTCCCACTGGGAAAAAAAAAGCTTTCCTTGGTGCCTCGCTGTTTCTGGAAATGTGCTATCTTTTACAGTGAAGTTCTATGTATGTCTACTCAGAAGTAAGGACTATGGAACTCAGTGAGGCTTGGTTTCAGGTAAAAGATTGTGGGATTCCAGCATTAAGATCTGGAAGATAAAACTGGGGTTGTTAGCTGTCATGGTAGACCAGAGAAGGAAAACAAAAGAAGAATTATTTCTAAGGAAGTGGTCTTTATTTGTGCAGCCTGGGAACAGCAAAATCCAAACACAGGCTTTGTTAAAAAACCTTATGATTTATTTGTAACTATATCCAAAATACTGTGTCATTATATAAGATTTATCTGTGGCTTATACAATAATGGGCAGGGGGAGGTCCATTAAAAATAGAATTTAGAGATGGAAATAACTGGCTTCCCTCTAAGATAAAGCTATTGAGATAGGTCCAAAAATACTGTGTTTCTGAATGAAAGATGCTGATGTTCTTGACATGTAATCTTGAAAGAAGACATAGAGGATCTCCGTTCTCATCCCCACAGAGCCAGGCATTCTTGGGTGACCTTGACCCAGTTACACACTCAGAACCTAACCTACCTCAGAGGGTAGTCATGAGCCAAAACTGGGGAGAAATCAGAGAGCCATATGTTCTGCCCTGAGCTAACTGGAGAAGAGGGACACACATTTAGCTAAAAAATAAAATAAAATAAATAGCTTAAAGCAACCTTGCTACTGTTGTTGTTGCTTATTCATTAAGTCACGTCTGACTCTTCGTGACCCCATGGACCAGAGCACACCAGGCCCTCCTGTCTTCCACTGCCTCCCGGAGCTGGATCAAATTCATGTTTGTAGCTTTGATGACACTGTCCAGCCATCTCATCCTCTGTCGTCCCCTTCTCCTCTTGCCTTCACACTTTTCCAACATCAGGGTCATTTCCAGGGAGTTTTCTCTTCTCATTAGATGGCCAAAGTATTGAAGCCTCAGCTTCAGGATCTGTCCTTCCAGTGAGCACTCAGGGTTGATTTCCACCAGAATTGATAGATTTGATCTCCTCACAGTCCAGGGGACTCTCAAGAGTCTCCTCCAGCACCACAATTCAAGAGCATCAATTCTTTGGCGGTCAGCCTTCTTTATGGTCCAGCTCTCACTTCCATATATCACCACTGGAAAAACCATAGCTTTAACTATGCGGACCTTTGTCGGCAAGGTGATGTCTCTGCTTTTTAAGATGCTGTATAGGTTTGTCATCGCTTTCCTCCCAAGAAGCAGGTGCCTTTTAATTTCATGGCTGCTGTCACCATCTGCAGTGATCATGGAGCCCAAGAAAGTAAAATCTCTCACTGCCTCCATCTCTTCCCCTTCTATTTGCCAGCAGGTGATGGGACCAGTGGCCATGATCTTAGGTTTTTTTGTTTTTTGTTTTGGATGTTGAGCTTCAGACCACTTTTGCACTCTCCTCTTTCACCCTCATTAAAAGGGTCTTTAACTCTGCCTCACTTTCTGCCATCAGAGTGGTATCATCTGCATATCTGAGGTTGTTGATATTTCTTCCAGCAATCTTAATTCCAGTTTGGGATTCCTCCAGTCCTGCCTTTTGCATGATGTATTCTGCATACAAGTTAAATAAGCAGGGAGACAATATACAGCCTTGTCATACTCCTTTCCCAATTTTGAAACAACCAATTGTTTCATATCCAGTTCTAACTGTTGCTTCCTGTCCCACATACAGATTTCTCAGGAGATAGATAAGGTGCTCAAGCACTCCATTTTCTTTAAGAACTTGCCATAGTTTGCTGTGGTCCACACAATCAAAGGCTTGTGCATAGTCAATGAAGCAGAAGTAGGTGTTTTTCTGGAACTCTCTGGCTTTCTCCATAATCCAGCGCATGTTAGCAATTTGGTCTCTAGTTCCCCTGCCCCTTCGAAATCCAGTTTATACTTCTGGGAGTTCTTGGTCCACATACTGCTGAAGTCTACCTTGGAGGATTTTGAGTATAACCTTGCTAACGTGGGAAATTGTACCTTAGTTGGAGCATTCTTTGGCACTGTCCTTCTTTGGGATTGGGATGTAGACTGATCCTTTACAATCCTTTGGCCACTGCTGAGTTGTCCAAACTAGCTAGCATATTGAGTGTAGCACCTTAACAGCATCATCTTTTAAGATTTTAAATAGTTCAACTTGAATGCCATCACCTCCACTGGCCTTGTTGTTAGCCATGCTTTCTAAGGCCCATTAGACTTCCCTCTCCAAGATATCTGGCTCAAGGTCAGCAACCACACTATCTGGGTTGTCCGGGACATCCAGATATTTCTGGTATAATTCCTCTGTGTATTCTTGCCACCTCTTCTTGATGTCTTCTGCTTCTGTTAGGTCCCTACCATTTTTGTCCTTTATCATGTCCATCTTTGCAGAAAATGTTCCTCTAATATCTCCAATTTTCCTGAACAGATCTCTGGTTTTTCCTTTTCTGTTATTTTCCTCTATGTCTTTGCACTGTTCATTTAAGAAGGCTTCATATCTCTCCTTGCTATTCTTTGGAAGTCAGCATTCAATTTTCTGTAACTTTCCCTATCTCCCTTGCATTTTCTTTCCATTCTCTTCTCTGCTATTTGTAAGGCCTTGTTGGACAGCCACTTTGCTTTCTTGCATTTCCTTTTCTTTGGGATGGTTTTTGTTGCTGCCTCCTGTACAATGTTAGCAGCCTCCATCCATAATTCTTCAGGCACTCTCTCCACCAAATCTAGTTCCTTAAATCTGTTCTTCACTTCCACTGAGTATTCATAAGGGATTTGGTTTAGATTACACCTAAGCCAGTGTTTTTTCTACCTTCTTCAGTTTAAGCTTGAGATTTGTTATAAGAAGCTGATGATCAGAGCTCCAGGTCTTGTTTTTGCTGACTGTACAGAGCTTCTCCGGCTGCAGAGAATATAATCAATCTGATTTCAGTATTGCCCATCTAGTGATGTCCATGTGTAGAGTCGCCTCTTGTGTTGTTGGAAAAAAGTGTTTGTGATTACCAGCTTGTTCTCTTGACAAAACTCTATTAGCTTTTGGCCTGCTTCATTTTGAACTCCAAAGCCAAACTTATCTGTTGTTTCTTTCAGTTCTTGACTTCCTACTTTAGCATTCCAGTCCTCTATAATGAGAAGAACGTCTTTCTTTGGTGTCAGTTCTAAAAGGTGTTGTAAGTCTTTATAGAATTGGTCAATTTTAGCCTCTTCAGCATCAGTGGTTGGTGCATAAACTTGGATTACTGTGATCTTGAAAGGTCTGCCTTGGATTCCTATTGAAATCATTCTATCATTTTTGCAATTGTATCCCAGTACAGCTTTTCCCACTCTTTTGTTGACTATGAGGGCAACTCCATTTCTTCTGCGGGATTCTTGCCCACAATAGTAGATATGATAATCGTCTGAACTGAATTCATCCATTCCCATCCATTTTAGATCACTGATGACCAGGATGTCAATTCTTGCCATCTCCTGTTTGACCACATCCAGCTTCCCAAGGTTCATAGATCTTCCATTCCAGGTTCCTATGCAGTATTTTTCTTTGCACCATTGGACTTTCCTTTCCCTTCCAGGCGCGTCCACAGCTGAGCATCCTTTCGGCTTTGGCCCAACCACTTCATTAGCTCTGGAGCTACTTGTCCTTGTCCTCTGCTCTTCCTCAGTAGCATGTTGGATGCCTTCCGGCCTGAGGGTCCCATCTTCCAGCATCATATCTTTTAGCCTTTTTGTTTCTGGTCATGGGGTTTTCTTGGCATAGATACTGGAGTGGTTTGCCAGTTCCTGCTCCAGGTGGATTGCATTTAGTCAGAACTCTCCACTATGACCTGTCCATCTTGGGTGTCCCTGCACGGCATAGCCCATAGCTTCTCTGAATTACTCAAGACCCTTTGCCATGATGAGGCAGCATTCCGTGAAGGGGACCCTTACTACTAAGAATGTGCAAATTCATCAAGCTCAGAGTTTCAGCTTAATTCCCACAGTTTCGGCCTCCTTCTCTGTTCACACAGGAAATTTCTATAATTATACCTGCATGTGTCCAAATGTCTTTGTTGCTCGTCAGCTGCTTTCTGAGGAATTTATCTGAAATGTGAGATAAAGACTTCCTCAAACATCTCTCCCTTCCTCCTCCTCCTCTGCAGAACATCCAATATCAAGTCCCTAGCATCACATGTTAAAAGGATGTAAGGCACCTGTGCTTCTTTAGGACCCCTGAAAAACTGTTACTAGCCAAATTGATAATGCTGGGTTAGACGACACTGTTATTTTACTTGGTACAAAGCAATGTCATCTGTTAATCTGCATATATTTACATCAGAGCATGAAACACTTTTCATCTATGACATCTTAGCCCCAATCACTGGTATTGCCACTTAAAAGATCAAGGGCTGGGAAAATTTGATGCTGATTATGGCTAAGATTGTTGTTCTGTGTTGAAAACCATGTGCTCTGGGTACTCATTTGTCTAATTTTGAAGCTCCTGCACTCATTTTGCTTGGCATTATTTTGCTTGGTGGGGTGAATTGAGTAAGTTCACTCTTCTCCTGAAACTTTCCAAAGACTTTTTATCACATGGACTTTGTATCCACACGTAGCATTAGTGTAATAGACTGTAATTGCATCTTTGGAGCTGCAGTGAATTACCGAGTTATCCAGACAACAATCAGCACAAATAGAGTTTCAAGGTGTGGTATATCAGCAGGCACCAGAACAAGCAGTCTTCCACATTGTGGCATCTTCCAGATGTGTGCCTGAACAGCCATTCCCATTTCCCCCCCCCCAAAAAAAGCCAGCATGATGTGGCTTCCCAAGGCAAGACTGGTTGTCATACCATGTCTGGATGGCACAAGTACAGTCTGTCTTTTCATACATACACATTCTCAAACACACAGATGTGCACATTTTCAGACTGCAATCTGACATATGTTTACCTAGTAATAAATCTGATTTGAACTTGGTGGGATTTACGTCTGGCATGCAGAGAACTATACCCTAGGGGGGAAGTAAACCATTCTTCCTTGGAGGAAAAACAACCTATCACATGCAGAGAGTAAATCAGCATCAGCTTATTGCTTCACATTATTTTCAGTTGACCTGGTTAACCCTGAAATAATAACAATGGTGTGCTGTCAAGTCAGTTCTGACTTATGGCAACCCCTTTTCATGGTTTCCTGGGTAGAGAATACTCAGAAGTGGTTTCCCATTCCCTTCTTCTGTGGGTGCCCTGGGGCTGTGCAGCTTGCCCAAGGCCCCACAAGCTGGCTCTGCTTCACAGGAGGCGTGCAGGGGAATCGAACCCTCAGTCTCTGGCCCCTCAGCCAGATACCTAAAACACTGAACTATCCATCCAGCTAACCCTGAGGTAGAGCAATTCAATCTCATGAATGAAGAGCATGATATAGATTGTGGTGGAGCGGGGCCACACACCCCTTGATTTTCATTGACTGCACCTCCTGTGATTTGTCTCTAAGGTAAGGTTTCTAAGCTTTGCAGTCCAACAACATCTGAATGGATATATATTCACCCAGTCCTAATGTAAGTAATCTCATGTATATGAACAATACAGAATTTGCTTATACAGTATATGTTACACATGCTACAGAAAGCAGTAGCATTTTATTGACTTTAGAAATAATAAATACAAAAGTTATAGATTTTAACTGATTCACTGTACAGATTTATATGTAGCAATTCCAATGGTATCAAAAGATTTTACTTCCCATTACGTGTGTATGGGAACAAGTTTTGCACCACAATAATGGCTGAATGGGGCTGGTTACAGGGATCACATGACACCTTCTGTTACAACAGCTCCACTGGCTGCCAATCTGTTTCCAGACACAATTCAAAGCACTGGTTTTAACCTACAAAGCCCTAATAGCTTGGGTCCACGCTATCTCAAAGATCTTCTCTCCCACTATGAGTTTGCTCAGGTGTTAACATCATCAGGAGAGGCCTTTCTCTCGGTCCCGCCACCTTCACAGGTGCATCAGATGGGGACACAGGAAACAGCCTTCTCTGTTGCTGCACCCAGACTGTGGAACTCCCTCCCACAGGAGGCCAGACTGGCCCCATCTTTACTGTCATTCCTCAGGCAGGCAAAGACCTTTCTTTTCAAGCAAGCCTTTCCTCAGTAACCAGCTACCTGTGTGTGATTTTTAGATAGATTGCTACTATGTATTACTGCCTTGATTGGATTTTTAGTACTACTTGCTGTATTTTGTTAATATGCAGAGTTATTTAAATTTAATATAGTAATGAATTAATCTAAGTAAAGAACAAGTCGGTGACTGGACCAGTTGGTAGCCCTAACAAATACATGTAGTTATGCTGTAGGAGTATAAATAAAAATATTCCTAGGAATGACAGATTATTATGGGCAAGATGCTGTTCCCCCAGTGGACCGTCCCTCGGATGTGTTGGTCTTACAACTTCCATTATCCCCCAGAAAGCACAACCAACTGAGGATGTTCTGTGTTTACATTTTGATGAGACTGACACCCTTTTCCCCAGCCGAAAGAGAGAAAAGGCTGTGTGTGGATAAACTTTTCAATTTCCTATGTTTGTTGGGTTTGCCTTTGACATGCCCAGACATGTGAATGAATGACAGAACAGTGCTGAGAAAAGGATTTGGTTTCACTTTGAAAGATTACAGAGTGAATGACAGTTTGAGGAGAAAGGAAAGTGAAAAAGGACCATTTCTTCCAGTGAGCATGCGTTTGGACTGAACATGCAAGGAACTTCCAGTGCCTTTGCTGGGGGCCCGTTTGGATCAGCTGGAATTGAAGGAACAGTAAGAAAGTTTCCTCCTCCAGCTTTTGATGTCCTCAGGCCGAATAAACAGGAATGCACCTGAATCAGAGTGCAAGGCAGCATTCCCTCCCCTTTTGCTCCCACTTGTTCCCCCCTTATTCTTCTATGCCATGTTGGAACTTCTCTGGAGAAATGGGATTCGGCAAAGTTGCCAGATCACAGCTTGCGGAGGCCTCCTGTCTCCTGAATAGCTTGAAGCAGAGAAGAGTTTTAGGCACCTGGATGCTTAGCCTCTGCAGAACTGATAACATTTGGGAGAGTTTCTTTTCTCCCACAGTACTCCTGCAGCAAGACTTTGCGAACCTCTGACACAGAGATCACAGCTGGGAGAGGCATATTTTACTTGAGGACATGTTTGGGAGAATAGGGTGGGGTGAACGCCTCTCAGCCGGTGCCATGGATCCAGTCTGCATTACACATTTAGCTCCCAGCCCCAATGTTATTTTATAGTATGCTACATTACATTATGTTATGTTATTACAGAGGGATCATAGACATAGATCTCCCACATCATATCCAGTGGCACCTGCAGGGACTATCCAGAAGAGTTTCGGTGGATTTATCTTTTCTTTATCTTTTAGGATAAGCTGCATCTTTTATATGAGAGGACAGGAATCCCTTTTGCATCCTGATCTGGTCAGTCCAAGACAGAAGATTATGTGCATCGAGAGTTTAATTTGAAAAAACTGTAGCCTGTAGCAGTGGTTACAAACCTATATGGCTATATATGGGTTTGTCTCTTTGAATTAGATATGGGGAATGTGCAGCCCCCCACGGTTTGTTGCCAGTAACACCCCGATCCTTTACTATTACCTGTGCTGTCTAGAGCTGATGCAAGCTGCAATACTATAGCCAAAATCCTCTTATGTAGCTACACAAATGGCGTAGCTTTTGGAGGCAAATTGCCCCAAGAAATCACCATAGACATTACCATTTGCATGCCGAGTTACACATCTCAATATGCAACAGATAATGTCTGCACTGATTTCTTAACTTGAGGCACTTTGCTTCCAAAAGTTATGCCATTTGTGTAACGAGGCAAGAGGATTTGGGCCTATGTCTGACAGACCAGAGTATAGAAAACTCCTTTTAATAAGTAACTAGCTACAGTTATAGTTGCAAGCCCCCCAATAGTTATTCTTTTGAAAGTAACTTTCCTGTGTCAAAAGTAACAAATTGTAACTAAAAGTAACCAACTGTTTCTAACAATTTTTTTAAAAATTAAATAATTATTCTACCTTTTTAAAAAAATCCCATTTCAAAAAAAATGTAACAGTACATTTTCGTAGGTTGGAGTATGAAATATAGCCTCCTCATTGTATTCTCACAACAAAAAACACACTGATCACCATAATCACCCAATCTCCTGAAAAGGACAAAAGCTGATCCCACACCTATAAATACTCCTGTCCTCTGAAGATCCCAGCCACAGAGACTGGCAAAACGTTAGGAAGAACAATCTTCAGAACACGGCCAAATAGCCCAAAAAACCTACAACAACCAACAGCCTCTTCACTTCCACCTCATGATTGCCTCAGCATCTATAACCCAGGATGAGGTACAGCAGAAGCACTCCACTATTTAGTAGAGCCTCCTATCAGTAATAATAAACGATGGCCTGTATAGAACCACAAATCTACTGGATAGCTCACTGGTTTAAGTATCTGACTATGGAACCAGAGGTTGGGAGTTTGATTTTCCACTGTGTGTCCCTGACAGGAACTGGACTTCATGATGTAAGGATTCCTCCCAGATCTACAGTTCTACATTTCTAAAATTATTTCACACCATCTGTGCTCCAAAGTTTCCTCCTAGGGAAAAACAAAAACCAATGCACCCACATTTATGCAGCCAAAGGAGTTTATAGAAAATTTAGGTTTTGTGTCATGATAATGGCATGGGGAGTGTCTTTTGCTATGAGAAAAACAGCGTTAGCCATCCCACCAAACATGCATGAACTTTTTAGCCCGTCTAACAATACAAACCTGTCTCTTTCTTTTGGGATTAGTTCTCTCTCTGTTTATCAGGACATGCTCCCTTCCAGTGTGTGTTCAGGACTCATGCCGTTGACTCTTACATTTTAAAAGGAAAGCTGGCTGCCATTCTGCCTACTGCAATCTGCAGTATATACACATGTTATTATTATTTACTGTGACTGTTATCAGTCATTTGTTTGGCACCTGTAATTTCCAGAGAGCTTTTTAACCTTTCTTGCTCCCAGCTTGGTCTAATTACATGTACACATGCTTCATAACCTGTCTTTGTTCTATGTGTGAGCAATTAAATCAAGAGGAACCAGATACAGGTATGTTATACAAACCCTTTTGCAAATCGAAAGTATGGTCTTTGTTTTCCGATTTATTACAGAATAATAAGCAAGAAAGGTCACCCAGTTCTCTTAACACATCTAAAACCTGTTGCCATGTCTTTATTCTTCAGTTTGAGCAGAAAGATGAAACTGGCTGAAAAGAGGATTAAGTGGATCTACATCTGCATTAGATTCAGTCTATATATAAACCCTGGCATTTTTAACAGCAACCATTTGGTAAGGAAACATGAACATTGATGGTGTGTGTGTTTTACCCACACTCTGTAGGATTTGAAAGAAACAAATCAATATATATGTTTTCAATTTCATGTTAGCAATATTCTTCCAGAAGTTTTGGATAACCCCTTTCAGAGGAAGTAGCTGCGTTAGTCCATTGCAACAAAAACAACCAAGAGACACACACACACACACACACACACACACACACACACACACACACACACACACACAAGTAAATAAGCCCATGAGGGCACACACAAAAACACAGAGAAGAAAATTGTAAACAGCTAGGCCAAATACCTGTGAAATAGCACACATTGCAACATTTCAATGCAAACTTCAAATTTTACAGGCATAAGATTTTATGGTCAATATCAGAAACATGCTCACAAATCCTTTCTCTGTGTGTTCACTGATAGGCACAGTGGCCATAAACCGGGGTCATGACACAATCATCCTAGCTTTGCTTTGAACTTTATTTTTTGAAAGACATTTTTTGGGGGGCTAAAACACTGAGACTCTCCCAGCCAGTGACAATGAGGGCTGGGCATATCTGGCAGCTATAGTGGTTGTTCTAAACTCTGGCTCTGTAGTAGTGAGAGACAGGCAACCATTATCTCAATTCAGGCAGAAAGGAATAGAATCAAATTTCCCACCAAGTTCTGGTTCAGCATGTCTTATCTTCAGAGATAGGCAGATAAGTGGGTCTCTGTTGGGGCAGAGTTTGCATGTTATACAGTCTAGTCCCAAATTTGTTCTTCTTTTATGTGTACACAAACACAGGGACAGTTTAATTGGCCACTTGGAGAGATAGCAGAACCTTCAGCAAATCCAGATGCCAACTTTTTTTTCCAGGTCCACAGATAGGCAAGACTCATAGATCTAATAACATCATCCTTCCCCACACTCTCTAAATAAGGGAGATGTTCACTTGCTAACAATGCTTTTTGACTGTCTGAGAAGTACGAACACGTCAGTTTCTATGTAGAAAAATAAATGGCCACAAAATCAAACAAGAAAAGTGACAACAATAAGAAAGGCAAGGGAGACCCTTTTGATCTTCCAGGACATCCAGATGCTTACCAGAATGCTGCCATTCTTCAGCAAAAGAACTTCCCAGGGGGATTCTTTTGTGGAATTACTGAATTATCAGGGAGCCCAACAAAGCAAAGCTTGGCAAATTGTTATGACCAGTTAGTGATATTGCTCAGGATTGTGGTGTTTAGAATTAAAGAGCCAGGAAAGTGGGATCTGCTCATAGATCTTTGTTTTGCAGTAGAGCCATCAAATTCCACAAACAAGTCAATAAGGAGCACACATAGTCCCTGCATTTGACACATTAGTGTCAACAATGAGACTTGCAAATTAAGTCACTGTTTGCTTTCCAATAAAAATCACAAAACAAAATGCTAGATATGGAGGTAAGCAAAAGCATGTGCTATGAAAATAGACATCTTTTGCCACTTGAGAGAGAGCACAGCTTTTAAAGTATGCAAAGTGTTTCATCTGGTTTGATCTTCAGATTTCCAGTTAGTTTAATTTTCCCTTCTAAATTATTACACAAATGCATGAGCAGGTGACCATGCTGACCCTTACCTTTTTCCTTCTAAATCATGTTGATGGCAGAAAAAAACAATACTTTGAAAAACCTGAGGTGAAGTACCCCTTTTTCATGGAGAACCAACTGTCTTTGGATTAATACTTCCTGCATTTGAGGAAATGGAAGCCCGTTCCAGAAAGTTTATTATGCTACAATAAATCTGTTCATCTTTAAGATGCCACAGGGCTCCTAACTGCTGTTGTAGTTAGCAATGTTGGTTCATTAGAAAATAAAAACCTGATAGCCGCAAAAGCTAATATATTTGTTAGGCACTAAAACATTATAAAGCCTTTGAAATTTTTAGAACTCTTCTTCAGCTTGAATACAAAGCAAGAAGAACAAGAAAGAAAAAAATGTGGGGAGGGATGGAAAAAAACAGTATCCAGGGTTTACAATGGTCTTAGTAGAGTGCAAGAAAGGTGTTACAAAGATACAATGGAAGCAGGCTGGGCTTACAAACAGAGAGGTAAGGCAGGATATCTCTTCCCTCTTTTCATTATCGTTTGCCAGATAAGATTTATCCTATCACTAAATATATATTATTTTTTAAACATGCTGATGTAAATGATGAGCAATTAATTGAATGAGCAACAAGGTTGCGTAAGGCAACTTTGCTTGCCTTATTGGAACAATTTTTTTTGAAACCATTCATTACAACTTCCTAGATTTTCATTTACTTGCTGCCAACCATATTACTCATAAAGTAGAAGATTTTATTACTAATTTTATTTATTTATTTATTTATTTATTTATTTATTTATTTATTTATTTATTTATTTATTTTTACCCCGCCCCTCTAGACAACGTCTACTTGTCTATTACTAACAAGATCTATCTTCTACGTAGAGCATTTTAGCAGAAGATACCTGTTTTTTCTTTTTAAAAAATCCCTAAATTATCTTTTCTACTGCAGTCCCAAAAGCTTTGAATGATCTATACAGCCACTAAAATTCCAGCATGACTTATTGAAACTATTGCATATATATTCCCTTATTTACACCTGCCTCCACTTCCTTTCTCCCTCCGACATGCTGAGTTTTAGGGATTGGGTAAAAACTGGGATGGAATGAAATGGAAGAAAATAATGGGGTGCAAAGGACAAACTTTGGAACAATAGTTTAGACTTCAAACGTACAAATATTATTCTTTCGTTAACCCTTTATTTTCCCCAAACCCACTGGAATGGAACATAGTGACGCAGAACAGCAACTTCCAAGTAGGACAGTCAAACCAAATTCATGATACATCTGTGCCTAGATGAAACAGGTGCAGCAAGCCACAAATATCCTTAGGAACAACATTCTAATACCTGTTCTGGACAGAAAATTGATATTATGAAAAACAGCCAGGAACAGTAACTTCCAAGTAGTGCAGACCAAAGAAATTCACCTGCATCATCTGGCTAGAGGGGATTGATGCAACCAGCCCTCATAACACACCCAGGAAAAATTTTCTCATGCCCATTCCAGGAAGTAAAATCCATATGACAAGAATCAGTCCAGAATGAAACTCACCCATTTTAGAAAGGCACAGAACAACAGCATACACCCTCTCAGTCTTCTCTTCTTCGGGCTATGTCAAAGTGTTAGGCGTGGTAAAGCTGGCAGGAAGCATAGAGCCACAATCTGTTTTTCTGTGTGTACAGTCTGTGGTTTCTGTGGAAGGTTACTCCCCTCTTGTCATATGTGACTGCTGAAGAGATTGCTGCCACGAGCTCAGAAATGGCTGTTCATGGGCCTCTTTGAATATGTGAAACTTAGACCCAGAACAGGTCCTAGAAAGTGATTCCTGAAGCGATATGGTCGCTGGTTGCATCCCTTCCTTCCTCAGCAAAGGAATGGATGAATTGACGTGCGGTCCTACATGGAAACTGCTGGTCTGGGTTGTCTTGCATAATTTTGTTTTCCTGCATGTAATGAGTCCTGGAATGTGCTTCCTGGTGCCATTTTGTACATTGTTACATCATACCCCTCTCATCTGATGTTACATATGACCATCACTGTTCTGGGCTATTTTTGTGCAATATAGATTTTCTGACTGGAACAGATACCAGAATATGGTTGCTGAGACTGTTGTGTGGTTTGTTGCATAAGTCCCCTCTCATCAGGTGGGAGGGGTGATTTCATTGGGCTGTCCTGATCCAAAATTGCAGTTCTAGGCTTCTCCCTCACAATATTGATTTTCTGCCTGGAGTGAGCACTGGAATATATTGTAGTTTTATTTGCAGCTTCACATGTTGCCTGTAGTTTGTTTCACTGGGACTGTCTTTTCTGGGCTGGGGTGATTGTCTATTTAGGACTAGCCAATCATTTCTTCCAGTCTTTGGATTCAAAGAGAGCCTTGCTTCTCTGCTAAGTGCTTTTTCTCTCTCTTTTCGGGTTAGAGGCAGTTGTTTGTCTGCTGTTGAGCTGTTCATTTGGTATGTGCACAGTAAAGAAAGCAGCATGCACAAGTCTATAATTGAAACCAACTGTTAAGTAATGTTTTTAGTCTTTCTTCTACAAATGTCTTAGCATGAGTTACTGAGGTCTTTAAGTGCCAATTAATTATAAAGGGGGGGACTATATGGAGAACTTGTAGCTACTCTCCTCTGTGGATCTCTGTACTTCTATGGTGTAGCAAAAGGAATTTTACTAGAAAGTCAGAGCAACAGAATATTGTTCTTGTGAACATTTTGTGGCTAGTTGCATCAGGCTCCTCTAGTCGGTTGGGATCAGTGAATTTTGCTAACTGACATCCTGAAGGAGCTACAGCAAATCTAGAGCTACAGGTTCCACCCCGAGTCTGGTATCGTTCAACATCGCCGCCCAGAAGCCACTGGCAATGGTGCGGCTAAAAAATATTGTAAATAAATAAAATAAATAAATAAATAAATAAATATATAAACGACATGGGCCATGATTTGGGTGCTTATCAATTTTGAAGATGATGGCAAATTTACAGGGGGGGGATGTTTCAGAAGACAGAATCAGGATTCCAATTAACCATGACAGACTGGAGAAAAATCCAATTTGCTTAAAAAACAAAATTAGATTTGACAGGGGAAAAAAATGAAGTTATTCATGTAGGCAAGAGAAATTACCTGCATAGATATAGGCTGGGTGACATCTAGTTGCACTATGGGAAGGGTCTAGATGTCTTACTAAGACAACCAGCTAAGCATAAGTCAACAGTGGATTGTTCAATTCTAGGCTACATCATCATTCATATAGTGTCCAGATTAAGGAAAATAATATGCCCCCAGAAAAGAGCCCTGAGGCATTAACAGCTGGAGCAGCACACCGAAAGACTCCTTGTGTTTAATCCAGCATTTATTAATATTGATTAGATGTCAAAAAAGAGAAAGAAAAACTCAGGCATGTGTCAATACGACCACTGCCATTGGGGTCAGCAAATATAAAGGAGAAACAGAGTGTGAGGGTAAAGGCTAACTTTCATATCCAAAACATTTTGCTGCCTGAGGCAAAGGACAAGATTCTAGCTTCACCCTATTTCACAAACAGATCTGAACTGAGCATGTGAAGGGATTGTCCCTACTTGATTCTCCCTGAATTTGGTGCCTGGGGCAGTTGCTTCAATCAACCTAATACGAGGGCAGGCCTGCCATTCCTTCATGTAATGATGTCTTAATTATCTCCAAAACAGAGGCAATAATCTCTCAGTTGAATGTTTGTAGACAAAGATCAAGGAGGGTATAATAGATTACATTCTACCAATCATTCCTCTCAGGTTATGTCAAGTGAAAACATTGAAAATCAATGCAATGATCTGGTTCTTCAGCAACATCCAGTGTCTGTACTGTATTGAAAGTAGTAGGCAGGCTAGATCAGATGTTGTTAGCTGGATGTTTAGAAAATACTGTAGTTGTCAAGGATTCTCTCCAGTGTCCTTCAGCGTCCTATGTTCTGGCTATGTTCTCTACACTTCACTGACAAATGTCCTTATCATACTGGGGAACCAAACAGGTTTCATTCAGCAAGAAACAGTGCTAAGGGGCAATTGTTTCAATCTGTTAAATAATAGCAGACTGGAAAGCCAAAGAAATTATTTAAATTGGGTGGTGCAGAATTCATGTGGAATCCAGATTATGGGCAATAAGGGGTTGATTTAAGAGTAATATTTTTGAGGTCTAAAATGTTGTCCTGATGCTTATCCACTGTATACCATTATTTTTCACACTAATTTTTCTTAAGAACTCCCCATTCCATCCTATTCTGTTTATTACCAAGTCCCTGAATTTTAGATTTGAAACTTCCTGAGGGTTGTGATTTGTCCTTTTGCACCCTATAAGAATCTGTATGTGAGGAAAAATGGGAAGAGAGCACTTTTTAAAAGAGTCACGTACTCTGATAACCTGATATTTGCGAGAACTGAAGAATTAATAGACAAGGGAACCCATTACCATGTGAGGTTTCTAATCAACCCTAAAACTGAATTTACTGAAACAACAATGTATTCCTTGTGTATGTACCTCTGCTTCCCCCATTTTCATGTTGTTTTCTCTGTGCTGAATTTACACTGCAAGGTCTTGAAGGCGAGGACCTGTGCCCTTATACACAAAGGAATGTGTCTCTGTGTTTGTTGTGTTGTGTATGCGTGAGAGGAACAGCACTTTCACAGAAGGGGTTCACAAACAAACAAGGGAGCTGCTTTATTCTTAAATAAGGGTGCCTATGGCCGATCTACTACCATGAGAATTAAATGGGATGACCTTCCAGCTCCCAAGATCCCTTGCTTCCTACGGCTCCTTCTGATGGCACTTGAGGTTTCAGTTCTTTATGTAAGTTTTAAACACAGATAGTTTTACATAAGATTTCCATTCTTCAGCTGCTATCGGCAGCTGCCGATTACTTCAGCGAGTTGATATGCCTGCTCTCGTGTACACACACTTTCTCATTTGCGCATTACTCATAGTTCGAAAATCACTTTGACTCCTGTAACATAATTATGTTAATGTCAAGTGAGTCACAGGGAAACAGAAAGCTCTGTATATCAGGCTTCGCCTTCATGTCAGCTTCTGAATACAGTGTACTGTATACAGGGGGAGGGGGGAGGAGGTAAGCAGCAAAATTGCTGGGTAGCTGTGGGAATGATGTTAAATTACTAGTTGTCACTCAGCAAGAAGGTTGATTTTTCACTTGGTTCAAGTAGACTGGATTTTTTAAAAAAAGGAAAGTAAGCCAGGTAAGGTAACTATTTCCATCAGAAAAAAAATATGGTACTAAATGTATGGGGTCTTGCTTTCATCCAGTCCTCAAGGCAATTGTATTGGGTGGGTGGGGGTTGAAAGCATCACAGGCTTAGGAACCCCCATGATTTCCATAACTATATACTTACTGTTTTTAGCTATTAAGTATTGTAAGCCACCTTGGGTCCTTTTTAAAGGAGAAAAGAGGGGTAAAAATATTTCAGATAGATAAATAAAAATAAATGTCTAAGGAAGAAACCTCACAGTGTGTTAATATGCAAAGTGTAACTGCAGCTTTATCAGTTTCTTACATCAGAGTAAGGGAGCCAGCTTGCTCCTGTTCATAGGTACAAAAGGCTCAAATATTCTTCCTAAGATGGTTTTCCTCCCTTAACAACCTCCTTACACCCTCATTATGCACTTAAAAAATTCCCTGGATAGGTAGTTCTAATTTTCGACTGGATTTGGGCTGTGGATTTTCACTCATAATCAGTTATTGACAGTGATTATCACATTTTAAAGCGTGTTAATTTAAATGGAAAATAAATAACCACTATAAAGAAAATTTTAGTTTAAATAATTTCATTGTTCACATATTGTTAATAATAACAATATTAATAGACATTTAAATATCTAGATAATTTATTCAATTACACTGGATATAATAAATACAAAACCAATGTAAGTTATTTAAACTAATAAAATACTATTTTCAATAACTGATTAAATACAGTTTTTACTACTGTCAATGTTAATGACTAAGGTAGATTCCTTTTCTCTCCGTTTAAGCCTTCACTTGGTGCAATTCATACCTTCAAGATAAATATGCCTCACATTCCACCCTCTACATCACAGCAGGCCACAGTGTATGTGCGTGCATGCGTGTGAATGTGCATGTGTATGAGATATTTAGTAAATTTGGTTTGTTTCCTTTTAAACAGGCCTCAGTCCCAATATTTTTCACCTATACTGTGATCACATGCCTGTAAGGGAGAGTGGCTGATAAGTGAAGCTTAGAATTCAAAGCAAACCAGATGTGATGTTAATTGTGAAAAGAAATGTTTCTGCATGTCAACATTTTTGCACACTAATCTAAATTCACATTTCCCATCTTAAGTTTAAATGTGTTCAGTCCCTCTCATTTGTTATTTACATTGGGAGAGAAGCCCCCTTGTCACCTGATATTTTTATTGAGAGCATCTCTACCAATACAAAGAACATCTGGAAGTTAAGTCATGGCAACTGGACTTCTTTCTTATTAGGTTGAAACATTTTGCTACTCATCCAACTAGCTTTTTCATTCTGAGGAGAGTTGGTAGAAGTCCCTAATATATCCTCCAGGTTTGTTTCACTCCCCCCCCCCAGGTCTGAATAGGCTCCTTAGATGGACAAAGGATGGTGAGGGGGTAAGGGGAAATCCCACATCTGCAGTCCTAGAAAGAGCAGTTTCCTGGGGAGGGCCCTTTGAATCATGGCTGGATAGGAAAGAGCTACGTTCTCCCCTTCCCATAGAGTTAATTCTGCTCAAAATGCTCAAGAAACTGTTCTGTCTCATGGTTGTTGTGGTTTTTTTGGGCTCTTAGGCCGTGTTCTTCAATAAATAAATAAATAAATACACCGCCTAGAGTGGTTGTAACTGACTAGATAGGCGGGATATAAATTCAATAAAATAAATAAATAAATAAATAAAAACACGGCCTAAGAACCCGAAAAACCCACAAGAACCATTAGATCCTGGCTGTGAAAGCCTTCGTGAATACTTTGTTCTGTCTCACTTAAAAAGAAGCTTTTTCTGATGAGGATATAAGAGACAAAACAAAATAAAAGGGAACAAACTGAATGAGGAAATTTCCCCTTCAGTAAAAAGTTCAGGATAAGGCTTAAATGTGAGACACAATTCTGCTATTAAACATTAAGCATTTAATGTTATCTTATTTGTTTCCCTGAGGCAGATGAAAGAATATACTGAACTATCAATTTGTTTTAACTTTTCACTAATTTCTTAGTCACATGCTGAGGATCACAGCTCTGGACCATGACTGCTTCAAACTTCAAATGTTGATTCTTTTGTATTTAGTCAAAGAAATAGATATACAGCAAATAATTAAACAGTCCGCTAATTCATCGATTAAAGAACTGCCTCTCAAAAGGATGAATCCCCAAACAAAACTTTTTACAGTCTGACTGAAACCAGTATTAAATAAAAAGCAAACAGAAAAATGGTAAAACATTTAACAGGTGTATTAAACTGAATGTTTGAAAGGAACGAGCAACACCCGGATGAATTTTGTGAACATCCCCAAAAACACAAGAGATTTGGCATTCGCTATAGCAAACACTGTTGAAATAATTGTATATAGTACTACCTGATAAAGTTGCAGGATGAGCCATACAGATGTATTGAAGACTTGAATCAGTCCTCCATCTCTTTGAAAAGCTCCATTCCTGTTGCTTAGTCTGGCTTCTCATCCCCCTTTTCAAGGCTCCCTTTCTGCTTGCTTATCCCAGAACCTCTGTTAATAATGTCCATCTCTGTTGCCCCCCACAGCCCCTAAGAAACCAACTGTTGTTACTAAATTAGGTGGGAATACGAAGTCATCTCATAGGTGACTAATATGCGCCCTATAATTCTTCCCTAGCCATGATCTAAATATGAAGCAACAGCATCATCTCGACCTTAAAGTGAGTGAGGGGCTATATTTCCCTGGTTCCAAAGATAACCTACCAGAGACTGCATCTGTAGTCTGAAACCAGTTATAATAACTGATTTAAAAATATTTTTGTATGTTCCATAACTCCTTTACATACTCAAATCATTTTCTGTTTTTTAGTGTGTGAAAATTTAGTATAGGGAGCTCTTTCCTTACAATACAGAGACATTTCAAGGGAGCATTAACACCTCTCCCTCAACTACATTTTAAACAGAAAAAAGGAATAATTAACAAAAATGGTTATAGGAAAGTGAAATATAAACGTGTGTTATGAGAGACAATGGCTGCAATCCAGGAGTGCAAGGCTGCTTTCTTGAGGGAAAGTAGGATATGGAAAACGAATCTTGGTATAAGCTGGAAACCAAATGTCCATTGACTTCATATAGTAGGTACCTAGATGCCTCTCAGAAGCCCACAAACATGGTCTGAAGACGACAACATTCCCAACATCCGGTACTCAGTGGGATTCTGCCTCTGAATCAGGACACTATGTGTACTAATAGTAACTAGCAGCCACACATAGACCATCTATATATCCAACTTGTGTTCTCACTTTTGTCTCAGAACTGGCACTCAAGTGAACTCACAACTGAATTAATACAAATGAAAATAGACACGGATAAGAACACATAATAATTAATAATAATACACAACTGAAATAACTCTTTTTTTTTGAAGATGCATCAATAGAAACAGAAAAATCCTCAATTTCTGAAAAGCTCACCCCCTAAAAGAATGGTCTTTGCCTGCCAACAGAAGGACAGTAGGGTAAATGGGAACATCAAAGGATGTTCCAGTCTGAGAGCAGCCAATGAGAAAACCTTCAACATATTTTCCTTGTCCTTTTCAAAAGCTCTATAAGTCAGTGGCCAGAACTCACACCATGTGGCAGCACATCCTGTAAAATGAAGGTGGTGTTTTACATATAATGTGTCAATATAGTTAGTGATTTATAAATAAAATAAAGAGCCCTTTGAGCAGGTATAATAATAATAATAATAATTTATTGTCATTGTAAGTATATACACAGTATACCCATACAACGAAATTCACATATGGAGGCTGGTAACATTCCTGCTCAAATGAATTAAAGCTAAAACACTATTTGTTTGTTTATCATGTTATTAGCCTACCCTGGGAAATACTTTCAGAGATCGGAAATATTTTATTTCTTTTTTTGTTTCTCCCGGAATCCCATTCATGTCATTCTGGTTGACTGTGGAATTCTAGGACTTGTAGGTAAAAAAGCAACATTTTAGGACCGGTACAAACTCACTCAATGAGCTTCCTACCTATGGGTAGATTTGATCTTGTGTCTTCCTAGGACTTGTTGGACACTTTAACTGGAAGAGGAGTAACTTGCTGCTCTTGGGCCATCTGTGCACCTTTCCCCCACTGATTCCACAGTCTCCAACATGGTTCCCAGGGTCCCTTATCACAAATGGCGACACATGCCTTAGTTACACCCTAGCTAGATTACTGTAAGGTGTTCTACCTAGAGCTGCCCTTGGAAAGTGTCAGGAAATTTGAGCGGGTACACAACACAACAGCTAGACTGCTGACTTGGGCTGGTCATAAAGATCACATCTTCCTCACCTTGCAGCAGCTTCACTGGCTGCCAGTCCATTTTGGGGCATAATTCAAAGTACTGGTTCTAATCTATAAAGCCCTAAATGGTCTGGGTCCAAGTTATCTCAAGAACCATGTCTCCCTTTATAAGCCTACTTGGGTGTGAAGATCATCAGGAGAGGCTTTTCTCTTGATCCCATGTTTGGTAGCGACAGGGGTGAGGGCCTTCTCTGTTGCTGCTCCTAGACTTTGGAACTCCCTCCCTGTGAACCAGGAAGTGAATCGGGGTCACCACTCACTGGAGCGCCATCCATTCCCACAAAGGAGACAGAGAAAGGAGGGGAATATGGACTCCTGATGACACCAGAGAAAGCCCCACAGCAGTCCCTCCAGGGGGCAGAAGAGGAGGAATTATTCCAGGGCTTGAGGGGGATGGGAGTAAAGGAAGAGCAGTTAAAAGAGGCAGGAATAGGAAGTAGAGGGAGAAAGGAGATAGAAGCAGGGGAAGAAGAAATAATAGAGAAAGGAGACACATTACCTCCAGGCTGGGAATGGATTTGGTTGCAAGATCCTTGGACCCAGAAGTGGGAGAGACCGAAGGTGCCTAGGGAGGAGGCAGACCACAGGAGAAGGGTGGTGATTGCTCCCAGACCATCTTACTGGGAAGAAGCAGAAGCTAGGAAGTGGATGAAGAAATTAAGAGAAGAAAAAGAAAGAGTAGGACAAGAGAGAATGGAATGGCAAGTGTGGGAGATGGTGAAGAAAGTAGACTGGAGAAGGGTTAGGGTTAGGGAACCCAGGTGATATTCCAAGTGGGAGGATTTCCTTGGAGACTCGTCCATGGCCCTGTTGCCTGTACAGATGCAAACAATGATGAAGGAATGGACAACAGCCGAGCCACCAGGACCATGGAACTCTAGTTTTGGTGACTCCTTCGTTTTAGAAGACTGGAAGCTCCTTCCCACTATGTTGGAAGAAAGTGAGACTATGTGCCAGTTCAAGACAATGGTTTATTTGTTAGTCCAAAAATAAATGTTCCATCGTTACCACTGCAAATGGTGTCTGGTGAAATTATTGGGGAAAGGGAAGAATCCCGAGATTGTCACATCAAACCCACACACTCCCAAAGGAGGCCAGGCTAACCCCCACCTTTGCTGTCCTTCTGAAAGCAGGCAAAGACCTTTCTCCTCAGGCAGGCTTTCCCTGAATGACTGGTTGCCTGAGCAGGATTTTTGAATGGATTGTTGAACCTTACTGCTCTGAATGTGTTTTGGTGCTGCTTTTGCTTACTGTTTCTTCAGTGTGGAATTTGTCTGTAGTATTTGTATACTTCATGTTTTTAAGCTTGGGTCCTTTTTAAGGAGAAAAGTGGGGTATAAACAAACAAACAAATAAATTCATCCCAGTGGCACAATTGCAGCTTTTAAAAATACAGGTGTTTCAATTTTCGCAAGCCTTCCAGTAGACAGCATGAGTCTATGCCCTTAACAGTTTAATGGACTACGGTGAACCATGGCTTCTCTAGAGCGGAGAAGTATAGTAATTTTCACATCAAACCTTAACACTCAAACATGCTCTGAGTGCTCACATGCAGAACCCAATATGACAAATCATTCCAACAGTAAGTGGAGCTTTTCAGTCTTCATGGGATGACTTGTATTTGCTTCTTCAAAGTTGGTCTGCAGTTTTAACACACGTTTCACTATTTTGCACTTTAATGCCTATTCTTTAAAGGCAAGTTGCAGAAACAATAATATATATCTTAAGAAGTGGGAGTGGTGAAACTGTGGCACTTCAGATAATGCTGCACTCCAATGTCCATTAGCCCAGGCCAACATATTCAACTGTCATGTGTCATGGGAGTTATAGTCCAACAACTGAAGAGTCACAATTTCCCCACCTTTGTTTGAAAGAAACAGATAGAAATTCTAAAATCCATATTAGGGCAATGTCTTCATTATGCCAACCAAAATCTTGTTTATATTTTCTAGGATTCTTCATTAGCAAGTGTAGAGAGAGAGAAAAAGCTGTCTGATGTTGAAGCCAGGGACTCTGCCTTTAGCTGTAATGTTAAGATAGAATGTTTTTGGAATGTTATTGTGATGGTTTCATACGGCATCTAGCACTCTCCCTAAGAGTGCTCAGATGAAGAAACAAATGATAAAATCAAAAATCTGAAAAATAGTCAGAAAAGCTGTATAAGCATTCAAAAGATCTTGAGGCAAGTGCAATTCCAGAACAGTTCACACAGAAACTAAGAAAGCTAACAATCCTAAGCTAATACATTCCAGCAGAATTTCAACATAGGTTTCAGAGCATATACAAATCAGGTAGTAAAGCAGCAGGGGAGCACAGCATTCTCCTGAGAGAGACTAGGCTAAACTAACAAGACTTGATTTCCATTTTTATACCCATCATTTCACTGTCCGGACCCTTGAAGGAAATGCAACAATTAGGTCTCAAATCACCCTGAACATTCTTGAAGAAGAAAGTAACTTCACTGAAGTAACTTTGATTTCTATCCCTCCCTTTCCTTCAGCTGATACCAGTTCTGTTTATTAGCTTGTACCAGGAGTGAATTTTGCCCTTGAAAATTCTTTCTCACTGAGATAAGATACAGATGACAAAATATTTTAATTAACAAATAATTTCTCCCTCTTCTTCTAGCCTGCTCATTCCAGGTACAAGCTAACAAGCCTGCATTTCAAAGGGCAACTGAAACCATCATCCTCCACATTTTACAGTTTCTTGACATTGTGAGGGTTCAGTGTCGGGGGGCAGACACAGTCAATAAAGCACGAGATTCGTTTAACGGTTCAACTTTGTCTTCGTTTATTAACAAGTCAACATTAACTGGAACTTCTACTGGAACAGTCTCTAAATTCTCCTGTGGTCTAAAGTTCGACCATAAAGGAGTCCAAAAATTACTAACAAATGGGTTGGTTTCATCCATTGCCCATGGCCCAGATAACACCTTCTCTGGCACCGGTTCTCCGCCATCTTCTATCTCCAGTTCTAATAGTGGAAGGGTCTCCTCATCCCCGCTCCAACCCCAGAGTGGGGAGCCCTCTCCCGGGCTGGCCAACCACGGTCCGGGTAGACCCCCATCTTCTGTAGCTCTGCAAAATGCCATGCCTTTTTCGCCTCCAGCTCTCTCGCCACAGCTTCTCTCTCTTTCAGGCAGCGCCGCCAGTCCTTGGCTTCGGTCTCCCCCCAATAAGACGGACGGGGCTGTTGTCCCTGACGCCTTCTTCTTTCTGCCTCCCCATGGGGAACCTTCACTTGTTCCCATTTTCCTGTCCATGGGTCTTGGACCCATACCATCTCCCAACCACCAGGGATCTTGTCCCGCTTCCCTTTTATATCCCCCGCTCCCGCCTCTATTTCCCCTTCCCCTCTTCCCGCCAAATTTCTCCCGGTCTTCTCTGGCACTTTTAACTCTCTCGGTGCCTGTACCAGGTCACTGGTATCCACCCCTTTGTGTTCCTGCCCCTCTTCTCCTGTTATCTCCTCCAGTTCCTTGGTATCCACCTGCTTGCTCTCTTTCCTAGGTGGAGAAGGTGGAGGGGAAGTCTGAGTCGCCTGAGCCCTGGCTGGGAGCAACGGCACTCCCACGTAAGCTTCCTGGCTCTGGCTAGGGGTCTTACAGACATATGATATACCCTGTATAATATGGCGATGTTCTCAGTCAATTTGTTCAACAGTGGATCTTTTTGCTATGTTTGGCCATCCCTATTGTTACTGTAGAATAGTCAACAGTATTATGAATTCCAGGCACCAGATTAATTTTTTTTTATTTTTTTCTATGTATTTCGGCCTACCCTCCATTTTTATTTGTGCATGCCAAACATTTTCTTCAGTCTCCTCATCACTTGTATTTATCATTATATAAGTTTTCTTCTTTTTGATAATGAGCCTGTTTTCTGATCCCCTTCAGCTAAAAGTTTGCAAAAAGAATGCTAGGAATGATAAAGGAAGAGTGACAGGAATGTATAATTTAAATGTAACTTCAAAGAAAGGTGGGACTCATAACAATGTGGTAATATAGCTAATTATGAGCTGATATAACACAATTACTAAAATTAGCTATAACTAAATTTCAGCGTTTAAATTGTGGACTCCTCACCTCTCCCCAGGGAATCCTGGGGTCATTTTGGAGGGATGCCTGGATTATTTTGGGAAAACCAAAGTAGCTCAGTTTTTAAAATGATATAAGCAACTTAAACATGCTCAGATTGACACATGAGCACGGAAGCTGTGATTCATACTTTATTTTTATTATTTTATTTATACTGCAATATCAACATACAGAAATTCATAAGAAAGGAACAGTCAAGTCCTTTTGTGATTGAATCTACACTTAACACCCAGCAATGAGCAAGCTAGCATAAGATAAGAATGTAAAGACAAAAGGAACAAGATGTAAATGTGAACAAATTAATGTTAAGATGAGTTACATTTAGGAATTAGGATTGGAGGGTCTTGCAACAAATAGATCTGCAGTAAAATATTGTAGGGTAATATAAAGTTTCATCATAGTGTTTTCAAAGCATAAAATATTCATAAATGGTTTATTCTTGCCTTCTGTGCAGTATAACAAGAGTAAGCTTAAATGTCATTGCCGTTGTTAGATTCTCCACCAATGTCACCTTCCACTATTGTTACTGCACAGTAGGTGCCCATCAAGAATTTCTTTACTGCCCATTGCCCTTTGAACTAGTAATTCTGCTAATACAATGATTAGTTCCTGAAGAGCATAGATGCCTCTTAGTCTGGTATTCCCAATTATTATGTATGTATGGAATAGCTGGAAAGTGAAAAATGATAATAAGGAGAAAACTGCCTTATCTAAACTGTGGCACCTTGACTCACCAGAGAGACACATAAGTGGGTTTTAGAGCAAATCAAGCCCAAAATCTCTCTAGATTGTGCAAGACATGTAATAATGGGCTCAAGCTACAGGAAGCCATATTTAAGCTGAATATCAGGGAAAAGAACTTCAAAACTGTTAAAGCAATACGGCAATAGAACCAATGACCATGGAAGTGGTGAGCACTCCAGTGCTGAAGGCATTAAAGAGAAAAATGGATAACCATCCGTCAGATCTACTTTGATTTGGATTCCTGCATTGAGCAGGGGGTTGGACTCAAAGGCCTTATAGGCCCCATCCAACTCAATTATTCTATGATTCTAAGAGACAAATTGCTGCTAATTAACAAGTCGTTGATTGCACTCCTGTTCATACTCTAGATATGTAACCTGGTACATAACTATGACTGTGTGTGGCAACTCATTCATTAGTGGCAATTTGTTACTACAGTTTATGCAATTACACTCACACCAGTATTAATCCATAAAAGGATTATGGTCACTAATGCTACAAAAAGATAGGACCTTCTAGCATTAAATCACAGTGGCTGAAAGTCAGAAATAACTTGACAATACTTTTTTTTAAAAAATCACCAAATGCCCTTGTTCAGATTTTCAACCATTATGTTACATGATGTATTATTTGTTGCTCTTTTATTACTTTCAGTTCCAGGAGATTGGGGTCATTTTTAAAAAGTAATGAAAATGGCCTATATTTTTGGAGGGAAATAAAAAGTCCCAGTTTTTTATTATACTTAATAACAAACACTAAGTATAATAAAAATAGAACAAAAGTTTTGGCACCTTTATTTCTGTGATTTATTTCAATGTGATTGTTATCCACAATCTACTTCCTCAAAACATGTAACATAAAAGTTAGGTCAAAACAAAAACTGATGCATCAATGTTTATTGTTATACCAAGGGGAAAAAAAATCTAGCAACATCCTTATTCCCTTGCTTCCCTGCCCCCAAAAAGTAATATATTGCAGTTTCTATAATTTGTAATTTGTTACTCGAAAGCTTTGTGTACCTGGCATGAAATCTCAACTTCCTATATTCACGGATGGGTGATATTTTGGTGTTATTACAAATAGGTCTCAATAAGCCAAGATATACTTTCTTCAAACTTCACCTACTATAATACAGAGCCCTACTCTGGTAAGAATGATTGGCTCGTTGAACAGGAACAACCTAAAGTGATTTATAGCAATTTGGTTTACAGCTGTTTGATAAACTATGGTTTGTTGTTGGTTTACCAATTCTGGCTGCTTTGAACTATGTCTCGTGATGACATCATGAAATTTGAACTAATAACTATGGTTTATTCTCTGAGAGATTGGGTCATCTGCCAGTAATCTCATGGTTTGTTGCGGCTCAAGCAACAAACTATGATTTAAGATTAATACTTGAACAGTCTCAGTGCTAAGCAGTAGAAGAAAAGCCTTTTTTGGTATGAAATGATTCGAAGACTGAAAATGAAACAATAAGTATCACAGTAGCACTTTTACAGAAACACTTTTACTGTAGCCAATCCCTACTGTTTTAGACTGAAAAAAAAACCAGTATCGT
Source organism: Pogona vitticeps (assembly GCF_051106095.1). Taxonomy (NCBI): domain Eukaryota; kingdom Metazoa; phylum Chordata; class Lepidosauria; order Squamata; family Agamidae; genus Pogona; species Pogona vitticeps. Next base: position 29,266,028 of record NC_135783.1, on the reverse strand, counting down.
GCTGTGAGGAAACGTAATGAAACAGCAATCAAAATGATGTTTCCTCTTTCCTTTTTCTTATCAATACGAACAAGTAAAATAAATTTAAAATAAAAGTTAGATGGCAAGGTTATTAAGCCATTTAAATCAATTTTTTTCGTGTTTATCACTGCTGTCACGTTTTAAATGAAGACAAACCCCTGGTATTTAGAAGTCACCTTAATTCTCTAAATCACCCCATTCGTTCCGTCCTTAAACGCGACAAGTGTGCGGTTGTCGGGGGGGGGGGGGGGAAGGGACGCTGGCCCTTTAAGGGAGCAATACTCCAATGAACATTCCAGACGTTCGCGGTCCTTCCTTAGCGCAGACGCGTCATCGGTATGTCGGGAAGTAGATAAAGCTTTAGCCCTTTCCGCCCTTTAGAGCGGTTAGGCAGCCACTCGAAACAAAGAAAAGTAAGAATAATGTGGTGAACAAGGACGACGTGAAACCTCGTCTCGGTGTGTAGTCGGTCGGACCGAGTACTTTCTATGCGGGTCGTGTCGAAAGCCGCAAAGTCTTGCACACTCTTCCGTTTTCTTCCCTCTTCAGCTCCAGAGCGGCAGGTTCGCTGTCGGGGGATGACTCGCAAGGGGGCGGGGCCGCGAACTCCCGTTTCCCTCTCTCGGGCTATGACTCATCGTTGACCGCGGAAACCCTCTACGCACGCGCAGTTAGCCTTGTCTATTTATAAACTTCTAAAAGAGGGGGAATGATGTCATGGGGGGGGGTAGCAGTTGGGCCGGGAAGCGAGATTCGGGGCTTGCGCGCGCGGCCTCATCTCGTGCCGTTGCCTAGCGCCCCTGAGGTGTTTACTGCGCGAGGTCGTCGTGGGGAGGGGGGAAGAGGAACGTTAGGCGGCAGAGAAGTGAACTACTGTACTAGGCTGGAGATAAGGGATGCCCTTTTGCGCGGGCGGGCGGGGGGAAGAGGGGAAGGTTTGCTTTTGAACTATTTTTTTCATGTGATAAGTGCTGGACGTGGATTAGAATATTTATTTATTTATTACATTTATAGCCTGCCTATCTATCACTTCCTGCCCAATAAAACCGGAAAACTTGTGGCAAGTTATGGCCTGCCAGGTGTCCCTTTTGAACTACAACTCCCATCAGGCCTAGGCAGGGTAGTGAATGGAAGGGTCATAAGGGAATTGTAGTTCAACACCAGAGAATCCTCCACATTTGCCCTGAATAAATTGAGCGTTGTGGCCAGCCCCAAATAAACATGGCACACCATATTTTTGTGGTGTGCTTGTTTTGGGGATCTGAAGGCCTTAGGAATGTAAGGGATGTGGTGGCGCTGTGGGCTAAACCGCAGAAGCCTGTGCTGCAGGGTCAGAAGACCAAGCAGTCGTAAGATCGAATCCACGCGACGGAGTGAGCGCCCGTCGCTTGTCCCAGCTCCCGCCAACCTAGCGTTCGAAAGCATATAAATGCAAGTAGATCAATAGGGACCACCTCGGTGGGAAGGTAACAGCGTTCCGTGTCTAAGTCACACTGGCCATGTGACCACGGAAGATTGTCTTCGGACGCTGGCTCTGTGGCTTGGAAACGGGGATGAGCACCGTCCCCTAGAGTCGAACACGACTGGACAAAAATTGTCAAGGGGAACCTTTACCTTTACCTTTAGGCCTTAGGAATAGACCTCAACAGATGGGAAACCCTGACATCTGAGCGTTCAGCCTGGAGGCAGGTGTTGCATCATGGCCTCTCCCAATTTGAAGAGAACCTTGTCCAGCAGGCCAAGGCAAAGAGGAAGTCACAAAAGCAGCAAAACCAGGGAGCTGGACAGGGGACAGATTGGATTTGTCTTCAGTGTGGAAGAGATTGTCACTCTCGAATTGGCCTCCTCAGCCACACTAGACGCTGTTCCAAGTCCTCCATACAGAGCACATTACCATAGTCTTTTGAGATTGAAGGATGCCTAACCTAACTAACCTAAGCTTGTTTTGTGCTTTTTAAAAAAAGTGTCAGGACTAGAAGTGGTGCCTTGCCATGTCTGATACGAATCCATAGAGGCTGTAGGTGCTTTAAAGCTTTTTGTGTGAGCTCTCTTGCTCTGTTTGTGTAAGTAACTTCTTTTAAAAAAAGTTTTCAGGAGGCATGATAAAGGAGGTCCTATACCTGAGTTGCGATGAAGTACTGAAGTCTTTTAATTGCATGAAAGATGTCTAATGGACTTAAAATTATTCTATATGTTTGCTTGTTCCCATAATGTTTGTGGTTTAAAAATTAGCAGTGTCTTACTGATTTGTTAAAATGTCACCATTTTGAAATACTGTACTGTTATTAATGTTTTTGTATGATATATTTATTATTGTTTGTGGTTATGTGCTATCAAGTTGCCTATGATGGATGGCAACCCTATGAATGATTGATCTCCAAAGTATCCTGTCTTCAGCAGTCCTGCTTAGCTATTGTAAACTGTGACTTCCTTGATGGAATCAATCTATCTCATATTTGGCCTTTTCTTTTCCTGCTGCCCTCAACTTTTTCCAGCATTATTGTTTTTTCCAGTGAATCTTGCCTTCTCATGATGTTCTCCAAGCATGATGGCCTCCGTTTTGTCATTTTTGCCTCCAAGCTTGATTTGCTCTAGGACCCATTTGTTTGCATTTCTGGTAAGCCAGGGTACCCACAGAGTTTTCCTCCAGCACCATATTTCAAACAAACCAATTCTTTTCCTGTAGCTTTATCTACTGTCTGGTTTTCACACCCATACATAGAGATTGGAAATATAAGTGTGGATGATCTTGGTATTGGTCTCCAGTAACACATCCTTACACTTGATTATCTTTTTGGATTCCTTCCGTGACTCAATTTTCTTCTGATTTCTTGGCTGCAGCCTCCATTTGGATTGATGACTGAACTAAGGTATAAAAGATGTAACAATTTCAGTTTCCTCCATGTCCGTTTTAAAGTTGTGTGGTTTTTCTGTCATTAACATAGTTCTTCTGTGATTAATGTTTAACTGCAGTCTTGCTTTTTCTTTCACTTTTATCAGAAGTCATTTCACTTCATTGCTGCTTTCTGCCAGTAATATGGTATCATCTGCATATTTTAAATTATTGTTATTTCTTCCACAGGTTTTCACTCCTCCTTCATTTGAGTCTAGTCCAACTTTCTGTTATGTTCCACATACAGATTAAACAGAGAGGGGGAGAAAATACACCCTAGTCTGACACTTTTGCTGATAGGAAACTATTATGTTCATCATATTATCCTGACTGTTTCATCTTGTCCACAGTGTAAGTTACGCATCAAGTGCTGAGGTGCACCCATTACCTTCAGAACAATCCATAGTTTTCACAAGCCACAAAGGCTTTCTGTAGTCTGTAAAGCATAGACTGATTGTTTCAAAATCTTTGATGCCCTCTAATATCCAGTGTGTTTCCAATATGATCTTGAATGCTTTTTTCTTTTCAGAATCTAGCTTGAACATTGTTCATTCCATATAAGGTAAAAGTTCTTTCTATATGTAGAATTTTTGACTTGCCTAGTCCTACGAGTTATATGTTGATGTAATTGATTTTTTCCTCTTCCTGGTTACACAAATAGAGCAGACATTTGGATTACTCGTGATTCTTCTAATTTTAGTCTGATTTCTCAATGATGCCACAAAAGGCAGAACAGATAAGAGATCTCTGGGACTTTTCACATGAGTCTCTCATTTCTTAATTTCCAGCATCAAAGGACTGGGTTCCACGTGCTTAATTATCAGGTATTAAAATTGAACATTAAGTTGAATCTTGCAGACTGGCTGTTTTCTACTACAGACAATGTCTGAAGCAGTGAGCAGCGTTTTTAGGAATGCTGCAATTATTGAATTTAGAGTTATTAAAGTGTTTTTCAAAATATGTTTTTAAATGTTTTTATTGGTGGTTTTAATGTTGATCAATATTTGTTCTTATGCTGTTTTCAATTGTGATAATTGTTTTAATTGTAAGCTGCTTTGAGTTCCCTGTAGGGAGATTGACAGTGTATATAAATAACATACACATATACAGTCATGTGAAAAAGAAAGTACAGTGGTGCCCCGCATGACGACGATAATCCATTCTGTCAAAATCGCTGTATAGCAAAATCGTCATCATGCAAAAAAAAAAAAACAACATTGGAATACTTTGAAAACTGGGTAATGCATTCCAATGGGGAAATACCTCATCCCAGCAAGGGAGCCAGACGGATTTCCATTGGAGGGTATTCCACAGCTGAGGGGGCCACCGCCGAGAAGACCCAGTTTCTTGTTCTTTCCTTCTGGTTCTTTCAGCGTGAGGCCCCTCAGCCATCCCTGCTGGCTTTGTCGAGTGATTCGGGTAGACCTGGGTGGGAGAAGGCGATCTGCCAGGTATCGAGGTCCCAAACCATTAAGGGCTTTATAAGTCATCATTAATACTTTTAAATCAATGTGGAAATGAATGGGCAACGAGTGCAAAGCAGCCAGGGTGGGGGAGATATGCTGATATTTTCTCACCCCACTAACAAGCCTGGCTGCCGCATTTTGCACCATTTGAAGTTTCCGCATCAATCTCAAAGGCAGCCCCACGTAGAGTGCATTACAATGGTCTAACCTCGAGATTATGAGGGTGTGGACAAGAGTAGTGAGCCCCCCCCGTCAAAATATGGTTGCATCTGGGCAATCCGCCATAGATGAAAATAGGCGGAATGAGCCACGGACGCCACCTGGGTTTCCATGGTAAGTGCCTGGTCCAAATGTATCCCCAAGCTGCGAACCTCGGTCTTTGTGGTGAGGGTCGTCCCCCCCCAAAAGAAAGGAAGTTACCCAAACTGCTGACGGAGGGACCACCCACCCTCAAGACCTCCGTCTTGTCCGGGTTGAGCCTCAACCCATTCGCCTGCATCCATTCCAGTACAGTCTCCAGGCAGCGCTGAAGGGACAGAACGGCATCCACTAAATAGGTGAAAAGGAGATGTAGAGCTGTGCGTCATCAGCGTACTGATGACACGAAGCCCCACACCCCTTGATGACCCCACCCAGTGGCCTCATGTAGATATTAAATAGCATTGGAGAGATTATCGAACCTTGTGGAACCCCACAATTGAGTCTCCATGGGGCCGAAACATTCTCACCAAGCTGTACTCTCTGGGGAAGGTCTTCCAGGCCACTGATTCCCAGCTCAGAGAGCCTCCCCAGGAGGATACCGTGGTCAACGGCATTGAAGCTGAGATGTTGAGGAGGACCAACAAGGACATATTGCCCCCATTGGCCTCCCTCAACAGGTCATCCAACAGTACGACCAGTGCCATTTCCATACCATAGCGCAGCCTGAAGCCTGACTGAAACGGGTCCAGGGCATTGGTTTCATCCAGAAGCGTCTGAAGCTGGTCTGCCACTACCCTCTCCACCACTTTACTAAGGAAGGAAACATTGGTGACGGGCCTATAGTTTCCACTGTCGTCCGCCACCAAATTTGGTTTCTTCCTAATAGGCCTAATGAGTGTCTCCTTGAGGGCAAGGGGAACCTTGCCCTCAAGGAAAGACCCATTTATTATTGCAGTGGCCCATTCTGTTGTTATCGGCCTGGCTGCTTTGATTAGCCAGGCTGGGCAAGGGTCAAGGGAGGAGGTGGTGGCCCGACAGCTATCAAATGCTTTGTCCACCAAATGGTGTCACAGGCTGAAAGGAGTCGAGAATTACCAGGCAAGGCGGAGTGCTGGACATCTCTGCTCGATCCATTGCGTTTAAAAAAGGAGAAAGGTCACGGCGGATGGTCTCCACTTTTGATTTTAAAAATGCTGCAAATTGGTCAGGTGAGATGTTAGTGGGAGGCCTATCACCCAGACCAATTCCAGATAGATTGCGAACTATACAGAAAAGTTCCGCCTGCTGATTAGAAGCTTCGCGTATCCGGTCAGCGGTGAGATCGTCTAGCAGCCTTTACCTTAGCTAGGTAATGGTTAGTTGCGATCCTGACAGCTATCTTGTTATAATCCGTTGGTTTCTTCCTCCAACTGCACTCTAGCCGTCTCCTGATCCGCTTCATTGCTCATAGGTCCCGGTTATACTAGGACCCTGGCCAAGCTCTGCAACTGAGAGGGCGTTTAGGAGCAATTGTGTCTACGGCCCTAGTGGCAGCGGCAAACCAGCCATCCACAAGAGCTTCGACAGGAGCGCCAGATAGAGCAGCTGGAATCCCTCTCATGGTGTCCTGAAATCTCAATGGATCCAGTAACCTTCAAGGGCGGACCATTACAATAGGCCCATGTTCCCTGCGGGGGGGGGGGGGAAGTGCCACTGTGAGGTTACATTTTATTAGGTGGTGATCCAACCATGACAAGGGGACTGACTCTTCCAAACAAACCATACTTGTTCAGTCTTTTTCTGATTGTACTTTCATGAACTTTAATACTTTAATATGCTAACTGAGGCCTGCAGAATCTGAGATACAACTTTTGTTTTTTTTGCAGTTTCTCTGATCTTAGCATGAATTTTCTTGGATGTCCACTCCTTAGGAAGATTAGCAACTGTCTTGAATGTTTTCCACTTGTGAATAATCTTCCTAATTGTAGAAAGAGGGACTTTACATTCTTTGGAAATGCCTTATAACCCTTCCCAGATTGATGGGCAGCATCAGTTGCTTTTCTGTGATCATTGCTGTTGTGTTTCCTCCATATCATTGTGTTAACACACCCGAATGCTTTAGACCAGCAAATTGCTAAATCCACTCACCACTGCAGGAGTATACCGGATACCTTGCAGTTGTGGTTAGGTATAGGAATGTCATGAGTTCAGCCAAAGAAGATCTGGAATCTGAGGGGTTAATTACAGCTGAGGAGAATGCTGGGCAATCAGAATTGCAGGCAACTGAATCACTACCAGATTCTCTTCCCCCAGTAGCCAGAGTGAGGGAGAAGCTTTGGCAAGGACTCATGAGATCCAAAGCCCACATGAATGCTTCCCATAGGAACATCAGGTCGACCAGCCCTGAGTTTTAGCAGGATGAGGTGTTTAGATGACTGCTATTGCTTTAAAATCTGCACCCAGAGGCTTGCAAGCTTGTGGACGCAACAAGTCAACACTTTGGCTTGCATCCATGCTCCTGCTTGTCCTGGACCCTGTTCTCTGGACCCTTGGCTTTGGACTCTGACTGCTGACTGCAGTTTGTGTTTTGGCTTTGGCGTTTTGGTATCTGCTTTGCATCTGTACTTCTGATACTGGACTGATTTATTGGAGTGTTGCTCGTTGAACACCCCTGGGAACGTGACATGTAACCACAAAACGCAGCATCCACACCAGAATCAAAGAACATGAGAGACACTGTAGACTAAAACAACTGGAAAAATGGGCAGTAGCTAACATGCCCTAAGACAAGCTGGACATGAAATTCTATTTCAAAATACTGAAGTACTGGACAACACCAGCAATCATTATGTTAGACTGCACAGGGAAGCCATTGAAATCCACAAACACCAGCAGAGCTTCAACAAAAAAGAAGAAAATTTAAAACTCAACAAAGCCTGCACTGAAAAAATATAGCCTGTAAGAGGTGAACAAACTCTACCCATCTACAAAGGCTGGTGATCATTGCACACAAAAAAACAGCTAACAACACCCATCAACCACAGTGACAGATTATCTCTCCTTCTTATCACAATAATACATTCACAACAACAAACACACTGATCACTACAATCACCCATCCCTTGAAAAGAACAAAAGCTGCTCCCACAACTATAAATACTGTATTCACCTATCCAAACAAACTGCACCAGAGCACAGAGTTCTGACTCCTGTCCTCTGAAGATGCCGGCCACAGAGACTGGCGAAACGTTAGGAAGAACAACCTTCAGAACACGGCCAAAGAGTCCGAAAAACCCTCAGCAGCCATCAGGGTGTACTTTCTTTTTCACATGAATGTACATACATAATTATGTGAGTCTGCTGAAATGAACCTAAAAAGCTTTTATTGTAGGAGTTCCTCATATGATTCAAGGTGAAGGATTAAAAACAGCATTGATTTCTGAAACAAATGTGCTGCTGCTTTAAAAATCTGTGCTCTGTTGTCTTCACAGAATGAAGTCCCAGCCAACAAAATATTGTAGTGCAGTTTACACGTGAAAGTAATTTACACAGGCCATAATATTGATAGTTAATGAGAATTCTTTATTGTTCTGTGAATGAATCCCCCCCAATGTACTCCCTTTTCCAAGAGATTTGCTAGCAGACATGTAAATCATGGGAAATTAGATTTCTGCTAAACGTTAGAACGGAAACACAGCTATAGCATCAGGTGAAATAGGTTCTGTCAAAAAGGTTTGTAAAATACTTCCCCTCTAGCAGGGGTTAGAAGTCAGAGTTTTTTATATCAGAAGTTTTGAAAATACTGTAATCTTGCTGGAAGAAAAGCCCAAGAACCTTCCCATTTACCCTACTAAGGAAAAGCTATTGTCAGTTACTGAATCTGGAAGTAGCAGTTCCTGTTTTTTGTGGGGGCCACTTCCCCTGTAATTCCCTCATGAAGAAAGCAAAACACACAAATTGAAGCTAATCAATGCCATGTATGAGTCATCAAATTTCCTTTACCTCTTAAAGCAGTTTTGATGCCATTTACCTGTTAAAGGCAAGGTACAACTTTAAAACATCTTATTTATGTTTTGCCAAATGGTGCCATCAGAGGCGGGCATTATACCCTGTTTCCTTGAAAATAAGACTTAACATGAAAATAAGCCCTAGTATGATTTTTCAGGATGCTTGTAATATAAGCCCTACCCAAAAAATAAGCCCCAGTTAAGTGACACCCCACCCTCCACCATTGTGCAGCATTGTGCAGCAACCAGAAGATGACATGACCATATTTGAATAAATGTAGATTGTTGTCCATGAAAAACATAAAACATCCCCTGAAAATAAGCCTTAATGCATTTTTGGAGCAAAAATTAATATAAGACCCTGTCTTATTTTAGGGGAAACATGGTAGTAGCATGTTAGCACAATGCTACTATATGGCATGTCTGTATAAAACAATAAATACATTTAGGATTCATGGGACAAGTGCCTCTCAAAAAAAATGAATGGTGGTAATGAAGGCAAGTCCATTTATAATCACATTTTAATCTTTCTTAATTTTTAAGAAAATTTATTATTTTCTGTAACGTTTTCTGTGCCATTGTATGGAAGAAGTTACTTTTCACATTAGAACTTCTCTAGGTGTGCTCACAGAATAGATTTATTTCTTTTTTACCAGTTTCTTTTTTTGTTGCACTAAGGGTCTGAAGTACAGTCATTTCTTTCACTACTGCCATTCTAGTGTGCGTTGACATGTGGAGACCGTGTCTATATTGTTTCTTCAAAAGGGTATCAGTACTGGAGTTCAGTAATATTTCATGTTTCAAAAAGCTGTTGATGAATCTACTGATCAAATTGAGACAGATTGCATTAAAGAACAGGGGAAGGAAAGTGACTATACTGTAACAGATTTGATTGAAATGAAATGCCTCTTCCCCAGAGCTTGTCAGTTTCACAAGAGAGGGGCCATGGGCCAGGAAATGAATACAAAATGATAGCTGACATTATCACACTGTCAGTGGCCAAATCATGATGAGACCTTATAATTTGAAGTATATTCAGAGGTTCTTAAGGGCAAACAGCCAGAGATGAGGAAATTGACTGTTTCCCCCCAATTTGAAGTCACGTGTTTACTTCTAAAGGAAGAGGGGGGAGTATATATTTGTGAAATATGTTGATCCACTTTAACTGAAACAGGGAAGATCTTGTTGCCATTACAAGCACTTGAAAATGCAAACATGATTGTAGTCTAATTCAGAGTACTGCCTCTTTAACTCATTAAATCTTCACCCAAGGAGCAAGGGCTGGTAATCTACAGAATCTTACTCTAACCAACCTACCTGCATGTGGGGGCCATCCAGAAGTGCTAGGCTCCCCCCAATCCCAGCTAGCATGACCCGTAAGGTTAGTAGGAGTTGTAGACAACACAATTAAGAAGGAATCTGGCTGGGAAAGACTGCTAGTTTACGTTGGATTCTTGTTCTTTGCTTCCTGTATCCAGCTTCTGACCCAGTCACATTATACACCAGGTAAGGTTGCTTTCTTGGAGCATTGTATAGCATTGTGTGGCAGGCTGGTGTTTGTGTGTGCTGTAGGATGTGGGGAATTCACTCAAAATTAGGAAGACATTTACTAGTTTTGGTTATTTTTCCTTCACTTCTCCAGCAGTCCTTCATTTAAGAGGGCTTCCTGCTCTTATGGAGAGGCTTGGTTGCACACAGCTATAGAGGGGGCCCAAGAAGAAAGGACAGGAAACTTTATTTCCATCCCTTTCCAGGTACTTAAGATCCAAGCTTATTTCTTGGATTTTTAGTGAAGTGATTTTGATATGTGTATGCTGTACTGCACTGGTTCTTAACCTTGGGTTACTCAGGAGTTTTGGACTGCAACTCCCAGAAGCCTTCACCACCAGCTGTCCTGACTGGGGTTTCTGGGAGTTGCAGTTCAAAAGCATCCGAGTAACAAAGGTTAAGAACCACTGTTGTACTACATCAATCAGATTACCTCTTGAAATACAGAAAAAATATAGTTATTCTTTTTGTCATAATCTCAGCTTCTGGTAAATTGATGTTTCTTAATTATTATTGTTTTCTTTTTTTGGAAATAAATGGAAAGTAAAAAAGAAAGATTTTCTTCATCTCAAGATGACTGATAAAAAACAGTGCTACACAGTTAGAACTTCCCCTCCAATCATGCCCACAAACCCATGTGATCCATTATTGTAAGATAAGTGCTTATGTCATCTAATTGTCCCTTCAGCATGACTGTTAACTTGTTGATTGTTGAAGTTTCCTGCTTCTGTTAGGCAGGGGAACACAAAAAGCAGTGTATGACATGGTAAGATTGAGCAGTGACTCAGCATTTGCCCGAAAGTGGCATTCAGTGATTTTTGTTCTGCTTCTTCTCAGCTAACAACAGCTGTCATAAACAATGATGGCTTACAAACATTAAGATCAAGCCCTTTCTGAGAACTTACTGCATGGGGGGGGACCACAAAAATGCTTTATTTTCCTTGTAAAAAGCACACATCATATGATTTTAATATTTTCTGCTAAACCTATGAAATCATGTGCCAAGTAAATGTAGAACAGTCATCCTAGAGCTAAGCCAGGAATGAGGAACTTGTGGCCCTCTAGTGGTTGTGACACTCATAGCTCCCTTCACATTTGGTGGCTGGGGCTACTGGGAACTGTAGTCCAACAATCTCTGGAAGGGCAGATTCACCTTTTTCTTATGTACACTTTGCAAAACATAAAGTAGCTTCCTAAGGAGACAACCATTGCTGAAGGAGGATTCCCACCCTCAAATTCCCCCCCCCCCAAACCAGTATTTTCCCCTTCCCTTTCCCCCTTCACAGATTGCTGCCTTGTTGTGGCAAAGGGGCTTGAGTAACTCAGAGGAGCTACGAGCTACGCCATGCAGGGACACCCAAGACGGGCAGGTCACAGTGGAGAGTTCCGACTAAACGCAATCCACCTGGAGCAGGAACTGGCAATCCACTCCAGTATTTTTGCCAAGAAAACTCCATGGATAGAAACAAAAGGCTAGAAGATACAACGCTGGAAGACAAGCTCCTCAGGTCGGAAGGTGTCCAACATGCTACTGAGGAAAAGCAGAGAACAAGTACAAGTAGCTCCAGAGCTAATGAAGTGGTTGGGCCAAAGCTGAAAGGAAGTGAAAGGAAAGTCCAATGCTGCAAAGAAAAATGCTGCATAGGAACCTGGAATGTAAGATCTATGAACCTTGGTAAATTGGATGTGGTCATACAGGAGATGGCAAGAATAAACATTGACATCCTGGGCGTCAGTGAACTAAAATGGACGAGAATGGGCAAATTCAATTCAGAAGATTACCATATTTACTATTGTGGGCAAGAATCCCGTAGAAGGAATGGAGTAGCCCTCATAGTCAACAAAAGAGTGGGAAAAGCTGTACTGGGATACAATCTCAAAAATGATAGAATGATTTCAATATGAATCCAAGGCAGATCTTTCAACATCACAGTAATCCAAGTTTATGTACCAACCACTGATGCCGATGAGGCTGAATTTCACCAATTTATGAAGATTTACAACACCTTCTAGATGTTGAAAGATGTTCTTCTCATTATAGGGACTGGAATGCAAAAGCAGGGAGTCAAGATAAAAGAAACAACAGGTAAGTTTGGCTTTGGAGTTCAAAACGAAGCAGGGCAAAGGCTAATAGAGTTGTGTCAAGAGAACAGGCTGGTCATCACAAGCACTTTTCCAACAACACAAGAGGCGACTCTAAACATGGACATCACCAGATGCGCAATACCGAAATCAGATTGGTTATATTCTCTGCAGCCAAAACAAATACAGTCAGAAAAAACAAAACCTGGAGCTGATTGTTAGGCCAATAGCCACCCTCCTCCCCAAACTCTTCATCATTCAGCTTCAACTCGCTCCCCCAACTAATTCACATTTTCCATAAAGCCTTTGACTTAACTCCATAGTTTTCTATCCTCCGGGTAACATAGGAAATTGCCGTAAATCAGGTCAAATTATTTGCCTATCCAGCCATACGTTGGCTCTTCTGAATGGCTAGGAGTCTTAGGAAGATAATTTTCTCATCACTTCCATCCTGATCCATCCTTCTGTCTTTCCTTTCTTCCATCCTTCCTATCAGGATAGATACCATCACACACAGCCCTCTAGGGACCCAGTGTGCACTCCCCCCTTCCAATGTGTTTAATCTATTTTTCACCAAACTTTAAAAAACATTGTGTAAGAATTGGGGGGGGGGGTCATGAGAGTGAATGCTGCAGCTCTCTAAGGTCCACACATGAGTGTGCGTGGATTTCAGATTTTTGAAGACCCAAGGACTTCTGTTTTAAGTGAAGGTGTTACAGGCAGAACCTGAGACCTTCTTCACCCAAAATAGGATCTCTACCAGTGAGTTGTCATTCATCCCCCAAATCAAGACTGGGGAAATCCCTAAACAGGCATTTACCTCCCTGTCTGTTTTTTCACCCTGTGTTGCCTCCCTGTGTGTCATTTATATTGTAAACCTCTCAGAGCTGATCTGCTTAGCAAGAATGACTTCATCTTGTCCTCTGTACACTGAGGGCACTCTACAGATCGGGAGCAGTCACTGTCTTCAGACCCATGCGTAAAAATGGACCAAATCAGGGCTATTTCTGCCTTTCTGAGGCAACCACAGGGTGAAGCAAAGAACCCAGAGGCAGCCTTGTGTTGGGACATCAACCCATGTGAAATCTGGCATTTGTAGAGTTTAAAACAAAAAAGATACCATGATATTAAAAGTGGAAAAAAGGTAAAAATATTAATATCTGATGAGGGAGTGACTGAGCTGATGCCAGAAGACTGACAGCTTCCTCTCACCCCCATGAATCCCAGGATCCTCCCTGCGCATGCTGATCAGGTCTTTGTGTGTCACTGGGCTGAAGGACAACTTTGTTGTGTTTTCTTCTTATTGTTGTGGGTGTGGTTTGGTTTTTCGTAGCTGCAGTCTAAAGTGAAGGGCTTCCATTGCTGTAGCATATTGTCTGGGGTTTACATTCTCTCATTTTCTTCCCCTTTTAAAAACACTAGTTATACTATTAGGATTTGTGGGGGTGTTGGTGTTTGTGTCAGCTTTAGGATGTTTGGGTCTGGACACATTTCTCTCCCCCCCCCCCCCCGCTGTAATGGTACCACAGTCAAAGTTCATAACAGCTGCCTTTCGCTTCTCTTTTTTTCTGTTGTTCTCTTGCCTGTGAGTGGGCAAATGATTCTTCCAGAAACAATTCTGATGGTGCTGTCTAACTCCTCTACCACCACTGTTCATAGCTGGTCATAGCTACTTGTATTGCTCCATTCATTGGAATGGTTTTTTCCCCCACTGATCCAGAAATGCAAACATATTGCTAGCGACCTAGACAAGGATTGGTTTGGAGTGGCTCCAAAAGAGCACAGGGCAGGCCACGAACCAATCTGTGTGTCCTTATTCAAGCATGGGCAGGGGGCCACTTCGGTTTGTTGTTCCTACCTGCCATCAAGTCCCCTCTTGACTTATGGTGACCCTATGAATGAGAGGTCTTGAAAATGTCCTGTCCTCAGCAGTCCTGCTCAGCTCTCATTCCTTCAGATCTATGACTTCCTTTATGCAGTCAATCCCTCTCATGTTGGGTTTCCCTCTTTTCCTGCTGCCTTCAACTTTTCCCAGCATTATTGTTTTTTCTAGTGAATCTTGCCTTCTCATGGTATGCCCAAAATAGGGTAGACTTGGTTCAAACATTTTTGTCTCCAAACAAAGTTCTGGATTTGATCTAGGATCCACTTCTTTGTTTTTCTGGTAGCCCACATTGTCTGCAAAGTTCTTCTCCAGCACTGTGTTTCAAACAATTCAATTTTTTTATGTCAGCTTTCTTTAATATCCAGCTTTCACTCCCATAACGGAAATCTCAGTGCACATCCTCAAAACAGAAAGGATGGGATTATGTTACTATACTTTAATATTTACTGCTTTGTGTTCCAGAAAGTTAATTTTAGAAAGCAAGGAAGTACTGTATTGGAGTTTTTATATTACTCATTCTGACCATTACTTTTTAATCCCCTAAAATGATCAGATAATACACCAATGACTGTATACAGTATGTGTAAACGCAAATCGCGGGTTTAGCAGAGTGATTCATGGTCCAGGCAGTCCAGAAATAACTCACACACATTCCAGCAGGTTTTCCTCCACCAACGTATATTTACAAGGTATTTACAGTACAGTACTTCAGTCCAGCAGCATAACATGTAGCATCATCATCAAGCAGGAAGAAGGTACATAGACTGTTCAACTTACACATATATACATATACAGATCCAATCAGATTACAAGTTGCATCATCCCTGAGTTGCATCAGCCATGAGTTGCATCATCCATGACTCAGTACTGCTGAGTCATCATGACTCAGTTTTAACACATCTGTTCAATATGGCTTCTCATTAATACACTCCATTCTGCTCAGGCCTGTAATTTTCCTTGACAGTATGTGAGTAATTTTGTTTTCCTGCAGAGAAAGTGCATACCAAATCCTATCTATTGCTCCCCTAGTCTTTGGAATATGAAACAACTTCAACTGCAGTGCCAAAGATTCCAGGAAAACCTTGCACTCTACTACAACAGTAGTTCTCAACCTTTGGTAACCCAGGTGATCATGTACTGGAATGAGCAAGGGATTGGACTTGATGGCCTTGTAGGCCCTTTCCGACTTCTCTTTTCTATGATTCTATGACTGCAGTTCTCAGAAGTCTTCACCACTAGCTGTGCTGGCCTGGGTTTCTGGGAACTGCAGTCCAAGAACACCTGGGTTACCAACGGTTGGGAGCCACTGTTCTGCAGAAATTCAGGATATATGTTCCCCAATTACATAGTTCAAATAGCCAAACTGTTTCCTCAGGGTCTTTTCTAGGCCATAAATCATTGAATCCCTGCCCACTAAGCATTCTAATGTGTACCTTAACCCAGTTTTGACTCTTCTCCTTATTACTACCTGTTTTAGGTCCAGACTAGTGCTATGGACCACATATTTTGCTGTTATAGAGGCACTTGCATCTCTCCAGTGATGCATATTTGGGAAGATGGGTGAGGTAATGGGTGGAAAATTCTCCTCCGATCAGAGACTAATCCTCTTTGCACAAGGAACACAAATGGATTTTTCTCACTCCAGCAAGCTTTTTTTCTGGATGGAGAAACTGGGAAAGGAAAGAAAACAGGGCCAAATGACCTGAACGGAAAGGACAGGTTTTTGGGGGCGGTGCCTTAGCCATAGTGGCTGTGCCTGGACTCTGGAACCCCTTGCTGAGAGAGGTTAAATTTGCCACTTCCAAGCTGTACTAGCAGGCAGAAACTTTTCTATGCAGGCAGGCCTTCAGAAATTAAGTGCCTTAAGATACTAGATTTTGATAATGTTCTGGTTTTCTTTTTAAAGGTAAACATGCCTTAGTATTTCCAGTCAAATATTTTAAGTGTTTTAATTTTAATATAATGAATTTATTCCTATTTATTTTTAATTTATACAATATTTATTCATTTTTGTAAACATTGTTTTGTACACTCTGGGCAAAAGGCTGCATACGTATAAATACAATACAATAAATGAATAACTTGCCCTGACATAATCTGGACTGCCTGGAAGTCATATGATCCCCAGGACCAATAAATCCCCTGACCGCCATCTACCGAAAGAAGAGATATGACGTCATAATTAGGCTCCATATTCCACACATACATCCCACGTCCGACAGGTAACAAGCTGCAGCAAGCTAATGATATTGCCCCAACAGTTCTGCTTTCTGGCAGGAATTCCCCCCCCCCCCCCAGAGATAATAAGTGAATCAGTTTTCAGTTGGCTCTCACTGAAGTAGGGTGTGGGTACGACACAGGACTTAGCGAGCAATTGGTGGCAAGTGTATGATCCTCCAGTCAATGTGTAACCCACCTTATCGCAAAATGGTTTATACAGCCTTCTAATAATATCTCCCCACATAGCACACATGACCTCTCACCCACCTCTCCTATCCTGCTTTAAAGCTTAAGACACCATTACAACTAATCTAATTTAAAAACAATTGGAGAGAAGGAAATCCCATTCTAGTGCTCTTTTTTCTGCTTCTCTATAACCTCGGTTAAAAAATTTCCTGCATGATGCACCCTTCTCTTCAGTTTAACCCATCTTAATGCTTGTCCAACCTGCTGATGGGACATTTCTTCCCAAACTTAGGATCCTTCTCAAGCAAGGATTGGTTCATTCACAAAGACCTGCAAAAAAGCAGTACCTGTGTTGGTTGCTCCTGCTGTTCCTCCTCAACCTCACCTTTCAAAAAAACAGAGAGAGAGAGAGAGAGAGAGAGAGGAGGCAGGAAAACACTGGGCCATTCTTGATGACAACAGGAATGGGTAGGAAACCTGTGGCTCTCCACATACTGTATTGTTAGATTCAAATTCCCATTAGCCCAATATATCCATGAATTCTCAGAGTTGTGATCTGAAAACAGCTGGACAGCCAGCTGACATCCAATTTAGGGTAGGGTGCCTGGATCCTCCATGAATGAGATTTCTTTCCATCTTGCCCAACTACATCTAAAAATATCCTCAAGTGTCAGCATTAAGCAAGCCACACACGTCCCTCTTTTCTTTCGCACCACCGTTGGAACAAAGCCCTCGAATGGACAAGTGACACATTATACATACACAGCTCACCCACTCAAGATCGAAAGACACAGGGCCTGCTTGCTGAACTCGCCTGCCTTGTTCTCCTCTGAGTGACACTGCATTGCTAGCGTGTCAATAACCCAAAGGTATTTTGCAAATAAGTGTGAGGTATGCAATGTTAATCTACAAAAACACCTCTATTGTTTCTCTGTTTGCTAATGACTTTGCATGGGCTGGGTTCCTGCCTAGGGACATAATGTCTGGAGTTTCAAAGGAGAGAGGGAACTATTTCAAAAATGCAGGTTGGCAATTTGATCCTGTCAGCTTTAGGGCTTCTTTGCACCAGTAGTCCCTAAACAAGGTTTAACACCCTTCAGCTGTTTTGTTATGGAAAGAAGAGAAGGTCCATTCAAACTCATGTGCCTTATCCGTCTGGCTGCTGCAAGTGAAGTCTGGGCTGGTATATTTTCAGTTCGCATTGGACAAGAGCAAGAGCTGTATGATCTGGAAAGTACAACTACTGTGCTATTCCGTGTGCCTAACAAGAGCAGTTCCCATTTTTCACGCCACCCATGTACCAATTAATAGTTTATTTATCACCAGTGGAAGTGAAATCACTAGTTTCAAGGGCTATCTTTACAACACCTTTCAGTTGCACTGTCTCATAAGGAAGTGCTGTGCTATACATATGCAGACTCCGATCAGCCCATCATGATGATAGAAACCAAGTGACCTCCCTCCCAGCCTCAGAAAAATGCACAGTCACTTTACAGGCTGGGAATTCTTTGTCAGACAAGAATGCTGATCCCAACCCTTAGGCACAAAAAGGTTACAAAGTACCATCTACAGCCAATAATTTTTCCAATAGCTGATTTAACAATATACACATCAAGAGCTTGTACTTGAAGTTCATTTTTTATTGTCTCTTCATAAGGTTTTCCTAGTAAGGAAAGCAGTGGTTTACCATTGCCACCTTCTGTGCAATACTAACAAAGTTAGCTTGAGCGTCAGTGCCTCTGCCCTTTCTGCCAGTATCATCTTCAGCCAGTGTTGCCCCAGTAGCTCGCGCCCCATCACCACTGAAATGATCCATTCTCTTTTGCTGATGCGGTTGTTACCCTTAAAGAGGGGGGATGCATCTTAGTCTAGTGTCTCATCTATGACCGTTTCACATGGAGTGACCCTGCTGGGAGTCTAGACTTGTAATGAGATCTGGCCTCCTTGAAGACATTGCCCTCAGCTTTACTGACACACTCAAACCTCTTCACCTGTTTGTTGCTCTTATAAGCCAAAGTAAGGCAGACCTATATCATAATTCACAGAAGCCTGTTTTTGTTTGTTTGTTTGTTGTTTTATTATTTTATTTTATTTTACCCCGCCCATTTAGACCAAAGGTCTACTTTTAACAGATAGCAAACTATCTTTGGAGGCAAAAATGTTGAAACTGAGGCTGTCCTGCATTGGGCACATTATTAGAAGGCAGGATTCACTGGGAAAAAAAAACCAATAACAATGGGAAATAGTGGCACCAAGAAATGAGGGAAACCCAATATGAGATGGATTGTCTGCATAAAGGAAGCTCTCTCCTACGGGGTGCTGAGCAGGGCTGTTGAGGACAGGACATTTTCAGCACACCTCATTCATAGGGAGGTGGATTGATTCTCTAAAGCAGTGTTTCCCAATCTTTTTTTTTTTTAGTCGACCCCCTTTTATAATAGCCAAATAACTACATGTGCATAAAAAGGCATTTTAATAGGGTAAAGAAAACACATTGAAATAGATTTTTTTCAGAATATAATTCTAACCTATTAATGAACAAATAAATAGTTAGCAGGGCTGTAAATCTGTCTCTACCAGAAACAATTTGAAAAGGAAAAAAATGTTAATATACTTTGAGGTTAATTTACTTTTGGGGGGTGTAAAAGCAATCCTCCCTTCGTGTCTCCTGCCCTGCAAAAGCCCCCTCGGTGAAGAGCTCCTCCCGCTCAAGCCCAAGTAAACCCTGCTCCCCCACGCCTCCTCCCTGGTCCTCCTCCCTCACCTTCTTGCCTTTCTCCTCCATGACTCAGGCAGGACGTGGAGGCATCTGTCTCCCTGCCCAGGTCCCCTCGCCCTTCACTGCACTGCCATAGCCATTGCTGCAGCAGAAGAACAGGCGATTCAGCCATAGTGCCATAGCTAGGGTAGTCCCATGGCCTCTTTTGCAAAGGATAGTCTTCCATTTGAAGGACTGCAAGAGGACAGGTTGTTTTGTGGTTTGTTTTTTGTTTTTTGTTTTTTTTTACATCCCTGTCCTCTTTTTTGGCAGAGGGCTTGTGTCCGTCTTCGTAATCTCCTTCCATAGAAAGGATCACTGGGTGACTACCTTATATGTTCAGACTCAGATGAATAAGTCAGGTTGAGTCTTTTGGTTTTGAAACTTGTACTAGTCCTTTTGGGTTACTTGCATTGTCTTTATTTTTATTGCTGTTTTTAATGTGTGTGAAATCGTATCTTTTTTTAAAAATTCACCTGTTAAAGGCTGTGCCTTTAACAGTAGTTTGGTTTACAAATTTCAGAAAACCAGTGTTACATAGCTGTACAAGCATGAAATGGGATGTCCACTGTTTTAATTCCCATGACTGCCAACTTTTAAATAATGTTTAAATTATAAATAGCCTCACATTGCTTTTAAAAACATCACTTAGGAATCTGCATCAGTAGCACAGCTTACATTGCTTACAATCCAGCCCTCCAGATTCTTTTTGTTTTCACTTTAGAAACCTTCCACTCCATCCGT
This sequence comes from Pogona vitticeps, assembly GCF_051106095.1. Taxonomy (NCBI): domain Eukaryota; kingdom Metazoa; phylum Chordata; class Lepidosauria; order Squamata; family Agamidae; genus Pogona; species Pogona vitticeps. The sequence continues at coordinate 29,246,038 of NC_135783.1, read as the reverse complement.
CCCTGCCTCATAAATCTTATTTGAGATTTGTTTGGGAGTGAACTGGAAATTCTCCTTCTTCGAATGGCCTGTGTTTATGTCTGCCGAGCCTTTCTGTAAGAGTGTCTGTGTCCTGTAAGTAGCGATGACTGTGTTTTTCTCTTGGAATTGCAAGTCATGTGCTTAATTGGAAATGATTTCAGTTTACTACTACACCTGAGAATAATTTTGTGAGGTCTTCCGTAAGCAAGCAGCACATGACTCTTTTGTAAGCCTGCTGTTCCTGGGAGGCAATTTGATAAGGCTCTCAGGATCTGTAGGGTAAGCAGATTAATAGCTCTGATCCAATAAGGGAGAGCTCAGCCGTGGTGGCATCATCGGAGAGAGCAAGTGGGGAGCTGGCAGTGGTGGCAGCTGGGTTCTCGGATCATGCTGGCCAATGAAAGATTCATGAGGTGATGAGGTTTTACAGGACAGCACCTCACACGGCCCCCGGGAGTCTTATGTGTGATGTGAGCCAATCAATACAATTAATTTTCCCCAAAAGAGCTTGTGAGGGCTAAAATGCAGAGATAGGATAGGAAAGTTACTTTTTTTGGACTATATTTTCCAAGGCAGAGGTTATTCTGGCAGAGGTAGTACAAAAAAGTAAAACCCTCCAGCTCAGCTGGGATGCTATACAGTAGAGTGGGGTATATTTATGGTATTGGACTACAACACCCAGAGTTCTGCTGCATCGTCTTGGATCACCAATTAGAAACTTAGGATTTTGAACTACAAGTCTCAACATACGCCAGCCAGGCTGGAAGTGGATAGAGAGGTGCAGCTAGATTTTAAAGCTACTTAACACACAAAAACCAAACTTTCTCCTGCTGTACCACTTGCCCTGAGATTTTATTCCACTCCCTAAAGACAAGAGCGTGGTGGCTGGATAGCTCAGTGAGTTAGGCATCTGGCTGTGGAGCCCAAGGTTGAGAGTTCACTTCCGCACTGCGCCTCCTGGGAGTGGAGCCAGCCTGTGTGGCCTTGGGCAAGCTGCACAGTCCCAAGTAACCTCCAGAAGAAGGAAATGGTAAACCACTTCTCTACTCTCTACTTATAAAACACTGATAAGGGTTGCCATAAGTCAGAACTGCCTTGATGGCATATTATTATTATTATTATTATTATTATTATTATTATTATTATTATTATTATTATTATTATTATTATTATTATTATTATTATTATTATTATTAGTAGTAGTAGTAGTAGTAGTAGTAGTAGTAGTAGTAGTAGTAGTAGTAGTATTATTATTATTATTAGTAGTAGTAGTAGTAGTAGTAGTAATAATAATAATAATAATAATAATAATAATAATAATAATAATAATAATAATAATAATAATAATAATAATAAAGATGTGGAGTAGTATAGCAAATACCAGAGACTTCCAATTGACCTTGCAATCTGCCAATCCTAATAAGCATGTGCCAATTTTGTTGTTGTTGTGCACTGTTGTGTGGGAACCATCTGATACAACCGTATTCTGTGGCTGAAACCAAGAGTCCTAGTCCATCATTCTATCCCAGCAGTTCCCAACCTTAGGTTCCCAAATGTTTTTGGACTAAAATTCCCAGAAGCCTTCATCACTAGATGTACTGGCAGGATTTTTGGGAATTGTAGTCCAAGAACATCTAGGTACTCACAGTTGAGAACACACAACTCCATGACACGACAATGAGTAGCTGTGCCATTTTTACCCAAATCTATATTCTCATTTATCCCCTTCTTTTGGTGATTAATTTTTTTTCAGAGATCCACAAGAGCCAACCCAATAGGGAGAAAGACGGAAGCAGAGAAATCTATCCCTTGTTTTTTCTGTCATGTGCCAGGTCATATGAATTGCTAGTGATGAAGAACACTAGTGATGAAGACTCCTGAACCAGTAGCAATTTGTTGCCAGACTTTACACCTTTTTACTTACACTAGCATATGTAAGTACAATACAGTAATAGGATTCTGGCCACTATGAAGAGGCAGTATGGCTTTCAACTGGCAAAACCATTAGAGGCTGCATTTTATCTTCCATATGCACCTCCCAATCTATACGCAAACTCTATCAAATGAAAGGCAGTGAATTGAAATCACTACTGAAAAGAGATCAAAGAAGAAAGTGTGACAGCATGATGACAGCTGAACATATAGAAGGCAAAAATGATGACAGAGAATTATATAACTAATGTTGACAATGAAGGAATCCAAATTGTTGAAGATTTTCTATCCCTCCATTAAATCACTAAACCAAATGGAGGCTACAGCCAAGAAATCAGAAGAAGACTGAGACACAGAAGAGCAGCAATGAAGGAATTAGAAAAGATTATCAAGTGTAGGATCATCCATACTATATTTTTTTCTATATGTATGTAATATGTACATATGTGAAAGCTGGGTAACAAAGATAACAAAGAAAGCTGAGAGGAGAAAAGCTTTGTCATTGGAAATGTGGTGCTGGAGGAGAACCTTACAGATATCGTGGACTGCCACCCCCGCCCCAATAAGTGGATTCTAGATCAAATTAAGCTTGAACTCTCAATAGAAGCTAAAATGACTAAAATGAGGCCATGTAGACCCTTATTAATGCCGTTCAATACTGCTTTAAAGCAAGCTGTTTGCCCATAGCTTAATCCTCAGAGATCCAAGATTTCTGGGCTGAGAACAAGATAAAATTTGAATGCCTAAAATGTTCCAAGGTCTTTTATTGTAAGCAGTTTCAAAAAGTATAAAGCAGTTGAAGGCAACTGTGGTGCTTTCAATAACCTGAGGTATGCATAAGGAAATAGTTTTGCATTTGAACAGCCCTGTTAAAATATGCCATTCATCATACTTTTACCTTGACAATCTGCAAGGCTGGTGCCAGGCACTGGGAAATGAAAGCCACTTTCTTTTGCTTGGAGGGCAAAAGCAGAATTTCAAGTTCTGGTAACAGGAGGTGTTTACTGCTCTCATCTGAATGACACAGGATTTGGTCATCCCTCTTGCTGCTCATCAGTCTCATTTTCTCTTAGGATTTCTTGTAAGGCTTAAGGGCAATAAAGTTTTCTTATCAGCCTTTTGTGACAGCAGTGACTGCAGTACATTTCTGAGATAACCACTATCTGAACCACAGTGAAGAACCTGTTTAGATTGCAAAACCATCTACATCTGCAGAAATACAAGCTACAAAGATACCAAACTGGCCGCAAAGTTCATATGCTGCAGACTTTAACATGGAAGCTTATGTGGCTCATCTGCCGTTTCAACATATCATCAAAAGGTATCCAAAGAGCTGTACTTAACAGAATTGGGAGCAATCCAAAGGCATGAGTCTCTCGGGACCCTAAGAGGACATTTAGACCAACCCCAAATCTGTATACATTTCTGGAAGCTATGCACAGTTGTTCCAAGGTCCCCTTTCAGTTACTTCCCGTGAGGACTCTGATGGCGTCTTCTCACATTCTTTCTATAGAGTCTGTCAGTGGGGAGAATTACACCGTATGTGGCATATCCAAGCTCAAGAAGTGGTGTGTGTGTTTTTTTAAAAAAAGACCTGGAGGCTCTGAACTGGGTATCACTGGATTTTAACTTTCCCTTAATTTGGATTGTTCCACTTTCATTCCAGCATTGATTGCAATTGGGGGAGGGGGGCAGACAGGTGCCCTTGTACCATACTGTTCTCAGTAGGGTTTCAGCTGTAGAGGCAGAACAAGTTGGATACTGTGGGAAGTCAGTCAATTGTCACTTGAAGAACAAATGTTCCAATCAGAAACAGCAGGTGATTGAAGCCTTGCTAAAGTTTCATTCAGCTATTCACCTGCATTATTGTAGTGTAATCCTGATCGAATTACAATTGCATTGTATTTTGTAATCCTACTAGATGAATGTATCAAAATGAATAACTAAGAACAGTGTTGAGGTGACAATAGCTGACCCATGAAAACTGCTTAAAAATGCATGCTGCTTTTCTACATCATATTAGATGGGTTTAAATGTGAGAGGCAATTCTGAACTCAACTCTCAATCCTCAGCAGGATTTTTCTGTTTTTCTTGCCAAGGTCTGTTTTATATTTCCTAGTTATATATATCAAACTTTTAACAGCTCCACTTTGGACTAAGTAAGTGTAGAGCCTTTTGCAGAGTTTTGAATTTTGGTTCAATTCCTCTAGCTGTGCAGCAGAAGTGCAGGAATTCATAGAACAGAGTACTGTATTTTTCGCACCATAAGGCACACTTTCCCCCCACAAAACAGAGGGTGGAAAGTCTGTGCGTCTTATGGAGTGAAGAAAACAGATTATATTTTCCTGTTTTCTTCTCCTAAAAAATTTGGTGCGTCTTATGGAAAGGTGCATCTTATGGAGCGAAAAATACGGTAACTTCAAGTTCCCCATAGTAGTTCATCCCTTTTTCTCATCAGCTGGCACTTACAGTCTTAATAACTCACTCTGAGACATTAGTAGGAGAAAGAACAAAAAGTTTCATTACTTACAGTTGAATAGATCAAAGAGCAAATTGACAGGCGTGATTGGTTTTTAGCAAACTGACCTCAACAGAAGGCTCTCAGCAGAGAGGCAGGGCTCTCTTTGAAATCAGAAGCAGGAGGGAACAATTAGTTAATGCTGAATAGATTGATAATTACCCCAGCCCAGAAAAGTTCTTCCCAGCCAAACCTACTGGAGGCAGCATGCAAAGCTGCAAAAATTCTAACAGGGCCAGTATTCTGCAGTGGTTGCTGTTTTGAACTGGGAGCTGAGTAATCCAGGTTCAAGCTTCCATTCCACCACAGAAACTTTCTGGGTGATTTAGGGCCAGTTTCTTGACTCACCCAACCTACCTCGCTGGGTCGTTAGCAGGAAGGAGACAAGATACATTTGCTGCCTTGAGCTCACTGGAGGATAGGTGGAGGTTATAAGTGGGTAGTGATTGTGCCTGGGGTAATAGGCAGACAGCCTTTTGAAATCAGCCAGCCAGCTCCAGACCTTGGGAAAGTTAACCTTTTGGACTACCACAGTTAGGTCACCCCAAGCAAGCATGGTGAATGGCCACATTTGCTGGGAATTCTTGGAGTTGCAGTCCTAAAAAAGTAACTTTTCTAAGCTCTGGCAGTTTTTTAAAAAAGACCAAGGTGGGTTCTTATCAGAAGTAGGAAACTACTGAGTCCCATGGCACAATTGGTTAAATTAAACTACTGAAGCCAAGACTCTGCTCACAACCTGAGTTTGATCCCAGTGGGCTTCAGGTTGACTCAGTCTTCCATCTTTCCCAGGTCAGTAAATTAAGTACCTGGTTCACTGGGGGTCGGGCAATGATTAGTCTGTATAATTAAACTGTAGACTGCCCATAGAGTGCTTTACGCCAGTCATCAGGGAACAGGTAAATTACCCCAAAGGGGGTAAAAATGAAATCCTGGGGGTAATGAGGACGCAACCCTAACCCTCTCCCCTCCTCCTCCTCTTCTGCCTGGAGGTGGATCCCCAGCTGCCTGATCTCCCCCTTCCCACCCCCTTCTCCGGCCCAGCTGCAACCAAGCCACGGCGGATGGCAACCAGTGACGGGGCGCCAGCTGACGTCGTAGGGCAGCCAAGGTGGCAGCGTAGGGCAGTGGTGAGGCCAGCCATGGCAGAGGGCGAGGCTGGGGTGAGCAGCTGGAGCGCCCTGGCCAGGAAGAGCCTCTCCTTCCAGTGCTTAGAGAGGTGGATTGTGGCGTAGTGGGGGCAGGTGTCGCCACGAGGGCGGCCCAGGCCAAGGCCGGGGAGAAGCGCTACGTGAACCTGCCCGCCCAAGGCATTTATCATCAGAGGCCCCATTCCATCGGTTGCCACTGGCTAGAGAGACACTTGACTGGGATGTGCAACAGGGCCTTTTGGTTTTTAGTACCCTGGCTGTAAAAATTTTTCTCAAGGTCCATTTAGCCCCTGCCCCATTGATGATTTTTAGGTAAACAGTTCCAGCCGTCTTAATTCTATGCAAGACTTGAACTGCTGAATGTTCACACCTGCTAAATGGGTTCATCTCTGTTTTTGGCTTTCTGTAACTGAGCAGGTTAGCCGTCAAACCACAATTATAAGCAGAAAAATCACAACAAAGCAGGTCTTTAAAAACAAGAATAGGAGGGTGACACAGTTTGGGCCCTGGTATCATCAAGATACTCCACAAGTGAACAAATAATGCCTGTTCTAGGAGAAATATTTCTATTGCTACTGCAAAACCTATGGCTTTCACTTGTCCACACAAGTACAGTAATAGAACACATCAAAGAGGAACTTCCAAGATTTGTATGTAAAAGGGCAGATGCCAGCTTCTTCTTTCAGCAACCTTTGTCCTTCCCCATAACCTGTGCTTACACAGGCAGAGCTTTTATTCCTTTTCCTCTTTGTGCTCTTTTTGAAAAAGAAAATGCCTCCAGGGCAAAAGTCATCTAGTGTGTGGATATGTGACATATTACAAAACTGCAAATTAAACAAGGTCCTTGCAGAATTCCAACATTGTGAGACTAAGAAAATGTCACTATTGTTCCTAAGGAGCAACACATTAGAAGAGGTAGTTATTTTAACGCGTGCTAACACGTCGGGCAAAAAGACAAAACGCACGTGGAAAAATAAAGGAGACCAAGATGTTGTGGCACCTTACAAAGGAACTGCTAGGTTAGATGTCTGAAGAAATGGACTTCTCTACAGAACCTCAATTAAAATATAGCAGTTAGTCTTTAAGGTGCCACAACATTTTGGTCTTCTTTATTTTCTCACGTTGGTTTTGTTTTTGCCTGACATCATTGCTGCCATCACTAATGATCATACTGCTGTTGCCAATGTGGGTTGTGATAAATGGAAGCACATAAGAAACCAGAATTGTTGCCACAAAACTCTTATGTTTCTTTTTTAAATGTTCGAAGAGACAGACTTGGCTACCCCTTTGAAATACCACTACTACTGCTGTTGTTGTTGTTGTTGTTGTCGTCGTCGTTACAGCAGTAGCAGCCACCTGGAGGGCTGCAAGAGAATGAGCAGGATTTATTTCTACTCAGTGACATCCGCATGGATGAATAAAGTAGGGTATGATGACTATCAGGATCAGGATGGTTGAAGGTGATAATTACAGAAAAATAGCCGACTCTGGCTCTTTGAGGTTGCTTCCGGTCATTATCTAAGGTTGAGTTTTCAGGCAGATCTTCATGGCTGAGAAATCAGACCTGCCGATAAAAGCTTGATTGTCATCTGATGAACCACTCATAAACAAAAGCAAGATGCGATTCAGGACCATCTCATTCTCTGATATTAAATAGCCCAAACCTGAGATGGAGGGGGATGCTTGTGCCATATGAGACAACCTCTGTCAGAACTCATTCTCCATTCCTTGCACCTTAGTGAGTTCCAGGGGATCCCTGTGACTCCCACAATGCAGCAGGACACTCCTCTAACAATTAAAAAAAAGCAGAATAGGAATGGCGCACAGGTGAGGGGGCTGCTGTACTTTCTGCCAGTTTGACTTGCTGAATTCTGGGACTGGAAGTCCTTGAATTCTCAGCCCAACTTCTAATGTCACAGAGGAAGGGCAAGCAAAAGAGAAACAAGCATAAGTTGTACACAGAGTATCTCCAAGCTGAAACATGGGACTTGGCAGCAGTTAAGAATGTGTGAGGAATAATTCCGAGTCTTCGAAGCCACTTAACAAAACATGAGATATGTGTGGTTCTTCACAGTCATGCACAAGTAAGTGAACAATATCACTGAACTTTTGGATCATGATATGAAGCCAAACTGCTGCTTAAAACAATGTTACAGACTAAAGATACAGTCCTTAGAAATTAATTATCGTTCTGTCCATGGATCCATACTCCCCAGAATCGTGCTCAGAATTGTTTAACAAGTTATTCCTCCTTGTTGAGTTCCCTTGGAGGCTACTTATGTGATCCCTAGAGTTCTTCAGTATCATCACAAAACTCGATTTCTCAGAATTTTTGTCCAAAGGCCTCCATAGTAGAAATTTTTTAATATATTTCATTTTATTCAACATTTTATTTTGATAGGTACCTACTATTTTAGATCCTGCTGCTATTCCTTTTAACTATGACTTTGCTTCTTTTTCACTATTTTACATTGCAAATGGTTTCTTTGCACATTATTATTGCTGATAAACTATACTGTTAATTTCTCTGAATATGTATTTAAAAGAATAGTACAGAATTAAATTGTAGCCAAAATCCTCTTGCATAGCTATGCAAAATGCATAACTTTTGGAGGCAAATTACCTCAGTTTAAGAAATCTCCATAGACATTATTTGTTGGACACTGAAACAAACAACTTTGTATGCAATAGATAATGTGAAGATTTCTTAATTTAGGGCAATTTGCTTCCAAACATTAAACTCTTTGTGTTATGCCAACATAACTAGGCAAGAGGATTTTGGCCAGTGTAACTTAGGGTGTGACTACACTGCAATATGCTGCTCCAATTACTTCAGGTTTAGCATGATACTGTACAAATCAGTTCAAATTTTTCTGACTATACAACGTTATTATAAATGCAGGAGGAAATTCACACTTTTCTTCAAAGAATAATTTCATTTTTTAACACTTGTCAAGAGGTTGTTTGCACTGTAAATGTAAACTACACTGTTTTTTCACCCAGTTTTGGTTGCAAGAATGACCGTGTCATTGTATCCTGTTTTTTCCGGGGCGTTGCCTGTGCTGACATCTTGGTGATATGTTTGAGGTGGTGTGAGATGCTGTCCCATTGGGAAATCAGCAATTACGTCTGCTGTCTGAACTGTTTCCCTTTTACATTTTTATTTTAAAATGTTCAACTTTAGCACTGCATCACATAGGTGCTGGAGCCTTGCTGGCTTGTTACTGACATGTGATTTGCCTTCCACCTGTAGCTTCTTTATATAAGCTACTGACTGTAGCTCCTCCTTCTGCATTCTCTTGAGGCTCCTTTTTGTTGTAGTTTTTTATTCTTGCATTTGCAAGCTTTGCCAGCCTATTGCATAAGGAGGTCTATAGTTATTAGTATATTGTCAAAAGAGATGAGAGGGTCATTTTAGCTGCAAAAAATGCACTATCTGCAGCGTTGATTTAGTGCTATGCCACTTAGAATTTAAAAATCACTTGCAAATCCGAAGGAACAAAAATAATAATAAGAAATTCTGACTGCAGTGCTCAGAAAACAAACTCCAGGGAAGACAATTATGGACAAGGATAGAATGCAGGTGGGGAGTCAGGACAGACCCATGGATGGATCTGTGCCAACCCAAGTCTATTTAAGGTGATTTAAACAGTGGTGTGGACCCCTACATGGAATCAAACTGGTTCAGATGAGGCAGCCACATGAGGACAAGAGCAACACAAAGAGCACATGACACAAATCAATACAATCATACCCTGAGACAACTCTCAGATTTTTAAGGCAATGGAGCCACACCATTAGTTATGCCTGCTTCACTAACAAAGAGAATTAATTACAGGTAACTACAGTACAGTGGACCCTTGACTTAAGGAATTAATCCGTATTGGAACGGTGGCTGCAGGTCAAAAAGTCTGTAGGTCAAGTCTCCATTGACCTACAGTGCATTGAAAACTGATTAATCCCGTAACAGGCCGTTTTTGTTCCATTTTGGTTTTTTTTCTGGTCTGTAAGTCAATTCTCAGGCTGCAAGTCAAACCTAAATTTTGCGGCCAGAGAAGCCTGTAACTCAAAAAGTCTGTAAGTCAAGCTGTCTGTAAGTCAAGGGTCCACTGTAGTTAGTTTTAGCAGTTGTGTCCAGCCTCTAATTCTTTTAATGTCATATAGTGTTTCAAAATACATCAAGTCCTTATTACGAGGATATTCAATAAGTCTTATTCTTTTCAGACATTACCAGATCTTCCCTGACATTACTGTAGTAAAATCACTTGGCAAGTGCTAACTCTCATCACCTGCTTTCTCTTTCACTATACATTGAGAGTGACAGACATGTGCCAGCATATAGTCCCATATAAAAATGTCTCTAAGTCAAGTATTATGCAGTTTCAGCTGCAGATCTTGCTTTCTTCCTCCCCAGCAAGATTGCTGGTTAGTCACTTTAGTTCCAGGCAAGGGTGCCATACAAAGCCCTCATTCATCCAAACAGGAATGTCAGATTGCTGCTTTCCTTCTTGCATAAGCACTGAGAGTCTGGAGTACAATGGCACATTGCAAAATAAAATTCCAGCATTAAGCATTTCACAGCAAGCAGTGATGTTCTCAAACTTCATATCCTCAAGGGAATCTTTTCCACACCAGCTTGTCTGTTGGGGATACCCAGTGTGCCTGTCCTGTAAGCCATCAGTGTTGCAAAGGATTCTGGGACACCTGGTTGAGGTGCATTACTATAAGTTCACCCTGGATGTGCTGAGCGTTAGGGGAGTTTTAGTCCAAAATGTCTTCCAGGCATCCCAGACAATAATCCTTTCAAGCCCTACCGAGATATGCCAGGGAAGGCACTGAGACCAACTCAAACACTTTCACAACTCCAAAGGAATATTGCCTGCCCCACTTTTCAGATAAGGTTGTTCTCCATGACTTGTGTTCTCATTGAGGATCTCCTAATAAGTGTTGGATGAACACGTGGAATCCCCAGAACTAGGACCACCTCCAGCCTGATGCGTTAGTGTTCTGAGCACTGCACAAGCTCAGTAAACTCCAGTTTAGAATCTCGGATTATGAGGGTCCTCTAATTGTAAAGAAAGGAAGGGTAATGCTATGGGGCTTCTTCAACTTGATGAAGTTTACACCTTAGCACATGTTCATCTGGCCCTGATTCTGAGCAGCACGCTCATGATGCCCTGGAACAGTGCTGTGTTGAAGGCACTGAGGAAAATTAAACTCTTGGCTATTCCGCAAAGCAGTTTTCAGAATGTGGCATGGCCATTTTTGCCTGACCAGAAGAGAGGAAACATCGCAATATACATTGTACCTATATGGATGCATATGTATAGATACAAAGTTGGAGGGACAGTCGAGGCCCTATAAAAAGCTGTGTGCATGTGTGTTCTTGAAACAAAATGCCTTCAAAAGGAGGACTGTTCTCTGTAAAGTCAGGCATACAGCTACCTTATCAGAATGTCATTCCAGGTGAGAAAAGGGAAAGGATGGGCAAGGAAAGCACCAGCAGTAAATGTCGGTTCAGCAGTTCAAGTTCCCAAAGATGTTGGTTGATGACATTGATAGAGTTGTGGCGGAAGATGCTGAAAATGTTGTCTGTTTGCCTTCTTAATATTTTTGTTGTTTGGTTGTTAACTCGTGTCCGACTCTTCGTGACCCCATGGACCAGAGCATGCCAGGCCCTCCTGTCTTCCACTGCCTCCAAGAGTTGGGTCAAATTCATGTTGGTAGCTCAGTGACTCTGTCCAACCATCTTGTCCTCTGTCGTCCCCTTCTCCTTTTGCCTTCACACTTTCCCAACATCAGGGTCTTTTCCAGGGAGCCTTCTCTTCTCATGAGATGGCCAAAGTATTGGAGCCTCAGTTTCAGGATTTGTCCTTCCAGTGAGCACTCAGGGTTGATTCCAGTGAGCACTCAGGGTTAATTTGCTTCAAAATGGATAGATTTGTTCTCTTTGCAGTCCAAGGGACTCTCAAGAGTCTCCTCCAGCACCACAATTCAAAAGCATCAATTCTTTGGTGGTCAGCCAAAGTGGTCAAGCTCTCACTTCCATACATCCCCACTGGAAAAACCATAGCTTTGACTATGCAGACCTTTGTTGGCAAGGTGAAGTCTCTGCTTTTTAAGATGCTGTCTAGGTTTGTCATCACTTTCCTCCCAAGAAGCAGGCATCTCTTAATTTCATGGCTGCTGTCTCCATCTGCAGTGATCATGGAGCCCAAGAAAGTTCATGGAGCCCTTCTTAATATGCCCTACCTGTATGCAAGTAGGAGCAACTGAAGCCTTGGGTTTCAGGTTCCATACCATCAGGATGCAGAATAGAGCTGCCAGGTGTTCCTCATTTAAATACTTGACAGAGAAGGGTGGGTGGGTTAGTAGACTTTACCTTCCTAAGCATAAGGAATCCTATAGATAAATGTCCAGGTCGTAGTGTGTTCCTGTTGTTGTGCTGATGTTAAATCAAGAATTTTCATCTCTTGTCAGCCAAAAAGAAGAAAAGAAAGAAAAAGGGGGAGGAAAAAAGAAATGTTGTGGTCAGTCTATAAATATGTGAGAAGAAGAACCACAATGAATGAAAGAATTATGAAGAAGCTCTAGTTGGTTGTCTATGGCCATAAATATATCTAAAACAAGGAAGAACTGTCCATGTGACACAGCTATTTAAGGCAAGGATGGGTGTCATTGTTACCACACTACATTGCATGTCATAAGCACACAAACTGCCAACACAGCCTTGAAGAAACTATGAACTAAAAAGGAGAAAAACAGCTTTCTCTTTCTTGTTTTGTACATTTCCAAGGCCTGCTGCCCTCCTGACGTTTGGAAGCTAATGACAGACATTCTGTCAGTGCCAAAAGAATAGCCCTTTTCATTGCTTCTCTGATTTCCCCCTTTTTTCCATCCTTAGTAAACAGCTTTCAGGAACAAACACCAGCTTTCCCAGTATATTCCAAAATTCAAAATTAAGTACTTTTGACAGTGCAATTCTTATTCTCTCAGAAGTAAGCAAAAATGTTGAAATTGTGGCTGTCCTACTTTGAGCACATCACAAGAAAGCAGGATTCACTGGGAAAGGTGCAAGGCAGCAGGAAAAGACTCTTTAAAAGAGACCACAGGCTTGAGTTTACAAGAACTGAGCAGGGCAGTTGAGGATGGGACATTCGGGAGGTTGCTCATTCATAGGGATGCCACAAGTCAGAGGAGACTTGATGGCACATGGCCACCACCACCACAAAGAAGTGAACTCCAATGAATTCAATGGGGCTTCTTCCCAAGAAAGGTTAGGCAGCAGCCGTCCCTCATATGGATGCACCCCAGATGTGTTAAACTACAGTTCCCATCTTTCTCGGCCACACTGTTACATAGATTGTTGCAACTTTAGCCCCATTGTGTACCTGCTTAGATTTCACTGAAATAAATAAGATTTTAAAGTGCTAAATTGCGGACCTGCCCGTTTAGTGCGTGCTTGTTGGTTTTGTAAGAGCAAAGTATTCACATGTTTATTCATCTAGGCATGCAGAGAGGAACGGGACCCCATGGATCATCGAGTCCAGCTCCTGTCAAGGAGGCACAGTGAGGAATCGAATTCCCTACCTCTGCCTCTGTAGCCAGATACTTAAACCACTAAGATTTCAAAAGTAACAGAAATGGGAAATGTTTGGGTTTTTTTTAACCCTGCCTCCTTGAATCCCACAACCAACAATGTGAGGTTTCCCATTTAAGACTTTAGTATTTTAGTAGATTTTAGTACTTGTTGAAGTGGACAAAATTTTTTGATAGTTCCCATTAATCAGAACCTGGAAATTTTGCTTTTCTTAACGTCAACTCCCAGAACCTCCCAGACAGTTTCTGGAAAACCTTTCTAAGCTGATATTGATCCTATCCTACAAGTTGCTACTAAGTGATCTCCATGCCTTTGTCATGCTTTCCATGAGTGTTCTTACAGCAGAAATATTTTCTAAAGGAGACTGGAATAGCTTTGCATTACAGGCTCTCAGGCTTAGCAGTAATTCAGAAGGAATGATAGTAACAAATACAGCTTGGAGAGCAATGGAACTGGAGTCTGATTCTACTACCAGGCTCCAGTTTCCAGAAAACCAACCACTCCCCAATGCGAACAGGCTTAAATTGCTCATGCAAACAGCACACAATACAGGGCAAGCTTCTCTCCCAGCTGGTGGCCTCCAGGTGTGCAAGACTGCGGCTCACTGTAGCCATCATGCTGGATTGTGGATATTGCAGTCCCACGCTACTGGAGAACATCAGGTGTGGGGAGGTTGGTGTACAGGAATGTCTTTGTAACTGGCTAATAAAATCAATTTTCAATCAGAACAGCTTCTCTCACTCCAGACTGCAGCTCCCAGTAGCACTCCTATGATCTGTCATTTAAGACTGAGTATAGGAGTTACCTCTGGAGACCTGCACTTTGCTTGCTTCTGCCCTAGAATATGGAGTTGCACTACACTGACTCTTTCCTACTCACCTGTTAAGGAAACAGGTGGCAATTCTATAGCATGATCTACTTCGTTGGGCCACCATCTTGGTCATGTGTGTATGTCTGTTATACACTGTCTAGTGGACTCTGACTTATAGCAACTCTAATTAGGTTTTCAAGGTAAAGGAGATATTTAAGGGCTGGTTTTATCAATTGCACACCCCCAGTGAACTTCCTAGGGGAGGATTTAAACCCGGGTCTTCTGAGTTCCAGTCCGTCACACCATCTCTTAGTACACCCACCACACAGGGTATACCTTACCTATAGACGTTACAATTAGTAGCTGATGATAGGGTGAACCTCCAAAATTAAATGTGTTTGTTTTAAAGTTGTTGAAACCAGTTTGTGGCAAATAAATTCCATAAACTACAAGCTGTGGCAAGCACTTCCTTTTGTCTGTCTTGCATCTCCTGACATAAGATTTATTGGCTGACATCAAGTTCTAGAGAAGGAAGCAAAAAAAAAATTCCTCCATGGACGTTCTCTACTCTGCTCATAATTGGATAAGCTCCTATCATGACATGTTCCAACCCTGTATGAAAATTAACCCCTAAATTATTGCTTTATGACTTTACCCTGCCTTTCTTCCATCATCAGACAGAAGATGCTATGCATAAGTTGACATCATCATTATAAACAACACCAACCAGGCTGAACCTGCTCATGTTACCCCAAATGGGTTCTTGTTCTTTAGGAGAGGAAGAGAGAACCTAGCCAGACTACTGACAAGAAGACCACACACCAACAATTTTGGGTTAAGCACTATTCATGTAACATTTATTTATGAAACATAAGACATAGGATATAAGACAAAAGGTACCCAGAGCCTTCTCTTTCATACTTCCCATTCACACAAGATACTCACTCGTCCAGAAGTCCCTCTCCCCAGGATATAAAGAACAAGAACTCATTTGGGGTAACACTCAGTATCAACAAAGGGAACATGTCAATGGAGGGTATAATCTTTCTATTCTTATTGTTCCCCTGTAGGGCAAAAAAAACACAAAACCCTCAAGAGATGTCTGTTTCTGAGGCAATGTCTACCTCCAACAACCCCTATTTTGGTCATTAATTGGAAATGAACATGAGAAAACAATAACAAATGATCTAGTAGCTGTAAAACTACCCAGACATTCATAACAATTTAACAGGTTGAAATCTTACACACCCTGATGATTCAGGAACAAGCCCTAAAAATTCAATGGGATTTACTTCTGAGTAAACAATTGTAGGTTCAGATTGCTAGAAATCCAGTATTTGAAAAGGCTGTCATTCAGGATCCACAATGTACATATGTCATTGGTCTAGCTCTGAAGCTGGCCTTATAATTTTTTGTCCCTGCAGATGCTGGAATTAAAATCTTGCCATTCCTGGAAAAACTGAAAAGGAAAACTCAAAGGAAAAAAAGCTGTTCTCTGTTCTTTTCAAATCCAGGCCTGCTTGTTTGTAGTTTTAGGAGAGAATAACCCTTACTGGCGTATGATTACAGATTAACAAGGCAGTGCTGAGAGAGTTGGTTTATTTCACAGAGAGAGAGAGAGGGAGAGGGAGAGAGAGAGAGGACACACCTGGGAAAACCCCACCACGTGATTCTGCTGAATTACTGAGTGTTCATGTTACCAAACAACCTTTCATGACAGCCTTAAGTATTTCACGATGTTACATCTTCTGGGCACGTTTCACACACATTGCAGCATTTGTAAAGGGGGAAGGGGGCAGCCAGTCACCCTTGATGTTTCAGAATTTGCATCACACTCTGTGCAATAATGAGGGTTTGGAGATTCCCCTTGCAATAATGTTTAAACAACCTGAAGGTTAATTGAAGAAGGAGACCTGCAAAAAGCTTCTGAGCTTCTAACATTTGACAGAGAAGCCGATTTTGGGGACAATCACGGGTTGCTAGCCATCTTGCACACACAGCCATAGGTGTCTACCTTCAGAGTGTGGGTGGGGGAGAAACCTGCATCTCCCCCTCCCAGACTCCTTAAAAGTATTTATGATTCTATAGCTCAGTGGCTTAGGTATCTGATTGTGGAGTCAAAGTTTGGGAGTTCAATTCCCCACTGTGGCTCTTGGGAAAAAGAGTCAGCCTGTGTGGCCTTGGGCAAGCTGCGCAGTCCCAAGGCGCCCCCAGAAGGGAATGGTGAACCTGAGTATTCTTTACCTTGAAAACCCTGAAGAGGGTTGCCATAAGTCCAAATTAACTTGATGGCACATGATGATGATGATGATTAAAGTACACTGACAGGCATACTGCACTGTAGTGGTGGATGCTATGGGCACAAATTATGCTAACATGCCTTTACGGAGCATCCTGGATCCCACACCCCAGATTCCTGTGGCCACTCTTGCATACAGCTCTTGTTCTGCCCTGCAGCTATATGGGGTTTGCAAGTTATTCTGTAACTTTCAAGGTGATGTGGATGACATTTCTCTGCAGGAGATCAAGAGGTATGATGAGTTCTGCTTAAATTTGCTCTCATGCTGGTGGAAGTAGTAGTTTAAAACCTGGCAAAACAAATTGTGGAAACAATCCTAGTGATAAGGGCACAGACAGGATGCTGCCCATCTGTATAGACCAGGAAATCTGACGCCCTTTGGACAGCAGACAGAGGGGGTGCTCAGTTCCTTCATGCACCATGTCCTGCCCCGATGGCCCGGGCAGAACCACCACCGTGCCCCAGGGAAGATCCGCAGGACCCTATGATGAGCACACTGCCCCCCCTCCACCTCTGCCTCCGCTCCCTCAGAGGCTGGGCTGTGGCTGCCAGGGGCGCCGTTGGGGCAGCAGCTGATTTCCTTCCTCTGCTGGGTGGCATTGCTGCACAAGCGGGAAGCATGCCTGTGGGAGGTGCTGCTGGGCACTGCTGCCCAACGAGGAGAAGGGTGCCCTCCTGCACCTCAAGGGCCTGCTCTGGGACATCTTCAGGGCCCCCCGAGAATGCCCCACCCCTGGAGGTGCACATAGCCATCTTTGCCTCCAGCTGCCCTGACAGCGTCCAGGAGCTCAGGAGCTTCAGCAAGACCTGCCTCTCCTGACAGAGGTCAGGTGAAGAAGGGGGGGGAGTAAGGCTGCCTGGGACGTGTGGAGCATTCTGCTTAGGCTCAGAGGCACTCTTCCCACCAGCACCCTCAGTTGGGTGGCAGTGGCCATTCCTTCAAAGTGCCCTCAGGCCTCTGCCTTCTCCGACTCCTGAGCCTGGTGTCCTGTGACTAGGGTTGCCAGATGTCAGGCAAAAGGAGGACATGTCCTCCTTTTTAACTTATGTCCTCCGTCAGGCAGGCAAAGATAAAAACCTTTAAAATGTCAGGCTTTTGTATATTTTGTGTTATAATTCTGGATGGGAGGGGGAGAGGTGGAAAGACCCCCTTCCCCCTGGCTTTCCCCGCCCCCACCTGCCCGCCCATCCCCGGTATTTTGAAAAAAAGCCTCCATTGAATTTATTTTTAATTTTTAACAAGATTGTTTCTTGGTCAGTTCACTAAGAGACATTTATTGGCAGCTATTGTAATAAAATTGTATTGATTGTGGGTTTAATCTGGAATGATTCAAATCAAACATTCAATATGTCCTCCTTTGTCCTCCTTTTTGTCTTTCTATGTCCTCCTTTTAGTACCCGTGTATCTGGCAACCCTACCTGTGACCCCACACAATAGGCAGCCTCCCTCTCTCCCATGTGAGGACTGTTCTGGATTGCAGCCTTAGCATGTTCTGCATATGATGCACACAGCTTTTCCTCTTTTCTGGGCATGTGCAGAGTGCCTCAAAGTTCAGCTTTAGGCTTCCCTTGCCTTGCCCCTCCCCCATAAGCTAGACTGTCTTTTCATTGTTATGTTGTTTGTTTACCTAAGCATTGTTCACTTATTTACTGCTACCAAGATTACCTCAGTGAGACAGTCTCAAGTACAGTGGTGCCTTGCTAGACAGTTAGCCCGCATGACAGTTTTTTCGCTAGACATTGACTTTTTGCGATTGTGATAGCGATTCGCAAAACAGTGATTCCTATGGGGGAATTTCGCTGGACAATGTTTGGTCCCTGCTTCGCAAACCAATTTTCGCTAGACAACAATTTTGACAGCTCCCTCCGCGCTCGCAAAACGGGTGTTTTCGGGACCTAAGCTTCGCAAGACAGCTATTTAAACAGCTGATCGGTGGTTCGCAAAGCGGCTTTCCTATGGCCGATCGTCGCTAGACAATGACAATTCTTCCCCATTGGAACACATTAAACAGGTTTCAGTGCATTCCAATAGGGAAATGCTTTTTGCTAGACAATGATTTCGCTAAACAGCAATTTCAGTGGAACGGATTATCGTCTAGTGAGGCACCACTGTATGTTCTATTACACTGTTCATGTTGTGTGACCTATTTAGGTGGGAGGTAAGGGAGAGGGAGGGAGGAGGAAGCGGGGGCCCTGCTATTATATTTTTGCCCAAGGCCCTGTGTTAAGAGTTGTGTCTCATGCCTGTCATTTAAATGAAGCATTAACAAGTTTCTTTACAAGGACTGTAAATCCCAATTTCCCCCAGTCACCACGGTCCCTATGCAAATATACAAGACAGACTGCTTGTGACACCCACTGAACTGAGAGTAGACATGGGAATGTTGTATTCGTTTACCTGGAAAACTGAATATGGACCACAGCACCCAATCTTACCCTATCTTGCCCCCCAGAACCGTCATCATGCCCATCCTGGCAGAAGCGTGGCCAGCCCTTCCGTGCCTCCCTGCACAGCTGACCTCTTTGGTGCCAAGGTGGGACAGGGAGTCTCCCCGGTCAGCCAATGACAATGGAATCAAGCGCTGCGTGGAGCCCGGTAAATGGTCCAGCTGCTGCTGGAGAGTGGGATTGGTCCACCCCCCCCCAAAAAAAGATTGGTTTGTATTCGTTTCTCCAAGGAAGTGACAGTGTCTAATTAACAGTGGAGTGCTGAGAGATCCTGTTCTTTTCTCTTCGGCTTTCATTTTTTTAAAATTCAACATACATAAAACAAAAATAGAAAAAGCAAAAAAGAGAATAATAATAATAATAAAAACTAGACTAAACCCTCTACTAAACTAAATCCTCAGAGTCTCCAGCCTCGTTAACCCTCCACTCTCCCCGGTTTGGTATCCACTGTACACTAAGTAGATATACATGTATGATAAAATTTGCCCTACACTCTTATCTTTCTGTGGGCCCAAGAGCATATTAGTTCCTGCTTTGTTTTACATAGTCTCTTGGTTGTTCCCGTAGTGCTTCTGATAGAGTGTCCAGTTCTGCTATATCCCATAGCTTCTTTAACAATTCTTCCACCGTTGGGATCTCTTCGCTTTTCCATTTTTGAGAGATTTTTTTTAAAAAAATGCTTAGACATCTTGCCATGTTCCCATCTTGTTCTGAACTGAATCAGATGTAGGAAAATGCTAGTTTTTATAGAGCAAATGGGAAAGGAGTTAATTTCAGGTCTACAGGGTTATCTTGCTAGAGGGCAACACACAGTTCTGTGCAATGAATTTGAACTTTCAGAAACATATAATGAATATTAGGTAGTGGTGGGAGAGTAGAGAACTTGGTGCATGACTGGGAATGAAAGTGGCAACTCATTAATTAGCAGCAATTCACTGTTGCCATTTATGCCATTGTGCTTATTATGCAAGTTGATGTCTACAACAGGATTATGTGTCATAAGTTATAATAGTATATACAATTAAATATTTTGCTGTATTAAACACAAGCATTGAGTTAAAATTGTTTCGATAACTTGTACCCAGAAAAAAAGGTATCTGTTATGGGACTCTGTATAAATGTATAAATATTTAACATTTAGTCCCACTCTTATATTTGAAGAAATTGAATAGTCGCAGTTCCAAATCCTCCATACAGAGCACGTTACCATAGTCTTTCAAGACTGAAGGATGCCTAACTAACTTTTCCATGAAAGGTCACATTAAAATATAACAATTAGTGTTGGAGATGCAACAACATTCTTGTCTTATTTTTATTTTGGTTTTACCTTTAAATGTTAGGAATCTTTTGTACTGACCCCAAATATAAATTTCTCCTTTCTTGGCCCTATGTTAACTCCTTTGACACATCAGCACTGTCCATCACTCACAATCTCTGTTTCTTTCTCTCTCTCTCTCTCTCTCTCTCTCTCTCACACACACACACACACACACACACACACACACAGAGAGAGAGAGAGAGAGAGAGAGAGAGAGAGAGAGAGAGCAAGTTGACATGATTCTGCACAATGTGATGGATCATTTGACGGGGGAAGGGGAAGGAGCAGTAATTAAAGAATATTTTATTTCCTCATTTTCTTTTTTAGCTGCAAACACTTTTGCCTCCTGGCATCCTGGGTGAAGGGACCCCACGAGAGTCTGAGCTAGAGGTAGGAGTCTTTTCTCCTGTCAGTATAGCAGGCAAGCTTTGTGAAGCTTTAAAAAGTTGCTTTTCAGACAACAATTTCTAGAACCTCCCAGCTAGCATGGCCCATAACAGATTCTGAGAGCTGTAGGTAAGAAATGATAGTAACGATGATGAATGAGGATGATGTTTCTCAACTCTGAGGCTCAAGTATGACTGAAAACCAACCCCACCTTTTTTGTGGCTAGCTAACTACTGCCTGGTATATTCAAAGCTACATACCCTGTATTGATCGAAACAAACAACAAAACCTCACAGTAAAGGGACATTTTAAAAAATTATTCCAGATCTATTGTTCTACTGCTGAATAGAGAAAACAGGACTTACTGATCTGGGTGTCTGACAGTAGCTTTTGATGGAAGAGAGTTGGATACAATGGCCAGACAAACCCAAGTGAAGCGACCACACCTTGATTATACAGGATCTGTGTTCTCATGAGCTGGGCTTGACCTCTGACTGATGCAAGATTCTGTCCTCCGACAAGTGACATCTTTAACAGAGTAACTCACAACCCCATTTAGCTGCATGGTAGGGGGTGCATTTTGCATGCTGAAGGTCACACGTTTGGCTCCTGATACCTTGAAAACCATCTTGCCAGGGAGCCGCGGCCACTTAACATAGATCAGTGGTTCCCTAGCCCTTTTCACTTGCATTCCCCTTGGCAGCCCATTTCTATAAATTGTATCTTTCATCTTAGTAAAATGTTTGTCATTAATATAGCTGCTGTTTCAAATGTACATGTTGCAACTGTAAACAAATAGCCCAATAGTGGCCTTAAAAAGCAAAGGCATAATAAGGTGAACAGACAGTGCATATATGTTTACATTCAGAATTCGAAAGATGCAATGAATTTGAGTAAATACCACACAGATGACTCAGAAGAACTCAAACATGGAACGACTTCACAGGACAGACTAAGGTGCCTGCTTATTTATCCATCAGTACTGGCATAGGGTAAAGGTAAAGGTTCCCCTTGACAATTTTTGTCCAGTCGTGCTCGACTCTAGGGGGCGGTGCTCATCCCCGTTTCCAAGTCATAGAGCCAGCGTTTTTGTCCGAAGACAATCTTCTGTGGTCACATGGCCAGTGCGACTTAGACACGGAACGCTGTTACCTTCCCACCGAGGTGGTCCCTATTGATCTACTCGCATTTGCATGCTTTCGAACCGCTAGGTTGGCAGGAGCTGGGACAAGCGACGGGAGCTCACTCCGTCACGTGGATTCGCTCTTACGACTGCTTGGTCTTCTGACCCTGCAGCACAGGCTTCTGGGTTTAGCCCGCAGCGCCACCACGTCTCTTTAGTACTGGCATGACAGCACTCAAATGTGCACACACACTGTAGTGGCATGTTCACAACACATGGTTTAGGGAGGGATTTCC
The DNA here is from genome assembly GCF_051106095.1 of Pogona vitticeps. NCBI lineage: Eukaryota > Metazoa > Chordata > Lepidosauria > Squamata > Agamidae > Pogona > Pogona vitticeps. Next base: position 29,224,137 of record NC_135783.1, on the reverse strand, counting down.
CCCCCATTCACTGAAATAACAAAGCAAGGCAAGTGGGCTTTTCTCAAGGTTAAACAACAAAGAAAACCCACTTTGCCTCTCATCGTAACAATTACTGTAATTTCACAACTTTTGACTTGTATCTAGTCTTATGCTGTTGGTGTCTGTGCCTTTTCCTGCCATTATTCAATTTTTTTTCATGTACCATCAAATGTCCTGGTTCAATAGAACACAGTCAATACTGAGAAAGTCCTCTCCTGACTCCCCACCAGATGGGTCTCTGAAAGTGATGGGATCTTGGGAAGGGCCTCGTGAGCAGATTTTTTTTACAGGAGGAGTGCAGTCTTCCAAATAGCCCAGACCCAATAAGGCTTCATAGGTCATCACTAGCACTTTAAATGGTGCCTGGAAAGAGCCCCGTAGGCCATGCAGCTGTTGTAGAAAGGGAGCTACACAGGGAGCATTGGATCAGTAGCTGAGCTGCCAGCTCATGCACTCTTCTTAATTCTTAAAATATTCATATGCAAAGCTTCGTAAATAATAATCACATGCTGTCACATCAATTCTGACTCACGGCAACACTTTTCAGGGTATTCCAGGTAAAGAATATTCAAGTAATTTACCATCCCCTTCCTCTGGGGAGGGGGGGCGCCCTGAGACAGCTTGCCCAAGGCCACCCAGGCTGGCTCTTCTCTCTGGAGGCACAGTAAAGGATCGAACTCCCTGGCTCTGCAGCCAGATACATAAACCACTGTGCTATCCAGCCAGTTTCTTAGACTAGACGAAAATAGGTCCGTTCTGTTACATGTACTGTACTTGGAGTTTTGAATGTTCCAAGACATAGAGGAAGCTTGGAACCAAATGTTGGGGTGAGACACCCCTTCCTCTGTCCACAAGCTGCTCCTGATACAGGAAAATGTTTTTAAATAATCAGGGTTAAATTTTTTGTACCATTTCCAGGGCATATGTAGAAATCTCTCTCTAACAAGTGCACACTTTTGTCCATTATACAGTACAGTAATTGCTTTTATGGCTCTCTCCTTTTGTCTGCATCACACTGCCACCTAATGACAAGAATATGCATGCAGCTTGCTATCAGTAAAAGATCAATGTTTCAGATACTTTTTTCGTTCCATCTTCTAAAGTGGACTGTTTCACCTTCTTTCTTGACATCAGTGCTGCTACCAGTCCAGTCTTGAACATCAGGGCCAGCATGTTTTCCTATCACATTTTGATTTTGTAGCGTGCTCCTGATGCAGAGACTAGTACAGTACAGCAAATGGCATATACAGGACTTCTTTGGCTATAAATACACATCTGTCCAGTTTTGGCATAGGACTAAAATGTAAATCATCTCACTCTTTCCCCCCTCCTTGTCACATTTACCAAATGTTAATCACTAGTAAATTCCTGGAGCTTTGATAATCTGTACTGCAGAGAGATTTCAGACTAAATTAGAAGTTATTCCCTTACCTATCTTAAAATAGAAATTGTTGAGATTGAGTAAAGTAAAAAAGAAGGGGGGAATAGATCTCATGATACCACATCTGTTTTAGCATGAACTTTTGATAGCTGGCTGGATAGCTCAGTGGTTTATGTATCTGGCTGCAGATCCACTAGTTGGGAGTTCAATTTCCCTCTGTGCATCCCAGAAGAACCAGCCTGGGTGGCCTTGGGAAAGCTGCACAGTCTTGGAATGCCACCAGGAGACGAGAATGGCAAACCACTTCCAAGTACTGTATATCTAGAAAATTCTGGAGAGGTTGCCATCAGAATCAACTTGGTGGCATGTGATTATCATTCTTAGGTAAAACCCACTTCTTGAGATTCAGATGTATCAGGTATTATATTTGTACCTCAGGTTTCTACACACATTGCTCATGGTTGTGGGGCTGAAATGAGATTGTACATTTGTGTTATCATTGGCATAAACTTTCAGAGGGCTGGCTAGTAAGCATCCATAAATGCATTCAGCCATGCTGAAATACATGTTCACCTTAACAGTGCCATTTTTAAAAAGCTGCCCTTTATGAAAATTGACTCCCAAGTGAAATGGGTCTAGAGCACCGATGCACAGTCTTGCTGAGTGTTTGGAATACGAATTCTATCTTCTTATTACGGTGCTGCTAACTATAACCCCCCCCCCCCAAAAATCTGTAGAGGTTACATAAGGAGAGATGGAATGCAACATTTCTGAATTTTGGAGTCAATTTATGGTATAACTGGCTGTATGCTTGCTTCTGCGCCATATGCATCTAATCTATACACTTATATTAAACTCATAACAAAGATACAAATTACACCAGGCCTGGGAATCTTAAGACACAAACAGAAACACTGGAAATTAGACGAAAAAGGATTTTCTGAGGGTGGCACAATCTATCACTGAACCTAGTATTATTGTAAGCTTCCCTTGTTTCTACCTTTTAAATAAGCCAATGAAGGTATTTCACAATCTCAAATTTTGTTTCCATAACTGCTGGATTTTTTTGGTCCACACAACCCCACACTTAACTTGATCCTGGAATGTACAAAGATAACATGTAGGTTTCGGAAGAATGTCAACATCCTTTAAACAACATGTGTTATCTTCACAGCCAGTAATTCTGGAATGGGAATTAAGTGCTCTGGACATTTGGTTCTATGGTTTATCTCCCACTTCTGCAAAGGAGAGGCTTTGATCTGAGAAGTATGTGCTGAGTTTCATTTTGACAACATGCCTATGTGGAAGAAAAGTGACTGGCCAAAGACCCTGCAGTTGTGTTTTATGGATTAGTTGAGACTTGAACCTGGACCCTTATGTCCCAATGGAACATGTTATTCATGGCACCAGAGCAAAGGCTGGTCCATGAGGGCAACTGGGGCACAACCCACTGCTTCATTTCCACCTGGGACTCAGGATCCCTCTCTCCACCTCCTCCAGCCCACGCCATTCCTCCATCCTGATCTTAGTGGTTCCCAAATTTGGAGTAAACCAGGTGTTCTTGGACTACATTTCCCAGAAATCCCAGCCAGCACGGAACTGCAGTTCACTTGGAACCACTGAGGTAGAGGATCAGGGCCCTTACCAGTGTTCCTCTTCTGCTAAAATTCCAACTCCATTACACTCTGTGTGTGAAAGGAAGAAAATGAGAGAACGTATGTGACCAAACAAGTCAGCTCTCCTTGCTCTGAAACCAGGGACAGAAGGAAATAGGGTCAGGAATATTTGGGAGGCAAAGTGAGTCTTTCTGCTTGAGTTGTGGGGCAAAATGATTTGGGGGAGGGGAGGTCTAAAAGCATGCCTTCCTGCTTTTTTGCATAAATAGTCCATCACCACCACCCTGTTCCGTCCATCATCAGCTGCTTTGTTTTCTGTCCCACCAGCCACAAAGGGCACCTGTTGTCGCTGTTCCACCACACTGGCTGCACAACGTGACAGACCCTTGGCCGACACTTTTATTCACCATTGCCTTACTCATGCCATACAAGAACGTTAACTGGAGTGAAATGAGACATGGCTGGGTGAAAGGAGGGAGTCAGCAAAGCCTATTTTATCAGGAAGCAAAGGGGGCTCCAAAGAAATCCATAATCTTTTTGAGAAGAAGCCAGGTGGCCCTCGGGGCCTCATGTGTTACATGCTCAGCTAAAAATGTTAGATTAAGCTGCTGTGAAGGAGAACGTTTTTGTGAAATTGGAAGATTACAGGAAATGGGCAGAGAAGTGTTGATAACAACCATCCTGAAATGCTTTGATAACAGCCCATCCTGAAAACGGCATCACCACCACAGAACAAGGACAGGCAAAGCGCACTTGGCTTCTGACACAGTCATACAACAACTCGCATTACGGTGCTTAGTGTAGCCTACGGTGAAGAACGAGGTGTGCTCAAACCCAACAGCTGGAGGGCCACACATTGCTCTGATCGTTGCATGATAGGATATTTTGATTGGGTAAGGAAGACAAACTAAGAAACTAGGAATTCTACACAAGGAGTGGTTTTGTTCTGAGGAATATAGTCAAGGGAGCAATATACAAAATATATACAAATAGATCAAAATGAGTTGTTCTACTATTTATTTGGTGCATCACACTTGTTTTCAAATTGAGACGGTGGTGATAGTCCTCACAAAGCTTATAGTCAGATTTTGAAGAAAAGGCCAGAAATAAAATATGGGAACAATTTAGCAGCACAACTAAACAAGGCATAAACCTCCATAGGAACTGTGGCCAAAAGTCTCTCAAATGTGAAGAACAGGGCACATCCTTGGAAGCCAAATCTAAAATAGCAATTTACATACTGCAGTTCAAAACATTTCTCTTGCTACACCTTGACCTTTTAGCCTTGTGATTCAAAATATTTCCTTATCACAGACTAAGAAACTTTAATAAAACCAGGCATGTGGGTGGGTGTCCACCACAGGGCTGAGAATACACAACTGAAACTTTATGTACATAACTATGAAAGAAAAAGACAGAATAGGGCGGGGTTTTAGAAGCTGAGGAAAGGAAGGAAGGAATGGAAAGTACAGTTGCTATATTGACCAGCTGGATTACGTTTTGCGTTAATTCTAACAATGCTTCCTGGTGCCTGTTTAGCTGGTCTGGATTCAAAGATTTTATCAAAACGCAGAGCAACGGTGTGCCTACATCACACAATTACATCATTTTCATGTTACTTTGTCATGGTGGAATTCTGGGATTTGTAGTATGGTGAGGTACTTGGAAGATCCCAAGATACCTTAAAAAGAGAGGGACTAGGGACTGAACTAGTTTAATTCTGCAGTATAGTGAGGCATCAGTGGTGCCTTGGGAACTGCAGTTCAGGCAAGCCGACTACACTTCTCAAAGAACATCACGTACCTGACCAAACTAAAGATCCCAGGTTTCTACCATGACAATTAAATTAGTATGAAACTTATATATATTGTAACTGTGCAACTACAAATACATCTGATATATCTAGCCTTTGTAAGATTTCAGGCAAAAGTCACAATTCTTTTCAATTGTTTTTTTAAAGAAAGAAAACTTGCTACTTTCTTTCCAGACATTTAGCTAACCTGTAAAATCTTGACTGATTTTTTTGTCCTTGAGAGACTGAAAATTGTAGAATGTCCCGTTGATCTCTGCACTGCATGTGTACAGCCATGCTAAATGGCACTGCTATTGAAAGGCTGAAGTAACTGTGTGTGAGAGAGAGGGAGAGAGGGAGAGAGACAAGACAGACAGAGACTGACTCAGCCCACCCTTGACTATGTGGTATATGCACTTTGCTTCTTAACTTGTCATAGGGACTCTGTCCCCTGGAATATAACCTTTAACAAACCAGGCAAACGACCAGCCTTTCCTTTCCACTGCTGTTTAAACACGGCCACAGCTAAGGGCCAAATTTGCACTGCCCTTTATAAAACAGTAGCAACACTTTTGGTGAAACATATAGCTTCTGTTATTTTGTTATTCTTTTAACTTTCTAGACCAGTGGTTCCCAACCTGGGGTTCCCAGCAGTTCTTGGACTGCAACTTCCAGAAGCCTTCACCACCAGCTGTGCTGGCCAGGATTTCTGGGAGCTGTAGTCCAAGACCATATGAGGAACCAAGGTTGGGAACCACTGATCTAGACCATCCCACAGTGGCAGAGCACTCTAGGGGTGGTTTATGTAAACAACAACTTGGTGATACAACTTCAACTACAGTATGTGGCTCATGGTTGGCCAGTGGTATGGTATCTTGTGTCTGCTATTTAAACGAATAGACAGTATTTATGAGCCTCAAAGAAGTTTTGTTTTTTTAAAAAAAAACTTAAAATGTCCAATATTACAAACTATTACATTCTTATCATACAAAATCTCTTTTACTTAACTTCTCTCCTTGTTACAGCATAAATATATTTCATTCTTTATGTTTTTCTGTATGGATTATTGATTTTACACTGTAAGGACATACATTAAGACTTCACTTTCTTCACAGAAACAAACCACCTCAGCAGCACGGCTGTTAGCAAACTATTCCTCTGCTCTCATTCCTTTCTACCACTACGTCAAGCAATATACGGGCCAGCCAGAACACGCCTTTCCTCTTTCAACGGTCGTTCACAGCCTCTTCTGGCACACTCTTCAGTGCCAGCTTTGGGGAAATTCCACTCTCCTTCTTCAGGCACATGGTGCATGGTATCTGGCCCTCACATTCGTATCCAGTGTGCACAGTGGTGGGAATGGGACCAAGTGGGAAAATTACAGCATCTCCAAACTTGATAATAAGCTTCCACAGTGACCATCCATGGTATTATTAACAGAAGCAGCAAACTAGGAAGGAAACCTGCGTGACATCTAGACAGCTGCTGCCATTCAGAGCATGCAAGATTAGGCTCCAGTGGCAGCTTCCCCAGTAGGCCAAATAGGGTGCCATCCTGCCTCAGATTGTGCCAGCTACTCCAGTCCTGCTTGTCTACTTAGGAGATGCAGGTCTTTGTATGTGTTCATGCCTGCCTGCCCGCATGCCCGTCCTTATGTGTATGCCAATTTTTGTCCTATGTTCCACCCAGTGTGGGCTCCACCCCACCCATGCCCAGTAGGTACCAGCTGCCACTGTTAGGCTGGGTGGACCAACACCTTACAATGTTCTAGGCAGTCTCTGAAATAGAGACTTCCTGATTCAGAGCAGAACTTGAAACAAGTACTTGACATATTACTCATAAAATTCTCAGCCACTGTCACCGCAGGCCATTCACACTAGGGGATTCTGGACACTATCCTCCAAAAATGTAGCTTTTCCAAGATCTGAGTCACTGCAGTCTTTTGGCACCTGTGTCATCCTTACCCTAATATGTAAGACTACACCCTCCACCATCCCTTCCCATTCTGACAGGGTGTAAGGGGAGATGAAGTCAAACACAACTGGGTTGTAGCTGAATTGAGGAAAAATACCTTATGGTAGATACACTTCCCATTTTAGCTTATTTTTATTTCATGTTTCTCAGCTGTACAGTTTTTGACACAGAATGTTCAACCTCCCCGAGAGGGAATTGCAAAGCAATGGCGAGGGTAAAGGAACAGACCAAATTTATCCTTGGAGAATTCACAGGGGTTATTCAGTACCATTAAGCTTATTCCGCCTGTCAGGTAGATAAACATGACAGGACACAATCTCCTCAGGCAACAGCAACGTCTGTGTTTAGCATCAATTTGTCTTGCATAAGCATGCGTGTTCTCCGGTAGTTATGTAAATGAAAGCCAGAGAGATTTGCTAATAGCAATGACAGAAGGAGATGGGTTTCTCTTCCTATGAAACTGGAGATAATGTAAATTAAGTTAAATAAGAGGGGGGGGACCACAAGCCCATAACAGAGCCTTCTCTCCAGGGATCTGAAATTTTAAAAAGAGGCCAAGCTATAAAGGCACAGAAAAAAATACAGAAAACCTAATTCAATACTAAGGTGACAAAATCCAGAATTAAAATATGTTTCCACCTTGATTCTATTTTGGTATGAATAAATCTGGAGATCTTGTAATCCTGATGAAATTATTTTACCTAGCTTGAAAGCATATGGATGTTTACGTAGCAGCTTAACCAAGGTTTGCAATAGTGTAGACAGAGCAAGTGTGAAACTCAATTTCATCATGGGCTGCATTGCCATTATGGTTGCCCTCAAAGGGCCACTTGTACCTGTAAGACTATATGAATGTAAGAACGGGAGTGGGCAATAGCGAGGACTACATTTCCCAAGGTGCTCTACACCACCCAAGCGGCTGTACTTTCTGACTCTCTGGTGCTTAGAATGTGGGGATCAGACATCCTGCTGGGCGGATTCCCAGCATCCTTGTGGAGCATTATAGGTGACCGAGTAAACACCTGTGTATTGTATACTACACAGTAGCAGGCAACACTGCAAGGGCCATATGAAATGGGCATTTGACACATGTGGTGTAGTGGTTTTTATGTGTTCAGTGCCACTTGAACCCAAAGCTTAGAAACATACTTTTTTCTATTACATCTTCCAGAATCCTCTAGATGCCATGCTGGCTAGAGGGATTCAAGGAGCTATAGTCCCCCAAAAGTAACTTTTCTATCTATGATAACCTCCCCATTTAGATTAACGATCTTCAGATTGCCCCTTTCCTGCTTACATATTTTAATGCATACATAGGGTATGGATGATAATGGGTCCTCTGCACATCCTGAAACCTGGACAGTCTAGATAAGGTTCTGTCAAAGAGAGTTAGATCTTGTCTTTGGAAAATCCAGCAAAACTGCCTGAATGGATTTAATCCAGGGTGAGGCTCTAGAATGAGCTGGGGCACATTTCTCCTCCTCACTACCTTTTGCAGGCTGGATTCCATTATGGAGTGTCATCATATAGTACTTGTCTCCTCATGGGTTCCTGGCCAAAGCCCCTGGACACAATGGGTGCAGAATACTAACCAGCCTGTGGAGTTGGAGGTGGGAACAAAGGAGGTGAATGGAATGGAAGAAGATGTGGCTGAACAGAAGTTGAACAGGAACTGTCCATACTGCCACATTTTGTTGTGGCTTCCACTTATTATGACGAGCACACCATGCTACTCTTCTTTCCGGAGTTTCCCCCATTGTCAAGAATATGGCCACATCAGTTTTGTCTATTCCGTCTGTCATAATTCAGGACAGAAAGTAATGGACTTTCATACTGCAAATTTACTGATCAAAACTCATCCTTAATAGTGAAATGTGGTTGGTCTTCAGGCTTGAAGTTCGGGTTGGGGCTCCCGTCTTCATTCAGAATTCGTCTGGCAGTGTAACCGACTATAGGGTACTTGGCTTTGTAAACATTGTTGAACGTTTCATCCAGAGATTTCAGCTCTTCTTCTGTGAGTCCCGTCTCATTGAAAGATGAGTATGTAAGAGATGGAAAAGTGTGGTGTAAGGGACGGAGGGAGGGAGAAAGAGAGAAAGAAAACAACTATAGTCATCCTTGTCATGTTACTTGGCCCACTCTATACAAGAGAAAAAAAGATGCTTAAGTGGATTAATTGCTCAAGTCCAAGATATTTGACTGCCTGAGCTAAAATGCCACATTCCAACTATAAAACGTAACCTCACTGGCATCTGAATCTTTCTTCAATACTGGTGATAGCAGAGCATCCTTTGCCACACTGCAACTGCAGGGCTGGTAAACATACTCTCCTTTCCTCCAACTTGCTGGTGCCCACTTCCCAACGTCAAACACATCAAGCAAATGCCCCACTTTGCCTAATAATAGGGCCAGCCTTGAAAAATTACTTTGACCCAAGTACCGATTATCCTCCATTCCGTTTGGCAACTCCCCCCCTTTCTAAAAAAAGATTCTGCACTGTCTACCATCTGTCTGGGATGCTGTACAGTATACAATTCAGCCAATAAATTCCACCAAAAGCAATAGGTCCAGCTGCAAGTAAAATGATTTATTTAGGTGGTGGCCTTAACTAGCAGCACGCAGAACAGTTTTCTATTTTTCCCTTACTGTCTCATGGGTGAGATCCGCTGGATCGAGTGTCATCTTTGCGATTCCTCGTGTTGAATCCTTGCCAACAAGTGCGTTGTAGGGTGCTCCTTTCCCATAAAACTCTGCCCAGGGAGAAGAAAACATGGTACTGAAGTGAAGCTAACATTCTTGTTAGCACCCATAATTTCTGAATGACGTCTGTAATATTTCAGAAACTGACATATTTCACTTGTGGGTAGCAGTTTATAAAAAAGGGCAGTCGACGAGGTTCGAAACATCCAAAGTATGCCATTACTCAGAAGTCAGGTAGTTTAATTACCACGCTCTGAAATTCTGACAACATCTGGAAGTGCTTTTTAAATCTTCACATGGTGCAGTGCCATTACCTGAAAATCTTCCAACACAGGGATAATTTTTTTTAAAAATCCTTAGCCTGAAAAGAACAATATATAAACCAAACATACTTAGGCAAATGTGCATCTTGGTCATGAAACTGACAAGGAATTTATATTACTGATCTGCCCAAGTGCCCAAACTGGAAAAACAAAACACAACAAACAAAAAAAACAGTGGGCGGCATGCCGTAGCCATGGCAGAACCTGAAGTGGCGGTGGAGGTGCCACGAGACCCCACTCTGGATCTGATGCCAGTGCCAGCTGCTCTGGATCCTGGCCCGCTGCCTGTCAAAGCACCAGCACCGTGGCTTCAGCCGCCTCCTGAGGTTTGGCTGGGGCGGGGGTTAGTAGTGATCCGGCCACTTATGGCTTGTGTGCCGGCAGAAAGGGCTCCATGTGGCAGCCGTGGCACGTGTGCCATAGGTTCGCCATCACTGCTATATATTCTTCACTAACAAGTATTCATACTTGTCTCTCTAATGGTTGGTTCTGATAATACTTATGAAAATAGCTTTTTCTGGATTTTTTCTTTTAATATTTTCAGATCGTGGATAAATAAATCAGTGGGTGCTGATCCCGTGGATAAGGGGGTCCTACTATACTACGCATCAAAAGCCACTATTGAGCTATTCAGTCTTTTCCTTCGTAACACTGTTGGTTTTTTACTCTTGTTTAGAAAACAAAACATAACAGCAATAGTGGGAAGACACAGGAGGGTTGCAAGTGGAATATGACATTATGTGAACTCAGGACATTATGATGACTCTGGCGGGTGTGTGTGTGTGCAAAATAGAAATCTCCTCCGGAATCACCATAGGCTGCAAAGCTCTGTTCAACCAATGACTTCCTCTGGATAGCTTTGGGAAATCACTATCATTCAGCATAACTTGCCACATAGCTGTTGCACTGATACAGTAGGGAGAAAAATGTCTGCACATGTGTTGCCCTTCCTCTAAGAAACTTGGGCAATACAGAGAGCTGGTGAATAAAGATGTGGTAGGCGCAAGGAACTGGTGCTCATGAGGCATGCAGGTCCATGGAAGGTGAAGGCGAAGTCAAGAGAAGGTAAGCCCAACTAATCCTGGGGTTTCCCAGCCTTCCCGCTTCCTAACAATGACTCTGCAGTAGAGCTCCTTAACATTCAACTTCTTTCAGAAACAGGGATGGGAAACATTCATTTTTCTGGGGCAGAACTCCAGAATCCCACAGCAAGCATAACCAGCAACTGGAAGCTGGCATTATGGTCCAAACGCCAATCTTTTCCCATCTCTGACTTGACATCAAGAAAAGTTACGATGGTTCAGCAGGCTTTCACGTTATCCTGCTTGATTCTCTGGTGGAGGGAAACGGTGGCCTCTACCGCCCCCTTTCTTTCCATTAAGCCATGACTAGAGGCTGACATCACAAGGGTGAAAAAAATATATAGATTAATCAGGATAACCTGAGCCCTATTTGTCATTTGTCACTAGGACAACATTGGTAAGGGAGATAACCTCACTTCTGAAGTTACTGTTTGAATGTCTGTTCTATCTGTATACCAATAAGCACAGAGATTTCTGTTGCTGAATTTTGGCCGAAGGGAAGGGAAAAGGTGGGGGATGAGGGGTGACCCCCCCACAAGGCTAACTTACCTTTTCCAGAAGTGACGTCAAACACCACACCTTTTACAGCTAGATAAATAGGCTGATCCTCCTGAAAAGACATGTCTTTTTTTCAGAAAGCACGTACTGTATAAAAGATACTAATATTCTCCCTTTTAGAGAATGAAGCAGCTAATCGCATGATAAAAACACCGGTCAAATTGCTCCAGCTTGAAACAAAAGTAGAAACCTCTGATGGCAAGGAAAAAGAGTTAACTGACTTGCATTGGTCTTTGTGTCATGTGATCAGTTTTGTAAAGAAATCGCAATGCTTCCATTTTACGTGCACAGCAAATCTCGTACTATTAATCCATGCAGTCACAGCGTTTGTCCCCAAGATATCTTTTTAAACCTGTTAACCTGCCTTTTCCCCAAAGCAAGCCAGCAACCTGAGGGTCAAACTATACATTACCCATAGCATCTCATTAGAAGAAGGTATTCCCTAAGTGGTAAAAGATGTTTAACTGTCACAGCAAGAGGTTCTCACATCTCCCACAGTCTGCAGGTCTTCTCCACTTTGTTCTGTGATTGGTCATTGGATGGAAAACATGAGTTCTGTTTGCAAGCATGATTGCTCAGACATGAAATTTCAGCTTTTAACATGCAGTTTGACCCTGAAGGAATTATATCATTGTTGATATAACCATAAACTTATCCGCGTCAGCAGATCTTGTGGTAATGGAGTGGTCTGGCCCCAACAATTCAGCATGTTCTGGCATATCTTTGGTACATCTTTGTTAGGTAGGGAAATCTGTAAAACCATTGCTTTGATGGAAGAATTCTCCTTCCTTTTTGTGTCCTATAAATATGCTTTATAGGAATTTCTGCTAGTTATTTGCTAGTTATTTGCAGCAGCAGCAACAACAAAGACTTTTATGTTACCTTGAAGACTGAACATGTATTATTTGGTACCAGTTTTTGTGGACTGCAGGTCACTTCATCTGATGAGGTGGGCCACAGTCCACAAAAGCTTATGCCTGACAAAATTTGTCAGAAGTCAAGATGTCACAATACCTGCTTGCTTTTAATAATAATTGTGTACCTTTAAGTCAATTCTCACTTGTGATGACCCTTTTCAGGGTTTTCTAGGTAGAGAGTACTCAGAAGTGGTTTCCCATTCCCTTCTTCTGGAGGCACCCTAGGACTGTGCAGCTTGCCCAGGGCCACACGGGCTGGCTCTTCTAGGATGAACTGGGGGGGGGGGGAGGGATTGAACTTCCGATCCGTAGCTCCACAACCAGATACCTAACTCACCGAGCTGTCCAGCTGCTTTTACTGGTTGTGAAATAAAATCACTCAAACGTACAGCTTCCTTCACTGCATATAATAAATATGTGAATAAATTGTCTCAATTAGTCACACTGATTTAAACAAGCCTGCTGAGGGGGAGTTAAAACAACCCACTTAACTCTCTAGTCTGTAGATGCATGATCTAAAATGTCTTTAATAGTCAACATCACACTGAGTTGCAGATGTTATTTCTTTTTTTCTCCATCAGCACAGGAAATTAGATTTTTCCACCCATTATGAATCTTGTCAGCCTCTCTTGCTCATTCAACCACTTGGCCCTGGATAGAGTAGACAATGGGCCAAAAGCTTGTTACTTTAGTGCCTTAAATTGCACTAGATTAGCCCCATTGAATCAGTGGGGTTTTAGTGAATCAACTTCTCCATAAGTTCCACTGGTTCAAATAGGCTTAGGTAAAGGTAAAGGTTCCCCTTGACTTTTAGTCAGTCATGTCCGTCTCTAGGGGGCAGTGCTTATCCTCGTTTTCAAGCCGTAGAGCCAGCATTTGTCTGAAGAGTTTCCGTTGTCACGTGGCCAGCGCAGCTAGACACGGAACACTGTTTACCTTCCCACCGAGATGGTACCTATTTATCTACTCACATTTGCATGCTTTCAAATTGCTAGGTTGGCGAGGAGCGGGGACAAAGCGACGGGAGCTCACTCCGTTGCATGGATTCAATCTTGTGACTGCTAGTCTTCTGACCCCGCAGCACACAAAGGCCTCTGCAGTTTAGCCCGCAGCGACACCACGTCCCCTTCAAATAGGCTTACTCTAACACTAACTTACTGTACTAAGGTAAGATGCAGTTAGGGTCGGCCCATTTGAATCGATGGAACTTATGTAAGAGTTGATTCATGAAACCTCAGTGAGCCTACTCTAATATAATCTACTATGCTAAGCAACATGATTTCAGCTAATGGAAATATTTGAAAATTTTTTAAAAAAAAAACACTGAGCTACAACTTAAGCACATTTATTGATTTCAACATTGTAGTCCCAAGAATTTTGGGCTTCCTTAAATATCTGTCTGTCTGTCTGTCTGTCTGTCTAATATCCCGCCCATTTAGACCAAAGTCTACTCTGGGCGGCTAACAACAATATTAAAATAAAACAAAACAACAATATTAATACACTAGATGATGGTGAAATAAGTTAAGTATCAACAGGAGGGAAGGCCTGTCTAAAGAGCCAGGTCTTAAGTTGGCTCTTAAAAACGCCCATTGAGCGAGCCAGACAAATTTCTGGGGGGAGATTGTTCCAGAGCCGAGGGGCCACTGCTGAGAAGGCTCGCTTTCTTGTACTTCTCTTTGGGCCTCCCTTGGCATTAGACCCCTCAGCCACCCCTCCTGGCTAGAGTGAGTGATATAGGTAGATCTAAGTGGGAGAAGGCATTTCGCCAGATATTGAGGTCCTAAACCATTCAGAGCTTTATATGTCATCATTAATACTTTGAAATAAATCCGGAAATGAACAGGTAGCCAATGCAACGCTGCCAGAGTGGGGATGATATGTTGATGTCTGAAGTCTGGCCGCCACATTCTGCACCATTTGAAACTTCTGCATCAGTCTCAAAGGTAGCCCCACATAGAGCGCATTACAGTAGTCTAATCTTGAGACTACAAGTGCATGGACCAGAGTGGTGAGGGCCCCAACATCAAGATAGGGACGCAGCTGGGCGATCTGCCAAAAATGGAAGTAGGTGATGCGGACCACTGACGCTACCTGAGTTTCCATGGTAAGCGCCAGATCCAGATGTACCCCCAAGCTGCAAACCTCAGTCTTCATCGTGAGAGTCACACACACACCCCAAAAGTGAGGGAGTTTCCCAAACCATCTGGGCCACCCACCCTCAAGACCTTCATCTTGTCTGGGTTTGGCCTCAGACCATTTGCCTGCATCCATTTCAATACAGTCTCCAGACAGCGCTGAAGGGATGCAACAGCATCCACTGTTGTAGGAAAAAAGGAGATGCAGAGCTGGGTGTCATCAGAACACCGCACACCCCCTGATGACCTGACCCAGCAGCCTCATGTACATATTAAACAGCATTGGGGAGATAATTGAGCCATGCGGAACCCCACAACTGAGATTCCACAGAGCCAATACACTGCCCCCAAGCTGTACTCTCTTGGGACCGTCATCCAAGAAACCAGGCTAATGCCAGACCACCTATTTCCAGCTGGGAGAGCCTCCCCAGGAGAATACCATGCTCGATATATTGAAGGCGGCTGAAATAATCAAGAAAGACCAACATAGACATTTTGCCCCTGTTGGCCTCCCTCAGGAGGTCATCAAACAAGGTGACCAGTGCTGTTTCCGTACTGTGGTGCGGCCTAAAGCCAGATTGAAATGGATCCAGGGCGTTGGTTTCATCCACAAGGGCTGAAGGATTCTTCAAGGGTCAGTTGTGATAGACATGTTTCTACAGAAAGACAAATGGCCTCTCATTATGATACCTTGATGTACATAACCAAACAAGGATACTATGTACTTGGCAAGTTGTCCTTCAAAATTATAGGTGGGATTATGATTAAGCTCCCTAGCATCTATAACAAGGCTATGAGAGGGTTATACCATCTTTTAATTGAAATAACATTAACTGTGGGTCTTAATGATGGCAATTTTAATTGTATTTTAATTGTATTTTAATTGTATTTTAATCATTTTATTTTATTCCATTGAATTTTAATTGTTGTAAGCCGCCCAGAGACCTTTGGGTAGAGTGGGCGGCATATAAATTAAATAAATAAATAAATAAATAAATAAATAAGAGGGCTGCATCTATGAAAGTCTCCAGCTGTTGTGGCATTTTCATTCTATTAAGGTTGGTATAGCTCACTGGGTTGCAGTCTGGCAGCAGGAGCAGGAGCTAGGAGTTTGTATCTCCACCAGGCCTCCTTGGAAAACCACCAACGAAGATCCCCCACAGAATATACAGCTGGTGGGTTATGAGCCCTGCCACCAGTATGGCTCTGGGCAAGCTGCATCATTCCAGAGCACCACCTAAAGGACTAGCAAATCACCTCTAAGTACTTGGAAATTTCTTGGGGGATGTCACCCTAAGTTGGAATTGACTTAATAGTGCATAATTATTCATTAATAGCTATAGAGAAACAGGTGGTTCATGACCTATTGGCAGAACCTATGGGGTTACAAAGGAATCCAAATCACAGGAAGGATGGAATTTTACAACAGGGTTGGTCAACAGACAGGAATTGTGGAAATACATGGTTACATTGTTGTATCCTGTATTGACAGGAAAACACTTAACTATCTTGCAAATATGTTACAAGGTTGGAGACTTCCAAAGTGATAGGAAATAATGTTTGTATACCAAAAGGTATTGTGTAGTAAATACTGTAGAAAGCAAAGTGGCTGTCCAACGAGGCCTTAGAAATAGCAGAGAGGAGAAGGGAAGCAAAATGCAAGGGAGATAGGGAAAGTTACAGAAACTTGAATGCAGATTTCCAAAGAATAGCAAGGAGAGACAAGAGGGCCTTCTTAAATGAACAATGCAAAGAAATAGAGGAAGATAACAGAAAAGGAAAGACCAGAGATCTGTTCAGGAAAATTGGACATATTAGAGGAACATTTTGCGCAAAGATGAACATGATAAAAGACAAAAATGGGAAGGACCTAACAGAAGCAGAAGACGTCAAGACGAGGTGGCAAGAATACACAGAGGAATTATATCAGAAAGATTTGGATATCCCGGACAACCCAGACAATGTAGTTGCTGACCTTGAGCCAGACATCCTGGAGAGCGAAGTCAAGTGGGCCTTAGAAAGCCTGGCTAACAACAGGGCCAGTGGAGGTGATGGCATTCCAGTTGAACTATTTAAAATCTTGAAAGATGATGCTGTTAAGGTGCTACATTCAATATGCCAGCAAGTTTGGAAAACTCAACAGTGGCCAGAGGATTGGAAAAGATCAGTCTACATCCCAATCCCAAAGAAAGGCAGTGCCAAAGAATGCTCCAACTACCGTACAATTGCACTCATTTCGCACGCTAGCAAGGTTATGCTCAAAATCCTACAAGGTAGGCTTCAGCAGTATGTGGACCGAGAACTCCCAGAAGTACAAGCTGGATTCCGAAGAGGCAGAGGAACTCGAGACCAAATTGCTAACTTGCGCTGGATTATGGAGAAAGCCAGAGAGTTCCAGAAAAATATCTACTTCTGCTTCATTGACTATGCGAAAGCCTTTGACTGTGTGGACCACAGCAAACTATGGCAAGTTCTTAAAGAAATGGGAGTGCCTGACCACCTTATCCATCTCCTGAGAAACCTATATGTGGGACAGGAAGCAACAGTTAGAACTGGTCATGGAACAACTGAGTGGTTCAAAATTGGGAAAGGAGTACGGCAAGGCTGTATATTGTCCCCCAGCTTATTTAACTTATATGCAGAATACATCATGCGGAAGGCTGGACTGGAAGAACCCCAAGCCGGAATTAAGATTGCCGGAAGAAATATCAACAACCTCCGATATGCAGATGATACCACTCTGATGGCAGAAAGTGAGGAGGAATTAAAGAACCTTGTAATGAGAGTGAAAGAGGAGAGTGCAAAAAACGGTCTGAAACTCAACATAAAAAAAACTAAGATCATGGCCACTGGTCCCATCACCTCCTGGGAAATAGAAGGGGAAGATATGGAGGCAGTGTCAAATTTTATCTTCCTGGGCTCCATGATCACTGCAGATGGAGACAGCAGCCCTGAAATTAAAAGGCGCCTTCTTCTTGGGAGGAAAGCGATGACAAATCTTGACAGCATCTTGAAAAGCAGAGACATCACCTTGCCAACAAAAGTCCGAATAGTCAAAGCTATGGTTTTTCCTGTCGTGATGTATGGAAGTGAGAGCTGGACCATAAAGAAAGCAGACCGCCGAAGAATTGATGCCTTTGAATTGTGGTGCTGGAGGAGGCTCTTGAGAATCCCCTGGACTGCAAGGAGAACAAACCTATCAGTTCTAAAGGGAATCAACCCTGAATGCTCACTTGAAGGACAGATCCTGAAGCTGAGGCTCCAGTACTTTGGCCATCTCATGAGAAGAAAAGAGTCCTTGGAAAAAACCTTGATGTTAGGAAGGTGTGATGGCAAGAGGAGAAGGGGACGACCGAGGATGAGATGGCTGGACAGTGTCTGCGAAGCAACCAACATGAACCTGACACAACTCCGGGAGGCAGTAGAAGACAGGAGGGCCTGGCGTGCTCTGGTCCATGGGGTCACGAAGAGTCAGACACGACTAAACGACTAAACACACACACAGTAAATACTGTCCAGGTGCCGGGAGTTCAATTTCCATAGGATTGGTTGTATTTGTCTAGGGGAAGAGAGACAAAAGCCCATCTGTGTCTGTTGGTGGAATTAATAACCCCTGCTGTGTCTGTTTTGCTCCTCCAATCTAGATTGGAAGGCAAGATAACCTGCCCTGGTGAAGGAAAACCTGGCCAGCCTTATTCCTTTACAGAAACTCTTCGAGGGAAAAAGAAACATGTACATATATGTATAAATCTGGCTGTGTTTCATATTTCCAAACTGTATTCTGTGTGATCTGATTAGAGGTGTGTTCTTCTTGCGTGTTCCATATAGTGCCATGGTCCCTTCAGACGTTCATCACCATCTTGAAAGCTAAAGATTTCCTAGCCATGCGCCAGGCTAGAAAACGCAAATGTTTGGTTTGTAGACTATAGCTCTTAGGGATGCTGGGAGTTGCAGTCTAGCAAGTAACATTTACAAGCACTGCACTGCAGAAATTCAGTGGGCACCTCCTAGATTGACAATATAATTCACAAGAGCTCCACGGGGGGGGGGGGAGCTTCTAAATTTTTTTTAAAAAATGCTCACAGTAGGTGTGACCCTGATGAACAAATACCTGTTCTAAGACAAATATCCCATGATATTCCTGCCTTGCACAAACGGAAGCTGCCTCCACATACTTTAATCCTTACT
Organism: Pogona vitticeps; assembly: GCF_051106095.1. Classification (NCBI taxonomy): domain Eukaryota; kingdom Metazoa; phylum Chordata; class Lepidosauria; order Squamata; family Agamidae; genus Pogona; species Pogona vitticeps. The sequence goes on along the minus strand of NC_135783.1, from coordinate 29,205,447 downwards.
TGCAATCTGCACACCTCCTAAAATTCTTGCAGCTAGAGAAACAAAAGGTCAAGGCAGTCAAAGCCCACTCAAGCGCAGCTTTATGCAAAAAAAGAGTAACACACGTTTTGTTTGTTTCTCTGACGACGTCTTTCAAAGTTCCAGACTGTTTTGTCTTTACTTCCACTTTTTGTGTTCGTTAACCTCTCGTTTTAATTGGAGAGTTATTCTGGCGGGGGGGGGGGGGGAAACTGCGAGCAGCCGAACTACGAAAACAAAGCAAAACTGGGAGAAGCCCCTCCTTTGTTTTGACTCCAACTCCCAGGACTCTCCAGACAGGCTTTTCCCAGTCTCTCCAAAAGGAAAGAAGCAAATGCTGCGAAATAATCCGGAGAGGCTCCGGCGCTGCTCCCTCCCTAGAAGCTAAACTGATCCACTTAAACAAACATTTTACCACCAAAAGGACGTGGGGCCCTTGTGGCGTCTGTTCAAAAAAGTGCAGATGTATTCCGGCGTAAACTTTCCTGGATTGCAACCCACATCCTCCGTCCAGGAAAACTCACACGGAAACGAATTTCTTCAAGGTGCCACAATACTTCACACAGCCCCGAGGAACCTCCCGCCTCGCTTTCCTCCCCGTCCGGCCAAGGCCGCCACCCCCCCGGTCCCGCCAGGGGGCGCTCCTCACCTCCCGCCCGTCGTATCTGGCCAGCTCGGCCTCGGTGAAGAGGCGCACGGGTCTGTCCCGGGGCGCCGGCTTGAAGCGGAGCTCCTGCTCTGCCCGCGCTTCCTCCTGACAGCCGAGCAGGATCCACGTTAGCAAGGCAAGCCCCACGCCGAAGCGCTCGGCCATGGCTTTCCTGAGGCGCGAGGGAGGGAGGCCGCCAGTTCCTGCGGGGCCGGGAAGAGGGAGCCTCGCTTGGGCGCGACCGGCGCTCTCTCTCCCGGACAACCCCGCGAGCGGGCGCGGTCTTTCCCGGTCCCTCCTTTCCACCCTATTAATTGCCAGGGCGGGCCCTTCTTTGTGACGTTTCCTTACCTCAGTTCAGGACTGAACTTCTAAAAAGGAGCTGCTGGCCCCGCTCTTTGCCTTCGCCCCGAGATACCTTTCTTTGTAGTTTGCCTTAGGTGTCGTCAAATCGCATTCGTTTTGTGGCGAGATTGATCCCAGAATAATTGCGTTGGAAGGGGCCCATAAGGCCATCCAGCCCACACCTCCCTCCTCCCTACACAGGAATACTTATTTATTGATTGATTTGATTTGATTTGTATCCCGCGCATCTGGTCTATACGACCACTCTAGGCAGCTTCCAGTAAGCAGATCTGACAGGTGGTTGTCTAAATTTCTCTTGAATGCTCACCACCTCCCAAGGTAATTGGTTCCATTGTTGTACTGCTCGAATAGTTAAGGAGTTTTTCCTGATATTCAGCCTAAACTTGGTTTCATAGGATTTACTGTGGTGCCTTGTTAGACGATGATAATCCGTTCCACTAAAATCGCTGTTTAGCAAAATCATTGTCTAGCGAAAAGCATTTCCCCATTGGAATGCATTGAAACCTGTTTACTGCGTTCCAATGGGGAAGAATCGTCGTTGTCTAGCGAAGATCGGCCATAGGAAAGCCGCTTTGCGAACCGCCAATCAGCTGTTTAAATCGCTGCCTTGCGAAGCTTAGGTCCTGTAAACACCTGTTTGCGAGCACGGAGGGAGCTGTCAAAATCGTCTAGCGAAAATCGATTGTCCAGTGAAATTCCCCCATAGGAATCACTGTTTTGCGAATCGCTATAGCGATCGCAAAAAGCCAATGTCTAGCGAAAAAGCTGTCATGCGGGGTAACTGCCTAGCGAGGCACTATTGTACAACATTTGTGACAGACAGTGCACATTGTGTTAAATTGCCCTTTCAGCACCAGTGGACTTTCAGACTTACACCTAAAAGCCCCTTAAACAGTTTTCTGCTGCGGCACCCCTCCTGTGGAAGGCAACTCAAGGCCTGGCAGGCATCCATATTGGCCTAATTTTGGCACCAAGCTCTGAACAAGCCCTTTAGTGGCCTGGGATTATGGCTTAAATTGTGACATTGTGATACACTGTGTTAAATTGTTTAAATGGCTTTCAGTGGCTTGGGACAGGAAAGGTATACTGTAGAATGAAGACAATTGACAGGAAAATGGAATTCTCTTGAACTGTGATGTTGGAAGACAGTTTTTCAAATACCATGGACTGACAAAAAGAGAAGTGGATTCTAGGTCAAATCAAGTCCAAACTCTCCCTGGAAGTTAAAATTACTAAACTGTCTATTTTGTGTGTATCAGGAGAAGAGAAGACTTATTTATTTAAAATATTTTTACACCACCTCCTTAAAAAGGCTCACAAGACAATATTTAAAACTAAAAGCAATGAGTATACAATGGTGGCTGACGTCATTAAAAGACAATATTTAAAGCTAAGTGTACAAATGCTAAAAAGAATCAAACAAATGCCATTCTAAGAAATAGGAAACAAAAGCAATACAGTATTAAAAGCACCTTCAAAGCATTAAGAAAATCCATTTAAAAACCCTGCTCAGGCAGCCAGACACTGAGGGAAAGCTTGCCTGAAGAGAAAGGCCTAAAATGAGATAGATTGCCTCAATAAAGGAAGCCACAGCCTCAGTTTTGCAAAACTTTCGCAGAACTGTTAATAATTGGACCTATTGGAGATTATTAAGTCAAAATGCAGTCATAAGTTGGAAGCAACTGAAGGACACCTAACACAGAGAACCTGTTTTAGGTTATTTTAAATTGTTCTAAAACTACTGTATAGCTTTAAATGTGACAGATTTTACCTTCTTGGGCTCCATAAGCACTGCAGATGGAGACAGTAGCCACGAAATTAAAAGACGCCTGCTTCTTGGGAGGAAAGCGATGACAAACCTTGACAGCGTCTTAAAAAGCAGAGATATCACCTTGCCAACAGAAGTCTGAATAGTCAAAGCTATGGTTTTTCCTGTCGTGATGTATGGAAGTGAGAGCTGGACCATAAAGAGAGCTGACCACCGAAGAATTGATGCCTTTGAATTGTGGTGCTGGAGGAGGCTCTTGAGAATCCCCTGGACTGCAAGGAGAAAAAACCTATCAATTCTAAAGGAAATCAACCCTGAGTGCTCACTGGAAGGACAGATCCTGAAGCTAAGGCTCCACTACTATGGCCATCTCATGAGAAGAGAAGACTCCCTGGAAAAGACCCTGATGTTGGGAAAGTGTGATGGCAAGAGGAGAAGGGGACGACCGAGGATGAGATGGCTGGACAGTGTCTGCGAACCAACCAACATGAATTTGACCCAACTCCAGGAGGCAGTGGAAGATAGGAGGGCCTGGCATGCTCTGGTCCATGGTGTCACGAAGAGTCGGACACGACTAAATGAACGATAGCTTTAAATGGGCATATTGACTGCAATCCACTCGAGGTCTTTTCATGTATGGTGATAAAATTATTTTGATAATAAACAGACATAATAAGTAAACACAGGGACTCTCCAGTAGCCTCCAGGCCAAGCAAAGTGCGTCGGAAAATAAACTGCATTTCCCAGCATCCCATTCTCTCCGGCTCTGCTTTCGGCAGCCTATGCCGGCGGCCGCTCGTAAACCCCCCCCCCCCCCCCGAGTAGTGGAAGCAAACGGGGCGAGCGTGCGGCTTATGGAGGAGCCGGAGGGGGTTGCCTGCCCTCGCGCCTGCGCCGTGCTCGCCTCCCGGCCGGATCATGTATGTGGCCGGGACGGAGGCTGCGGCGCGCTTTTGCGCCTTGAGCGGCTCTTGGGTTTGTCGCTGCTTCCCAGTCCTCGCCCCGGCCCGCGCCCGCTTCTTTGGTGGCGGCCGCCGGTGCCATGATCAGACAGGAGGCTTCGTCCTCTTACCAGGAGGTAGGAGTGGGGCCGCGCGCGGGGAAGGCGGCGGCGGCGGCGGCGCCGTGGCTTCGATCCGGTGTAGTTCGCAAGGTGGCACCGCGGAGCCTCGGGGTGTGTGTAGTGTGTGTGGGGGGGCTGCTCGGGAGGCGTGTCGCTTTTGCGGAGCTGGGTTCCCATTTTAACTCTGCACCGGAAAGCATATGCGGATCGAGTTGGGGCAACCCTGCGCGGGTTTACCGGGCACTGCCCAGCTAAGTGAGGCATACTCTGGAGTAACGGTGCAATCCTGTGCACCTTACCTGGGAAGATCCGCTATGTGCAAAACTCGCTTACTCACATGGAGGCGTGTAGCTTTCACACCACAGTCCAAACATTTTTTCCTGGGAAGGAAATCCTGCTTACTCGGTGGGATTGATGCAGAAATCCAGTTCAATCGGTGTGCTAGTTTAAAAGAGAAAATAAACTTCAATTAAGTACAGCCCTGTGTGCACCTTTTATGAGAAGTGAGTACGGTGGAACTTATTTTTGAGTTAAGTGTGTAGGGGAACAGCTTGTGTGCAAAAAGGTGGGTTGAGACTAGAGTCTTGAGCACATTTACCTGGAGGTTTGGAAGTGTCACTCATCTTGTTGAGAATTATTTTTGAATGAACTCGCACAGGATTAGAGTGCATGAGGTCCCCACTTCCATCTTGCCTGTGTTTTCTAATGTGAATGCTAGTGGTTCAGAACTGTGGAACGCATAGTTAATTATTCTTTCCTGGGCAATTCATTACGTACATATTAATTATTAAAAATTCTGGGTAAGCAGAGTGGAGTGTCATCCTAGAAGCACCTTGGTGATAACAGGCTGTTAATTATTTTGGTGCCATTATAATGCAGTCTTACACTAACAAGCACTACTAAAGAAAATTAGAACAATTAGTTGTAACAGAGCTATGGCTTTGTGCATTTCAAAGAGTAACAGATCAGTTATAGCACACTGTTCTGGATTCTAATACACACACACACACAAATTGTTCCACAATAAATGGTGGTCTTTAAGGCCACTAGACTCCTTGTTTTTGTTCTGACAGATTAATATAGCTCCCCTTCTTGGAAGAACTTCGTGGTACCTTAAAGACTAACACACTTACCTATATCTAAAAACCAAGAGGTAGTCAGATCAGCTCATTAGAAAGTTTCAGCATCCATATGATGGAGATGCATTTAATAGGCAGACAAAAGATTTCAGAATACAATGTTAACTATTGAGTAGCTTAAAACTCTGTAAAAAGAGGAGATGAAACAAGACACCATCCTTGGGGAGATCTTCACATTAGTTCCTCAATACTGTACATGGAAAGCAGAAAGAGAAATCAGGTCTTTCCTATTAGTGAGGATTATGATGGCTCCCATTCAATTGGGTAGAAAAATGCCTTTCAGAAATTTCAACAAGAAATACAAAACAGAAACAAAATATGTTGTGACACTTTAAAGACCAGCTGCTATATTTTAATGTAAGTTTTTGTGGAACATGGTCCACTTCTTCAGACATATGAGTAAGAATACAGAGACTACATGGTGAAATATTCACTAAGAAACTGTGGTGATTGGGTTGCATCCCACACCACTTACGAATGGTTTATGACCCCTGCTTGGTATTCAGTTCTTTTGAAGCTTGAAGTTCTGTAAAGAGCAACAGCGATTAAAAGAAACAACAGAGGAACAACAGGTGGTAATGTAGAGAATGGCAGATTTTACCTTTAAGCCCTATCCTGAAAAGATGGGTCTGGTAGTTGTGAAGGAAAATAACAGCAGGTAACAACATAACTATTACATTTGGTAATGACTAGGGATGGGCACAAACTGCTGGTTCAAAGGTTCGCGCTGGTTCGTTTACTGCCGCAGCAGGTGTTCCCCACCCTCCTCTGAGGGTTGCTCAGTCAGAAGCAGCGCCCCCAGAGGAGCTGGGACACTGGGACAGGGAAGCTGGGACACTGCTTCCAAGGGGGTGCCCCCCCCAGAGGGCATCTAGCCACCAAGCACCTGTTGGAGCTGTAAACAAACCATGAACCGCCGAACCGGCAGTTTGTGCCCATCTCTAGTCTCGACCTAAAGAAGCCTTTCATAAATAATTTCATAGACCCAGAAATATTGGAGGAATTTTTGTGCGGGGGGGGGGGGGTGTCATGATTTTTGTTCTTAACCTTTTCTGTGTTCTGGCTTTCACTGTACAGTCATTTCCATGGAATCTGACAGTCTCCCCATCTTCCCACAGTTAAGAAAAAGCGAAGGGGAAGATATGATAAGGTATCTTGCAGGGCCTTTTCAGGTATGGAAATGTTTGCAGCCAGAGACTCTGCAGAGTGACGACGACAAAGAAGCACTAAGTGCTGCATCTTCTCCACCTTGCGGAGTCGCAGTAAACTTTAAAAAGTCACTAAAATGAATTCCAAAGTCCCCTGAGAATGAGCCAGTAAATGGGAAGCCTCTTTTACGGAACAATATAATTTCCAGGAAGCTGGAGGAGCAATTATGACATAGCCCTAGCTTTATTCCCCCTCCCCTTTGAATTGAACATAACACTGCACACCCTTACACTTACTAAGGGCTTACAGAGAAGGAACTGTATCATGTATCATGAGCATCCATGGTAAAGGCAAAATGGATATACTATACAGGGAATTCTTCAAAACATAACATTTGGGAGGTCTTGGGGATGATTTGTTGTTGTTTAGTCATTAAGTCGTGTCTGATGCTTTGTGACGCCATGGACCAAAGTACGGCAGGCCCTCCTGTCTTCTACTGCCTCCCGGAGTTGGGTCAAATTCATGTTGGTTGCTTCGATGACACTCCAACCATCTCATCCTCTGTCGTCCCCTTCTCCTTTTGCCTTCACACTTTCCCAACACCAGGGTCTTTTCCAGGGAGTCTTCTCTTCTCATGAGATGGCCAAAGTATTGGAGCCTCAGCTTCAGGATCTGTCCTTCCAGTCAGCACTCAGGGTTGGTTTCCTTCAAACTAGATAGGTTTGTTCTCTTTGCAGTCCAAGGGACTCTCAAGAGTCTCCTCCAGCATCACTTGGGGATGATGCAGAACTCTGAAGAATGACATGTGATGAGCTAATTGTTTTCCTGATAAATACAGTACTCTGAGATTTTTTCTTTTTTCTTTGGTATGGTGTGCTGTCAAGTTGATTCCAACTTATGGTGGCCCTTTACAGGGCTTTCAAGCTAGAGAATGCTCAGAAGTGGTTTACCACTTTGTTCACCTTGTGTGTGTGTATGTGTGTGTGCCCTGAGATTTCAGGCTGGCTCTACAGACAGGAGGCACGGCCGGGAATAGAACATCTAACCTCTTGCTCCACAGCCAGTCCCTGGCCTAAACCACTGAGCTATCCAGCTAGCTCTAGAAATAGGCTACTTTCCAGAGTTTTTTCTTTTCTGGATCGTCTCCCTGGTTAGGGCCCTGGAACAGGAGTGAGAATCTTTCAGAAGTTCAGGGACTGTACGTGCCCATTGTTGGACCACCCCTCTGATTTTTAGGGCCTAGAATGACACTTGGCAGCAAGCATTGTGGAGGAACTGAAATGCTGCACAGCTTGCAAGCAGTGTTGTTGTTCTTTGTACTCGCAGGTGAAGTGCAAACACAGAAGTCATTTCAAAGGCAGATCTTTGATACACTGTTGGAAGAATTTCTCCGTCTCTTAACAATGTTTGGAGGAATGCTCGCTTTGTTTTCTCTGCCTGTAGTATGCTGAAGTATTTGTAGAGCTCATTTGTATGCATCTATTGCTTTGATGGAAATACAGTACAGCTTATCGAATTGTAGGTGGAGCGCTAGACAGGAATAGGACTAGAAAGCCAAGTTGGATCGCTTTGCCTAGTAGTTGAAGTAAATCAAGTCTCGTCGTAAGGTATTGAAAGATACACCCCTACTTGCCATAAGGGATCCTGCCCTTGCACAGCTATATTTGATGTTATCCTAGTTGTGCAAAAAGCAAAAGGGAGATATTGGAAAGATCCATGTAGTGTGTGTGTTTTATTTTAAGGGTGTCTGGGTTTTTTCCCCCTTTCCCCTGAGCAAACTGCTACTTCCTTTTAAGATCTCACTGCTTATCTGCCTGGTGGAATTAAAACACAGTGGTGCCTCGCAAAAAGATTTTAATTCGTTTTGCAAAAATCGTCATCTTGTGAAAAAATCGTCTTGCGAAGTTCCCTATGCATCGGTCTAAAAAAAAAGTCTTGTGAAGCATCAGTCTAAAAAAAAAATCTTGCGAAGCACGGGCATAGAATAAAACGTCTTGCGAGGCACCATAGTGATTGCAAAAACCAATCATCTTGCAGGTTTTTTGTCCCACGAGGCAATCGTCTAGCGAGGCACCACTACACTTGTGTTAAATGCAGATAATGGGTCAGAAAAGGGGAGGAGGTGATTTCTTGATACAGAGGTTTGCAACAGGAACACTGACCAAGGTGGCTGGGGGTTTGTGGGAATATATAATTCATTTTTCCCTGGTTCTGAGCAAACTGCCCCAAATCACTTTTTAAAAAATCATGTTTAGAAGAGTCAAGATTGAACATGTGTTTGTACACACTATCAGATTGATCCTCACTCCCCTGCTCTGCTCCCCCTTGGCGGCAGTGGTGGACAGGCAGAGATTTTGTGCTGTTGCACCTGTTTTGCATATCAATGTCCCAGCTGCCTCCACTGTGACTATGAGCCTGCTTGTCTTTGCTGATGCTTCAGAGCTGTAGAGAGGCTCATTCAAATTCAAAAGCATGTTGTTCAAATTTGTATGGGGGCGGGGATTTAGCATCATCCCATGTTGCCATTCAAAAAGACCAATCTCAGGTTCAGTTCCAGAGTGCTAATGAGGTTCGTTTGTTGCCAGTGCTGAGACCTAATGTTTTAAGATCAGTTCCATTTTGAATTAAATTGGAAATCTGCAAAAGGAAAGGAGCAACTTTTATTCCATTCCATTCATTCATTTAATTTGATTTCTGCCCAGCCTTTCGCCCTGCGGAGGGGCTTTGAGTTTTTACAGACTTGCCTCCAGACCGGCATTTGCATTATGATACTGTAGTGTGGATCCTTCAAGTGGGGGAAGCTGTAAAGCGCAAATTCAGGGGGAGGACTTTTGAAATTTTGCAAAACTCAATTTCTTCCGAAGATGGAGGTTCTTTTAGTCTCTACAGAGCTGGAAAACTCAGTTGGTGACCTTGGAACAGTCTCTATCCTTCACCCTGACAATCAGTACAGGTGGAGAGGGAAAAGGACAGCCGTGCGCATTGTCTTATTGGGAATAACGAAAACGAGAGTATTGTAGCACCTCTAAGGCTAACAGAGAGTTACCTTTTCATCTGACGAACCCAGATGTAACCCTTAATAGTTCACACTAACTTGCCTTAAAAATGGCACAATACTTTTTTCTTTTTCTAGTAAAATAGTAAAAACAATACAAATGCAGGAACGGGTGGTACCTTTATTGGACCATTAAGAAACAAACAAACAAACAAACCAGCAAGCTTTCAATAATAATATTTTCATCTTCTTCAGGCTGTGCGACAAGTTCTTGCAGGTACCGGTAGTTTCAAAATTAAATGCTTTTATTAACGTCTCAAAGTCTCATGGTCTTGGATCCTTTCAGGGGTGGGGTGGGGAGGCAGGATAAAAATATTTTAAACAATGATTAAGTTATAAATTTGGCTTTGTAGATGGCCTGTTGGGGTCTCTTGCAGACTGCAGACTACAACCATTGATTGGACACCATTAGGACAGGAAAACAAAGCAAAACATCCTTGTCTACAGTGTTAAAATAGAATGGGGAGGTGTTAGAACTGGTTCAATTAGAATAATCTGTGCTTGGTATAAAAAAGATCTCAGGTTGGCTCTTCTCTTTTTGCAAATACAGTGGTGCCTCGCAAGGAGCCTCGTGGCACAGTGGTTAAATCGCTGTACTGCAGCTAAAACTGTGCTCACGACCTGGGGTTCAAATCCCAGGTAGCCGGCTCAAGGTTGACTCAGCCTTCTATCCTTCCGAGGTCGGTAAAATGAGTACCCAGCTCGCTGGGGGGGGGCAATGTGTAGCCTGCATAATTAAATTGTAAACCGCCCAGAGAGTGCTTGAAGCGCTATGGGGCGGTATATAAGCAGCACGCTTTTGCAAGACAAATTTAATCCATTCCACGGTTAATGCCGTCTTGCGAAAATTTAATTTTACAAAGCAAGTTTTCCCATAGGAATGCATTCAATTTAATTAATGCGTTCTTATGGGGGGGAGTCAGAAAAAAGTCACTTACCTGGTAGTAAGACCGAGTAGAACGGTCCCCACTCCTCCATGGTAGCCCGGGAACAGCCGGACTCTAGAGTTGAACAGCTGATCGTCGGGAACCAGCAGAGAGGTGGCAGCCATTTTGGAGAGGCGGCAGCCATTTTGAGAGGCAACAGCCATGTGGCCACATCTCAAAATGACTGCTGCCTCTCTGCTGCTTCCCGACGGTCAGCTGTTCGGCGCTAGAGTCTGGCCGTTCGCAGGCTACCAAGGAGGAGTGGGGCTCGGTCTACTCGGTCTTACTACCAGGTAAGTGACTTCCCCCCCATAGGAACACATTAATTAAATTTCAATGCATTCCTATGGGAAAACTTGCTTCACAACACGAAAAATATTTAAAAGCAGCCCGTCTTGTGAGGCACCAAAAAACTCAAGACCCGTTCGTCTTGCGATTTTTTCATCCCATGAGGCGTTCGTCTTGTGAGACACTACTGTATAAAAGCCTGCAGTTACTCAATTTAGAAAGAAAATGAATAAAATACTAAAAAAATTGCTGGTTTACCTTAAAAAATATAAAACCCTGTGGTTGTTTAGTTTGATCTATAGCACTGATTAGAAAACACAGATCCCTTGTGAAGGAGGGGATAGAAGTTTTAAAAAGAAAAACAATACGTTTATGTCTTTACAGCTGCCTTGAAAGGCAGACCTGCATTTCTGGTTGGATAAAAGGATGACAGGTTCACCTTTCGTCAGTGGTGAAATTTGCACCACGAGCTTCGCAGCTCACAACATGATGCACCAGCTTTCACCAACAGTGGCTCAAATGTTGACCTATAGTTCCTATTGTCAGAGACCATTGAGCCTGTTAGCTGGGGATAATGGGAGTTAGAGCCTCGCAGCATCTGGGAATAGAAGATTAGGAGAAGAAGCTATACATTTTAAAGTGAATCCCCAAATTTCGTATGGCACACTCCTAGATATTTTTTTCTTCTGCCATTCTTTCCTTGAGAGTTTCAGAGAGTAAGGACAGAATCCTGTTGTGAAAAACTGCATGTGCCAAGGCAGTTGCACAATATGTTTTTGTGTTTCTTGGGTATGTGTTTAGATTGTGTAACCAGGTGATGACCAGGAGTGTGACAGACAGACCATTAAAGAGGTAAACATGGCTTACACAGTTGGCTTTACAGGATGATATAAGACAATAGGATTCTGGCCTAAGAGTTATTTTTTTAAAAAAAGAACATTCACCACCGAGAGTTCAACTAGTTAGCTAGTTTGTTTACATTTTATGTTTTTGTACAGTTGGTAAATAGATGTAGGCAATGTCCTGCATGTGACACAGAAGTTAGAGAGCTGGTTTCAGACTTAGAAGATCTGTATTCTAGTACTGTATTTGCCGTCATACAAGGCGACTGGGAGTATTAGACGATCCCCCCAAACATCCACTCAAAATCCACTCTGCTGCAGCGCCAGTGGCGGCTGCCCGGGGCTCTGCCTGGGCCCGCCCTAGAAGTTCATGGCCGGCGAGGACGAGGGTGAGAAGGAAAGGGCGAGAGGGCAGGCGGCAGAAGGAGGGGAAGGAGGAGCAGCTCTCCGGTGGTGCGCAGGCAAGCGGGCGAGCTGGCTCAACTGCTAGGGCAGAAGGAAAGGGAAGCGGGTGACAGCGGCAGAAGGAGGGGAAGGAGGATCAGCTCTCCGGTGGCGAGCGGGCTCAGCGGCGCAGGGTGGCGGGTTCTGGCCGCTCAGGCATGGCCGGCTCTGCTTTCCTCCCTCCCTTCGTCCGGACTGACCGTCTGCCTGCCTGCCTGCCCGCCTGCCTTCCTGGCCCAAATGAAGTGCACCCAGCGTACAAGACAACCCCCCCCCCCACTTGGAGGCATGTTTTTTGGGCCAAAAAAGTCGTCTTGTACGCCGGCAAATACGGTACTTACAGAACTATGAAACTCCTGGCTGTCCTTGGTCCAGTAGTTCTTTCCCAGCCTTACAAGGTTGTTGGGAGAGTAAAGGGATGGGGAGGGCAGCCGTGTATGACACTGTAAATGTATTGGCATTAGATGACAGATGGGATATAAATGGAGTTAATCAATAAACAAGGTACGCACGTCATCCAATTCTTTAATTTCTTTAAAAGAGGTTAATGTGTGTTTAACCTCTAATGGATCTATCCATGAGTCCCCCATTTCATATTATATTTTGCCTTTGGTCACTTTCTTGTGGTGGCTGATTTGTGTTTCTCATCTTGTGAGTGCAGCTAGCTAATTTTAGTCTCTGCATTTTATTATCTCCATGGTGGGAAAGGACTTCCAACATCCAATTAACATGTCTTCCTACGCTGGCATTCTAGGCTTCTCAGTTGCTTTGACATTCGTGACAAGCGAAAGAACCCCAACCCTCTGATCCTTCTCTGCAGTTGTTTGTCAGCCATGATATTATAAGAAATAAAGTTTAAATGTATGCAATTTTGCTGTGTTAAACTAATGCAATTCACAGCACCATCATGACTACTTGAATAAAACAGAACTTCTCCTAGCTGATGACAAATACATTTACTTGGAAAGACTGAAAGAACTGGGCATGTATAGACTTGAGAAAAAAAGACAGGGGAGATGTGATAGCACTTTTCAAATGCTTGAAAGGCTGTCATACAGAGGAAGAACAGAATCTGTTCTCAGTCATCCCCGAGTGCAGGTCACGAAACAATGGGCTCAAGTTACAGGAAGCCAGATTTCAGTTAATATCAGGAAAAGCTGTTGGAGCAGTATGACAATGGAACCAGTTACCTCAATAGATAGTGAGTGCTCCAACACTGGAAGCATTCAAGAGAAATGTATACAACCACCTGGCAAATATCCTTTGATTTGTATTCTTGCATTGAGAAGGGGGTTGGATTCAATGGCCTTTTAAGCCCCTTCCAACTTCATGATTCTATGAAATCAACACCATTTTATTGTCAAACTGTATGTGCATAGGTATGCATATATATTTGTATATGTAGCGTATATAGGTAACTAAAAATTGTGTGCCATCAAATCTATTTCAACCTGTGGTGACCCTCCCAAGGTTTTTCTAGGTGTAAAGTGGTTTACCTGTCTGTTCTTCTGTGATGCTCTGGGACTGTACAGGTTGCCCAAGGCCATATAGGTTCATTCTTAAATGAACAATGCAAAGAAATAGAGGAAAATAACAGAAAAGGAAAAACCAGAGATCTGTTCAGGAAAATTGGAGATATCACAGGACCCTTTTGTGCAAGGATGGACATGATCAAGGACAAAAATGGAAGGGACCTCACAGAAGCAGAAGACATCAAGAAGAGGTGGCAAGAATACACAGAGGAATTATATCAGAAAGATTTGGATATCCCAGACAACCCAGACAATGTAGTTGCTGACCCAGAGCCAGATATCCTGGAGAGTGAAGTCAAATGGGCCTTAGAAAGCCTGGCTAACAACAAGGCCAGTGGAGGTGATGGCATTCCAGTTGAACTATTTAAAATCTTAAAAGATGACGCTGTTAAGGTGCTACATTCAATATGCCAGCAAGTTTGGAAAACTCAACAGTGGCCGGAGGACTGGAAAAGATCAGTCTACATCCCAATACCAAAGAAGGGAAGTGCGAAAGAATGCTCCAACTACCGCACAATTGCACTCATTTCCCACGCTAGCAAGGTTATGCTCAAAATCCTACGAGGTAGGCTTCAGCAATATGTGGACCGAGAACTCCCAGAAGTACAAGCGGGATTCCGAAGGGGCAGAGGAACTCGAGACCAAATTGCTAACATGCGCTGGATTATGGAGAAAGCCAGAGAGTTCCAGAAAAACATCTACTTCTGCTTCATTGATTATGCAAAAGCCTTTGACTGTGTGGACCACAACAAACTATGGCAAGTTCTTAAAGAAATGGGAGTGCCTGACCACTTTATCTGTCTCCTGAGAAACCTATATGTGGGACAGGAAGCAACAGTTAGAACTGGTCATGGAACAACTGAGTGGTTCAAAATTGGGAAAGGAGTACGGCAAGGCTGTATATTGTCCCCCAGCTTATTTAACTTATATGCAGAATACATCATGCGGAAGGCTGGACTGGAAGAAACCCAAGCCGGAATTAAGATTGCCGGAAGAAATATCAACAACCTCCGATATGCAGATGATACCACTCTGCTGGCAGAAAGTGAGGAGGAATTAAAGAACCTTGTAATGAGAGTGAAAGAGGAGAGTGCAAAAAATGGTCTGAAACTCAACATCAAAAAAACTAAGATCATGGCCACTGGTCCCATCACCTCCTGGGAAATAGAAGGGGAAGATATGGAGGCAGTGACAGATTTTACCTTCTTGGGCTCCATAATCACTGCAGATGGAGACAGCAGCCACGAAATTAAAAGACGCCTTCTTCTTGGGAGGAAAGCAATGACAAACCTTGACAGCATCTTAAAAAGCAGAGACATCACATTGCCAACAAAAGTCCAAATAGTCAAAGCTATGATTTTTCCTGTTGTGATGTATGGAAGTGAGAGCTGGACCATAAAGAAAGCAGACCGCCGAACAATTGATGCCTTTGAATTGTGGTGCTGGAGGAGGCTCTTGAGAGTCCCCTGGACTGCAAGGAGAACAAACCTATCAATTCTAAAGGAAATCAACCCTGAGTGCTCCCTGGAAGGACAGATCCTGAAGCTGAGGCTCCAGTACTTTGGCCATCTCATGAGAAGAGAGGACTCCCTGGAAAAGACCTTGATGTTGGGAAAGTGTGAAGGCAAGAGGAGAAGGGGATGACTGAGGATGAGATGGCTGGACAGTGTCACCGAAGCAACCAAAATGAATCTGACCCAACTCCGGGAGGCAGTGGAAGACAGGAGGGCCTGGCGTGCTCTGGTCCATGGGGTCACGAAGAGTCGGACACGACTAAATGACTAAACGAATGAATATAGGTGGCAGGGTCCATCAGCCATACATGCTATGGGTGATTTTTAGCTGGCTCCTCTTCCAAGAAGCACAGTGAGGATTTGAACTCTTTGTCCTTCATGCTTTCTTGCTTTGCCCCACTACAGGGAAGACATGATTGTATGGTTTCAGGTTCATCACTTCCCTTTTTGATTCTTTGAAACCTGAGCAAATGTTGAAACGTGAACCACTGGGTGCCATCGAATCACTGTACTTCATCTGCCCTTGCAGTATGCAAATGTTCTTGTCCCAGTATCATTTTGATGCTCTATGGCTGTGCAGTTAGTTTTCCATACTCTCCTGTATTATGTTATGCATGGAATAGCTCAGAAGTGTGTGGTTTGTATTAGCTCTTCAGGCAGCAAGGATATTTTAATGCACCAAAAGCATAGGAGATTTACAGTGTCTTGTAACATATGTTTATAACCAATTGGTCCTGCATAGAGCTTAGTGTGAAGAGGACAGAGGTGTGAGTGCCCCTCTCAGTGGACTGTTGCATTCCAGCCCGGGGTCTGAAACACATCCCCATCCAGGACAAGAGCCTGCTGATTGGTCTGGGTAGAAAGATAGACTTCAAGAGAAGAGAAGAGACACACCACTCTCGGGCTATTGGAACTCAGACAGAGGAATCTGCCTCTTGAGGTGCTGGCAGAGACCCTTGGGGGAGATGATGACACCTAGGGGAGAGGAAGGAGGTGGTTTGCCCTGGTACATGGAGAATAAACTGCCTTGTCAAGGGTGGGGACAGAGCTCCTGGGAGAGAGGACTTGGCAGAAGGGAGGCTGTCAGAAGGAGGAGAACAGGGAGTCCAGGCCCAGCTCTCCCTCCAGAGGGGCAGAGAATCCTGAGGAACGGTCCTGGGGAGATTCTTGGGAAGAATTCTCCAAGACCTATTGGGTGGAGGAATCCCTGCAGGAAGAGCCTCTGGGGGAATGGCATTACATCTTAAACAAGATGTGTGGATAGATTTTGGTGCAACTACAATCCACTAAAGGAAGCAGGAGAACACCTGGCCTCCACCTTGACTGTCCTAATGGGGGGGAAACTATTCAACATGTGGACAGGCAGAGGAGAACAGAGATTAAGCCTGGGGAACCAAGAGCCATCCAGATCTAATGCTGTTGGAGACAATACCAACAAGAGCACCAGCGCTGGAATGAGAGAGAGACCAAGCTGGTGTGTCAGGAGAACCAAGGACCTCTGTGGAGAGAATCCCCAGATACGTGCCCTTACTGTGGGCATAATGGGTCTTCACCTGTAGGTACACCCCAGTATGGGCAGAGTCCCTGGGCCAGAGTAAGAAGGGGCAGACAGTCATCCTCACCAGTGGCAAGAACCAAGGTAGCTAAGGAGAACATAGAAGTCCTGGTGAAGGGAACCAGGATGCTAGAGACTCTTGAAACAGACATTGGGCAGAACTAGCTAAGTGAACTTAGCTAGTTCTGAAGAGTCTACATGTGTTGAAGGACAGTTGATTGTTCCCCCTCTCCAAGTATCAATAAACCCTGTTGTGTTTGAACCCTGTCATCTTGAGTCTGTGGATCAGCGATGGAGGAAGGAAGTCAGGGTTCGCAGGGCTCACACTGAGAAACGTGACTTTTGTGTATGTTTTTTGACCCTAATTCTCTGCATCTCCCTGCCAGCATGGCCACTCCTGGGGATGAATTTCCCAAAAAGTAAATTGTCTAGGCTTTATTCCTGTTGATGATTCTGGAAAAAATAAGTATACTGTACTCTTTTCCAGGATATTCCGTTCTTCCCGTCTCTCCCTTCCCCAAACATTCAGTAACATGGAACGGCCACTTAGGGTCAGCCCTCAATGGGAAGCTTTTGACTTCGCATCCACTTTTCTCCCCCTGCAGCTGTTTTTCTTCTTCTTCTGCAAACCTTGCTCCAGCCAACCCCAGCTCCTTTATGCTTATGTTTGTCTCCTATGCAGGTTGGGCACAGTTTGGGGCTGGGGAAAGCCCAGCACATTAAAATTGCTGTTAGTCTGTGCAATGATTTCTAAGCACATTAGTTGAGGAGGTGGCAGACAAGCAGGCAATGAAAGCTCCAAACAGCATGAGTGCTAGAGTGACATCCATACGCCTGGAAAGCCTAAGACAAGGCCGGGCTGGCTGTGGGATTGTGGGTATTGCAGAATTCCCCCCCCCACACACACACAGTATGATTTTAGTGCTCTGTATATCAGTGAACATTGCAGAGTCTTGTGGAAAATCACATTGAGATTGGGTAGTAAACGTGACTTTGGAAAACAGCTTTTAAAAGATTTTGGTTGGCAAAAACAGTCCTTTAAATAAACATGCCTTAGATTTTGTCTGGGGAAAAGGAATGTTATGCCTCTGATAGATTCTGGGCTCCTTCAGGACACCAGGAAAAGGAAAGAATGTGGAAAGAAAGAGGAACCAAAGGAAGCTGATTCATTTGTGACATGCCATGAGCTGTTTTCCTTCCCAGCGGGGCTCAGATGCGGAGCTGCACAGAAGGAGTAACATCCATCTGATGTGACAAGCTTGTGACGTTGACAAAAATGTCTTGGCAGTTTGGGCCCTGGGTCTGAACGGTGGAGCATGAAAACATCTGGTCTGCGTTGCCGCTGTGAAAGGTGTTCATTCCTTGGTTACTCAGGCTACTGAGCTGAAACGTAACAAAGCCTTATACTGACTTTTAAGATTTATTATAGGTATTTGTTGGGATTGTCAGTGCTGTTCCTTTCCTGGTGGCTGAGAAGAAGCGTATTTTCTCCCTGAGGAGCCCAGGTTCAAATCTGGAGCATGATACCAAATAAAGAAAGAATCAAACCCGTGCCTTTTCGGGTCTGAACTTTTAGCAGAAAATATCTACATTTTCTCATGTAACCTCAAGTACCAGAGATCTGTTCGTCTTGTTGCCTTTTCTTTTAAAGTATGAAAGCACAGAAGTCTGTAGTCTGCTGACACCTCCCTCCCCTTGTTTTGTTCATTTTGCATTCCAACCATGACCTTGTTACTAGAAGGAAAGAGATTTCATGCTGTGTGACCTGTTGGTACTTACGCATTTTCATTGTTGGAAAGTGTCTTTTTGAAATATGTTGATACTGTATACTACTATTGAGGGATATCAATGTGGTCATGCTGACTGGGGATCTCTGGGAACTGTAGTCCAGAAAGTCACTTTTTCAAGCTTTCACCGTGGCAACCAGCAACTCAAATATTCCACTTCTTTATAGTCAGGCTCAGGAATTGCAGTTAACAATGTTTTAGTATCAGAAAAAAACTGCCTTGCTTTATATGAAACTCCTGAGGACTACATTAGGTATGGTTCTCTATTATCTCTCAGCACTAATGGGACTGTATATCAGCCAGCCAGCCAGTCTAACTAACTTGCTAACCTGTCTGCACCTGAGTAAGAATAGTTCAACCATTGAGAACAGTCTGTGTGACGGTCCTGGGCTGTCCCGGTGACAAGGGAGGGGAGCAGATGTCCCTCCAGATACTGTTCATGCCTTGCTTTTGGCTCTGGAGGCCAGCTTTGTTGTTGTCTGGGAGCATCTGGGGCGCCACACACTCCCCAGCCCAGTTACCTCCTTGGTGACCATTCTGCATTTTGTATTTGTAGCTGAGTGATGATGTGGAACACATAGCTGTCAATGCGCAGCCTTCAGAGGAACAAGATGAGGATCAGGAAGACGCCGGTTCAACTATCCTGCCAGGTAAGGGCTGCTGATCCTGAGTAATTGGCTAAATATGTACAGTGGTGCCCCGCATAGCGACGATAATCCGTGCAGCCAAAATCGTCGCTATACGGATTCGTCGCTATGCGAAATAAAAAAAGCCCATGGGAGTGCATTAAAACCCGTTTAATGCGTTCCTATGGGCAAAAAACTCGCCTTTATGCAAAAATCCTCCATACGGCCGCCATTTTCACTGCCCGGTAAGGGAGGAATCTGGGTGAAAACACAGTGGGTGGCCATTTTTTTTACCCGGCAGCCATTTTGGAACCGCCGATCAGCTGTTGGGAAATCATCGTTATGCGAAAATCAGTAAGCAAAACAGCTTAACGATCATCGCAAAGCGATTTTTCCCCATTAGAAACATCGCAGTGCGATCGCAAAAATGATCGCAAAAAATTTGTCGCTATGCGGATTAGTCATTAAACGGGGCGCCCGTTAAGCGAGGCACCACTGTATGTGGTTGCAAAGCTCGGGGAAGTTCCTTTTGTAGGCTACAATTCCCAAACCCTCTACCCAGCCATCCATCCTGGCCAGTGGATTGTGGGAGATGTAATCCAAAATTGAATACTTCCAGGCTCTACTAGGTGCACATCCTGGGCGCCTGGTTGATGGTGGGTTGTTTTTTATGTTCACAAAAGAAAAGCAAGGCAATTACAGCTCTGTGAGGGATGTAAAAAAACAGCAAATCTGCATACTGAGGAGGAGAGTTGCCAGTTTACTCAGCAGGCACATCAGAGTGTTTAAAGTGTGGGCTAAGACAGGAAAACGTGGGTTCCAATTCTCACTCGTCTGTAAAGCACCCTAGGTGACTATGAGCCAGGCCCTCGTTCCCAGCCTAACCTATTTCAGAGGCACCTTGTGATGTTTGAGTGGGGAAGGAGGACCATGCAGTTGAGTTCCCTAGAGCAGAGGGACAGTATAAATGAAACTAATAATAATTAATAAAATGATAGAGCTGGCATGAAGGGCAGCAGAAGCCAAGCCCTGAGGTGGATCTGAGGGGAAAGGGAAGGAACAGGTTTGTCTCTAACAGTCCACTCTTCACCCTGCTCTTCATTGCAGGAGAAAACAGTGTTGGCACCACAGCAAAACTTGGGAAAGTTACATTTTTTGACTACAGCTCCCAGAATCCCACAGCCAAAATGGTCAATCGCCATAGAGGTGGGAGAATTTATTTTTTTGGACCATGGCTCCCAGAATTCTCTAGCCATCTCTTGGTCTTGCAGGCCAGAAGATTCAAGGAGAAAGTAATTTTTCCAAGCTTTGCACTCTTTACATCCTTCCAGATTTTATTAATTTTTTTCTTGGGTAACCTGGAGTTTGGTGAAATTTGATATTCTGAAACTGTATGAGCCAGTATGAGTTCCAGTCTTAGCTGAGCATTTGATTCAGTCCTAGACAACACTGCTTCGGTGCATTTCAGCAAGTCCTGCCTGAAGAATGTCTTCTCCGTCATCCTCCTCTTCATCTATCTCTTGCTTATGGCTGTAGCCATCTTCTTGGTCTACCAAACCATCACCGACTTCAGGGAAAAGCTCAAGCACCCAGTTATGTCTGTCTCTTACAAAGAGGTGTCTACTTACGATGCCCCAGGTAAGACTGTAAAGTAAAAAGCAGGCTTTTACTGTAAACTTGTTATATTGACCAGGATTGGTAGGCAGTGTAGTGTAATGGTAAGAGCATGGAACTAGGACTTGGGTTCAGAGATCTACTTTTGCCATGAAACTCCCTGGTTTACCTTGGACCACTTGTACTCTTCCAGCCTAGCCAGTGTTGTAGAGCTGTGGTGAGAAGAAAGTACAGAGAGGTGATGCTGCCCTGAACTCATTGGAGGAAAGGCTAACAAATATATAAATAGCAAACTATAACCAGCAGCAATGGTTAAATATTATTTTGCACCAGGTAATTGGTTTAGTCCATGTAGTGGTTCTTTATTTGCAGCTGATGGCTGCAAAGATTAACTTGACAGATTAGCTTGAATATCCTTGACAGAGTCTAAAGATACACTGTGTGTATGGTGCAGATGCTCCCAGGAGCTCAGTCCCTACTAGTCAGAGATGCAGCGGCTGCCTTTTAGAGCCTTATAGAGTCATGGGAGAGGAGACAGTTGGCATGGCGGCTGCTGGTTAAATGGAGGTAGGTGTGCAGCAAGCATTGCATGGAAGATGGCATAGAGTACGTCCAAAGATGACTTATAGTTGCTTTTAAAGTGTATATATTGGCAATGATGATATTTATTTATTTATTTATTTTCTCCATGAGTGTTGTGTCCTGTCATCCTTTCAGCTTCCACTTAATCCTCTTTTTAGGGGCTTCAAAAGCAGATGGTGACAGTTTAGCTGAATTCTTTGTGTCTGATATCATTTCCAACTAGGATGACATCTCATCAAAAGAGTTCCTGGCAGTAATTTCCAGAGCAGACTTTGGAAAAGTTACTTTTATGGGCTAGAAATCCCAGAGGTCCACAGCCACCATGGCTGGGCATCATGCTAACTGAGGGATTCTGGGACTTGCAGTCCAAAACAGCAGCTCTTTTCCAGAATCTCTCCTTGGCTAAGGCCATTGGATTAATTTCCTTTATGACCCCAGAGGACGTCAACAAAGGTTCGGAGCAGTGGCTGCTGGATCTTTGCCTCGTTGTGGGTGGACGTTTGCTAGAGGCTGCCTTTGACATTGGCTGGTGCTAATTATTAAGACATCACTGAGGAAATGAGTGAGAAGCCATTTAAGTCTGTTGCTAGAAAAGAGCCCTAGATTTTGTGTACTTTAAATAATCTTTTATTTAGTATGGCCAGTCACTAATTGGACAGAGCAATTGGAGAAGCTTGCAGGATGGTGGGGACGTCTCTGTGGGCTTAATCTGCGGTCCGGTGTTTCCATCCGAATGTCAATACATGTTCTTTACTGATAAATGATGTTTTCCAAAGTTAATGGCAAAGGGTGGGCTTTGTCTCACGATTCCCTGGTCTGTCGTAGCCATCGTAGCCTGTCTACCAGTAGTGGTAGATTTAATTTACAGTGTTGTCTTACTATGATCTGTCTCTGATTCTGTTCATTAGAAATGTGTCCCTGCTCCTTCCCCACAGGCATTGCCCTCTATCCAGGCAAGGCTGAATTGCTCACCTGCAAGCACCACTACTATGATTACATTCCACCTCTGGTGAACCCTGGTCAGCCAGGAGAAATTGAATGCACAACACAGAGAATCAACTATACGGATCCTTTTACTAATCAAACCAAGGTAATAATTAAGCTGGATTCAGCACTGTAGTGCATTGCTGAGAAGCTGCTGTGAAATTTCCTTACTGTTTTGTGGTGGTGGTGGTGGTGGTGGTAGTTATTGTTGTTTTTTATTTCCAGACTATGTTTGAAACCAGTTGGGGAGTGTATTTTAGTCTGTAGGTTCACTTACAAAACTGGTATGAATCAGTTCATCTTTGCTAATGATGTGGATGATCTTATTACCAGAGCTAGTGAATGAGACTTTTTTAGACTACAACTCCCAGAATCCACGTGGCCTGTGCAGAATCTGATCATAGAATAGTGAAGTTGGAAGGGGCCTGTAAGGCTATCAAGTCCAACCCCCTGCTTGATGCAAGAATACAAATCAAAGAATCTGATCCAGTGGTTGTGTTTGCAGATACCTATGTGGCTAACTTCTGTAACAAACCCAGCTAATAGTGAGATTGTTCACATCAATTCCACATGCAGGTTCAAAGCATCTGTGATGGCTTTTTGCGAGCTCATCATCTACCTCCATCCCTGCTGTGCATGCTATGGGATAAGCATGAGCCAGTGAGGGTTCTGCTGTCAATTAATAGACTTTTGCTGGGAATGTGTTGTCATTGCTATTACTGTCTTAAAGCACCAGGAAATCCCATTGTCCAGTTCAGTGACCACAGGCAGACGTAGAGGACAAAGATTCCCACTTGCCTTTCTGGCTCTTCTTCCCATGTACCTTCTCTTCTTCTTGCACTCTCTCAGAAACATGCTGTTGTTGTTGAAGGGCCTCGGGATGTGAAGAAACGAGAACTGGTCTTCATGCAGTTCCACCTCAATGAGACAGACCAGGATTTCAGCGCAATAGACTACCTTCTTTTTTCTTCCTTCCAGGAGTTCCTCAACAGGTACAGTCCTACTCCTGATTTGTGTTACCATCACCATCGACACCACCAGTTGCTGCTGGTCTGTGGTTTTGTTTTTGTTTTGTTTTGTTTTTGTTTTTTGCTGTTTTTCTTGCCTTATCCTATTTTTATATGTGTTGTGAAATCTTAAAAAGAAGAGGGTGTCATTCTCTCCTGAAATAAAAAACAACCAACAACAAAAGCCTGGAAGTAACCTTGTCATCACTTCCTGCTGATGTCAAGAGGGCTGGTGTGAATTGTGGCAGATCCTGGATACTTTTAGAAAAAGGCTCCAAACCCTTCAGAGTTTCCTATCCCTGCATGTATGGCAGACCTGGGCAAAGGGTGGCCCGAGGGCCACATACAGCCCACGAGCCACTCCTGTCCAGCCCACGGACAGTTTTGAACATCAAAACCATTTATAACTTTTTGTCTAAAGTTGATCAGTTGCTTATCTTTAACATACCACAAAAAACCTCTTTAGTATATGTGAAGATTAACAAGTTTAAAATAAAAACAATCATAAGATCACGATTTCATTTTATTTTTAAGTAAAGTTGGTTCGGTCCCTGAACACAGTTCAGATTTTTCATGTGCCCCCCCCTTATAGAAATTAATTGCCCACCCCTGATGTATGGACAGAGGATGAGATGGTTGGACAGTGTCATCGAAGCTACCAACATGAATTTGACACAACTCCGGGAGGCAGTGGAAGATAGGAAGGCCTGGTGTGCTCTGGTCCATGGGGTCACGAAAAGTTGGACACAACTAAATGACTAAACAAAAACAATGTATGGGAAGCCAGGAAGACTGGCAATTGAATCTTACTACAATACTTAGGAGTGCCTTCTACCTCATATGAGACAGTGGGCTGGTTGATGGGCCACAGGACAAGCATCTGCTACCTGCTAACTGCTACCTGAGGCAGTTATCTCACTTATCCGAATAGCAGGACTGGCCTAGCAACCAGTGGAGCAGCTTCCTTTCAAAACAGGAAACTAGGCCCAAGCTCAGCCTGTCCTGAGCCATGAGGCTTTTCAGTCCAGTTGGCCTTCTTCCAGGTGAGTACCATTCAGCTGCCTTGTCGGGCAGGTTGGACTCCAAGAATGGAGAATTCTTCGATTTGGAGTCCAAAACAAAACAAACAGATAAAAGCCCAAACACACAGCCTAGGCATAGATTTCCCCGGAGAATCTTGGGAACTGAGAGAACCTGTGAGCCACAGTTACTGGGATTCCCTGGTAAGAGAGGATGGCAATTGAATCAATCTGAGCCTGCAATGCAGGGGTGGGGAGTTTGTTCTATGTTCTTCCTGTAGAAGACTTAACTTGCAGCACAGCCATCAAAATGGCACTGTTCCCAAGACGTTGGGAAGTTATTTTGGGGGTTACAATTCCCAGAATCCTCCACCAGCCGACATGGCAGAGAGCTATGGTCTCTGGGGGGATGCTAGCAGGTACAATTCTAAGAACAAACTCCCAGCCGCCATGCTTCTGCCTGTGAAATTTAATTGGGAAGGGGCAAGGAGGCATTTCACAGGGTTACACAACCGTGGTTTCCCCATTGGAGCCAACTTCACATGATTTGTTCTGTGCATGTAAGGACAAATTATATCGCTCAAGGAAATAGAGCAGCATGTCATTCACAGAGATAGGCTTCAAAACCAGCCTTAAACAAAGCTACAGGTGTTTCTGTTTGAGATGAAGCATCTGAATTGAATTCTGGGTGATTGCCTGTGTAGAGGCTTTCCATATACAGTCAACCCTCGACTTACAAACGGCTCGAGTTACAAACATTTCGACTTACAAACCACTCTGATAGAAAAATATTGACTCGACTTGCACACTTAGATTCGAGTTACAAACCAAAAAAAGTGTTTGAGGTGGGGAAAGCATGAAATTTGAACTTTCAGTTAACCGTTGGCCAGTGAAGAGGGTGCTTCTTCCTCGCTCTTCCCAGTGTTTTGAGAGTGGATTTGGAGACAGTCTTCAGACTGCCTGGTACTGGCTGGTATTGCCTGGTACAGTGCGGTACGGACTGTATTTTTATTTTTTGGCACTTTTTTAATTTTTGATTTTTAAAAGGTGTTCTCTCCCTCCTTTGCTCTCCCTTTTCCCCAAAAGGTGCTTGTATTGGCTTGTCTTGATTGAAAAGGTGCGTTTCAAGGTGATCTGTTGTCTGAAAGGTGCTTGGTTTTTCCCAGAAGGTGCTTGTCTTTGCTGAAAATGTGCTTTTCAGGGTGTTCTGTTGAAAAGGTGTCTGTTCCCTCCTTCTCTCCCTCTTTTCTTTCCTTTTTTTTAACCTAAGTCATCTTAGGTTAAAAGGAAAAAAAGAAAAAAATTCTGCCCCAGTGGTAGGAACGGATTAACCGGCTTTGCATTAGTTCCTATGGGAAATGCCCCTCAACCTAAGAACCAAAAACAGCCGGAACAGATTAATTGGTTTTCAGTGCATTCCTATGGGAAATGCTGATTCGACTTACAAACTTTTCAACTTACAAACTTCCTTCCAATACGGATTAAGTTTGTAAGTCGAGACCCCACTGTAAATTAAGCTTACCATGAATCATACTTTTGCATCCTTTCTTCTTTTTTTAGGCTCACTGCATAGCATATGTGGCTGCCTTGGTAACCCACAATTAGCTGAAGTATGGAGAGGCTTTCAGGCTGAAGTGGCTAAGTCTGAATAACTAAGAGGCCCAGCCAGGCCTTGTAATAGAGCTAAAGTGTCCTTTTAGACGGTCCGAGGAAACCATTCATTTCAGCTGATTTCATATTTCCACCAGAAGCATCCCCAAGGAAATAACTTTCATGGAAATTCATGAGGATAGGAGAAGAGAGCTATTTTCCAGTTTTATTAATAAAGGGCCATGTTTAATTGTTTCCTCTACAAAGTAGAGCCATTATTTAATTGTTTGCAAGGATGATTTGAAAATCCTCAAGGAGATACTAATGGGGCGGGCAGGTTACATTTTCTAAGCACAGAAATAAATTGATATTGGGAAGCTTCAATGTCCGTGGTCCTTGCCATAGATAGAGCTTTTGTTGCCATTGTTGACTAGGCGAGGAGGGGGTCTCTGGCGCGCTGCCCCCCCCGGTCCAGCCGCTGCTGCCCTGATCCCGGTCCCGGGCGGCGCCTCCTCCTTTGCAGCGCCTCCCGCCGCGACAGCTCTCTGGGGTGCGCACGGGGATCAGGGCCAGGCCCTTCGCCCCTCCCTCCTCCCGAGGTGCCAATCCAGAGCGCCCCCGCTCCCCCCTCCCGCCGTCCCCTATTTATGCAGGAGCTCTGGGGGGGTAGCGTGCGGCGCCGATCAGCTGTTTAAAAAGCTTTGCTTTGCCATGATCGGTTCCCCAAGCAGGGAACCAATCATCACAAAGCGAAATTCCCCCATAGGGAACATTGCAAAGCGATTGCAAAATCTTCATCGCAAAGCGATTTCATCATTATACGAAGCAATCGCTATGCGAGGCACCACTGTAATTACTTTACAGTAGGGTTTTTTTAAAACTGTAAAAGCAAGTTTCAGTCCAAGCATTTATTTTATTTTATTTTTCTTTTGAGGGGGACTATAATTTCCCAAATCCCCAGAATTTGTACTCCAAATCTGCATATATCAGGTAGGAGATTGTGGGATTTAAGAGTCCAAAAATAACTTCCCATGCTCTTATCTGGCAGCACTATTAAAGCTATTCAATTTTAAAATTTCTCTTAAGTTCCCCATAACTCTGGATTTTAAATGTATTATGTCTAAGAAGTGTATTACTTCCTTTTAAAAGTTTATATATATTTTTTTGTTTCAATCCAACAAAAATGGCATGATCCTTTTGTAATAAGAACCCTTTTCAGTGTGAACTCTTCTCCCAAGGTCCAAAGCAATCAGTCCCCAAAGGACAGTCTAATCAGTTTCTACTTAATTCCCCCCCCCCCCCGCTTTAATAATTGTAACATAAGAAGAGGGAGAACAAAAGGCTTGGGGAATGTTACAAAAGATAAACCTCTAGGAAATTTTCTGGTCTCCTTTCACCTTACATTCTGTTAATGAGTCCTCTACACTTACTAAAAAAAGAAATATAGCTGCATTAGCCATGAGTAAAATAAAAAAGAAAGCTGACATACTTTTATCAATTCATGAAAGTGGGATTTCACTGAATACAAATTCCCATTCAGTAGTGTATAGTGTAGAGATTAGACACATGATTTATTTTAAAGTGACAGCTGACACTTTCAGGAAAGTGATTTCTCAGAGCCAGAATACCACTTCTTGTTCCTGGCCTCTGTGAATCACACCCTGGGTGATCCGTGCCAGCGCGTAGCCTCATCGGAAAGTTCTAGAGCTTCTGCGGTAGCAAAAAACACATTAGAATAAGACCCCTCCCCCTCGTATAAGTACCTTGGCACCAAGGCTCCCCTTTCAGTTTCTTTCAACCGCTGTGTAGAGAGCCTCATAGTTCTGCTTCTGTGAGTAAAAGAGGAGTGTTTATTCTTTGTTCCTTCCTGTTATCAATCTTTTTTCCTTTAAACTTTTAGATCAAATTCATTATCATTAGAAATTTTTCCTTTCTGCTTTGCTCGGCCTCTGGCCACACAGCCCCGCCCCCAATCATTGCTTTTTGTCCTCAAATTGTTTTTCTCCTATTCATGGCCCCTTTGTGCCCGTTTAAACACTGTGTGACCTGTGATAACAAAATACCACTCTCCGACAGCCACGCCAAGTGTCTTTTTTGCTTGGGAGAGGCACACCAGATATCCTCTTGCCAGCATTGTAAGAACTTCAGGCGTGGAGTCCTCCGTTCTCGCTTATCCAGATTAAAACTCCATCTTTGGGAACAATCCCTTCAACCAGCCAAAATGGCCCAACCTCCTTATAAGGCCACCTCACAAACCAAAGCAATGAAGAAGGCTCTTTCTGAAGCCTCCAAACAAAGTCCATCGACCACAGCATCCCACTCCAACACTCCATCCACTTCATCTAGAACATCAAAAAACCCATAAATTGAAGTGCTTGATACTGAAATCCTCTTGAGGCAGGAGATCTGCAGAAAAAAGGCCAGGGCGGAAACTTACTCAAGCTTTATGTGCTAGTCTTTTTAATCTCGTTTCGTGTTACAGTGGTGCCTCTCTAGACAGTTACCCCGTATGACAGGGTTTTTTTTTGCTAGACATTGGCTTTTTGCGATCGCTATAGCGATTCTCAAAACAGTGATTCCTATGGGGGAATTTCACTGGACAATGTTTGGTCCCCGCTTCGCAAACCGATTTTCGCTAGACAGTGATTTTGACAGCTCCCTCCGCGCTCGCAAACAGGTGTTTTCAGGACCTAAGCTTTGTAAGACAGCGATTTAAACAGCTGATCGGCAGTTCGCAAAGCGGCTTTCCTATGGCTGATCTTCGCTAGACAACGATTCTTTCCCATTGGAACGCATTAAACAGGTTTCAAGGCATTCCAATGGGGAAATGCTTTTCGCTAGACAGTGATTTCGCTAAACAGCAATTTCAGTGGAACAGATTATCATCGTCTAGCGAGGCACCACTGTATAGTAAAATGAGCTTGAAAATTTGAGTTAAATGTTTTTAAGTATACATGTATAATAGCTGAATAGAAAGACTCTAAGATGGCTGATGTTAGTACACTGGCTAACATTGCAATTCTGTACACACCCACTCAGAATAAAATTTATTGGTTTTGATGGAAACTGTATTAAGGTGTGCATAGCAGCTTTCCCAAATCTGGGCCCAATCAGAAGTTTCTGCCTACAACTGCCATCATATCCCTAACCACTGACTGTGTGAGCCAGGGTGGACAGGAGTTAAATGTCAAAGTATCTTTAGGTCCCAGGGAAGGCTAATGGCTAGGGATTACAAACTCAGCTAGAAGAATCCGTTTTCCCCATGTCTGTGGAATGGGGATAATAACATTGACCTCCCATAGGAGGGCTGTTGTAAGGCCTGCACCATGATTAAAAGAGCTTTATAAATGTGCAGTATTACTAAATAGGTACTCAAGTAGCCGAATTCGTCTCCGAGGCAGCTGGTCACATCACTCACTATTTTTTCCCTTCAGGGTGACTGTAGCAAAATATTTTCACCTCCTTTCCTTTCTAAAAGTAACACTGATAACTTCTTCCTGCTGCAGTCCAAACAAGTCAGAGTTTATGAAGGATTGTGAGAGCTCCTACTCTAGTTGGAAGTTCTCCGGCGGCTTCCGAACCTGGGTCAAAATGTCTTTGGTGAAAACGAAAGAAGAAGATAGCAGAGAGACGGTTGAATTCAGACAGGAGGTAATAATGGGCACTGGTGGGTCTTTCTGGCTGCCGAAGGCAAGAAGCACAGCTTTTATTGCTACAGGAACTGTTCTATGATGACTGCCTTTGCTGCTGGGTTTTAACATCACCCTTGCTTAGGGAGATAGCGGTGAAATATTACATAGAATGACAGAGGGTGTACACAGCACACCACTTGAGCTTTAGTGCCTAGTCGTCTTCGTCTTCAGGCACTCCCCATTTCCTCCAAGCAACCAGAATTCCAGAAGCGGTGCTGCTTATGTGAAGGCTTCCGCTGAATAAGAATAAGCGCTCATGACTCAGCCAGTCTTTGTAAGATCTGTTCGTTGATATCTATGCTAGCAGAGCACATAGCAAGCAAGCAGGTCACTCAGATAGCAGTCTTTTACTCGTTCATCAGATTCCCAGAATCAATTCCTTGCTCCCCAGTTTGAGTCAACTTGAGGTCACACTTAGTGTCCTTTTCTTATAGGTGTCCAGCTTTTGCCCCTTCGACTTCTGGAAGGCCAGGGAATGAGCCTCAGTCATTAGAACTAACCGTACCATCATAAAAGACTGTGCAACCTTTTGAGTTCTGCAGAATTCTTCATTAGGCTGGGATGGTACAAAAGTTATCCAGGTTTGGAGGGGGTGGGAACAACCTTCCCAAGTCAGGCCAAGTATTGTGGCCACATGGCTTACATTTGAGACCCAGTTTTGAGATTGCAGACTAGGAATGGGCAATGCAGAGCCTGCAGACTACAAATGCCTTCCAGGTGGGGTTTCTATCCCGATTGGCCTCCCAGCCACTGCAGTAGCAGCAGTGAAATTTGTTGCTTTTAAATACATACGCAAGGTGCCTGGGACTACTTGTTCTGTTTTTAATGAGAATTGCATTTCCAGAAATCTCTAAGAAGCATGATTCTTCTTCAAAGGCTGCTTGCATGTCTCGGTGTGTACATCCAGAAAATGAACTGTTTTGCCATCACAGCACCAAATGCGGTGGTGAGATGTGGTCACCAGTGGATCCTAGACCCAGCAGATAGAATGAATGATTGAGTAACTGGTATAGGTTGCAGGGATTTGGTCATACCCACAATTCTGGGATGCAGGAATATAAGATACTTGTTTTGTTTGAGATGGGCCAGTTCTATGATGGTAAGAGCACGTTTTCTTCCCTTGCTTTATTGCCAGATCAGTGTGGTTAACTATATTGAGCGGAGGAAGAATGCAGGAGGTGACCAGCTGTTCTTTGTGGTATTTGAATGGAAAGACCCTTTTATTCAGGAAGTACAAGATGTGAGTAAAATATTGGAAGTTTTATTTTAACATGTGCTTTCTTTTCTTCCCATTATTCCTGCCAAATGAATAACAGGAAACTGGGAAACTTACTGGTATATTTGAACTTGCCCTTTTCTTTCTGGTAGCAATATGGCTATTTGGGGGGGGGGACTTTTGTTGTCATATGTGTGCAACTGAGAAATTGGGAGGGGGGACCAAGAGAAAAAAGTGATTCTTCTGAAATGTATTATTGGAGGATAGCTTTACAGACATTACAGACTGCCAGAAAAACAAATCAGCAGGTGCTAGATGAAATGAATCTGAATTCTCCCTAGAAGCAAAAATGACTGAACTGAGGATATCATTCTCTGAGCCCATCATGAGAAAACAATACTCACTGGAAAAGACAATAATGCCAAGAAAAGTGGAAGACAGTAGGAAAAGAAGGAGCTCAAACAAGAGATGATTGACTCAAAAAAAGGAAGCCACAGCCTGGAGTTTGGAAGAGCTGAGTAGAACATTTTGGAAGTCACTCATTCAAAGGGTCTTAAGTGAGAAGCAACTTGTTGGTGCATAAGAAGAACAAAATGGATAAGTGCAGTGTACCCATAATAAAGGCAGCCACTGAGGAAACAAATCAGTAAATAAACCAGTTAAATTCTCTGCTGCCCATATTTAATCACTTTATGCAGCAGTGAGCAACTAAGCTTTCTATATGTGTAGTTGTAAGAGTGTTGCTGAGAAACCAGGTAAAAAGGAAAAATATGGCTGACACATTTAACTGTATGGAAGAAAGTTCATATGCCATGTATACATCAGGAAAGAGAATGGGTGCATTTCACCTTCAGCGTGTAGACGGGCACCCCATCACCATTGGCTACACAGACTAGGGATGATGAAGTGGCATCCAACCAATATATGTTCCCACGCCATCTGAGAACCTCGGGGTTAGGCCCCTTCCAACTTCTTTATTCTATGATTGTGATCCTGAACAGAGTCAGTGTAGTGTAGAAGTTAGTTTTGGATAAGAACTTGGGTTCACATCCCAATTTGGCCATGAAAGGTGACCTTAAGGCAGCAAGCTTGACTTTAGCAGGGTTTTCTGAAGAGAAAACAGAAGATTTATACATACAGCCTTGAGCTCCCTGTGGAAAAAGTTGGATAGAAGTGTAACAAACAAAATGAACACATCTGGGAAATTTTAATGATGACCATCACAAATCAATCCAACTACTGTATGTTTGAGGTATTACTGTAGCCACCATTTTACATGTTACAGTTTTGAGTCTCTTTGGTTGTAATTCACCCCAAGAGTGGTTGGTTGCTGGTTGGGCACTATTGCTTATTTAAATTATTGTACACTCAGTTTTCAGCATTTCTAGAGCCCTATTGAGGCACTGTAAACTGCTTTATGTAAACATACCGGGAAGGAATTCTGTAGCTCTTAAGTTACTGGATACCACAATCTACAAATTATAGTCTGAAATGATGAGTTGCCTCTATTTGCAGAGCTGGCCCATCAAATTTCACTTAATTTCCCCTCAAGTAGAATCTCCCAACTTAAAGGCTCTCTGCCCTGGTTGTTCTATGTATCTAAGGAGAGCAACACCAGAGGGTGTGATACTATAGCACTTTCCTTGCTCTCACATTTTTACTCAACCTAGTTTTATAAAGTTCAGGAGGGCTTAGAATAGGGCTGGACAAAGTGTGGTCTTCAATAGGTTGCTGGACTTCAGAGCCCAGTAGTCTTTCTCATTGGCTGTGTTGGCTAGGGCTGATGGGCATTGCAGTCCAGTAACATCTGGTGGACTGCTCTTTGCTAATACACTTCAAGCATGTTATGGTGCAAAAAAGTAATTTTTGCAAGCTCTGGTGTTCAAAGCATCCATAGGAAGGAGTTTACTGACTGTTGTACATATAAATGAGGATGCAGTTGCAGTGGTGCTCTAGACATGAGCTTTAGCCAGGTATTATAGCTGGATCTGTTTCAACACGTGATGGGGAGGGGGCTAAGATATGTAAATAGGATTTACCATAGTTTTCTGTGTATAAGACTATAATTCTGTCTAAAATTTTTAGACTACAAATTGAGGGTCGTCTTATACACGAGCCTGTGTCCTGAGCAGTGAGTCCTGGACCCTTTGTGCCCGGCAGGAGAGGAAGCTGAACACCTTCCATATGCGTTGCCTACGACGGATTTTTGGTATCACCTGGCAGGACAGAGTTCCAAATAGAGTAGTCCTAGAACGAGCTGGAATTTTCAGCATGCATACATTACTGAAACAGCGACGTCTACGCTGGCTTGGGGACGTTGTGAGAATGGCTGATGGTCGGATTCCAAAGGATCTCCTATATGGAGAATTAGTGCAGGGAAATCGCCCCAGAGGGAGACCACAGCTGCGATACAAGGATATCTGCAAGCGGGATCTGAAGGCCTTAGGAATAGACCTCAACAGATGGGAAACTCTGACATCTGATCGTTCAGCCTGGAGGCAGGCAGTACATCACGGCCTCTCCCAATTTGAAGAGACCCTTGTCGAGCAGGCTGAGGCAAAGAGGAAGTCACAAAGGAAGCAAAACCAGGGAGCTGGACAGGGGACAGATTGGATTTGTCTCCAGTGTGGAAGGGATTGTCACTCTCGAATTGGCCTCCTCAGCCACACTAGACGCTGCTCCAAGTCCTCCATACAGAGCACGCTACCATAGTCTTTCGAGACTGAAGGATGCCTATTATACACGAAGTAAGCTGAGGAGAGTACAAAAACAAGTGGAGGGAAAAGCAGAGATCAAATTGTTCCTGCAGGGCTTTGATCCCTGCTTTGCCCTCCACTTGCTAATCCTTAGCAAAAGGAAAGCAGGGATCAAAGCGCTGCAAGATCGCTTTGATCCCTGCTTTCCGCTCTGCTTGCTAAATCCCATGGGGCTTAACAAAAGGAGGGGGGAAGAATCAAAGCAATCTCATGGCTGTATAAGGGGGAAAGGAATCAAAATGATCGTGCAGTTGCGGAATTGTTTTGATCCCTTTCCCCCTCCTTTTGCTAAACCCCACTTAGGTTTCTTAATTTTGGATTAGAAAAGTGGGGGCATCTTATACACAGAAAAATACAGTAAATCTACAGACTGAATCTCTGTTTAGCTGTTAAGGAGGTATGTGGAGATGCTAGCCCTGCTCCTATCCATGATGTTGAACTTGGAAACATGACTGTTATCAGCCAGAATCCCAATTCAGGGTTGGCTCATATGGAGAACCTCTCCAGGCGATAGCCTCTCCATCTTCAGACAATCATATTTCCATGTTGTGTGATCCCCAGTGTGCTGCATCAATGGGCTGCATCTGTCTCTGGAATAACTGAATAGACTTGAATCTTTCAATGTACTTAACTATGGATGCATAAAACAAGTTTACTGCACTTTCATGTGTATGTGAATTCCAAAGTTTCCACCTTGTTCCCACATAAGTTTTTATAAGGCTAGAGTATATGAGTACAACGTTGGAAATAATTAATGTTCCAGCAATAGTAGAACACAATTCTTTTTCACAATCCAATTGCAAAGTCTATCTGTAGGGATAAGATACTGGTGTACAGTTATTATAGGGAAAACAGTGCTGAACTACAGCTTTTCCTCTCATTTAGTAATTTGGGAGCAGGAGCTGAAAATGCAAGGAACCTTGACCACACAAAATATTTTGCAGTGCTAGTCAAATTTCAGTTAAAATGGTACATTGAAATGGGTAAGGACAGCTTATCAGTCATTTAAAAATCACAGTGAAAGAATCCTCCTATTAAAAAAAAACAATTACAGCATAAATTTGATTTCTTTCCATAGATTATCACTGCAAATCCGTGGAACATGATTGCTCTTCTGTGCGGCATTTTCCTGGCTTTGTTTAAAGCAGCTGATTTTGCCAAACTCAGTGTGAAATGGATGATAAAAATCCGAAAACGGCACCTCAAGAGAAAGAGTCAAGTTTTGAACCACATAAGCTGAGGAGTTAAGCCCCCACTGGGTCTTCTGCTGCACTGGAGAACACAAATGACATAAAGACTAAACCAGTACAGCAGTTGTCCTGCACAGGAAACAACTCAACTGATAGAAGGGCTGCTTACTTTGCTGGACTATAAATGAACCTGACACTTGAAGTTTTAGCAATCTACTAACTTTTATAAGAACTCCTACTAAACCCATGTTCTTTGCTAGTTGAAAAAAGAAGAGCTCTTTTACTAAGCTATTGTGAAATGGTACTTTTTCAGGGATACTCCTGAAAAAGTATTTGATCTCTGTAACTCACAATCAGTATGAATGGGCAGGACCTGTAGCAGTGAAGCAAATGTGTGTCAAAATTAAAATGGAATGTTGCACTTAAGGACTTTAAAACATTAATGCATTTGCTAAATCCCGTTCAGTGCTTTAGGCCCAGTTTTAGTC
Source organism: Pogona vitticeps (assembly GCF_051106095.1). Classification (NCBI taxonomy): domain Eukaryota; kingdom Metazoa; phylum Chordata; class Lepidosauria; order Squamata; family Agamidae; genus Pogona; species Pogona vitticeps. Next base: position 29,170,588 of record NC_135783.1, on the reverse strand, counting down.
TTAGTGTGATCATTTAATAGCTAAGGAAAAAGCACACCTGCTTTGAGACCCTCAACGAAAAGGAGCTTCAAGAGTGCACACGTGACCTGCTCTGAAGCATGTGACAAATGTGTTTCAGATACTGCTCCGATAGACACACTCCAAGGGCTAAAAATACATTGTTTTTGCCAGGTGTGCACTGGATGTACACTGATTTTTAAGTGATCCATAGCTGTGCTGCAGACAAGTTGGATGTCATGCAGCTGCCCAGTGTTGGTCAAAGAGTCCTTTCATGTTCAAACCTGAAGCATTACATTCTCACTCCTTCACGTATTCAGATGCTTAATTGCTAACAGTGGGTCTCAAAAACGCCTCTTCACCAAATAGAACACAAAGGAGCCTTATTTATACACTAGAACTCTGAAAGCACTGGAATTTTAGCAAATATACCGATTGATTAAAAAAAAAAGCATTTAATTGTGCTGAAGGCTTTTTCAATAAAATCACGTGTGTACTACACCTGTCTTAAAATTTATTTCTGGTAATGTACTAGAAACTAGATGATGGAAGGGAGATTAGCAGAGAATTTGGAAAAAACAAGCAAGCTGGGGCTGGAGAGTGGCTGTTTGAGCCAGAGGAGGCGAGGAGCGCATGTGTACTGCCACCTTTGCAAACTGGGATGAAACAGGATGAGCCAGTTCATGCCCATCTCTATTGATGATCCATCCATAGGGTCCCTTCCAGCTCTGCCGTTCTAAGATTATTATAGAATATAAAAGCAAAAAAGAGAAAACATGTTAATCAAAACAATTAAACAGAAGGTAAATATAATGAGAAGTCAAATGGAACATGAGATTTTTTAAATAGATCTATTATGTATCTTACTTCAACCCAAAATCTTCAGGGCAGTTACATGATTAGGAAAATTGCTCACCTGACTACAATGGTGAGGTTTCACTTAACTGGGGCTTATTTTTGGGGTAGAGCTTATATTATGAGCATCCTGAAAAATCATACTAGGGCTTATTTTCAGGTTAGGTCTTATTTTTGGGGAAACGGTAGATCTTTAGATATATATGCACTGTGTAACCAGTTTGCTCTGGATTACAAATACAGTGGTGTCTCTACTTACGAACGTCCCAACATATGACCATTTTGAGTTACGATCAGCTGCGGCCGCAAAATTTTGCTTTGACTTGCGGCCGGAGCTTCAAGTTGCAAAAAGAAAAGGCAGGGAATTCAAATTAGAGGGCTAATTCAAATTAGAGGGCTAACTGTTGGTCGGCGAAGAGTTTCTTTGTAGTTCTTTTGCCCCAACGGTTAGTGTGCACGCATTTGCAGAGAGGCTTCAGACTGTGATGTTGCTTTCTGCTTCTGGGTGAGTACATTTACAGGGTTTTGCAGGGTGGGTTTGAAGGGGCTTATGTTTCTGTGCTGTGATTTTTTGTTTATTTAGTTTAGTTTTGTTTTCTTTTTTGGTGTGTGTTTTCCCCAGCCCCATCACGTTCCGATGGAGCTGGCTGGGGGGAGGGCTGTTTTTTATTCCCCCCCCCCAGCCCCATGGTGTTCTGATGGGGCTGGCTGTGGGGGGGGGGTATTTCCACCCCCAGCTCCATCACATTACAATGGAGCTGGCTGTGGGGGGTGGGTTTTTAAAAAAAAATTTCCCCAGGCCCATGGCGTTCTGATGGAGCTAGCTGTGGGGTGGGTGGGTGTTTTTGATTTCCCCCCCCCAGCCCCATAGCCTTCCGATGGAGCTGACTATGGGGGGTGTTTTTGATTTTTTCCCCCAGCCCCATCGCCTTCCGCTGGGGGTTGGAGTGTGTGTGTTTTGGTGTGTTTTTTTGAGGGAGGCGGCGGAATGGATTAGTGGGATTTCAATGCATTTCAATGGGAAATGGTGCTTCAACTTATGACCATTTCGAGTTACGCCCATCTTCTGGAATGGATTATGGCCATAAGTTGAGGCACCACTGTATATTAACTGTCTCCAATCAAATAGATTCTATTTGCATTTAGAAAAAAATTAGCTCATGAAGTAATGGTGAACTAAGAAAAAGCTTGTATTCCCCCTCCCCCCAATTTGTAAATTTCTAAAAGAATTTGTTATGAAGAATACCTTGGGGAGGAACGGAAAATCATGCATGTGAGTGTCCACTTGCCTGATCTTTAATATCACACACTGTTTACCTCACAAAAGGGTCAATATAAAAATAGACAAGAGGCTGTTCTATGTCCATTTTACTTACCAATGTCTCCCCCTCTTGGTCTGATAGCTAAGGACATTTAGTACTTCCAACTCTTTCATGAAATGATGCATTAATTCATTTGATTACTTTACATGAAAGCCCTCCTCCTCAGTATAATCATCTGTTCCTCATGGTTAAGCTAGAAAGATGGTAATATACAGTGCTAATTACAAACATAAAGACTTTATTGAATGCTGCTCAGTCCCTCAGTCTTTCAATACAAAACCATTTTCCACACAATTGCCATTTAAGAGACTGGAATGGTACTCTGATAGAAAGATTTGCCAAAAAAAAAAAAACACAAAAAAAAACCCCAAACCAAATGATTGAGTAAAGACAGACAAAACTTCTAGGGCCAGCTTTTGCCATTTTTAACACAATGTATTCTGGAAACAAAACAAGAAACTTATTCATTACATAGATGTTTTGATACCTGGAAAGGAATTGCACAACCTAAGTTTTTAATAAGGGGCATGACTATCTTGCAAAGCCAGGTTGAAACAAAGAACTGCCAGGCTCTACACAAACATTTGAATTCATTGGGGAGATTCACTGATAGTTTCCAATCAGGTTCAGAACCAAGTAACACGAGTATTAAATACTCACAAAAAAGAGACATCTGAAGGCTTAACACATAGCGGGGTAACCTCTGAGTAGAATTTTATGATTCCTCATTAATCAACTAGAGCTCATCCATGCTACATCATGTTTTCAACCTGTGGCACACTTAAAGACATATGCCCTGTAACATCCACCTACCACATGATTACTATTGCTGGAAAGGGAGGGCAAGGGCAAGAGCAGGGATGAGCATTCCATAGGACCCAACAACCATTCCTGCTGTCTCCCTCCTATGTCCAGGGGGGTCAAATGTCTGTAACAAAGAGTGCTTCTGTACTTGAAAAGTCTCCCTGAACAATTTAAAATCATGATCTTCAGATGTTTGAATTGCATAGGGAGCCTGCTCAAGAAGAAAAGACCACCCCCTTCAGATGTTCAGCCACCAACACACAACAGGATTCAGGATCAGTGATAAGGACGTGCAGAAGCAGGTAGGGTAAATAGGCTCACCTTTGTGACTAAAAGTGATGGGAAAGAGATAGAGAGAACAAATGATGTGCTATACTCTCGACCCCAAGGCTCTTTGTGAAACAAAGCTCTGAAATTCATAGCACCATAATGGGCAGATGGGACAGTATATCAGTCAGACAGAGATTGCACCTCACTCCTATGCTTGTTTTATTCAGAAGCAAATCCCACTAAATTTAATGAGGCCCACTCCTACACGCAGAGGCATAAGACTACTCTTAGCTTCATTTTCAAAAATACAGAAAAGCTAGATGTCTCTTCCCGAGTCTCATCCAAGGCCTGCAGTAATGTGAAAAGCAGAGGGGGCGGGTGAGGGGCACTAGGACTATGTGCAACACGAGAAAAGAAAAATTCAAGTCATAATATTCACCACTCCCATAATTAAATCACACACATCATGTATGACAGAATTCATTTCTATGAAATGTCATAATTGACAATATAGCAATGATTAGAGACAAATTTACAATATGCTATGGTGAATAATGTCACATTCAATCATTGTATTTCAGTTCAAAAAAATTCATTTACATTTTGCCAAAGGGGGAAAAAACAGCCATTTCAAATATACTGATGAGGTTTCTCTTTTGCTTTTTTACATATTTAAAAAAAACCCTTGTGTATAAAAGGTATGCCTCACAAAGAGAGGCTATCGCTTTCATTTGGCACTTGATCATTTGGTGCATTTATTGTGGAGGACGTGTTACTCAGCTGGCCAGACAGGGCTTTGGTTAACTTCAGTTCTTCCAGCTTCTTCCACAGTTCTTCACGCTCTAGCTCTTTCCTCTTCTCTCTAAAGGAAAGTAAAACAATTATTGAATGTCGTTTGGTCATTGTGCAATAAGATACTTTGACAAAGCAGGAGCATAAGGATGGTATAAAGCTTTATACAGTCGTGCCCCGCTTAACAATTACCCTGCATTACGATGAATCTGCTTCACGACGATGTTTTTGCAATCGCAAAACGATGGTCTAAATGGAGTTTTTTTGCTTTGCGAAGATCGGTTCCCTGCTTCGGGAACCAATTCTTCGCATTATGACAATCAAAACAGCTGATTGTCGGGTTTTCAAAATGGCTGCCGGGTGCTCAAAATGGCTCCCCACTGTGCTTAGGGACAGATTCCTCACTATACAGGCACCGAAAATGGCTGCCATATGGAGGATCTTCACTGGACGGTGAGTTTTTAGCCCATTGGAACGCATTAACCGGGTTTTAATGCGTTTCAATGGATTTTTAAATTTCACTTTACGATGTTTTCGCTCTACAGCGATTTTGCTGGAACGAATTAACGTCATTAAGTGAGGCACCACTGTAGCTTTAACTTAACTTCTTCACCAGCTTCCATTTGTTACTATGGTAGTTAGACTTTACTAAGCTACATGAGGTACTGATTTGACTCCGTATCAGGCAGTTCCTAGTGTTCTTCCTCTTGGTTCAAAAGAGTAACAGAGAAGGTCATGGGCATCAAAACAGACCTGCAACCTTACTAGAATAAGAACAAACATGGATTGTACTGTAGTACTATAAAATGAAGTACTCAGTTTACTTTTATGACAGGCACCTCCTGGCACATGTTGCCAATTATATGAAGATGCAAACCTAAATATGTATATGTGTAATCAACTAATTCAAAACTATGATTTTTGCAGAGATGTGATGTGCACTCCAACAAAACAGAGAAAGTAACTCAGTGACAAAGAATACAAAGAAATAATGCAGTTGCTTTACCCTGTATGAGTCCAGAATGAAGACTATTAGATTGGTGGTATCAGTTCACAATACAGTTGTGCCTCGCAAGATGGAAGTAATTCGTTCCGCGAGTAGCGGTGTCTTGCGAAATTTTGCAATGCATTCCTATGGGAACCTTGCAAGATGAAAATAATTCATTCGTTTTGCAACAGTCTTGCAAAAAACGTTCGTCTTGCGAAGCACGGCCATAGAAGAAGCCGTCTTGCGAGGCACCACAGCAATTGTAAAAACCATTCATCTTGCGGGGTTTCATCCCGCGAGGCATTTGTTTTGCGAGGCACCACTGTACACTACTTCCAACAGCAGGATTACAGACAGAGAAAGACAGAGATAGGGAATCAACTTCACCTAATAAGGTACTGTATGATATTCTGGGGAAATGGTAAGACAGAACGGGATTTCTCTGGATTATGATTACACAGAATGAGCTACACAAGAGTCTAGGAGGATCTGGCAGAAACAGGGCCAAACATAGAAATATTTAACTTATTTCACAGTAAAAGGAAGCTAAAAACTTCACCTCTGAGTTGGCTGTGAGTATAAGCTACCATACGAATCTTGGAACATGAATTCACAATGAAGTTACCAAGACACATGTCTGGACACATTGTCAACTTTAGATCAGGGAAATACAGGCCAAACTAAGGCACTCTGTCCTAGGCAAAGGTTGGGGGCTGAATAGCTGGAAAATCCATATCTGACAGTCCAGAGCCAAATAATTTTGATTGAAAAATAGAATTTGGGGTAAAAGTGTAAGAACAACATCTCCCTTCAGATCCTGTATAATCCAAGGAAAACAAAAGAAATGACAGAATGGTACAAAGTTCTCTTCCTAGCTTGTGACATAACTGTTTTTCCATTTGATGTACTTACAGGTCATAATGTTCTATTCTGACAAGAGTATCTTTGGTGTGTATTTGTATAAGCTGCATGTAGTTTTTGGCTACATTTTAGTTCTTCTAGTCTTGACAGTCATTAGCATTATTGAACAGGCACACAACCTCCCTATTATCTTCTTCCAATCATTTCTTACACCCTACTGTTCTTTTATGTATTTCTTGTCCTTGTTCTGGAGTGGCTTTATTGGAGCTCCTGACTCTGAAGGCAAACTCTGACTTGCATCTTGGTCCAGCCCTAAAGGAGGTTGAATATACCTGATTTTGCCTGATAGCAACAGGTGCTTGAGAGAGAGAATGTAGCTGATTTTCACCCATACCCCAACTCTGAAACCATGAATACTGCCATTGTTTACTGGAGTGGCAGCTGAGCTCAAATAGAAATTCATTTGAGACTCAACAGTCATGCTGAAACCCACTGCATAAGCAGGTTGCCATTTACTACCTTACAGCTAGATGCTGTGATCAGTCACCCTAACCTGGGGACAGACATCATTGGTAACTGTCTAATCCAGGTCAAATGTTGCCGTTGGTTTTCCATCAGGGTTTTCCTTCCCTCTGTCTTTAGGTACCCTTCCCCTAAGTTGAAGGCAGCCTATTTAAAGGGTTGCTTATGGGCTACTCAACTCGATAGCTGTGGGGCATTTGGATGTATCTAGAGTTGCCAAACTTTTCATAGTGCACTAGAGCATCTCCTTTAATTGAAGCACTGCAGAGGACGAAGTAGCAAATGGAAATGCAAAATGACAAAAATGCTTGACTGCTAGCATGTTATCATAAAGCCCACACAGTAAGAAAAACAAATATTAGATCAGATGTTTGAGTATTATTTGTTAAGATACCTACTCAGGTGGTAGATTCTTGAAGATATCTTTAACTTATTTGAGCACATACAAAATATTTTTACAAGCAAAATCCCCAGAGGAAGAACATTCACTTCAGAAAATGCATGTGGAATCATGTGAATTCAGAAAACCTAACATAAAAGAGCCTGCACAGTACAGATCAATATGTCCAAATGCTGACAAGGAAGTTGGGTGCTGGCACTGGCCCAGGAAAAAGCAGCTCTGTTACCAGGTTTTCCACCCAGTTGTCTAAGTACTTTTTTAGTGGTGAAGGAGTAAATGTCCCAGAGTTACCTTAGTCCCTTTAATGCTGAGAGGACAGGACAGTATGAGTGACAGTGTCACATTTGGAGTGTCTACCCACAGCCAGCTTGCATGGGAAAGGAGTCAACTCTCTGGGCTAAGAACACTGTACATTCCCTATTTACTTGTATGACTATTTTCAGCTCATTCAGATTCTTGCAATTTAAACACCAGAAACATCAGGGAAAGAATCACAGTCCAAGTATAAAATATACAGATAAACAAAATGAGATCAACAAGGGAAACAAAAGCATCATTCTAATTTCGAAACCAATGGCCTGGTTAGACAAAATGTTTTTAGAGTGTCATGAGGCCTATAGCATTTGCTTATTTATTTTCTGGGTGAAGGGCTTCTGCCACGTTGGGGCTGTTAACAAAAAAGGCCATGTTTCATGTCACTGTGAGATATCTATTTTTGATGGTAGCAAGACATGTACAATAGCAAGTTGATGGTTTCATTCAATTGTAAGAACTATCTGTTTATTCTAATGCCAAACTGAAATTCAGATGAAACTGTCTCTATAGTAAAAATGGGGGGGGGGGGGATAAATACCTTTGTCTTTCGGCTTTATAAGTGCTTGTGAGTTCATCAAACAGTTTTCCATTCATCTCCATGAGTGTTTTCAGCACATTATATACTAATGCTACAATGGTCCTAGAACAAATGACAAAGCTGGATTAAATTGAATGACCCAACTATTGTGTTCTCAACAACCCTGCTCAAGATCTGTTCTGATTATCTGGCTTCCCACCCCCCACTCACTTTAAGAAAAATAAGTATTTTAAGTAAGTCAAGTAAGAGAGAGCAATGCAATGAGTTTGAAAACAGATGCTCCCTCTTGAATATATGGAGCTTGAGGGCCTTTAATTTGTGCACTTTTGTTGTTACACACCAGTAAAACTGACTCAACTTATGATGTCCCTGTAAATCCACCTTAGAATTCAGTAGTCCACAGCATTCACTGGCACACTTAAAAACTCATTAATGTCCTCTCTGATTTCTAACAGCATAAAGCATCACGTATCAACTCACAGGGTGGAGCAACAGATTTGCAGGAAAATCTGAAAAACTAAATCCACTGGAATACTGCAGCTACCACCCTGCTTCTATTAAAAAACAAGCAGTATGGTAAGAAAGACTAGTCAAAAATATAGTCAGGGCATAACAGTAACTTTTTAACAAGTTTAAAGTAAGATTTCTAAGATCCTTTTGAGGTGCAAGAATTCTCTTATTTAACACTTACAAACTTGAAGCTGTTTTCTAAATATCAACGGACTAAGTGGTATTTCCATTCACTTCTAGGGAAAACAAACACTATTCCCTTGAACAGTTGCTACCTTGAAACATACCAGAACTTACTAATTACACTGATTATTAATCTCATTTATGTACGTTGCCATTCATTGTCTTTATTTATACACTGTTTATTTATTTAAAATATTTATATCCCAATTTTCTCCTTAAAAAGGACCCAAGACAGCTTACATCATTAAGATACAATATTTAAAGCTAAAAACAATGAGTATACAAATTCAAAAAGGATCCAACAAATACAACTCTGAGAAGTGGGAAACAAAAGCAATACTAAAAACTTCACTTGATCAGCTCACGAAGAAGTTCTAGGGTTTTTACAGAATGATGCAACATGAATTAATTTTAAATAAGAACACCTTGCAGTGATCCAACAATAACTAAAGACTAAACAGTTAATCTCATTTTCACATTGCCTGGAGCAAAACAGGTTGCAGCAAGTTCTTAGTTTTGTTTCAGGGCAGCCTTTCTTCCTATTTTATCCTATATATGTATGCTCAGTTAAACAGCTGATCTCAAATGACTTTCAAGGAAGTGTTACTGTGCTCCCAGGATGCATAAATTACTGCAATCTAAGTACCTTCACTGAACATTATATTCTTGAGTACAGTGGTGCCTCGCAAGACGAGCGCTTCGTTTAACAATGAAATCGCATAACGAAGTTTTTGCGATTGCAAAAGCGATCGCAAAATGATGTTTCCTATGGGGGTTTTTCACTTTGCAATGATCGGTTACCTGCTCCGCTAACCGATTATCGCAAAACGAAGATTTTCGCACAGCTGATCGGTGGTTTCAAAATGGCCGCTGGGTTTAAAAAATGGCCGCCCGCTGTTTTCTGGGGCGGATTCCTCACTGCACGGGCAGCAAAAATGGCCGCGCTTTGGAGGATCTTCGCTGGACGGTGAGTTTCAAGCCCATAGGAACGCATTAATCAGGTTTTTATGTGTTTCTATGGGCTTTTAAAAATCGCTTTACGATGTTTTCGTTCTACAGCGATTACGCTGGAACGAATTAACATCGTAATGCGAGGCACCACTGTATTCCCATATTCATACACATAATCAGTCCATGGAGTGATAAGCACAGTTCAACTCTAGCTTACAACATACGCACTTATTTTCATAAAGGAAGAATGATGTTCTCTTTTTTTAATGTTTTGCCTAATTTCTGTATCTAGTTTAAGTCAGCAGATGTCTGCAAATTTGTTGATGTCTGCAACTGACTCTGAATACAAAACAACCAACAATTATGGCTGCAAAGCACGCATCTAATAACTCCAGAGGTTTTGGAAATTAATAGATATTCTTATAGAAGATTTGCAGATGGGAATATCCACAATATTAAAGCCTTATAAACAGTTTAATAAAGGGCTAATGTTAAAAGGAAATACTAGACATAAGTATCTTTTTCCCCCATTAAATTTGTGCCACAACATTTTTATGAGAATATCACCTTACATCTTTGGCTCCAAAATTGCCACTAGATTTTAAAAAAGCATTTTCAAGAGCAATACTGAATCACCAATAGAACTTTTCCCTTGTGGAGGCTTGCCTGATGACATTGTCATGTATTTTAATCTTCTGAGGTGAAATCCAAGGGTCTACATTCACCTATAGACCATCCAGTAATAAGGGACACTCCAACGCAGATGCATGGAACATATGGATGAAGATAGAGAGTCTGACACCAGACTTTTATACTGCTCTACCCAGACATTTAATTGCTGGTATTCATTATTATTTTATTTAGGTAAAGGAAAAGGTTCCCCCCAACATCTAGTCCACTCGTGTCCAACTCTAGGGGGTGGTGCTCATCCCCATTTCCAAGCCGTAGAGCCAGCGTTTGTCCAAAGACAGTTTCCATGGTCACATGGCCAGCACGACTAGACACCATGGTGGTCCTTATTTATCTACTTTACTTGCATTTGCATGTCTTCAAACTGCTAGGTTGGCAGGAGCTGGGACAAGTAACGGGAGCTCACTCCGTCATGTGGATTCGATCTTATGACTGCTGGTCTTCTGACCTTACAGCACAGAGGTTTCTGCGGTTTAACCCGCAGTGCCACCACGTCCCTTCATTTTATTTGAGTCTGATTATACTGTACTGATGTTTGCATTTTAAAATTATATATTTCTTTTAATATGTAATTAATCATACCGTTTCCCTGAAAATAAGACCTAACCTGAAAATAAGCCCTAGTATGATTTTTCAGGATGCTTGTAATATAAGCCCTACCCCAAATATAAGCCCTAGTTAAGTAAAAACCCATCCTCCACCACTGTGCAGCAACCAGATGACATGATTGTATTTGAATAAATGTAGATTGTTGTAGATGAAAAAAATAAAACACCCCCTGAAAATAAGCCCTACTGCTTTTTTGGAGCAAAAATTAATATAAGACCCTGTCTTATTTTCAGGGAAACACAGTATTGTATTTTATATGTATCCTTGTTTAATGTTTCTAATCTTTTTAAATGTTTTATAAGTGAATATTAATATAAAACTACTGTATATTGAAATGCTCTGACAGGAATAAATAATAATTACTGTGAACTCAACTGCATTGGGAACAACTTGGCTGAAGCGCAAGTAATTTATAGAATAATTTCAAACCAGTTATTTTTATTTATTTATTTTTATTTATTTATTTGATTTTTACCCCGCCCCTCTAGACCATGTCTACTCTACTTTTGTGCAGAGAATTTTCTTGTTCTCTCTCAAATAAATATTAACAGTCTCACTCTGAAAATTTAAAAATATATTGAGTAATATCTGGATATTTTCTGAGCACATGGGAATTCTAACCTCATGAGGGTTAGCAGTAGGGTTATGTTTACTATGGACTGATTGTATTTTTCTGAATTCACTGAAAATTCCAACATCTTCCCCCAACTCATGCCACTAACTTACTGAGAACCCAGAGTATATAATATCTGCTTCTTGGCATCATGCTTTACCAAAAAAGCAGCATAATATATTATTTGGTTGGGATAAAAAGGTACTCAAGGTCAAAAAGCAATTGTTTATGTTTGTCTGTGCTTGTTTGTTTTTGTACTGGGATGATTTTTGTCCTAACTTGTTTTGTCTGTTAACCCACACACACTATATGATAACTGACTGACATTTGGGGTTAGTGCTTACAACGGTTCAGGTAAAAATGTTGTAAAATACCTACATTCTTGGTACAATTTTGTGTGGATTCTGCAACAAAACCTGACTCTGGGAGACTAAAATGGGGGTTCAATGGAAAATGTAAACTTGCTGTTCTTTCAATGCATATCATGCAGTTTCACTACATATGTATATCACATTCTTTTATCATAAACTAGATCTTTGTTACAATACCCAAAATTGTATACCTGCCCAAAGATTTAAGGCAGAGACTAATACAGTAATATACAAAAGCACTTTAGAAAACATTTAAAGAATACATACGGATTCCAGTGTTCTTTGGAGATCTTGTATAAACTACCAAACATAATTGGCAGAATTGTATCAATGTTCTCCTCAATGAGACCAAGTATATATTCATTATTCCAGAAGTACAAAGCCCTTTCTGCAACCTGAAATGTACATTTAACAGTATCAGGACAATGCAGTTGAGTTGTACCAGTTATAAAAGCTGAGAGTGCCATATTATACCTGAAAATGTGAACTCGACACACATTTAGCTAACTGCTTAAAGAGAGGTTCTTGAATCTTCTTGAATTGTGTTGGTTCTATTACATCCAAGATTTCTTCAATTTCACCTAAAAACATGACCTGTTACAACAAAAAGCATTTAGGCAAGACATGTTTGTTCAGGTAGTATATTGATTGATTCAAGTCACATCCTGAATGGCCAGGTGGCACATATGGGGTGAAGGATAAATGTTTTGTTGAAGTAGTAATTTATACCATACTACATTGCCCACATATAAAGTTGTCAATTTGGATGGAGGCAAGTGAAAACAAGATGCATACTATTGAGTAATGTGCGTACCTTGTGTTACATACAGCACTGATGTTACCTGTCTGTCATGGGTTTGGAGGGAAAGTTCCATCCTATGGGGAGTGGAAGGCGGGACATCAGGAGGAGGGGCTGTACTGTATATATATGTGGAGCGTGTGTGGAGAAGTCAGAAGAAGCTGGAGAAGAGCTGAGAGAAGAAGCTTGAGTGGGAGTCTGTGTGTCAGACAGGGTACTACTGTGTGTCATTCAGTACCAACCTGATAGGTTCAGGTGTCTGTATGGTTAGCCAGAACTGATAGGTTCAGGGTCTGTGCTTCAAGTTAAGTGTTCTGTGTGAACCAAACTGTGTGTATGTATGATTGAGTCTAAGCCACGTTACTGTATCTTATTCACCTGATCATTTTATTTTCCCTGTGTGTTGTTTTAAATAAACCTTGTTCTTTTATTTGTTAAAAATCCATCCCTGGTCTGTGTGACTTCTTATAGGGAATGGTTGGTGGCAGCTTAGTGAAACTGTGGCATATCCCAGTAGGTCTGGGTTTGTCACATTGATTGGTGTCCAGCGTGTGGGATACGACTGGTCCAGTTGTCCAGTGGTCCAGCAAAGCCTTGGCAAGAGTGCCCAGAGCAAGGGGGGTCTAGGCAGGGACAATCTGAGGCACGTAGGTAATCTTCTAGGTGTACCTCACGGGGAGGTGCGCTAGTAGAAGAACATGTAACCTCAGATTGGGGACTAGATTAGGGAGCTCTGAGGCAGCCTGTTTTGGCGGGAAAAAAGCTGAGGCAAAACTGTGTAGTAGCAGTGATCTAGCCTGCCTGCTGAGAGGCCTAGCAGAGGGGGGTAGACTCTGGCTTGCAACTGTTGCAAGTTAGTGCTGAAGAACAGCAGTAATCTATAGAAAGCTGGTTCTGAGGCAAAAGAAAAAAAAAAGTGGTCGCTTTATTTTGAGGCTTGACTTTTGAAAGCAGCCTGTTCTGGGGGGGGGATTATGCCCTTGACTCGAAGCCAAATGGCAGAAATGGGTGAAGTGAAAGACCCCCAGGTTGACCAAGGTTCTGAGGATGAATTTGGCTCAGTGCAGGGTGACAGCACGGGAGAACAGAACCCAGAACTCAGGAAAATGCTCATAGCCCAACAGCATGAACTGAGGATGAGGCAATTTGAAGTGGAGGAAAGGGAAAGAGAGAAACAGAGACAATTCGAATTAGAGAAAGAGAGAATGGAAATGGCGAGGGAGAGAGAGAAAATTGCTCTGGAAAAGGAAAGAATGGCGTTTGAGTTAAGAAAATTGGAAATGATGAACCAGAACAATAATAACAATAGGGATTCTGAGGGAGGCCAATTGTCTAAAGCTGACCTGAAGAAATTCCCTGTGTACCACAAGGGAGATTGTCCTGAGGTGTTCTTTTCCTTAGTGGAAAGAGCGTTTGTGGACTTCTCAGTGAGGGAAACTGAGAAGATGACCATTATGCGATCTTTAATCAGTGGCAGCCTGGCCGAAGTCTATTCAGAGATGCCAGAGGAACTGATGAAAGATTTTGCAGAGTTTAAAAAACTGGTGTTTGCCAGACATGGGATAAATGCGGAACAGCTGAGGCAAAGATTCAGGTCAATCACCAAGAAACCAGAGCAGACTTTTACCCAAGTGGGGGCCCAATTGGTGAGGCTGCTAGAGAAATGGCTATCTCAGGAGGGGACAGAGACCTTTCAGCAGCTCAAAGACTTGATAGCGCTGGAACAGTTCTATTCAATCCTGCATGGGGAACTGAAATTCCAGGTGAGGGAAAGGAAACCGAAATCTGTGGCAGAAGCAGCCGAGATCGCAGATTTTATTTACCAGATAAGAAAGCCCTTAGGTGAGGAGAAATCTGTAGGAAAACCCAAAGAAACCTACAGCAAGTACTCTCAGGGACCAGGAAAAAACCAGCAAGGGGGAGGGGCCCATGGTGAAGGGAAGCCCTCAGACATGAAACCAAGACCTCAGATTTTGGAGGGAAAACCAAAACAAGATGAGAAAGACTCAAAATATAGCAGAAAATGTTATTTCTGTCAGGGAAAGGGCCATCTAATCCCAGAGTGTGAGAAATTAAAGCAGCTAAAAGGAATTGTGCCTCAGGATTCGAGTGGAACCAAGCCAAAAGCTGTGTTCTGTGTCCAGAAAGAGCAAAGCTCCTTGTCACTGAGGGAGCCTGTTGCCATGGCTACTCAATCTGGAACAGTTACATCTGCTGATCAGGCTGAGGAAAATGGTCCTCTTGTGGAGGTCAGGCGCTGCTTGCTCGTGAGAACAGATTCTCAGTTGTTTGAAACAGCAGGGGTGGACGTAGGAATACTTGACCATCAGTATCGGGGGCTGAGGGACACTTGTTCCCAGGTGACCCTGTGCCATCCAGATATTATTCCTAGGGAATATATAATCCCAAATGAGAGCATGAAGGTGGCAGGGATTGAGGGGCAGGTGATCTCACTGCCAGTAGCGGAGGTACCTGTGAACTTTCAAGGCTGGAGGGGAGTTTGGCGGCTAGCGATTTCATCGACTCTGCCAGCAGCCGTGCTCGTGGGAAATGACCTGGCTGAACATGTGAAACGGGTGCTAGTGATTACACGTTCACAAGCCACCACGGGGACAGTTCAGGGGGGTAATGATGAGCCAGAGACGGAAGCAGAGGGGAGTTCAGAAGCTGTGGTGGAAACCTTAACCACAGACAGCCGATTTGGCCAAGAGCAAAAGGCAGACGCCACTCTCCAAAAGTGTTTTGAACAGGTGACTGACGCCCAGCTAACACCTGAAACCCCAGTGAGATTTCTAGAGAAAAAGGGGATTTTGTATAGAGAGACCCTGAGGAATATCTCAAAAGGGGGAGATGGAATCAGAAGTCAGCTAGTGGTACCTGAAAAGTATCGCCCCATGATCTTACAAAGGGGGCACTCTGACATGTTTGCTGCGCACTTAGGGGTGAACAAAACACAGCAGAGAATCACACAGAATTTTTACTGGCCTGACATAGGGAAGCAGATCAGGGAGTTCTGTAAACAATGTGATGTGTGTCAAAGGCAGGGGAATAACCGTGACAGGACCAAAGCGAAGTTGTGCCCTTTGCCTGTGATTGACACCCCGTTCAAATGTATAGGAGTGGATATTGTGGGACCTTTGCCCAAGGCCACAAAGAGGGG
Organism: Pogona vitticeps; assembly: GCF_051106095.1. NCBI lineage: Eukaryota > Metazoa > Chordata > Lepidosauria > Squamata > Agamidae > Pogona > Pogona vitticeps. Next base: position 29,155,038 of record NC_135783.1, on the reverse strand, counting down.
GAACCGGTTCATCCTCACCATTGTGGACCATGCCACGAGGTACCCTGAAGCCATACCCTTGACTAACATTGAAACTAACACAGTGGCAGATGCCTTGGTGGGGTATATGTCCAGGATGGGATTTGCCTCAGAAATAATCACAGATTTGGGCACCTCGTTTACATCGAAGCTCATGAAACGGTTATGGCAAATCTGTGGAATTAAACACAAGGAAACCACTGCCTATCACCCTGAAAGTAATGGGTTAACGGAGAAGTTCAATGGGACTCTGATGCGCATGATTAGGGCTTACTTGGCGGAGAATCCAAACAATTGGGACCAGAAGCTGCAATCCCTTTTTGTTTGCTTATCGATCAGTGCCACAAGCCAGTACCGGGTTCAGTCCGTTTGAACTTTTGTTTGGGAGAAGGGTGAAAGGGCCACTTGATTTGATCAACCAAAATTGGGAGCAGATCACCCAGGATGACCCACAAGATGTTGTGACATGTATAGACTCTTTAAGGAATGGCCTAAAGAGAAACCTAGAGCTAGCAGCAGAGACCCTGCAAGCTCAAAAGGTCAGAAAGAAAGATTGGGATGACCAGGAAGGCAGGGAGAGGCACTTTGACCCAGGGGAGGAAGTGCTTTGGCCTAGGCCCTGCAAAGAGAACAAACTGCAGCTGGGTAGCCCAGAAATAAAAGACTTGGGTCACATAGTAGGGGGAGGAGTGATAAAACCCCTAGAGGCCAAGATAGAAGCAGTTCGTGATTGGCCCAGACCCAACACCAAGAGAAAAGTCAAATCATTTCTTGGGTTGGTGGGCTACTACAGAAAGTTCATCCCGAGGTTTAGCGAGATTGCGGCTCCGCTGACCGATCTGACGAGGAAGAAGGCTGATGACCGCATCCCGTGGACCAGCGACTGTGAGGAGGCGTTCCGGAGGTTGAAGGAGGCGCTCATCAACTATCCAGTGCTGCGTGCTCCAGATTTCGACCGGGAGTTCATCATCTACACCGATGCGTCTAACAGCGGGGTAGGAGCAGTTCTTTGCCAGGAGGATGAGAATGGTGACCAGCATCCAGTGTCCTACCTGAGTAGGAAACTCCAGAAAGGTGAGAGACATTTGGCAACCGTGGAAAAGGAGTGCCTGGCCATAGTCTACGCGATCCAGAAGGCCAAGCCTTACATCTGGGGAAGACATTTTATTCTGTGCACTGACCATTCACCACTGCAATGGTTAAAGACAATGAAAACCCACAATAGTAAACTTATGAGGTGGGCTTTAAACCTACAAGACTATGACTTTGAAGTGAAGGTGGTCAGAGGGTCAGTGAACTGTGTTGCTGACGCCTTGTCAAGAAGACCTGAAGAATGAAGACGGCGAAAGAAACATGGACTATGTATATATTTTGATGACAAAAAGTCAAATGTGTCTGTTTATTAAACATGTTGGTTTGTATGAATAAAGGTAACTTGATGTATTGTTAATGGTAAATGTTTAAATGCCTAATAGAGTGTAAGTATAAGTAAGTATGGTATTGTATGTTATTATATGACTGTTTTTGTTTGTTTTGGGTCCAGGTTGTTTTTTGGTGAAAAGCACCTTAGCTTTCCCCCTACAAAACAACTTATAAAGAGGGGAGGTGTTACATACAGCACTGATGTTACCTGTCTGTCATGGGTTTGGAGGGAAAGTTCCATCCTATGGGGAGTGGAAGGCAGGACATCAGGAGGAGGGGCTGTACTGTATATATATGTGGAGCGTGTGTGGAGAAGTCAGAAGAAGCTGGAGAAGAGCTGAGAGAAGAAGCTTGAGTGGGAGTCTGTGTGTCAGACAGGGTACTACTGTGTGTCAGTCAGTACCAACCTGATAGGTTCAGGTGTCTGTATGGTTAGCCAGAACTGATAGGTTCAGGGTCTGTGCTTCAAGTTAAGTGTTCTGTGTGAACCAAACTGTGTGTATGTATGATTGAGTCTAAGCCACGTTACTGTATCTTATTCACCTGATCATTTTATTTTCCCTGTGTGTTGTTTTAAATAAACCTTGTTCTTTTATTTGTTAAAAATCCATCCCTGGTCTGTGTGACTTCTTATAGGGAATGGTTGGTGGCAGCTTAGTGAAACTGTGGCATATCCCAGTAGGTCTGGGTTTGTCACACCTTGGTTCTCCCATATTGGTAAGTCCTCACCTTTTTTAGCTTCAGTAAAGCCAAAGTACAGTAATACCTTGCATAATACTGCCCCATTTAGTGCTATTTTTCTATAGTGCATGTGTTTCAGTAGCGATTTTGAAGCAGATCCACAGAATCAATAGGAACTTTATAAACTGGCATGTATGTAAGTTTCATGAATTTGTTGGGTCTACTCTAGTTGAAACCAAAAACTGGCTACCCACAGGGCTCAGATTCCAGTTATTCCTTTCCTCCTACAAAGTGTATACATAGACAGTATGCTAAGCACAGGCAAGGAAGCTCAGTGCAGATTCACCACTCCGCACATCCCCTACTGAAGCCATTTCAATTTGGCAAAGGGAAGAGGAGAGTACAGCAATTATATTGGGAGGGAAGTATGAATAATGAATGCATCTTCCATCCCTTTTAATAGCCCACAATGCTATCCAGAAACATACTATCTGAGTGAACAAGTGAAAGAAACAGAACCCTGGGTCCTTTCGTGATTTGTCCCACACATGAGCACTATGACCACAAGAAAGACCATGCCTTAAATGTGGACTTCTCTGTCAAGACAGTTCTTTTAAATATACAAATGGAACCCTACACATTAATATTACAGTTAGGACAAACAACTTTCAGACCTCCTAAGCTGATTTCTCGGTGTGTGAGTCTATATGTATAAAATTCAATCTAGAGAATTTAAACAGACTGACCTCTTTCTGGCTGCATGTTTTTGGCCAAAATTTAAGCAATCCTCTGATAACCTAGGTTGTGAAAACAATTTCAAAATCTAAGTCAAGACATAACCACAATGATTAAAACATATATGATGCAACTACACATTTCAAAGGACAAGTCCTAAATGTATTATTGTGCATGCAACCCTCATCTGCTTTAAATGTTTCTTCTATGCCAGCCTTGGAACGTAACCATATGTCTTTCCCTATTTAATTCAGGGAAATATTAATCCATAATGGAACACATGGAACAGGGACAGGATAGAGGTAGTCTACTGCATGATTTTCAATATGTCACCAAGTATTTCTGGATTTTCCCAGTTGATGAAATGAAGACAGCTTAAAATAACCAGGACTGCACATTTGTGGAAAGTCTCCAGAATAGAGAAAAATCTCTGGGCTTTGACTATCCGGACCATTGTTGGCAAGGTGATGTCTCTGCTTTTTAAGATGCTGTCTAGGTTTGTCATCGTTTTCCTCCCAAGAAGCAGGTGTCTTTTAATTTTGAGGCTGCTGTCACCATCTGCAGTGATCATGGAGCCCAAGAAAGTAAAATCTGTCACTGCCTCCATATCTTCCCCTTCTATTTGCCAGGAGGTGATGGGACCAGTGGCCATGATCTTAGTTTTTTGGATGCTGAGCTTCAGACCATTTTTGTGCTCTCCTCTTTCACCCTCATTACAAGGTTCTTTAATTCCTCCTCACTTTCTGCCATCTGAGTGCTATCATCTGCATATCGGAGGTTGTTGATATTTCTTCCAACTATCTTAATTCCGTTTTGGGATTCCTCTAGTCCTGCCTTTCGCATGACGTATTCTGCATATAAGTTAAATAAGCAGGGAGACAATATACAGCCTTGTTGTACTCCTTTCCCAATTTTGAACCAATCAGTTGTTCCATATCCAGTTCTAACTGTCGCTTCCTGTCCCACATGCAGATTTCTCAGGAGATAGAAAAGGTGGTCAGGCACTCTCATTTTCTTAAGGACTTGCTATAGTTTGCTGTGGTCCACACAGTCAAAAGCTTTTGCATAGTCAATGAAGCAGAAGTAGATGTTTTTCTGGAATTCTCTGGCTTTCTCCATAATCTCCATAGGCGCATATTAGCAATTTGGTCTCTAGTTCCTCTGCCCCTTCAAAATCCAGCTTGTACTTCTGTGAGTTCTCGGTCCACATATTGCTGTGCCAATTCTGTTTTCTATACTTACTGAACTAGATGGAATTCAATAATTTAATTTTGATTCCAAAACTTAAAGTATGCATTCTAGGAAATAAAATATAATACCCAGATGTCTGCAAGAAGAAACATATGTTGCCAAGATACAATCAGTTTCATTGTGAATTTTCTTAAGTGTTAAGATCACAGTGCTTTATGGATTACGAAAAAAAACATGGATTGTCAACTGTGTTAATGTCAATCTCAACCTGAGGCAGCCTGCCATAACTACTGTAAAGTGAAGTTGATCTAACATTTCCTGCCAAAGAGCAAGAATGAAATATTTAGAAACCCAGAAGATTCCCCCATAATTCTACCAACTGAACTGTGCCATTAAATTTAGAAATTGTACACTGAACCATGTTGGCAGCTGGAGGAACTTGTAATCAAACTGGATGTGACAGCAGCCGCCATGTTTTTTTCTTGGAATAGTTCCTATATTTACATGTAAAGCAGGAGACTGGGCTGGGAGCCTGCTGCTTACATCAAAAGCAGTATGTTCATGATAGGAGCTGAATTCTTCCATATCTGACTAACCTGCATTACTTCAGACACTTTTCTCCCTTCCAAATGATTTCTTGTATTAAAGCCAACAGGAGTTGAGGGTGGGGTACCGGGCCAGTAAAAAAGAGCAGGGAGGTTGCTTTTATTTTTCTAAGGGAAAGACACATGCTAACTTTTGCAAAAAATACTTTCCTACTCCCAAGTACTGTTAGACTTGAATGAGGCAGACAAATAAAAAACCTTGTTGCTACTATCAATTGAGTTTTCCCTTTAAGAGCTGAGGAAGCGGGGAACTCTGACACCTGATACAGAAATTCAATCTGCATGCATTGGAAGAAGCAGAAGTTCTTCAAACATTCTCATTTCTTCAAACAGTCATTTTTCAACGGTAATGCTTCTTCCTTTTTGAAATTACTGCAAACATACATATGTGCACATAGAAGTAGTCCTATTGAACATAAAGGGATTTACTTCAAAGTAAACACCCAGAACCTGATGTCAAGAGCATCTTTTTCAAAGACAATTCTTTTTAAAGCTTTTCTTTGCAACAAGTATGAAAGTTTGGTGTGGTGGTATGCATGCAGAATAAAACATGTTCGACATGAGTTGCAGCTTCCATTCTGGTATCACACAAATGTGTGATGCATGCCAACAAATGTTATGCAACTGTGTTCAACTATAATATATTCCTATGACTGTTCAAATAAGCTGTAAGTCTCCACTTCATCTGTTTTAAACCTGCCTTTACACACATGCCATCCCCAACTCATTTCTGATCCTCCGTTACCACAACTTTCATACTGCCTTCATTCTACAGTATATCACAGAAGTGAGTACAACCCCTCACATTTCATAAATATTTTAGTATACCTTTTCATGTGATAACACTGAAGAAATGACACGTAGCTACAATGTAGCAGTTCCCATAGGAACTAATGCAAAACTGGTTAATTCGTCCTCTCTACCACTAGAATATTTTTAAATCTAAGATTAGGTTTTTAAAAAGGGCAGGAAAGGAGGTAAGGGAGGGAACAAACACCTTTTAAACAGAACACCTTTAAAACTAAGCAGCTTTAAACCAAACCAAGCACCTTTTAAACCAATTTTTACATTTTAAAATCACAGTTCCAGGCAACACCAGGCAGTCCAAAGTCCATTTCCCGCTTTCCCCACTTTTTTTGTTCGTAAGTCAAAGCTCTGTTTGCAAGTCAAAGCAAAATTTTGCAAACAGAGCTGTTCGTAAGTCGAAATGCTTGTACGTTGGTGCGTTCGTAAGTCAAGGCACCACTGTACTAAAATATTTATGAAATGTGAGGGGGTGTACTCACTTCTGTGATATACTGTAAGTCAAGAGTCAATTTAACACTATTACATTATAAATATATCAGGACCCATTATGCCCACACATTACATGCATTTACTGCATTGAAAAGAAACCAGATAATGAAAGTAACCAGCAAGCACCCTCCATTCATTTTGACAGTGCACGTGCAGAGCCTTCCACACTACTTCCATCAAAATGAACAGCAGAGAAAAATGCCATTCTGTTTCGTTTGCATGTGTACAATGTGGTCTTGCTAGACAATTTAACTTGCAGTACCTCATCGACTCAGAGTTTCTGATATCATTTATGGCCTTGTGGTGGTAAACTAGGTCTACTGCAGAGTTGAAAGGATCCAAAGAATGCTGTAATCCAGCCTTTTGCCACTCCAGAAAATCTAAAGTGATGTATCCGTAACAGATGGGTTATACAGAATGTACAAAAACCTCAAATTAAAGAGGTAGTCTGGTTCTACCTTCTGAGGTAGTCAGGTTCCAGCAGTAAACAGTTTTTGCCATCTGATGTCCTTTCTAATGTTTGCTTGTATCAACCAGCATAAACTTTCTAGAAATGTTTGAAATTGACAGAAACATTACTTACTGGCTCTGTTAAAGTCATATCTTTCTCCAGGAACTGAACAACACAATAAGCCAACTAAAACACAGGAGGAAAAGATTTATGGTTTTCTTGTTAACAATAATATTGCTTACATTTTTGGTATTTTCTTTCTTTTTTAAATTTTATTTATTAATAACACAAAACATAATGAGACATTATAAACATTACAAAAATACAAAACCTAAAAAAATCCTAGCAACACAAAACTTCACTACAGTTACTGTATATCTAAAGTCTCCCCCTTTTGGAATTGGAGATACAAACAATTCTCTTCCCTTCATGGAATCCCATTCCCTTCCAAAATTGAATTGACTCTCACAAAGGTATTCTTCCCTTCCTCTTTATTAACACATAATAATTCTCCCCAGATATCTATAAAAGTATACCTTCTTTACTTTAATATTATATGTTTGATTATCTATAATCATTGTATTCCATAATTCTTTATACTACATAATATTTTCAATAAGCAATTAAATAAGAGTGTGGATCCACATAAAGATATTAAACAGAGCAGGGGGGATTCTTATAAAAAACTAGTTGAAGTATTAAGTACAGTACTATGAACTGAGAGATGTTGGCTCAAGTTCAAGCTTTCTTCAGCCTTTACTGCATGGAGCAGAGGAAAATGAATCCAGCAGACATCCTTTTGAAGATGCCTTATTCTTATAAGGTAGTGTGGATATCCCACATTTAAATAAATAGAGGATTTCCTGGGTTGGCTACTCTCTCTTAGCTCAAAGAATATGACTTTATGCTATACAAACACAAAGAGTACTTGTTAGGAATAATCAGGGAAAGCAACACTGTGCAAAGGTATCCTGAAGTGAAGAACCTGAGCATCACAATTAACATGTTATTATTCATATTGGAATATGCATTTTAGTTATTTTCTATTCAAAGGATTTCCTGATATTGCTAAACCACCCCAGAACAACAGAATGCAAAACTGAACACAATCAGAGCAATTCAAATAATCTGAAACAATTTCAGTCACTTTAACAGTTAACAACATACAGCAAGCAGTCAAAATCCAACTATGTGGAAGGTATTTCCTACAGATCCAAATTTCTCTCAATGTGAATACTAACTCAAATCATATTCCCACAGTACAGAAAGGTGTTCAGAAAATAAACATACCCAACATTACAAGATCTTCAGTTCAACCATTCTGAATTTCCAGTGTTTTTACAAATCACTGTAAGAGCATTCTTGATGACTCTACACTTAAGTCACTCTATACTAAATTGTTATCCATTTGAGAATATAAACAGGTCCTGATAATGTTGCAAAAAGTAAGAACAGTCCTGTATTGTGTAGCCAATCCATTTCTAAAGGATGAGCCTTGGGGTTACCATTGGCCTTGCTGCTTATACTATGTTTTTGTGCACTGTTCACTGTCAATGCCCTCATGTACTAATTCTTCCTGACTGAAAACAACATGCAAATTCTAGGCAAAATACTGCAAACATATGTAGGTATTATTCCTGTTTAGTGCATAACTTCTTTGATTCATGTATCAAGCAGCCTTGTCTCCCTGGTACATAATTTCTTCTAATACTGCATGTACACGTCAACAATAATATATACTGTTACAGCAAATCAGATCTAGTATTTGATAGAAAATATATATAACCAATAGATAGAAACAATGTGATATTTCCTTTGTCAAACAGCATTTCTACTATCTGAAATATTTAAAAAAACCCTACAATAACTTTAAATTAAAATTGGCTAAATTCTGGGGGGAAAAATCAATCATACTTTGATAAAGCTTTAGAAACCCAAAACACAGAATAGTTCTGCAATTATAAGAAAATGACCTTCCCCAAAACAACATACCTGTGCATGAAATAAAGCTAATCCCTTTGCTGTGTGCATAGGAATAAGAACCTTCATAAGGAACTGTTTATGTTCAGCTTTCAGCGGCAATGCAAAGCCATTGATAATACTGGAAAAACCAAATTAGACATGAAAGCTTATTAATCTTAAGAGGCAACTATCAAAGGTTTAGCATAAGATCAACTCTTTAATGCATTATGTTATTTAACAAAATTTTGTGAGGTCTAGCAGTACTAGTCCTTTATAACTGACATGGCTATAATAGCTCCAAACAATCACTTCATTTCTCTCCAGCGCTGTAAAAGCAACTGTTACATTTTTAATTCTGCTACTGAATATGTTACAACAGAATAGTAAATCTTATGTGCTGCTTTTCAGGTCCACTACCCTATCTCTGAACTTAGTTACACATCCTACCAAACAAGTAAAAATGTGCTTGGCAATTTTAAAAATACTATGAAGAATAAACAGAGCCATTTCTGGTTCAATCCAGGCAATTCTGTAACCACTCCTGGCACAGCATGGAACTGAGGCATTAAAGTAATGCTGTATTAAAAAACTGAGAAGTAGTCTCGTTGCTTAGGTGTTCTAATAAGAACAAGGCAAAAACCCAACAAGAGACAATCTATTAAATCAGTTGCCCAGTATCGGGCCAACATAAATATAAATTGCATTGATTCGTGGATATACTGTAGTGCTAGATTGAGGATTTGATGTTTCCATAATGGGGAGAATTAATTATTACCCCATTTTCTGTGGTAATTTGGAGAATGTGTAATAATTTCTTAATTGTTAAAAGTGTTTTTCCTTTTTAAAATCCATTTAAAAAGTAATGTGCTAGCAACATATTATTAACAAGAAACAGCATTTAGTACTCTTAAATATGATTTTCTATGAAGGAAAGAGGACAGAAGAAACACCATACAGTGACACAAGGAGTAAGTCTGCTAAGGAGGATCCTTACGAGTAACCAAAAGTAATTAATTATGTGAAGTTTGTGGACTACATTCAAAGTTATGCAGACTTCCATTTATACAGCAGGACTTTCTCTTCCCCTCCTCTCTCTGAAAGGCCCCAAATGTCTCTTCCTTCATGTACAGCAGATTTGAGTAACGCATGGGGGCTGCAGGAAGAGCTGTGTCAGTTGATGAAAACAGTTGGAAACAACCTGTACTTCTTCCTTTACAGAAGAGCTCTCATTCAGGTAGTATGCAGAGACAAAGCTTCAAAGCTCCCTTTTAATATTTTGAAGAAAATCTGTATGTTAAAGGTCTAACTTTCTTACACAATTATCTTATTTTAAATGACCACAAAAAATCCTCTTTTTCAGAACCCTCGTGAATACTCCCTGTTGCAGCTGAGACAATATTTTTGCGGGGAGAGTGGCTTTGGTGCCTTGCCATCATATATGAAAGACCACAAAAAACATGAACAAACCTGTAAGGTTTGCTCTTCAAGCAGTCATCTATGCATTCACACTTATATGTCTGCACTTAAATGGTGCAGACACTTTGGAAAATTACACATAGTGAGGAGTTTGGAGATAGCCCCACCCCTCTTATGTACAGCTGACATTCATACATTGACCCCACTCACTTAATATAAGAAGAGGTATGCTATTGGTGAACAATAACAGTAAGTTTCTGTATTCATCTTCAGCATGCATCCTGTCATGTTAAAATCAGATTCGCATGCCACTTCTTTCTGTGTTTAAAGATCAGGAGCTGCTGCCTTCACACTCAGGGAACAAAATAAAAACAAGGCCCATCAATTCTTCAGAACATATCCCAAAGGGTTTGGTGCACCCCTCATACAAAAGAGGGGTAAAACACATTATTCTACTTAAGGAGCTAACTAGTGAAATAAACCTACCTTCCTAGTATTTCAAGTAACTCAGCAACACCGTTGAAATGTTCTGTTTCATATATAAACCTGTTCAGACACATTTACAGTTAATCAATGTACAAGTCACTGGGAAAAATAAGGTTAGTACAAAAAGGCTCCATAATATCGGTTTTTGTTTTTATTTTACCTAAATGTCGGATGGACAGTGCACCCCAATCCCACGAAAGATCCATCAAGACCAATGTGTTAAGCAAAGACTGAACTAAAAAGGTCACAAGATTATCACACGGCAGATTGCAAGTTTTTTTTCAACGAAAATAACATTGCCTTAACACTAGATATAGGCAATTCAGAAGGTTGGATGTAAGCCAAAATCCAAGATGTTTCAACCCACCATCAACAAAGTTTTAATCAATCTGGTATAAATTATTCCTCTCTGGTAATAAGGCCCAATCAACTCCCAAGATATTTTTAAAACCAGGGAGGAAAAAACAAACTAAATGTTAACATTAATAGAACTGTGTATCTTTGGGTTCAATGACATGGGCATGGGCACACACATTACTGTACTGCAGCTAAAACTGTGCTCACGACCTGGGGTTCAAATCCCAGGTAGCCGGCTCAAGGTTGACTCAGCCTTCCATCCTTCCGAGGTCGGTAAAATGAGTACCCAGCTTGCTGGGGGGGCAATGTGTAGCCTGTATAATTAAAATTGTAAACCGCCCGGAGAGTGCTTGTAGCGCTATGGGGCGGTATATAAGTCCAATAAATAAATAAATAAATAAATTACACTCTCATTCTTTATCAAACATTGCATCATGGAAATTGCCCCAGTGCTGACACAGCAGTCCAATGTATTTTGGACAGCCTGAGAGAGGTATTAGTGTATGTGTGTGATCTTCATGGAGATGCACACTGTACCTTTTTATATGTACCTTTTTATTCTGAGGCCTGATCACCCAAGAATGAGGAGTAAATTTCACTTTGGTGCAAAGGTTTTAGAAACTATCTCCCAAGATGAAGCCATTTACTTTTGCACAATTAAACCCAAAGGGCTTATTAATAACCAGTTCTGTTCCTTGTAACCCATGTTTTTCCATCACTGCTTCTGTTTAGTTTTCCCTCCCTTCTTTTTGTTGTTGTTTAGTCATTAAGTCGTGTCCAACTCTTTGTGACCCCCATGGTGGACCAGAGCACGCCAGGCCCTCCTGTCTTCCTCTGCCTCCTGGAGTGTGGTCAAATTCATGTTGGTAGCTTCAATGACACTGTCCAACCGTCTCATCCTCGGTCGTCCCCTTTTCCTCTTGCCTTCGCACTTTCACAACAGTGCACATGCTACTCTGGGATATATGAGGACAGAAATAACTGATTTAAAAAATTTCAGTGGACAAACTTCCAGTATTTACTTCACCTTCAACAAAATCTGATTTTACAGACTAATAAAACATGTCGTTAATATACTCTTAATACTTTAAAAAATTACATATTCAAAAGGACTAGTTTATATATTTTATAAAGAACCATATATATTATACCTGAGAAAAATATTGTTGATTTGTTTTCTGATGAATGCTCTTAATCCAAGGAATTTGCCATAAATTCGATGAAGCACTGTTTTTAGAAAGTCACGCTCTCGTGGGTCTTCACTGTCAAAAAGCTCCAACAGCTGTTAATAAAATGTTTCTTATTACATGAATTTTCAGTACATAAAGCACTAACTGGAATAAAAACAATTTCTGCCTGAATTCCCTCCACACCAATGATTGTACTAAAATTAAACATAGGATAGAAATAGCCATTTTACACACACACATGCAGAGTGACGGGATAGAAAAAGATATCTTGTTTATTAGTCAGAAAAACAACAGAAAAAGTAACCAGATATCATACTGGCCCATTGGGAAATATCTTTCTTAAGGGCAAGCAACACTATGGTTGTTCCTAGGAAAAGTACTGTATTACATATTTCCTTGCTGAGAAACAGATCAAAAACAGCATCAGCGTGGCATAATCAGTTCATAATCTAGTTCTGTACGTTGAGATTTATTATGTATACTTAAACCTTTGAAATGAATGGGCATAATGCAGAAACAAAGTAATTTACAAGCAAATGTTACTAGAAAAAGGGCCTAAGGTGTAATGGAGAGTGAAAAAACAAAATCACACTATTTTAGTGTGACTCAGATTTGACTAACTCACCATGAAATTGAACTAATGTTTCTACATTAGGTGAATTGCAGTTATGTACCTCAGAGTTTTGTTTCTCCACCTACAGAATGGTACACTAGCTTGAATCTTGAGTGCCTAGGAATGAAATGTTCCTCTATTTCCAGAAAATGCCTGCTGGCAAAAGTGGGGGAAGCAACTGTTACCTATTCTCATTCTATATCCAAACATTTGCTCTGGATGATGAAGGGATGTGTTCTAGAAAGCAAGTGTTCAAGGAAGATGTTGAATTTACTACCAAAAAAAACACCTTCCTCTTCCTTCCTCTAGTAAATTCTTTTGCAGGTTTGCAAGCATGCAGTGAAACTAAACAAGCCTTCTGTACACAGATGAATCCCAGTTATAATATTTAGTTTAAAGTAGTAGTAATATATTATACATTTCAGTCAACATTACCTGTTGTACGAATTTCTGGTCAATAAACCGTTTTGCAATGCTAGGTTGAAAATCAGGACTTTCTAAAAACCTCAGCAAAAATTCATACACCAGCTAAGAAAGAATAAGATGGAAACATGTTTAGAAAATATAGCTTTGCATGTATAGTCACACGTTTCAAAGAAGCAACCTTAGTATAGATAAAAGGCCTACCAGAAAAGTAGAAGTATGTTTCCATTAAGATTCTATGTGTTCATACTAACTCTTTAAATTTTAAATTGCTGATAACTTCAAGACATCACATATTTCCCCAGGCTCTACAAATATTTGGACATGTCCCCCTATGTAGCATCTTCCCCAACACACACTCAGTGCAACAATTACTGTTTTGTTTTGGGTTTAAGGTTCTGCTGGTTCTTAAAAACTGCATGGGGGGAATCCCTAGCATACACAACAACACTCTGCAAATTCCCCTCCTGCATGGCAAAGATACCCTTAAAGAAACTTTCACTGGTGCCAATGGAAACTTTCGTTTCTAGCCTATTTTCCACAGAGCAGTTAGCAAAGCAAAAGCAAATGTACTGCTTATGTACGGCCCCGTATTGCTTAAAGCACTCTCTAGGAGGTTTACAATTTAATTATGCAGGCTACACACACACACCATGAGCTGTGTACACAACAGATGGAGAGACCTAGTCCTACTGGTATGGATCACAGGTTATATGAGTTTGTTACACTACTGTACCTGCATATTAAATTCCTACTTCTCCTGGAGTTCCCTAACAGTCATCATATAGGCAGGAGAATGGGAACTCCTAAATGAAGAAGATGTCTGCTTCTGTAATATTGGGTTTAGCCCTGTGAATCCATGACCAGCAAGTTCCTGGAACACACACCCCTGTTTTGGCCTCTTCTATCCACCCAGATACTTACTAGGAAGGCAAGGTGGGTAAGAGGAGAGTTCCCCATTCATGTTTATCCCATGAGTACAAGGAACGTAACCCATGGACTTCAGCATGGCTATGAATCGTACAGAAAAATAGGTTCCCATTGATGCCAACAGTGGGAGGTAGTCCTTCAGGAATCCTGTCACCACAAACTGAACCTTAACGATCTAAACAGAACTTTGAACTGGACCTGGAAATGTATGGGGAGCTGACAGAGTGGCAAACAATAGGTATATTCAAATTAGTCAATCCCTGTTGATAGTGTTCTTGAACAAATTTGGGAGAAATTCTTTTTTTGTACCACTATTCCCAGAGTGCCCCTAGTAGAATGACTGGTGCTGGCTGGGAGATTTAGGGAACTGTACTCCAAAAAAGCAACTTTTGCAACGGAACTAATGGTAGTCTGGAGTCTCTGGACCGTTTGCTAGGGCAGTCTCTGACCCAGAGCCTTGCACTAATCTAGTGATCATAATCAAGAGAACCACACTCTTTCTGAGTGTTTCTATGTTTTTGACAGCAATTCCTCATGTCATATGAGACATCTTTTTCCACCCCTGAAATTTAGAAGTCTTCAAAACTAAGCTGGTGGTACAGAATGAGGAACTGCTGTATGCTGAACAAAAAGAAAAAAAAATCTCATTAAGCATATTATTAAAAGTGCACTTGTTCCTGCCACTATTTCCTGTGCAGCAATTACACTTCTAAAATGCTTCCAAGGGTGCCACTGAACATCTCCCCCTCCTTTCCCCCAGCAAGCTTCATTAACATAAGGAAGGACACAAAGAGGAGAGGCAACTGAGGAAGCCAAAGGAGAAGAAGAGAATGGAACATTTTTTTGTTGAAGCCCTGCTCCCACTGGCAGGCAAGCCAGATTTTCTTGAAGAAAAAGTTGTCCCCTTAGCTGAAGAAAATCTATTCACCCTAGTATGGAAGATGCAAGCAAAAGCTTAAAGGATATATGTAGGAAAAGATGGTCAGGTGTATCCAAGATAGTAAAAGAAAAGTCAGATTTGATAATAAGATAATTGGCAATTTTCTCAAGGCAGTTTAACTGAAGTACAGAGGACATATATTAAAGCAGTGGTCCCCAACCTTTTCCAAACTGCAAACTGATGGGGGGGGGTGGAGTTCGTGCATGGGGGGTGGGTCACCAATGTCCATGCATGAGTGGGCGGAGCACACACATGAGTGGGCGGGGCACACACATGAGTGGTCGGAGGGATGCACTGGTGGGCGGGTGAGCATCCGCACATGCATGCGGGGGGCATGGGGCACGTGTGTGGGGGCACATGAGTGGGTGCAGCACCAGTGCACACATGCATGGATGGGGGTGCAGCGCACCCGTGCGCACATGCATGGATGGGTGGGAGCGCCCGTGCATGCACAAGTTGGTGGGTGGGGATCCCGTGCACCCGGGGGCCCATGCATGCATGTGTGTATGAATGAGGGGAGTACATGTGTGTGTGTGGGAGAAATCTGTGTCCGCAGCTCAGTCCCGCCAAGGCCACAGCCTGGTACTGGCCCGTGGACCAGGGGTTGGAGCCCCCAGTCTCAAAGAATCACAAAAGTGTGAGAAAATACAAAACAGCAAAAGAAAATTTCCAGCTGAAAGACAGAAAGGAAGCCAAACAGAATTCTTAAGAAGAATCTTAAGCTATGTAACAGTTCAGAACTGAGTTAAACCATAAGCAACAGCTAGATTCTTGTTGATTATTTATGTCAGATTTAAATACAGTGGCATAAATCATAGTGACAAACTTCCACCAGTTAACAAGATCCTGGCAACTCATTAACCAGTAGCAAGTAGCCACAAAGATTTATGCCACTGCACTTAACACCAGCATAAACAAGCAATATTGTTTCTTAGGTTTAACAGGCACATATTACATTCCCAGAATAGCTGTTAGATGTTTTACTGTTAACATGAAATGTTCACACAGGAGCAGTCTGAAACTGGAACACAGACATTCCTAGTCAAAATACCTGTATATGAGGCCACGAAGCTTCTAATGTAGGTTCATCTTCCTCTGGATCAAAATCTGGATTTTCACTCGGTGGAAGTGTTCTGAAGATATTGGAGCTAATCTGGGGGAAAACAGTTCAGTTTTTAAAAGCTCTGCCACCCAGAGTAGACCTTTGGTCTAGATGGGCAGGGTATTAATCTAATAAAATAAATAAATAAATTCAATTTACTTTTGTCTACTAAGATGTTCATGCACACACACAGCTACTTTACTCCACAGCCTGAATGTAAATGCTGCTTCACATATTTGTTTCAGTGCATGATGCCAGTCTAACACAGTACCTCTCATCTCCGGCAGTCTTTCCCAATCTTTGTTACCCAAATCCTTCAGTCTAGGAACCTATACACTTACTTTTATTTTATTTTAAATATTTTACCCATTTTTCTCTTTTTCTTTAAATTTTATTTTTAAATTTCCAAAACAAAAACAAACACAAGAATACAAAATACTATTACAAATCTAAATCTCATTGCACCTCCATACCCATGGGATCCTATGGAGCAATACTTTTAATACGAACCTCTTTTCCAAAATTGTATTGATTGTTGTTTAGAGGCTTTCTCCTTTCCTTTCACTAATGTGAATTCAATAAATCTACCCCAAATAGCATAACAAATATTTGAACTTATTTCTCCTCATTTCATCTTTAGTTCAGTAGTCAATTTATCATTTAATGCAATGTCCCATACTTCGTTATACTAAACTTCTAATTTAATATCATTTTTATCTTTCCAGAATCTCGCTATTAATATTCTAGCACCTGTCATAAAATTGGAAATCAATTCCTTTGAGAAATAATCAAGTTCTATCTTATCAAAAGTTGACAGCAAAGCAATTTTTGAGTTTAATTCAATACATTTTCCAAATATTTGTCCAATCCTCTGTTTTAATTTCTGTCTTTAAATCATCTTTCTAAATTGATTTCAAACCTTCTATTTCTGTCATTTTTCCCTCTTGTTCCAAAATTAGGTTATAAATAAATACTTACTACCTTCCTCAAAGCATCTTTCTGCATGTCTTCATGTGATGATAGGAACTGTTTGTACTTAGTACGTTCTCTACATTTGCCATTAGTTTTCATCCATTCACTTGTCCAACTAACTGTATATAATTATACCATGTTAGTTTATTAGTTTGAAGTTTAACTATAATCTGATCCTTCAATCTCATTTTAGTCACTCAGTCCCTCAATCTGGCAACTTTTTTATCCTTAAACAAATCAGCTAAACCCTTCAGGTTTGCTGGGAAATTTTCGATTTTGGTCACTAATTTTAGTGGTGAAGTAAAGGGATGATTATAGAACTGTTAGCTAATGCAATAAGAAATGATGAATTAATGAAAGAATTAGGTGAAATTGATACAATTAAGATTAATTTATTTGCTGATGATTCATTATTGGCCATTAAAAGCCCATCAGAAGGTATGGATAAAATTAAAAATCATTTAGAAAAATTTGGGGAAACAACAGGATTAACTATTAACTGGCAAAAAACACAAATAATAATGTTTAATTATAATAAATATGAACAAGAAACATTTGTAAATAAATATGGTTTTTAAAATGTGTAATGATATTAAATAATTAGGTATAAATATAGTTAAAGCAACTCAAAAATTAAAGGAGCAAAATTTTAATAAATTAAAAAGTGATATTAAAGATAAATTGCAGGAGTATTCTAAATTGAAGCTATCGTGGTTTGGGAGAATCGCTATGATCAAAATGAAAATATTGCCAAAAATTACCTTTTTATTCAGAATGCTCCCAATACAATTAGAAGATTTTAAGTATTGGCAGGGATAAATTAATGGATTTTGTAATCAAGGTAAAAATCAAGAATAAAAGATGTTGGTATAAAGCTTAAACAAATTGAGGTTTAGGTACAGTGGTACCTTGACTTAGGAACTTAATCCATCCCAGATGTTTGTAAGTCAAAACGTTCATAAGTCAAATCAGCATTTTCCATTGAAATGCATAGAAATGGGATTAACCTGTTCCAGCATTTCAAAAATATACCAAAATAAAAATAAAAATAAACAGAGCAAGTCCCACGCTTGGACTGGAAAAAAAATCATGAAAAACAAAACAACACCGACCCTCAATCCCCCCCACCAACAAAACAAAAACTTTTTTAAAAAGCAGCACCTTCCAGTCTGAAGCCTACTCAGTCTCCTAGGCTTCCACTGCCGCTTGCCTCCCACTCGCTCCTCACCGCCCTCCATGGACTGATGCTGCCGCTGGTGCCTGACCCTGGCTTCAGCTCCGGAACTGGCAGCTGCTCGCCGAGGCGGCCACGTCAGTCCTCATGGGGCGATGGCAGAAAATTCAAATGGTGGAGGGCGGTGAGGAGCACTGACAACTGATGCGGCCGCCCTGGCGAGGAGCTACTGGTGCCAGTTCCAGAGCTGGGGCTGGCGCTTGGGAGGCAAGCGGCCGAAACACCCCAGCCAGGCTCAAGCCTCCCAACACTGTTCCACCGGTGCTTCTGCTGCAGCTGGGAGGCAAGTGGCCGAAGCACCCCGGCCAGACTCAAGCCTCCTGATGCTGGGCCACCACTGCCTCCACCACGGCCAGGAGGTGAGTGGTCAAAGCACTCTGGCCAGGCTCAAGCCTCCCCACGCTATTCCACTGCTGCCTCCACCATAGCCGTGGAGCCACCGCTGAGTCTGCCGCAGCCGTGAGACCAGAAGCCGCCTCTTCACCACCAAAAGTTAGTACATTTAAATTTTATGCCCTTTTCCCCTGCCTTTTTTTGTTCATAAGTCAAACTCCATTCGCAAGTCAAAGCAAATTTTGCGAACGAAGCTGTTCATAAGTCAAAATGCTTGTACATCAGGGTGTTTGTAAGTCAAAGCACCTAGTTCCTAATATAAAAATATTCCTAATATTCCTAATATAAAAAATTATTATAAAAACATCATACTCACGAACATTTCGACTTACGAACAGCTCCGTTCTCAAAATTTTGCTCTGACTTGCGAATGGAGCTTCGAATTACGAATGGAAAAAAACCCGTGGGGGAAGCAGGGAAAGTGCAAAATTTGAACTTTCATTTAACAGTTGGCCAGTGAAGAGGCCGCTTGTCTGCTCATCCCTCGCTCGTCCCAGTGGTTAGAAAGTGGATACGCAGAGAGACTTCAGACTGCCTGGTACTGCCTGGTACTGTACTGCCTGATACCGTACTGTACATACTGGGTTTTTTTGGCTTTTAATTTTTTTTATTTTTGGATTTTTTACTTTCTTTTTTAAAACAGAGAAACTGCCTGTTGTGGGTGACTACACTGTATTTACTGTACAGGGCTTTTGCAGCTTGGGGGGTAGGGCTAGGTGGTGTGGTTATGTTTCTGTGCTCTGATGGGTCTTTCGGTGTGCATTTAAAATATTAAAAGTAGACTAATATGAAATTAAAATTAAATGTGAAAATTAGACTGTACAGTAAATTTTAAAAGTAAAATTTATTTGTTTATTTTTGCATTCTGTGGCTTCTAGGGTTTGTGTAGTGCGACCTCTCCTTTGTTTTAAAATGTGTGGGTTTAAAATGTGGCTTCAAAGTCTGTCTGTTTTAAAATCAGAAAATATTCTGTGAGTGGCTGTGCTGGCTGTTGATCCAGGCAGGCTGTAAAATGCTGTTTAGATTCCAAAGTCTTTTTTTTCTTTAAATCAGAAAATATTCTGTGAGGGGCTGTGCTGGCTGGTTTGCTCTAAAATGAAGTTTAGACTCAAGTCTCCCACCCACTGTCTTCTCTCTCTCTCTCTCTCTCTTTCTCTCTGTTCTCTTTTTGTGCTGAGGGGATCTCTTTGCTGGAATAATGGTTTCTGGTTGTTGATGCAGGAAAGCTGTAAAATGCAGTTTAGACTCCACCGTCTTTTTTTTCTTAAAATCAGAAAATATTCTGCAAGGGGCTGTGCTGGCTGGTTTGCTCTAAAATGCAGTTTAGAGTCAAGTCCCCCCCCGTCTTCTCTCTCTCTCTCTCTCTTTCTCTCTCTCTCTGTGCTCTCTTTTTGTGCTGAGTGGGTCTGTTTGCTGGAATAATGGTTGCTGGATTCTGTGGCTCCTAGGGTTTGTGTACTGTGGTGTGCTCAACAGTACTCATGGCTCCAAAGAAAGAGCAGAGCAAAGGGAAGAAGATCATCTCCATTGAAATGAAAAAGGTCATCATCAAAACGCATGAAGATGGCATGCGTGTGACTGAACTGGCTGCTGAATACAAGATGGCAAAGTCAACCATCTGCACCATGTTAAAGAAAGATGTCTTGAAAGACATTGATGTGGCAAAAGCAGTCACAATTCTAACAAAGCCCAGGCCACCCCTGATGGAAGAGGTGGAAAAACTTTTATTGGTGTGGATGAATGAGAAACAGCTGAAAGGGGAAAGCATCAGTGAAGCCAAGATCTGTGAAAAAGCAAAGAAGCTGCACAGTGATTTAATGGAAAGAAACCTCTTCAGAACTTCAGCACAAGAAGAATTCAAAGCCAGCAAGGGGTGGTTTCAAAAGTTCCAAAAGAGAAGTTTCATCCAAAGCGTTGTAAGACATGGGGAGGCTGCAAGTTCTGACCATGATGCTGCAGAAACCTTCAAGTTGGACTTTGCCAAATTCATCAAGGAAGAAGACTACCTCCCCCACCAAGTCTTCAACTGCAATGAGACAGGGCTGTTCTGGAAGAAGATGCCCAGGAGAACCTTGATCACTCAGGAGGAAGAGAAAATGCCGGGCCACAAACCCATGAAGGACAGATTGACCCTTTTGCTGTGTGCCAACGCCACTGGAGATCTGAAGATCAAGCCTCTGCTGGTGTACCACTCCCAGACTCCTCGCCCATTCCATTGAGAGAAAGTTAACAAGGCCACACTGCCTGTCATGTGGAGGGACAACTCAAGACCTTAGATAACAAGACAGCTGTTTATGGAATGGCTCTATGAAGTGTTTGCACCCATTGTCAAGAAATATCTTTCAGACAACCAGCTTCCTGAAAGGTGCCTTCTGCTGATGGACAACGCCCTGGAACACCCCCCATCCTTGGTGGATGATCTCGACGAGAATTTAATCATGGTCAAGTTCCTCGCCCCCCCCAAAAAAAAACACCTCTTCTGCAGCCCATAGACCAGCAAGTGATCAGCAACTTCAAGAAGCTATACACAAAGGCACTCTTCACTAGGTGCTTTAATATCACCGAGGAGACGTTCCTTGACCCTGAAAGAGTTCTGAAAGACACACATTTCAATGTCCTCCACTGCATCAAGACTCATTGACAAGGCCGGGCAAGATGTTACAACTCAGACCTTGAACTCAGCCTGGAGAAAACTGTGGCCAGAATGTGGCACAGACAGTGGCACTGAGGTGACCGATGAACAGATGGTGAGGGACATTGTCTCCAAGGGTGAAGGCATGGGTCTGGATGTCGACGAGGAGGATGTAGAGGAGCTGGTTGAAGACCATGAAGAGGAGTTGACAACAGAAGAACTTGTAGAACTGCAAACCGAGCAGCAGAAGGCTTTTGTGGAAGAGCTTTCCACTGAGGAAGAGGAAGAGGCACCGCAGGTTAGCAGCGAGGAGGTAAAATCCATCTGCAAGAAATGGACCGAGTGCCTCTTTGAGAGGCACCACCCAAACAGGACTGTTACAGGAAGAGTTATGGACATGGTGAACAACAATGTGGTCAGCCTTTTCAGAAAGATTCTGCAGCGCAGGATAAAGCAGACAAAATTGCGCAGATTTTTCACCAGGATGGAGCCTGCAGCCAAGAGGCAGCGACAGGGAACCCCCGGAGAAGATGGCCAAAAGGAGGGGACCTCTACCTTGCAGTGATGACGATCTCACCACCCACCTGCCTGTCCTCCAGCCAGAAGTCACCGTGATGTCCTCCAGAAGACACCGAAAGCTAAGTGACCTCTCTTTTGTTTTAAAAGGTGCTGGTGGGTGGGTTCAAAAGTTGCTTGGTTTCGTTTAAAATGTGTTTTGTTTAAAAGTTGCTTGGTTTAAAATTTGTTGTAAAATGTGTGGGTTAGCATGTGTGGGTTTAAAATGTGTTTTAGACTCCAAATTCCCCCCCCATTGTCTTCTCTCTCTCTCTCTCTCTCTCTCTCTCTGTCTTCTCTCTTTTTGTGCTTAAAAGCACAAACCTTTGTCTGAGGGGTACGCATGCCCCAGTGATGACCTTCTGTGGCAGAATGCCCACGTCACTCCTGTCCATTACATGGAGCTCAAGTGCAGGAGTCTATGATAGGGCAGGAGGGGTGGTGTTAGAGTGACAGTTGGGGAGTTAGAGTGACAGAAAGAGATGGGGAATGGAAGTGAGAGAGTCAGGACATTGAACTGAGAGCGTTAAGACAGAGATTGGAAAGTTTGAGTGTTACAGAGAATAGGAAAGAGTTAAAAGGAATAGAGTACAGTCAACCCTCAATTTACAAACTTAATCTGTTCTGGAAGGAAGTTTGTAAGTCAAAAAGTTCAGAACTCGAATCAGCATTTCCCATAGGAATGCACTGAAAACCAATTAATCCGTTCCGGCTGTTTTTGGTTCTTAGGTCGAGGGGCGGTTTGTAACTTGAATCATTATTGGTTCCCAAAGGAACTAATACAAAGCCAGTTAATCTGTTCCTACCACTAGGGGCAGAATTTTTTCTTTTTTTTTCCTTTTAACCTAAGATGACTTAGGTTTAAAAAAAGGGAAGAAAAAAGGGAGGGAAGGAGGGAACAGACACCTTTTAAACGGAACACCTTGAAAAGCACCTTTTCAGCCAAGACAAACACCTTCTGGGAAAAACCAAGCACCTTTCAGACAACAGATCACCTTGAAAAGCACTTTTTCAATCAAGACAAGCCAATGCAAGCACCTTTTGGGGAAAGGGGGGGCAGCAAAGAAGGGAGGGAACACCTTTTAAAAATCCAAAAATCAAAAATTAAAGTAAAAAAATAAAAATACAGTCCATACAGCACTGTACCAGGCAATACCAGGCAGTCTGAATACAGTATTGTCTCCAAATCCACTCTCAAAACTCTGCAAAGAGCGAGGAAGCAGACAGGATCCCTCTTCACTGGCCAACGGTTAACGGAAAGTTCAAATTTCGCGCTCTCCCCCCCCACACACAATTTTTTCAGTTTGTAACTCGAATCTAAGTTTGCAAGTCGAGTCAATATTTTTTTCTATCAGAGCGGTTTGTAAGTCAAAATGTTTGTAACTATGACCGTTTGTAAGTTGAGGGTTGACTGCATAGACAGATGATTAAAGAATATTGCTAAAGAGGTTACTATGAATAAAAACACATACAACAAAACATGTAATACCAATTTACTGAATGATCCTCAAAAACTGTGATTTACATCTGTGATTTACATACCAACTAAAAGATCAATAAACCTATTATATTGGCAGCATGTATCTGAGATATATTTGGAATACTGTGGACTAGATCCACTGGTGGAAGCACAGAAAGAGGCAACGCATCTTGAGGGTGGACCTGTGTTTGGGGAGAACAAACTAGGGACACTCAGGGGATGCAACACCTTCTTTCTTTCTTTTCCCCATTGTTCCCTCCCTCCGTCCCTACTTTCCTGCCCCTTTTTAACCTAAGTTATCTTAGGTTAAAAAAATTCTCCCCCTAGTGGTAGAGGACGGATTAACTGGTTTTGCATTAGTTCCTATGGGAACTAATTCTTTGACTTGCAAACGGTGCCTCTGTCGAACAAACAAACAAATAAATAAACACATAAGAACAATAAACAACTGTATCGAATTAATCGGTTTTCAATGCATTCCAATGGGAAATGCTGAGTCAACTTATGAATGTTTCGATTTAAGAACATCATCTGGGATGGATTAAGTTCGTAAGTCAAGGCACCACTGTATAGTGAATCAGTTAAGACTTATTGTAGATATTATATACAACAAAGGAATATTAATTTTGTGGGATATGGAATCCTCAGAAAAATGGGAATATTGAAAATATTTGTTTAATGTAGTAAAAAGAAATATAATAAATCAGGTGAACAACCCTTTTTAAAGAAACATGTTAAGTATCTGGAACAGAAATAAAAAGAAGTTATGTCCATTTGAAGGTTTTGCACATATTGTGCAACTTTTGGATAATATGTGTAAAGTGCTAAAGTTTGTTGTGATTTTTAGAAAAGCATGAAATCTGTTACTTCATAAGGTGCCCCAAGTCTTCTTGTTATTTCTTATAAATACCTATAGCCAATATCTTACAGATCATTTCCCAATGATAGCGAAATTGGACATGGAAATTAAGAGTATGTCAAAAAGTCTGGAATGCTGAAGAACAAAACAAGGAAACACTAAAGGAATACAGACAGAACAGACGCTACTACAGATGGCATTTTGTCATTTCATGCATCTGAGACACCCCAGACACTGACCCTTGGAAACCATGCTTTAGCTTCTCAATTTTGAAAGCTTCAGCAGATGCTCTCTGTATATTCTCAGCTTAGTTAGGACTATTTAAGAAGCTCCTCTTGATATATCGTGTAGTCAGTGATTTTAGGAAACAGCTTATGGGAAAGAAATAAAGAGGAATAGAAATCAAAGGAAGTAGTAGTTAAGTTGTCATGGATTATTGGTTTGAACGCAGCACATTACAAAGCAAAGTCTGTTCAACAATAGGCAGAGATCCAGACTATCAGATTACTCTCTTGACTCAAGCACAATGTCAGTGCATGCATGTGTGGGTACATACACACATATAATTCAGACATTTAAAAAACAAGAATATTCATGTATTCTTATAACAGTGAAGTTCCAGAAAAATTGAAGCTTACAGTTTCTATATAAAACCCTGCACAGGAGTGATGGTCAAGCTTGTGTTTCATCCAGTTATTTTGACTGGCTAAGTTAGCATTCAAATTTTACAAAAACTTTAAATGCAGAAAGAATTCAGCAGCATTTTAGGAAGATAAGATATATAATGTCATGCACATGCATCATATGGCTCCGCGCTTGCAAGGTGAATCGGGCAGATGGTGCTAAAAGGAAGCTGATGAATATACAGGTGAAGAATCAAGGCCAATATGATAAAAAAAAATTAAGGATAATTTTAATGGCATTCTATTTTAATGATAACATATGCCCATTGGCCTACCACATGTCGTGTTTATAAATAAATTCCCAAACTTTTCAGAGATTACCATGAGAAGCTTCTTGGAAAATAAAATATGGAGTTATTGATTTTAGGAGAAACATGTGAGTTTTACAGAAAATGCTGAATTATTTGTTTGAATTTCTTTTGTAAGAAATAGTTTCATTTTCGCGAATACAGTTTCATTTTCCCTAGCATTTCATGTAGGACAAATTAAACTGGGCCTTGCACTTGATAAATAGAAGCAGCTTCTTGTGACTTGCTGATAGCCACACCCCTTAGCATTGTGGGATTCATGACCACTGTGGGTTTTGAACCTCTTTTAGAATATCTAGTATTTATTTTGAACAAGCCAGGAGACAGTCACCCAAATCATATTTCATCCTGGACCAATTAACAAGACATTGACTGAAAAGGACCATACATCACTCCAGGGGTGGGCACTGCTTGATACATGTAACCCCAAATCTCCCCAGACTACTAAAGCCATTCTCTGTAGTAATACCTCCCCATGCAAATTACCCTCACAGGCACCTGTAGAAGAGAGTTATTTGTATGGGGGGTTGCATTTTGGAACAAAAAGCTGGGAGGTTGAAGGGACAGAGTTTCAAAAGTGATGTGTATGTCTCTAAAGCAGCCATTCTCCACGGTAGGGGGAGGATATGACTCCTTGGGGTCCCTGGAACATTTGAAGGGGGCCACAAACTAGAAACAATTCGTCACACACCATCTTAAAAGGATTTTTATGTGACTTATTATACAATCCTGATTCAGCCTATATTTCTTTCATATAGGCTGTGGCCCAAAAAAGGTTGAGAATGGCTGCTCTAAAATCCAGGAGAGGGCAAAATTGGTCCTTTGGATCTTGCCCACCCCCATGTGACTCTCTTCTCCCCATCTCTGCCAGTTAATATCTATATGTTATTGGGAAGGGGTAGGTGCATTAGTCTGATGCAACAAGTCTTAATGCTTCTTTAAAGTCTAATGACTTGTTCACCATAAGCTTCATGGATTGCAACATCTGACCTACAGTTTGTTTAAGGCCATTACCTCACTAATAAGTAAGATTCAATTTAAATACAGTTTTCTACATAAAGGCTCATCCTTGCTGGTTATGGTAACCTTAATATTTGCAACCCAGGTTCCCCTTGATATTTTTAGTCCAGTTGTGTCCGACTTTAGGAGACGGTACTCGTCCTGCTTTTCAAGTCATAGAGCCAGCGCCTGTCCGAAGACAGTTTCCGTTGTCACATGGCCAGCGTGAATAAGGGAACGCCGTTTTACCTTCCCACCGAGATGGTAACTATTTATCTACTTGCATTTACATGCTTTCGAACTGCTAGGTTGGCGAGGAGCTGGGACAAAGCGACGGGAGCTCACTCCGTCACGTGGATTCGATCTTACGACTGCTGGTCTTCTGACCCTGCAGCACAGGCTTCTGCAGTTTAGCCCACAGCGCCACCACATCCCTATACTTTGCAAGTTAGTTTCAGTTATATCAGAAAATTAATGTCTGTAATCAAGTAGTAAGTTGCAACTGGAGTAAGCCCACTGAATCAGTGGGGTTTGGGTAAGTAAATTCCTCTGTGTGTTTCACTGATTCAGTGGGCCTCCTCTTATTGCAATTTACTACTGGATTTCAGCCAATGATTGTTTGGTTTGGATTGTTTGCATTTTGCATGCATGCCTATCTTATCTATAGATAAAAGAATTCCATTAAAATATATCTATTTATTTCTTTATTTCTTTATTAAACTTATATGCCGCCCACACTACCCGAAGGTCTCTGGGTGGCTTACAACATTTAAAATACAATAAAAAGGCAAAAATAATTAAAATGCAATTAAAAATATATACTCTAAAAATTATCATCAGACCCACAACTGATATTGTTTCAATTAAAAGCCTTCTGAAACAGGAAGGTTTTGACCTGGTGCCGAAATGTTATCAGCGTCGGCGCCAGACGAATCTCAGTCGGGAGGGCATTCCATAGTCTGGGGCAGCTGTCAAAAAGGCCCTTTCTCTACAAGCCCTCCCTCTTATCTCCTTGAGGGACGGCTCTTTCAAAAGGGCCCCCTGCTGGGTAGGTTCATATGGAAGGAGGCGGTCCTTCAGGTATCCAGGGCCCAAGCCGTTTAGAGCTTTACTGTATATGTCAAAACAAGCACTTTGAATTGGGCCCGGGTAGCAACTGGTAGCCAATGTAACTTATACAGAATCGGCTTGATATGTTCCCTAGCAGCCCCACCACTCACCAGCCGCACAGCTCGATTCTGGACCAGCTGCACTCGCTGGACCGTCTTCAAAGGCAGCCCCACGTAGAGTGCATTGCAGTAATCTATGCGAGATGTTACCAGTGCGTGTGTAACTGTCATGAGACTCTGCTCGACCAGGTAGGGCTGTAGCTGGTATAATTTCTCGCCACCGAGTCCACCTGGGCTTCCAGTGTTAGACTGGGGTCCAGGAGCACCCCCAAGCAAAGTGAGTCTCTTTTATGGCCTGTTTCCAATATATATATATATTTTCTTCAAGGGCTAGAATAATATGGTAAATCTTAGGCTACACTGACAAAGATCTCAAACCTTCTGGAGTAGTCTGCTCAAAAGTTTCACTTTCTTTTGTACTTATTGACCCTTCCTCTTCACACTTGGCTCTTAACATCTCCTCCCTGTACAGGTCTATTCCAGTCTAAGCATTCCTCTGTTCTCTGAACTTCTTGAAAGTTAGCACTTAAAAGATAAGGGGTTGATTCTGTGTATATAAGATTTGCAGAGGAGCAAGACTGAGGTATTTTATGCTTATTTAAAAACATCTCTCCTGATACAAATTCACAGTTCTGAGAACTGCAAAAGTAAGCATCTGTGATAGTATTTTCTAGATAGAAGAACTACGCAAAACATTCTTACAGAAACCTCTGGGAGAACATATTTTACCCAATCAATGATTCAATGGAATACATTTCCAAAAGTTTTTAAACATTCCATGAATATTCAGTCTGATACAATGTAATTAAAAACTGATTCTTTCATGATTTAAAAAAAAAAACCCTTAGGGCTATGAAGTATCTTAAATACAAAACTATATTTAGACAGATTTTTTTCTCAAAATTTTTTTTATCAAACAAAATCCAATTTAATTTTTTAAATCTGATTTTTAATTCTTTAAATATCGCTATTTTTTTATCCATCCTTGTTTTTGTTTCTTGTTGTGTGCCATCACGTCACCTGCAATCTATGGTGATGCCAATGTATCATCTAATTTTCAGCACTGCTGCTCCACCTCTCTCTCACATGACTTCACCCCTGTGTGCACACACAACTCTGTGTCCCCCACGCATGGGGTTCCTTTGCAACCAGAACCAAAGGGGCTGAAAAGAATTGCTGGATGGAGGACGAAAGCTGTGAGGAGGGAGGCAGAGTCGCATGCACCTTAGAGTGAACTTTAGGTGATGCTATAATGAGAGGTCTCCAACATACCCTGTCCTCAACAGTTCTTCTCAGCTCTTGTAAACTCAAGCCTGTGGCTTTCTTTAAAGTGTCAATCCATCTTATATTTGGTCTCCCTGTTTTCCTACTGTGTTTAATGTTTCCCAGTATTATTGGTTTTCCGCAGTGAATCTTTCCTTCTCAAGATGTGCCCAAAGTACAACAGCCTTAGTTTCAACATTTTTTACTCCAGACTCCAGAAGGACTCACTTGTTCATCTTTCTGGCATCTACAAAGCTCCAGGACCACATTTCAAACAAATAATTTTTTTACTTGTCAGCTTTATTTACTATCCAGATTTCACACTCAAACATTGTGATTTGGAATACAAGAGTGTGGATGATCTTGGTCACCAATGACACATCCATACACTTGTCCATAACATTTTATGCTAATAGAACTTGCTAGTCTTTATGTTGCTACCAGATTCTGCTCTAGTTTATCATGATAATTGAAAGGACGACTTATAAATCTATTAAACAAATATATGTGAGACCATTACCTCACAGAACATTTCTAATTACCAACCACTCTATTTATCCAGGGTGATGTCCAAACAAGGCAACTGTGAATAATTCTAAGTAAGAGTTACAGTACTTCAAATCTCCTGGAAAGAGATAGCTGTATATTTCAAATAGAGATAATCTCCCTTTCCCGCTGCATTCAGGCCTCATTATTCAATGTACATAAATCTGGAATAGATAGTACTTTGGTGTTAAATAGGAGAGGTTCCAAAAGAAACAACAGCATAGCTTTCTTCTCACTGAAATACAAAAGTACAAGCCAAACAATGTTGTTTGAAAGAGCTGGTAAATTCTTAACATCCATGAAGCATAAATTGCTATGGGCAAATTGGAAAATAAAAACATATATATCATATATATATTACGCATCAAGAACAGTCTTACGGATACAATTCCTGCCATTGCAATTTTAAATGTATCTATGCTACTTTACATCGTAGTGAAACAGAATAAAAATAGAAGGAAAACAAGGAAGCCTTTCTAAAGTTTGACTAGCCCATCTTTAGCTTAATTTGCTCACAATATTATTCATTTCCCGAAGTTTAGGGTACTAACTGAAGTGACCAACCAAACTGTGGGACAGGTGCAAATCTATTGCTGCATACTAGTTTCATTGGCCCCGACCTCAGTACAACAGCATCGTTTGCTGAAGTTCACAGTCATACAGTGATCCAACAGTATTTTCTTGCCTTTAGAATGAAAACTGGATTTTCTGTTCCAAACCCAGGAGGATTTCTGAAACCTGAAATTCATTTAAATCCACAAACAGATGTTGGCTGCACTGAAGAAGAAAAAAACAGCAAAGCTTACAGGGGGCACCTTCATTATTATGGTCCAATATAGCAGCAGGTCCTTCAAGACATGAGGTGAGCAATATACAGTATAACCTCTTAAAACAGCCAGTCAATGCTTTTAAGCAAGGAAGAATTCTAGTCATGTGTACAATTTTGAAGATTAACCTCACATTCAGCTTCAGCCTCACATTCTTCTGCCTTTGTAAGATAGCTGCTGATAAGATTATGGGCTGTTCCTGCTACAATGTGTTATCTAACATTAGTTAAACTGCAATTTGTCTTCTGTTTCTAAACACGATTAACTAGCATATTCCAAATCATACAAGCCACTTTTTATAAATTAAGTGCTATCCTTCAAAAACAGTCCATTATTCATTCTAAGCTGTCTCCTATTGTTACATATCTACTAAGATGTCAGCCCTCTAGCTTTATGCACTAATTTAAAGAAAAACAAGTTAAAGACTCAGATACTGTACTTGTATCACAATCTACAGACATCTCAGTAAATCACACTCCAAAATCCCCCAGTCTAAAAAACAGTTAAGGTTGGCATGCCAGTCTACTAACACATCACATATTTTATGAACTCATGAAAGTTACTGAGTAGATAGCAACCTAATTTTACAACTACATTTTAACATTCACTTTTGTGTAACATTTTAGATTAATTTAAAAGTTTTGTTACTGAAGGATGACTCTGGAGTTCTGAGACAAAAGCTGAAGTTTCTCAGCAAAATTAGCTGCAGTTGTAGAAACCCAAACTAACTTTAACACACTGAAAAATTAAAAATGCATAATTTTAAATTAACCATTACTGTGAGGCAAAGCTATTTTATTAGAGTATCAAAAAAAAATTGTTTCTCTAATAAATGCTTTTCTAATAAAGCCAGTTCTTTAAAAAATACTTGAGAAGTACGTTAATAAAATAGTTCTTTGTCCGATCAAGTAGCCCACTCTGTTTGTAAAGAGAGGTTACCTACCTGTGGTTCTTCTAGTGGTCCGCCGTGAATCCACACAATTGCATTCTTCTGCGCCTGCACAGAACCTCTCGGAAGTTTCTAGAGCTTAAAGATAATTGATTAGTGGGACGTTCCCCTTGGAGCACATGCTCCACGGGGGACGTTCCCCCATGGAGCGCATGCTCCACCCACCCAAAGTCCCCTCAGTTCCTGAAAGAGTCTGCCGCTGTCAAAGATCTATTTAAAAAGTCAACATGACGGACAAAGGCGTGGGTGGGTGGGATGTGTGGATTCACAGAGGACCACTAGAAGAACCATGGTTAGAGGTAGGTAACCTCTCTTCTTCGTGGTCTCTGTGAATGTACACAATTGGGTGACTGACAAGCTCACTTACTGGATAGTGGGACGTCACAGTAGAAGAGAAGTCAAAACAGCTGTGCCAAAAGCAGCATCATTTTTTGCCCGGATATCAAGATGGTAATATCTCACGAAGGTCGATGGATTAGACCATGTAGCTGCATGGCAGATGTGAGGAAGCTAAACTCCACAGTGAAGTGCAGTAGAGGTGGACAGCACTCTAGTAGAGTGGGCCTTCAAATGTTCAGATGGCGTTTTGCCTGTCAATTCATATGCCAGTGAGATAGTTTGAATAATCCATCGAGAGATAGTTTGAGGTAAAGCTGGAGCACCTTTATGAGGGCCATAGAAACATAGAAAAAGCCATGGTGATTTTATAAATTTTAGTTCTATCAATGTAGGAGGCCAGAGAACATCTTACATCAAGCATGTGGAGCATGTGCTCGAGTGGTGTAGAAGGAGAAGGGAATAGAGTAGGTAATATCAATGGTTGATTAAGATGAAATTCAGAGGGTGACTTTTTCTGGGTGAAACTGGAAGAAAGGTGGGTCGGATCTGAGGGCAGCAAGTTTGCTAGCACATTTAGCAGATGTTATTGCTATGAGGAACAATGTCTTCAGAGAAAGTAATTTGAAATTGGCAGTAGCCATTAATTCAAAGGGCGGTCGAGTAAGTGCATTGAGGACAAGTTGCGAGGATCACTGTGAAAGAGGATGTTGCCGTGGCCGGCGAATATTGTGGAGTCCCTTGAGGATTTTTTTTCAAAGTTGGGTGGGAAAAAAGCTTAGCAAAATTGGAATGAAGTGGCTGTTGCACCACAATAGCAGAGATATAAACCTTCAGGGTAGAATGAGATAGTCCAAGATGAAAGAGATGAAGGACAAAGGTAAGTACAATCTTCAAAGAAACAGGGATCGCAGGTAAGTTGTGGGAGTTGGCAAAGGATAGGAAATCCTTCCATTTATTTTTATTTGAAAGTTGGGTTGAAGGTTTTCGAGCTTGATCAAGTATGTCTCTTATGGCAGGAGTATTCTCCACGCTGTCGGGTTCAGAGAGTCTATGTCTAGATGGTAAACTTTCCCATTGTCCTGGGTGAGAATATTTGGTATCGAGGGGAGACGGAAGACGTCTGTCCACATTGATCTCAGGTGGGTTCACCATGGTTGTCGTGGCCACCACAGGGCGAGAAGTATGGCATTCAAGCGAAATTGATGAAGCCGAAGGATGGTGCATTGAATGAGTGGTATCAGAGGGAAGAGGTAGAGGAATTTGTCGTTCCAATCTATCAAAAAGCATCTCCAAGTGAGTTCTTGCTGGTACCGGCACGGGAACAGTATCAGTATTGGCGTTGATCTCGGAGGCAAAGACATTGATGGACGGGACACCCCACCGGTGGCAGAGGATATCAAAAACTTTGTCATCCGATGACCACTCTGTTCGTGTGCTGAGGCGACTGAGATAGTCTGGGAGTAGACTGTCATCTGTGGAGACGTGTACTGCTACTGGGAAAATGTAGTGTAGGTAACACCACTCCCAGAGCTCGACAGCCAGGTATACTAATGAGAGGGAGTGTGTGCCTCCCTGTTTGTTCACATAATAAAGGGCTGTTGTATTGTCTGTAGCTAGTTGTACAGCTTGCCCTGCAATGACTGGTAAAAAGGCATGAAAGGCCTTGACAATTGCTAAAAGTTCGAGGTGGTTTATGTGTAATAAATGTCCTTGTCTTGTCCAGAGACCATGGATTCTGTGATGTCGACAATGTGCCCCCCAGCCAACGGGCTGGCGTTGGTGATGCCTTGTATGGTGAGCTGAAGTGACATAAGAGGTCTTCCGACGAGTAGTTGTGGAAGAAACGTTCACCAGGTGAGCTGAAGGGCAAGCTCGTAAGTTACTGTGAGACGTTTGGACGGGAGGTCTGTCATGGGTTCGAAGAGTGACAGACACCATGACTGGAAGGACCTCATTTTCAGCTGAGCATGCTGGATAATGGTGGTCGTGGAAGCCATGAGCCTGAGAAGGTGTTGGGTGTGATATGCCGATACCTAGGCTAGAGGTCAAAAAGGTTGTATTGCTCTTATTGATGCAATGGTCCTCTCCTGAGGGAGAAAAGCTCTGGCTTGTAGGGAATCGAAGTACGCTCCGATATAAGTGGCAGTCTGTGATGGTTCAAGATGGGATTTGGCAATATTCACCTTGAGTCCAAGGTCTCAAAGGCTATCGAGAGCAAATTGGGTGGCTCTGACGGCTTCGTGATAGGAATTGGCAAGTATCAGCCAGTCGTCAACATAAGGAAATATGGTGATACCTTGAAGACGGAGACAGGCAGTGACCGGTGCCATGCATTTGGTGAAGATCCTTGGTGCCATAGAGTGACCAAATGGGAGGGAACAGAATTGGTATGAGACGTTGTAGAATCGGAATCAGAGGAATTTGTGGTGATGCGGATGGATAGAGATGTGAAAGTATGTGTCTTGAAGGTCGATGACAACAAACCAATCCTCCTGTGGAAGGAGAGGATAATAGTGTCGAGTGTCAGCATTCTGAAGCGTTATGGTTGAATGCACTTCTTGAGATTTCGAAAGTCAAGGATAGGGTGGGGTCCTCTGTCTTTTTTCGGTACTGTAAAATATCTTCGTGGAGGGCAGAAGGAGGTACTATGTATATAGATTGTTTTTGGAGGAGAAAGGAAATTTCTTGTCGAAAAGCCAATGAATACGGAGTGGTCCTAATGGTGTCAGAAGGTGGAGTACATTTAGATTCAATAAAATAACCAATTTGGATAATAGAAAAAACCCATTGGTTGTTAGTAATTCGACGCCAGGAGTTGAGGAAAGGATGTAGTCTAGTTTGAAAACAAGATGGAAAAGGTCTATAAATATTGCTTACCCTTTTTTGTGAGCAGCGAAAGGGTTGTCAACCTGTCCGTTGTTGTTGAGGAAGGAAGGTAGGTGTTGAGGATGTCGCTGGGCCAGAGTATGACCGATCAGAGACTGGCGGCTTATACTGTCGGTATGGATGTTGGTAGGACTGAAAAGGCTGTTGGACGAATGAGGTCAAGTTTTCTCCCTTCCCGGTTAGTAAGAGCTACCGAAGTTTTGTTCTGTGCTCTTGATTGATTAGACTGTACTATGATTGAGTTTGGTGCAGGATGTTTAAAGAGAAAAGCTGTATTGGGACCATGGGTCTTATAACGATTCTCTACGCGTCTCAAAATTTGCAATTATGAGGGGGGCTTATCCCACGATTCTTTAACCAACTCGAGCATTGCAGGAATGAATGAGAGGCTAAGAGAGGGTGTCTTGTCTTGATTTAAATAGTCAAAGATGATGTCCTTTTTCTGAGGCAGTGGTTCTTCAACTTCTAGTTCCTGAGATTTTGCCATTCGCATGACAAGCTGGGAGTAGGACGTGAAATCCTCTGAAGGAGAAGGCAGGTGGGTTTCAGCTACATCGGAAGAGGGGCTAGGCAAGTTCGAAGGTGATCCTTGAGAAGTGTCAGAAGAGGAATCTTGAACAGAAGGAGAGGATTCAGAAGATGGTGATCGGTGTGTAGGTCTGATAGCTGATGTCAAAGTTCGCAATGGTGGTGGTGGGTGTTGAGTTGGAGGCCGGTGTGGTACAGAAGACTGTTCGATGTCAAGAGAAGGAAGGGGAGGTCCTTTGTAAGTAGTAGTGATGTGGAGAGATGTACGGGATGGTCTGGAAGAGTGTTTGGTCCGTTTAGATTGAGTTGGAGAAAGTGGGGGAGGGACAGTTGGTTTGAGAGCTGATTTAGTAGGGATCAACATATGGTGGATCGATGTTGACATCAAGGTGGTGAGGGTGATACAGAGGGTGAATATCGAGATGGACAAACGTATTTCACTCTCTTGGACTCATTATAATAGATGTGTTCAGTCGGATCCTCATGATAGTAAGGATCGTAACAGTGGTACGGATCCCCATAATCATCTCTGGCTGAGTAGCAAGCCGGCTCAGGATAGTAGTAGAATTCCCTATCTGGGAGATCATGGTGCACAGACAAGAGATGTCATCTCTTTTGCCGGTGTTTACAGGGAGAGTGATGAGATGATTCCGAGCCAGAGACCTGAATAGGTACTGCCTGCCCTGGTGATCTAGGGCTTGAATGGGCCGAGGCCAGGCTGGAATGAACATCAGATGGAGATAGGCCAGTGCTCGGCGAGAGGCTAACAACTGAAGCTGCAGCCTGAGCTAGTGTCAAAGTAGTCATCTCTATCCAAGATGGAGCCCAGGGCATCTCTAGATGACTCTTCAAGGAACAGAGATGGAAGCACCGATTGGGGTAGGTCTATATGAATTGATTTTGAAGGTTTCTTGGTCTTTTTAGGTTTAGCCTTATCTTTCTTTTTCTTAAAAAAGTCATCAGGACAGATCAGAGTTTTCGACATGGACGTCGAGCTCAATTTCCAAACTGACTTCAAATAGTCCTTCTGACTAGAGGAAGGAGTCATAGGGCTCAAAACTGGCAGAGAGGTCTCTCGATGTTTTAGATGTGGAGATGTCATTGGATCCATGGGAGTCTGATTAAGAGATTTTCCCCAGAGGTACGAACGAAGTCTTTGTAGCCACAGTTTAAGAGCGGGTTTA
Organism: Pogona vitticeps; assembly: GCF_051106095.1. NCBI lineage: Eukaryota > Metazoa > Chordata > Lepidosauria > Squamata > Agamidae > Pogona > Pogona vitticeps. The sequence goes on along the minus strand of NC_135783.1, from coordinate 29,119,414 downwards.
GTAAGTTTTTTACATTCAGAACAGGAGTATGTTTGATGTTGCTCTCCGAGGCAAAAGAGGCAATAGTTGTGACCATCGGTGAGCGAGATCTTATTTTTGCAGAGCACGCACTGCTTGAAAGGCCCTGGAGGGACCATAACAGGTAGGAAAAGGAAGAACGGAAAGGTAGTTGGTGGGGCGGCGGGAGAGAAAACCGTGGGAAGAAAAAAAATGGATTTGGATAATCTAAAGGGGAGAGCACAGAATAAACAGGGGAACAACAAAATATATGATTGAAGAAAATAAAGGAATGATCTCACAAAATACAATTGCTCAATCGTGCTAACATTCTGAAATAGGTCCAACCAAAGTGGTGGCTAAAAGGAACTGAGGGGACTTTGGGTGGGCGGAGCATGTGCTCCATCGGGGAACACCCACTAATCAATTATCTTTAACCTCTAGAAACTTCTGAGGCGCAGGTGCAGAACAATTGTGTGCATTCACAGAGACCACAAAGAACAACAATAGCTTTAAAAGAACAAAAGAAAGAAAATAAAAGCAAGCAATTCACTCCTAATATAATATTCACTCCTAAAGTTCCTGCCACCACAACAATACCCCATATATAAAGTTTTGAAATAGACTCAGAACTACTAATGCATCATTTCCTTTAAACATGGATAAACCAGATGACACCACCGCTTAATATTCAAGACAGTCAAAACTGAAGGCTGTCCATGTCCAAAGTTCATCTTAAATTTATAGCAACATGTTTCCATTTATTCCAATCTGGCAGACCAATAACAGAATCTGTCACAACTGAGGCCATTCTGGAATTAAAACAAAAATGTTTTTATTTCCATTTAGGCAGAATGTTGACTCCACTGACCTTTTGTATCCTTTAGGTTTTTTTAATGATCTCAAAGTTGCATTAGAGCAGTCTCAAACTCAATTTACCTGGGGGCCGCTGGAGGCAGAGGCTGAGCGAGGCTGGGCTGCATCAGATTTTCCGCCAAGCGGAGCAAGAGCCAGAGGAAACCGCACAGGTGTTTCCTTAGCCCGGCTGGGGCTCAGAGGAAGAGGAGGAGGAGGAGAGGGGCGTGCGAGCCCTAGTTGCTGGCCATGACCCCCTCTGGCTCCTTCTTCACTACCAGCAGCAGCAGCGGCAGGACGACGAAGAAGTGGAGGAGGGAGCGGAGCGCCAGCGACCGCCTAGCCGGGGGGAGGAGGGCACGACATACAGTAATTTTTTAAAAAAAAAAAAACCCTCACAGAATTCACCTTGCCAAAGGAGAAAAAACCCCACCGGCACCCGTGAAATTAAACAGAAAGGGGCGGGGGACCCCACAGGTGCACGCGTGTGTGCGCACACACAAACACATGGAGGTCCAGAAAGCTTCCTCTGAGGGGCCCCCTCAAAAAAAGGCGCACTCAGCAGCAGCTACCCCCACCATGACAGAGGAGCAAATTTTGTGAGACAAGCCCAGGCAGCCTACAGAGCCGAGGCAGCTGAAGCAGGACGAAGAGGAGGAGGAAGAAGCACTGCTGGGTGCTGAGGCGGTCGCTGGCTGGGCTGGTGCTGGGGGTGCTGAGAGAGAAACAGAACCAGAGAGTCGCTTCCCTCTTCAAGGACGGGCCAGGAGTGAGTTCCGCTTTCAGGCATTGCGCGGCGGTGGCTTGGGCACTCTGGGGAAAAGGGCCAGCAGCCTGCCTCGCTTGCCAGCTCTCCCCCAAGACAGCACCTCTTGCACCCTCCATCCAGAACTGCAGCCTGTCAGCCGGCAGATACACAGGCTGGGTGGCAGTCTGAAGTTCCAGATGGATGGTGCAGGAGGCGCTGTCTTGGGGGGAGAGCTGGCGAGCGAGCTGACGCTTTTTTTTGACTCTTGACAGCAGAGGACGTGTGAGCGCTTCAGGGGGAGGCAAGGCGGGGCCACAAACTATCATCCAGCAGGCCGCAAATGGCCCCCGGGCCGCATGTTTGAGAACCCTGTATTAGAGATTATTCAGCTTAGATCACACAGATATTTGCTGTTTTTTCCTATACAGACATCAAAAGGTATTCAGTTATATATAATGTAATTTTTATGTATAGCTACTAGGAGTGATATTGCTAGCTAGTAGTGGTAGTATAAAAATTCTAAAATTTTACATTGTTGAACCAGGAGGAAAATTAATACAGTGGTGCTCCGCTTGACGACAACCCCGCTTGACGGCAACCCTGCTTGACGACGAAATCGCTTGATGAAGTTTTTGCAATCGTAATAGCGATTGCAAAACGATGGTTCCAATGGGTTTTTTTCGCATTACGGTGATTAGGGGCCTGCTTCGTGAACTGTTTGTTCGCTAAACGATGATTTTTCCAGTTCTGCAAAATGGCTCCTCTCCCTTTGCAAAATGGCTGCTTTCCTGACCCCTGCTTCGGAAGACAGCGATTTTAAACAATTGATTGGCAGTTCTCTATGGGCGATCTTTGCTGGTATTTCCTCATTGGAATGCATTAATCGTTTTTCAATGCATTCCAATGGGGTGGGGTTTTTTTCCGCTTGATGACAATTTCGCTTAACAGCGATTTTCCTGTAACGGATTATCGTCGTCAAGCGGGGCACCACTGTAGTTCTTGCTTTTTAAAAAAAAGTATGAAGGCCTTGTTTTAATTAACATTTAATAATATATTCCAGAGGCTTCAAATATAAATCAATGTATGCTATAATAATTCAGTACACCACAAATCAATCTTTATTTATTTAACATATACTGCCCAATAGTGTGATATACACTCTCACAACCATATAAACTACAAATAATACTGTAACAACAAACAATAAATAATAAATCTAATTTGCGTCTTTTGCGAAACCACGTTAGGACTCTGCAGGCAGTCCCGTTCAATTTCCAGAGAAATATTTTCATGCATCAATTACCCTTTGCTAATACTATTAACGGATTTCTTTGTCTCATTTGTATTCAATCTGTCTCCCAGTGAGGGGACCAAAGGCAGCTCAAATTGCTTAAAACACAATAAATTACAATGTTAAAAACAATTAAACATAATACTTTAAAAGTTTATCTAAACATTTTAAACCTTAAAAACACACTTTAAAAGAACATATGACCAGCATCCAGGAGGGACTCAATCATATCCAGTTTAGTTATTAAAAGCCTACCTAAAAGGGAACATCTTTAACAGCTACTTTAAGAAAAAAGGGAGCCAATATAACCGCTTGAGAGAGAGCATTCCACATACTGGAAGCAGCCACAAAAAGGCCCATTCCTGTGTCCCTGTCAAATATACCTGCAAGATGACAAGAGGACCAAGAGAAGGGCCTTCTCTGAAAATCTTAGGTGCAAGGAAGGCTCATATGAGGAAATATAGTTCTTCATATAACCTGGAACCAAATGACACAGGAGGGATAGAGTTGGGTGTCATCAGCATGCTGGTGGCACCAAATTACAAAGCTCCAGACAATCTGTGCTAGTAGTTTCATGAATACAACATAGGGTACAGACCAGAACATGAGGGACATTACAGGCCAATGGCCACTGCATGGAACAGCCATCCTCCAGCACCACCTTCTGGAGTTGCCAATCCAGTAAGTACGAGAGCTATTGTAAAACAGTGTCTCCAAAAGAAAGCCCAGAAGAATACATGATCGCACATTCCCCCTTCCAGTTCCTGATGTAGGTCATCCACCACAATGATAAAAGTCCCACAATGGGACTTCTCAACATTACCCCCATGACCAACTCAGCCAGCTCAGGAAGAAAGATTGTTGAGCAGTAAGTCACCACAATCTTCCTCATTTTGTCCTTCCTTCATTGCCATAATCCTCCCTTCCAGTCTTCTGGGTTTTTGATTATCTTTTCTTTGAACTCAGATCTCACTGACCTTCCCTTTCATTCTCTCACATTTGCACATCTGTTTCTTTCTCTTCTTTCCTTTCTCTGCCATTTTCTTCATTCATGAAGAAAGTGGCAGATAAATTTTCCTCAGTTTCTTCATTCATGTTCTCTCTTCATGAAGAACAAATGCACTTCAAATTCAAATAGGAGGACTTTAAACCTGTACTTGCTGCTTTGCACTGACTGTTTTCCACTATGTGGGCAGAACCAACAAAATGCTGGGGTCTGAATTACAGTAACAATTGAGGCAAGGGGCCTGGATATGTGTGAAGGAGAGAAAGGGAGTGAGCCGTCGTCCTCTATCAAAGGAGCAGAAGGAGGCACAGAACGTGTAGAAGGGATATTAGTGGAGGTGGACCCAGATGACAGAGAGGTGCAGCAACATAGGGAAGTATGTCTGGCTGACGAGAAAGGGAAAGAGCTAAACTTGATTGTATGGGAGGATATAAATGAAGGGGAAAAGGCGGGAAGCTTTAGAGTGGTAAAGAGTGATCCAGCAGACAAGAAAGACAAGTCTGCTCAGACAGAATGGAGTATGGGCCATGAGTGTTTTCTGAAGAGTTCCCGAATTTACAAGTGGATGGAGGATTGCTACCGGGACCTCTGGAGTTCGTCGTGCGCAGTCAAGAGGTAGAACCCCTGGAATGGATTGTGGTAGTTTATCCACGCAATCAGCGGGGGAGGAGGTGTGTGTGTGATCCGTCCCAGTCCCTCTTTATTACAGAGTCAGCGGGAGGGGGACTGGGTGAGACACCCATGTTGTGGGATGGTTTGCGCGGTACGGACCATACTGATCCACCCTATGACCGCCCGGGAGCGATTTGGGCCAGCCCCCCTATGAGAAGGAAAGACAAAGAAATAACCACAAGAGTTCGGAGTTATAAGTTGTTACCAGAGTTAAGTTTAATGGACCCGTTCGAGCCAGATGAGTTAAGTTTGTTCACAAATAAACTGATTCTGTTCAAAAAGAAGATCAGCCTCCTGTCCTTTTTCCCGCGCTGTCAACGGAACCGCCCCTGGCAGAACCGACCCGGAGTTACAATATGAAACAAGATTTTCTTCCAACACAAACTTCCCATGTCAAAAAGCCTACAGAAACTACAAAAATATCTCGGTGGCTGAAGAAAAGGTAATTTGCTAGCTAAGCTGTGACCTTTTTCCCCTAGCACACATGACAGCAAACTTGGGCAAATATTCAGCTTTCACAGTGTTACTTGCATATACCATTCGCTATAGCTATAGCTATAGCTGGCCTTTATAGTTGAATTTTAATGTCCTCTCTTTATTCTTTTATGAAAGGTAAGAAGAAAGCATCTGTTCCTATCTCCTAATCAGTTGAATAATCCTAACCTGGTCTCTTCCAATTTAACAGCAAATTAGCAGTTAAAATGTCTGCAAGAACACTGCTCTGACACAGAAACTTACTTCAAAGCATAAACTATACTAAGAAAGAAATATTGGTAGTTATTTTTATATTTATTTCAAAAAAAATTGAAATGCTTTACTTACCATTTTCACTATGTCAGAATATGCTGATTCAGTAATCACACCACGATTTGTTGAAACATATTCCACCAGTTCATTCAGGGTTGCTCTTTTAATTTCTTTGCTCCTCAGGTCAGAGACAGAGTCCATGAAATCAAACAATACACAACATTGCTGCAATTTCTGACAAAAAAGGTCTTGCTGTTCATTTGTAGTGGCATCTGTAAGGGGAAAAAAGTTCAAGAATTAAAATGTTCAGTTCCATATGGTAAATGTAGAAAAGTAATTTACCACCCTGATGGTAACAGAAATCAAGTACTGTATAATGCCAAGCAGGCTGCATCAAATCCAACATTCTATTAACATATACACATTTGCATTATCTTACATGTAAAGAAAGTCATCTTCTCTCCTTTCCCCAACAGGAAATATTAACTTTTAAAAAGAAAACAATTGATTTAAAATTCTATGAATGTTTTAAAAATAAATTATTATCTTTTGTCCACCCTGCATAGCAGGAGATGTCTGAAATCTAACCTGTGTACATACATATTAAGCCGAAGATCACACAATGCTGTGAAATCCTCCAAGGAGGTCATGTTTGCTGATATATGGGGCGATCCCAAAGTTGTGTTCAGCCTGCTCCCTTTAAGTGCCCACTCAGATGCACCCTCATAAGAAAGACAGCATGGCCAATTTTCAAAGTGTGCTCTTGTTTTTGCCACCTCCTCATCTCAGGTGCTTAAGCAGACAGCCTATCTTGTAAAATTTCATGTGAACAGTTGGGTTTTTTAAAAAATTTAAAAATAATGGATTCATATTAAGCAAAATTACTAAACCACTCTGCTTCTCTTTATCAGCTCTTTCTTCACACTCCTGGCACTAAACAGAAAAAAATTTGCCAAGTTATTTATCCATAGAAATGAAGTTCTAGGTTGGGTAACACTTTTAAAGTGAGCTTTTAAGTTGTATCAGAACTCTTCATCTTGTAAAGATGTTATAAAACTTAAGAGCAGAGAGGAAGCAAATAGTTTGGCCCAATTTCTAGTAAAACGTAAAAACGTGCCTTGTTTGTACATTTTTAATTATCCAATATATAAATTATTCTTTTTTTCCTCAAAACAAATACATCAATACAAAACAATACAAAATACTGACTAACAATCTAAAACCCAGTGCACCTCCATACCCACGGGACCCTTTGGAGTAATTCTTTTATTACGAACCTCTTTTGCAAAATTGTATTGATAGTTGCTTAGAGGCTTTCCCCTTTCCTTTCACTAATACAAATTCAATAAATCTACCCCAAATAGCATAAAAATATTCAAACTTACTTCCCCTCTCTCCATCTTTAGTTCAGTAGTCAATTTGTCATTTAATGCAATGTCCCATACTTCGTTATACCAATCTTCTAATTTGATATCATGTTTGTCTTTCCAGTATCTAGCTATTAATAATCTACTGTGTTTCCCCGAAAATAAGACAGGGTCTTATATTAATTTTTGCTCCAAAAATGCATTAGGGCTTATCTTCGGGGTATGTTTTATTTTACAGTCATGTCATCTTCTGGTTGCTGCACAATGCTGCACAATGGCGGAGGGCGGGATTTCACTTATCTAGGGCTTATTTTTGGAGTAGGGTTTATATTACGAGCATCCTGAAAAATCATACTAGGGCTTATTTTCAGGTTAGGTCTTATTTTTGGGGAAACAGGGTAGCACTTGTCATAAAATTAGAGATCAATTCCTTTGAGAAATAATCAAGTTCTATCTTATCAAAAATTGACAGCAAAGCAATTTTTGAGTTTAATTCAATATCTTTTCCAAATATATCACATATTTCCTTAAAAATCAATTTCCAAAATTTCTGAATCAATTTACACTCCCACCACATATGATAATATGTGCCAGTTTCTTCATCATATTTCCAGCAGGTCTTAGAATAGTCTGAATTTATTATGTTCAGTTTCACCAGAGTCATGTACCACCTTAAACTAATTTTTTTAAAAATCTCCTTTATTCTTACCGGCATTAATCTTAGAACTCTCATCTTCCAAATTTTTATCCAATCCTCTGTTCTAATTTCTGTCTTTAAATCATGTTCACAAATTGATTTAAATCCTCTGTTTCAATCTCATTTTCCTCCTTATCCAAAATTAGATTATAAATTTTACTTACTACTCCCTTCTTCAAACCATCCTTCTGCATGTCTTCATGTGATGATAGAAATTGTTCATACTTAGTACATTCTAAACACTAAAAACACTACAACTATGGAGACGAAACAATGTGTTTGGACACACTTTTCAAATGCTGGTACAAGTCAATCTTGCTTTTATACAAACATGATAAAAATAGTAGGCAAACATGTATGAAAATAGCATGTAGTAAAAAAAATAAGCAGGAAGACTTTCCAGTGTCTTCTACTTGCTAAACAATGTACAAAGGTGGGCTTTGCCCTTTAGAAAAAGAAGAGAACTTTAAAATTGTCTAATTGAAAATCTTCTATTCCAGTCCAGAAGTCAACTGACTTTGCTCACATCATTTACTGCAATGTTTAAACATTAAATTTCCTGCTTTATTGCTTTAAGTTTAAACTGATCCATATTTATCACATTCCATGTTCCAATTATGTGTCTTACAGTCTCAGACTTTTCATTTGTCTCTGTGCAGATCAGCCATTAGACATCCTTCTCAGCTTTAATTTAGCTCAACAGTTCCCACTCTTTTTTCAGCTGTATATCCCTTGGCGGCCCATTCCCTTAAGGAGAGAGGGAGGGGCTAGGGGTCTCTCCACTTTCTCATGTGTAGGCTGCTTCCTCACGACCTCTGCTACTGTGCACAAGCAAGCCTGTGAAAGGGTTAAAATCTATAAGGAATTTTGTCCTGTACAAACTGCTGTTGATAGGAAAGGAACAGATGGTACAAGCCCCCAGGTTAGTGTCGGAACAAGAACAGACGCCACTTTGGAGTGAAAGACAATCGACCAGGCCCTCACATGGTGGGTAGAGAGAGAAGGAAGAAGCCAAGAGTTTTCTCATTGCTCAGAATATAAGTGATTTACACTTATTTACATTTATGCACCTTTTCCAACAATTATTCAGGTTTTTTCACATACCCCTAAATGTCCTGGTTCACATCCCTGGAGGTACACATACCCCAGCTTGGGAATCAATGAACTAGCTGCATGATTAGCAACCTGTTCTTTGCTCTTCTCAGTAGCTCACTGAATGCTTTCTCAACTGGGAGTCTCACCTTCCAATGCTATCTTTTGCTTCCTTTGAGGGGGGTCATTGAGAAGTTTTCAAGGTAAGAAACATTCAAAAGTGGTTTGTAGCTGTCTTCATCCACACAATTCTAACAAAAGTTAGCAGCAGTGATCTTGAAGCTATCTGTGAAAAATCCTCTGCTGGAGGCATACTCCGCTACCATGCATGGATATTTAACATTATACAATCCAGGACAGAGAACTGAGGACAGCAACTATATCTAACCAGAAGGTAATACTGTTAATCTGGCTGCAAATGGCTCACCTAATGTGTAGACTGAATTTTATCCCACCTTCACTGATATGGGGTTTACAACATTTCTGTGTGTCTCTATTTCCGACTCTTGAGAGTCTGCTGGACTGCAAGGAGATCAAACCTATCTATTCTGAAGGAAATCAACCCTGAATGCTCACTGGAGGGACAGATCCTGAAGCTGAGGCTCCAATACTTTGGCCATCTCATGAGAAGAGAAGACTCCCTGGAAAAGACCCTGATGTTGGGAAAATGTGAAGGCAAGAGGAGAAGGGCACGGCAGAAGACGAGATCGTTGGACAGTGTCATCAAAGCTACCAACATGAATCTGACCAAACACCGGGAGGCAGTGGAAGACAGGAGGGCCTGGCGTGCTCTGGTCCATGGGGTGACGAAGAGTCGGACACAACTTAATGACTAAACAACAACAAATTTCCAACCAAGAACTAAGTTTATGCTTGAATATAAGGTGCTAGAGGGAGGAAACACTAAATGACTGTCAACCCTTTGTCTTAACATTCCAGTCCATATCACCAGAGGTGGAATCTGAAACCTGCACCTCTGATCTGAGTCTGCAGTGTCCACTTTGAAACTCACTTTTAACAAAGGAGCTTGCCATGCAGAGCTGGACATTTTTTAAAAATTCTGCATCATTCACAAATCTGTCACAGCTATCACCCACACTTGCTTTCAGATTGTGCCCTTCAAGAATTTACCTGATCCACGCCCCGCCCCACAACCACAACTGAAACTATGAATTCTCTCTCTTCTACTCTGAACACTATTTCTGAAGTGGATTAATGCATTTTAGTGTATCAGCTTTGACTTTTCCACTTCCAGTGACCCTCTTAGGATTTCCAATTCAAAAGAGAGTCTAGCCTATGAAGGCATTGCTCTCAGATTCTTTTACCCTATTTAAGAGGGCATCCAAGAGGAATGGATTACTGAACTTTAACAAAACAAGAACTTCAGTAGAAACTGGGACAAGTCTTACAAGATAAACTAATAAGATATGTAAACATTGAGGTCGTCTTCTTTTCTAAAATAAATGTGGGATTGAGGTTTTTTCCTTCCTGAAACAAATGCAGGATTGTAACCATTAAACAAAATAGAATTAAAGATCAAAACTCATGAAGATTGTCCCACTTATTTTTATCTTTTTGAGGTGCAATAATGACAAAAAAGATGTATGTGATCATGGAAACACTTTGGCATTGGATACTAAACTTTTTCTTAAATATATCACACACCCTGAAACCCTAACACTAATGTAGCTTTTTTTCTCAGTTCATTTTACCCAGTTTGCCTAAAGGCTCACACATCATTTTCCATTTATGACATTAAGCTCATTCCACACTGACATAATACATGCTAAATTCAAACTGAAACCTTCACCAATGACAAATACGCAAGTTGCAGCACCAAAAGAACAGAAGAACCCTGGAGTGGAAGCAGGTTATTTTTAAAGTAAGGTTATTTTAACATGCCTGAAAATCCACCTCAGAACAGCTTGATGTTTTGAGCTGCACATACTTAGCAGAAACAGAGTGGTTTACAACTCAGCCACTTTACCACTATATGGCCTTTCCAAAGATGTTCAAACCATGGCCCTACAGCATCCTTGTGTTAAGCCAGGACACAATTTGCATTCATATAAACAGATGCAAACTTAAAGGCAGGTGTTAGAAGGGTAGCTATATATATAATCACTTGAAGTAGGAACACATATTTTAAATCTTAGCAATGTTAGTAGCAATACATACCTGAATGAATATTCAGACTAGATATGATTTTATTACACAACAAACTCAAAAAAGGCATCAGATTGATTGTGCCATACAATATAACAATAGAAGAAAATGTTCTGGCTTTTTAAAACATTGTTTATGTAAGTACAGTTTTTCCCAGTTATCTGAGATATGCTTACTATAAATTCATTCCTAAAATATTTTACTCTTTCACAGTAGCATACCATCTCTTGCATCTTTTCTGTAACACTGTCTTTCTCTAGCACTTCAGTTTATTGTTAACAATCATAACAGACCATAAAGTACTGACACATGACTGAATCGGAAGCAATGTGGCTATTACAAACCCTCTTGAAAGGGCACTGGGTTTTTTTAAGAAATATTTTTAAAGAATATTAATACACTTTTCAGAGAGGTTAGAATATACATTAGTAACCATAAATGATGAAAAATATGTGAATATCTCAGTTCCCAAAGCTCAAGTGCTGAATGCTGGATCTATATAAAAGACACACTAGAAAACTGGACAATTTCATCCCACCTAAACAACATGCATATTAATGGCAGCTATGTCTATGCATCCCCTTCATGGATTGCTGCCTTGTCGTGGTGAAAGGGCTTGAGTAATTCAGAGAAGCTATGGGCTATGCTGTGCAGGGACACCCAAAACAGACAGGTCATAGTGGAGAGTTCCAACTAATCGCAATCCACCTGGAGTAGGAATTGGCAATGCCACTCCAGTATCTTTGCCAAGAATACCCCATGAACAGAAACAAAAGGCTAAAAGATATGACGCTGGAAGATGGGCCCCTCAGGTCAGAAGGCATCCAACATTCTACTGAGGAAGAGTGGAGGACAAGTACAAGTAGCTCCAGAGTTAATGAAATGGTTGGGCCAAAGCCGAAGGGACACTCAGCTGTGGACATGCCTGTAAGTGAAAGGAAAGTCCGATGCTGCAAAGAAAAATACTGCATAGGAACCTGGAATGTAAGGTCTATGAACCTTGGTAAGCTGGAGGTGGTCAAAGAGGAGACGGAAAGAATAAACATTGACATCCTGGGCATCAGTGAACTAAAATGGATGGGAATGGGCAAATTCAATTCAGATGATTACCATATCTACTATTGTGAGCAAGAAGCCCGTAGAAGGAATGGAGTAGCCCTCATAGTCAACAAAAGAGTGGGAAAAGCTGTAATGGGATATAATCTCAGAAATGATAGAATGATTTAAATACGAATCCAAGGCAGACCATTCAACATCACAATAATCCAAGTTTATGCACCAAACACCAATGCTGAGGAGACTGAAATTGACCAATTCTATGAAGACTTACAACACCTTCTAGAACTGACACCAAAGAAAGATGTTCTTCCCATTCTAGGGGATTGGAATGCTAAAATAGAGAGTCAAGACATAAAAGGAACAACGGGCAAGTTTGGCCTTGGAGTTCAAAATGAAGCAGGGCAAAGGCTAATAGTTTTGTCAAGAGAACAAACTGGTCATTACAAACACTCTTTTCCAACAACACAAGAGGCAACTCTACACATGGAAATCACCAGATGGGCAACACTGTAATCAGATTCATTATATTCTCTGCAGCCAAAGATGGAGAAGCTCTATACAGTCAGCAAAAACAAGACCTGGAGCTGATTGTGGCTCTGATCATCAGCTTCTCATGGCAAAATTCAAGCTTAAACGGAAGAAAGTAGGAAAAACCACTGGGCTACTCAGGTATAATCTGGAGGTGAAGAACAGATTTAAGGAACTTGATTTGGTGGACAGAGTGCCTGAAGAACTTTGGACAGAGGCTCCTAACAGTGCACAGGAGGCAGCAAAAAAAAACATCCCAAAGAAAAGGAAATGCAAGAAAGCAAAGTGGTTCTCCAACGAGGCCTTACAAATAGCAGAGAGGAGAAGGGAAACAAAATGCAAGAGAGATAGGGAAGGTTACAGAAAACTGAATGCAGACTTCCAAAGAATAGCAAGGAGAGACAAGAGGGCCTTCTTAAATGAACAGTGCAAAGATATAGAGGGTAATAATAGAAAGAGAAAAACCAGACATCTGTTCAAGAACACATTTCACACCTTAGCAAAGTTATGCTCAAAATCCTACAAGGTAGGCTTCAGCAGTATGTGGACCGAGAACTCCCAGAAGTACAAGCTGGATTTCGAAGGGGCAGAGGAACTAGAGACCAAATTGCTAATATGCACTGGATTATGGAGAAAGCCAGAGAGTTCCAGAAAAACATCTACTTCTACTTCATTGATTATGCAAAAGCCTTTGACTGTGTGGACCACATCAAACTATGGCAAGTCCTTAAAGAAATGGGAGTGCCTGACCACCTTATCTATCTCCTGAGAAACCTATATGCGGGACAGGAAGCAACAGTTAGAACTGGATATGGAACAACAGACTGGTTCAAAATTGGGAAAGGAGTACGACAAGGCTGTATATTGTCCCCCATCTTATTTAACTTATATGCAAAATACATCATGTGAAAGGCCGAACTGGAGGAATCCCAAAATCGAATTAAGATTGCTGGACGAAATATGAACAACCTCAGATATGCAGATGATACCACTCTGATGGCAGAAAGTGAGGAGGAAATAAGGAACCTTGTAATGAGGTGAAAGAGGAGAGTGCAAGAAACAGTCTGAAACTCAACATCAAAAAAACTAAGATCATGGCCACTGGTCCCATCACCTCCTGGCAAATAGAAGGGGAAGAGATGGAAGCAATGACAGATTTTATTTTCTTGAGCTCCATGATTACTGCAGATGGTTACTGCAGCCACGAAATTAAAAGACACCTGCTTCTTGGAGGACAGCGATGACAAACCTAGACAGGATCTTAAAAAGCAGAGACATCACCTTGCCAACAAAAGTCCGAATAGTCAAAGCTAAGGTTTTTCCAGTAGCGATGTATGGAAGTGAGAGCTGGACCATAAAGAAGGCTGACCACTGAAGAATTGATGCTTTTGAATTGTGGTGCTGGAGGAGAACAAACCTATCCATTCTAAAGGAAATCAAGCCTGAGTGCTCACTGGAAGAACAGATCCTGAAGCTGAGGCTCCAATACTTTGGCCATCTTATGAGAAGAGAAGACTCCCTGGAAAAGACCCTGATGTTAGGAAAGTGTGAAGGCAGGAGGAGAAGGGGATGACAGAGGATGAGATGGTTGGACAGTGTCATCAAAGCTACCAACATGAATTTGACCAAACTCTGGGAGGTAGTGGAAGACAGGAGGGCCTGGCATGCTCTGATCCATGGGGTAACAAAGAGTCGGACATGAATAAACGACAACAACTGAATGGGGATTGTTCCGAAAGAAGTGGATGTGCTTCAGTACTTGATGCATAATTTGTACTGTAGGCAAAAACCTATCATTAGGGCAGAATATGGAGAGAATAGTTTCCAATAGGCAAAGGTGTCAGAGAAGTGTGTATTTTACCTGTTCAATCTAGAGATGAGCACAAACTGCTGGTTCAGTGATTCATGTCAGTTCATCTTTCGGACAAAAAGGTGTTTGGCGGTTCCCAACCCTACCTTCCCTAGCAGCTGCCCACTCAGAGACAGCACCCAGAGAAGCCGGGGCAGGGTAGCAGGGGCTCTGCCTCTGAGTGGGCACCCAGCAGAGGAAATGAGGCTGGGAACCACCAAACACCAGTTCTTCCAAAGGATGAACTGGTACGAACTGCCGAACCAGCAATTCATGCCCATCTCTAGTTCAATCTGTATGCAGAACATATCATACAGAAAGTGAGACTGGATTCAAATGGACTGAAAATGGATAGAAGAAACATAAGATATGCAGATGACTCCATCTTACTGACAGAAATGATTCCTTGTGAAAGTGAAAGAATAAAGTTCCAAAGTAGGACTGCAATTGAATGATAAAACAAAAATCATGGCTACAGAATAACTACCATATACAACTTTATTGTTGGCAATGAAGAAACTGAAATGGTTAGAGATTTTGTATGCCTTGGTTCAATTATCAATCCAAATGGAAACTGTAGCCCGGAAATCTGAAGGCTGAGACTCAGAAGGGTAGTAATGAAGGAAAAAAGATCATCAAATGTAAGGATGTGTCACTGGAGACCAAGATCATTCACACTCTTGTATTTCTGATCACCATGTACGGGTGTGAAGTTGGACAGTGAAAAAAGCTGACAGAGAAAAAAAATGATTTGTTTGAAATGTGGTGCTGGAGATACCTTGGACTGTCAGAGGAAAAAATGAATCCTAGATCAAATCAACCCTGAACTATCTCTGGAAGCAAAAATGTTGAAACTGGGGCTGTCCTATCTTGGGCACATAATGAGAAGGCAGGATTCTCTGGAAAAAACAATATTGCAGGGAAAGGTTGAAGGCAGCAGGAAAAAGGGCAACCAAATATAAGACAGATTGATTCCTTAAAGCCAGCCGTCCTCAACCTTTTTGGGGCTGTGGGGAGCAAGCTCCATGTGCGGGGGCACCCCTGCATGAGCACGGGGGACATGTCACGTGCTTGCAGGAGGGTGTAACGCTCACACCCACCATATGGGCGTGACACGCCCACTGCGCGTGCATGCGGGGGTGGAGATCAATATCCCAGTTCCGGCAAGCCCACAGACCGGCACCAGGCCGCGGACCAGGGGTTGAAGACACACAGGCTTGAGTTTACAAGCACTGAGCAGGGAAGTTGGGGACAGGACATTTTGGAGATCACTCATTCATAAAGTTACCATAAGTCAGAGGCAACTTGATGGCACATAACAAAAACAAACTCAATGTGAATAAAGTTTTGCATTTCTTTGAATTTTTAAACCACATGAATTTTGCTTTACTGAACTATTTACTATTCATCTGTTTCAATTCTAATATGCTTGGTGCCTGCTAAAACTTTATTTAAGATATTAGTACCACATACAAGCCAATGTGGTGTCGTGAACTGAACTAAAATGCATGCGACCTCAGTTAAAATCCCTGCTTGATCATGGAAACTTACTGATAGACAGCAAAGATAAACTACTTCCTGGAACATCTAACATTAGGCTGAAAACCTTATTAAGGTTACAATACTTCTGAATCAACTTGATGGCTCACAATACAACACATAGTACATACACCTAAAATGATGTATCATTTAAATTTGACTGCTCACTACCGATTTTGGACACTGGAATGGTTTCTAATATTAGACAGGAATGTCACAATCATGCCTTGTAAAACAAATACTGTACTGTACAAAACTGTTCAGTACTGTAGCTGCAGATATACAGAGCAATATCCTTACTGTTACGTCACTATGGAACATCTTTGGGCAAGAGAAGGCAATTTTGCCTAGGACTAGCTCTATCAATCAAAAAGTTCTACATTCTACAAGTTCTGCAAACTCTGAGTTTGCTAATTAGTAAAGGTAAAGGTTCCCCTTGACAATTGTCCAGCTGTGTCCGACTCTAGAAGGTGGTGCTCATCCCCATTTCCAAGCCGGCGTTTCCGTGGTCATGCAGCCAGCGCGACTAGACTCAGACCGCCATTACCTTCCCACCATGTTGATACCTATTTATCTACTTGCATTTTTACATGCTTTCTTTCGAACTGCTAGGTTGGCAGGAGCTGGGACAAGTGACGGGAGCTCATTCCATTGTGTGGATTCGAACTGCTGATCTTTCAACCTTGCAGACCAGAGGCTTCTACAGTTTAATCCACAGCGCTATCATGTCCCTGCCTGTTTGCTAGCTACCTGGCACTAAACAAACCAGGAAGGCTTTATCCAAACACTGATAGCAATTTGCACAAGATAACAAATTAAAGAATTCAGCAGTTACACAGTTTAGATGCAACAAATCATACAGTACTGTCACTGACTGTAAGGTAATTCTGTCTGATCTTGAACTATGTCAGAGTTTGTGAAAGTAATACATGAGAAATAATAACTCCATAATAGAAGCACTCCAGAAAACACACTGATACACATTTTTTCAGAATGAATTTCAAAATAGCACCATAGTGTTCTACCATTTATTAACAGTTCACCAGGTGTTTGTTTGTTTGTTTGTTTGTTTACTTACTTACTTACTTACTTACTTACTTACTTACTTACTTACTTACTTACTTACTTACTTCCATTTCTATATCACCTCATTAGTGTTGCAACTCTCCAGGTGATTTGCAATATAAAATAAAATCATAAATTATTATGGAGATCACTCATAAAGTCATCATAAATCAGAGGCTTATACCAATATACAAATACAAAAATGCAGTAAAATACAATAAACACTGTTGCTAGCTAAACACTTCCTTGAAATAAAAATACGACCTTGAAATAAAATTACACAAATTAAAACTTATTTGAATATCTCAGGACAATATTTACACTAGTAGACGGTAGTTTTGTATAATTTGGCCTTAATTAGGTTCCAAAAAATAGAGAGGGATGGTGCCCAGTGAACCCATAACCAAGAAAATTCTGTTCCTTCTGTTGGCTTTTTTGGCTTCCTTAGGTAAAGGTAGATTCCCTTTGACAATTTGTCTAGTCGTGTCCGACTCTAGGGGGCAGTGCTCACCTCAGTTTCCAACCTATAGATCCAGCGTTTGTCTGTAGACAATCTTCTGTGGTCACGTGGCCAGTGTGACTAGACATAGAACGCCATTACCTTCCCACCGTGGTGGTACCTATTTATCTATTTGCATTTTGCATGCTTTCAAACCGCTAGGCTGGTGGGAGCTGGGACAAGCGATGGGGGCTCACTCCGACACATGGATTCGATCTTACGACTGCAGGTTTTCTGACCTTGCAGCACAGAGGCTTCTGCGGTTTAACCTGCAGCGCCACCACGTACTGTGGATTCCATAGGTATTACAATTCTCAACATCAAGGATTATGAATAGAGTGTGAGCTAGATAGCTATTTTGTGGGAGAGATGTTCCACAAGGTATTAAGGTATATACCTAAACCTGTAGGTCCTTTACCTGTAGTATTGATTTTATTTGACATTTTAACATAATACTTGTTTAATTCTTTTTAAATATTTCTATATTTGCTGTTTTTAGCTTTTAAATATTGTCTTTTTAATGATGTAAGCCGCCTTGGGTTCTTTTTAAAGAGAAAGGCTGGATAAAAATATTTTAAGCAAATAAATAAATAGGCCCTACCTCCAAAGATACATAAATTAGGCCAAATCATGTGAGGAAGGTCAATCACAATATACAGCAAAAACATACATAATGCATGCATGCACACACAACAACAAAAACTTCCCAAGTTGGAACTACCTAAGCTCATCACTCCAACATGTACAATAAGTCTAAACAGAAGAACGATATACAGATAAAGGTTTAAACTCAGTCTCCAAAGTTCAGATCACAAAACAAACAATGGTATTCTCAGTCAGTGCCATGGTTTTTAAAGATCTAATTTTATTTAATTGATATTCTATGCAAAACAAGTAAGGATCACAAATGACACTACCAAGTTTTAAAATTACAAACAATCGTTGTTAAGACTTGGAAATGCAATTGCTCCAATTCAGTAAAACTTAACATGCATCCACTAAACAATTATTTCTTCCAAACTATCTGCGAATGGAGTCTACACAACATATGGTCATAAACTATAACTCTCATCCTGTAGTTAAAACCAGCCCACCAAGGACTTCCCACATTTTCTGATTTCTTGTAGCCAGGACTACAAGAAAAGCAGTTCTTAAGCACTTGAAAAAACACAATACCTGTCTGCTGTGTCATATGTAAAATTTATAGTATTGTTACAGTGCAAGCAAGTCCCCTACTTTTTTAAATTCAGGAGTATTAAAATGTCTTGTTACAATGTCGTACAAAAGTTGCAGTTCAGGAAGTCAGACATAAACTTAGAATGCACGTGTGGTTCAAACTCCCATAAGCTCAGAAGCGTGGAACTTTGAAGAACCATGGTAGTCAAAGAGTGGAGACCACTCACCGCTGCCAAGCTGGTTTGCAGAAATCTGTATACAGTACACTGTCTTTCTTTCTTTAATTGCTTATTTAAGGAACTGTTGTAATTCCATGATGTCCAAAGTGCTGGACAGAAATGATCTCACTTGTATTTCAAAGCATGGGGTGAAATACAACATTTTGCAAGTAGACATACACCTGTGCAACAGAAATTTCACTTGTCCATCTATTTGCAGTCATCAGTGACCCTTAAGCTACTTCAGAAGGATCTCCAACCCTCTACGATAGAGATGGGCATGAACCACTAGTTTGGTGATTCATGACAATTTGGCAGTCAGTCCAACAGGTGTTTTGTGGTTCCAAGCCCCACCCCCTCTGGCATGCACCCACTCGGAGGCAGTGCCCAGAAAAAGGCGAGGCAGGAAAACCCAGGGCACTGCCTCAGAGTGGGCACCCATCAAAGGGTTCAGGGGTCAGAACCACAGAGCACCTGTTGCACTGACTGCTGAAGCTGCAATTCATGCCCATCTCTACTCTAGAGCAGATTCTGAAGAAGTACAGAAGAGGGGGTATGGCACTGTCCCCATCCTGCCCAAAGAAGTCATTCCACAGGTGAATAGACTTAACTAGAAATTCCCTATAGTTTGTCATCTCTTAGGCAACTCTGATGAACTACATTAATAGTTGTATACATAGGACATACCTTATCCTAAATTGGTAGGTTAATGGGGAAACAGTAAATGTAGTATTTTAAAAAAAAAATTCAGCCCAAAACAATTTAAATAATGCTACTTAGAGACTTGCCTACATAAGCTCTTGTGGAATGGATTGGTGTAGGCTAAATAGGGTTGCTTGGGTTCAGGTAGAGGTCCAATATGCCATTTGTGGTCCTCACATGTAATGGCTTACTGGAGCTCAACTGATCATATTTTATTTGGTTCCTTCCACTGGGAATTTCCTATATCCTGAAGTGACTTAAAAAGACAACACTTCAGGATATTCACAACTTAAACACTTCCTCTACTCCCCAAAAAGGCAGAATTTTTTTGAAGACTATATTAAAGCAATGGTAATGCGCTGCACAACTTACAATTTTATATATATATGAAACTTCCTCTCGGAAGAACAAGATGGCAACGGCCAGAATTTTTTCCTTTACTTGTTGAGAACCTGCCACAGTCAGTACCTACTGGCTGGTACTTGGCAGTTGATTCTGTTACAGGCAGGCTCTTGACCTGACCTTTAAGGCAAGTCAAAAGAAAAAGGGACAATCTCTTTGTTACCCTCTCCAGACACCTCCTGCTTCTAGAAGAAAGTTTTTTTTAAGTGTAGGGGATGCTGTGCATCAGCAGTGACCTAATATAGTTTTTTAAAATACTTATAGCTTCCTCTGCCCCTTCATAGAGTAGGGTAAATGTTTAATTTGCTAATATCCTGAATTGGCTGTCTTCTTAAGCACTTCACAATACAGTACAGGAAATTCCTAACAGAAGACCTGACAATCCCAAATTTGCTTTGGTTCATTTTCTGCTGTTGCACATGCTCGAAACAAAAATTGAACAAACTTACCCACACTAAAAATTAGAAGCCCCTAACAGGGGCCAAGAAAAATGCAGGTAGGAAAGCTCTGTCCCCAAAGCAGACCAAACAGCAAGCCAAATATCTGTCGGATTGCATGTTTAATATGATTTCATACTAACAGGAGAACTATAGCAGTCAAAAAAACACTCTTAAATTTTCATTAATTTAAACTGTAATTTAATGCAATTATTTAGTAAATCAAGGGTCTCTTCACATATCAGAGCACACCAGTTTAAACACATATATATCTGAAATGCATAAGAGCTAAACACCACTCTCTACCACACAGTCCTCTTGAAATATACATTGCCAGGCCAAGACCCAAAGTGGTTCCACTTAACTTTCTACTGTGAACATAGCCGAAGGAAATATGAAACTGGCACATATTGTGAACAGAACAAAATACATGCTAAATAAATGTGCAGTTTTACCACTTACACTATGTCCTCTGACACTACCCATAAGCCACTTCTCCTATGTCACTAAACACATGTACATCTGCACATAATCTTGCCATTACACTTGTAATGTAAGGGTCTCTTCATATAAGAGTCTCCTCTACCACATCCCTGAATACAAATTGCAAACATTTGGAACAAAAACTCTTGTTTGCATATGTACACCAGTCAGTCAAAAATTTCACCAGTCAGGATGACCGGACTATATAGCCTTGCAATTTATGTTTAAACTTAAATTTAAATTTGAACTAGGCACTTTCTACATAAGAATGTGGACAAACCCAAAATAAATATACCCTCAGACTTGGGTTGCTTTATTACCTGCGTGCCTGTGAGGTCATGAAGCTTGTATTTTGAATACCTTTCTTTTGAATGTCTCCAGCAAAAGTAAAACTGAAGCAAAAGCACCCGGCCTCTTAAGGAGCCAGGTGGTTCAGTTGAAATTGGGAGAAGGGAATCTCCATATTCTTCAGCATGCGACTACTCTACATTCTCCTGTAGAGCTATATATCTATGTGCCGCTCAAACTCTCTTCTTGCAAGAAGAAGGCTGTTTTTCCTTTAGCAATGGGAAGGGGGAGGGGAGGACTCCAGGATCAGAGAGAGAGAGAGAGAGAGAGAGAGAGAGAGAGAGAGAGAGACTGAGGGTAAGAATACAAGGAGGAAGGAATGGAAGGAGGGGTGGAGGGAGCTGTGGCTCGTCAAGCAGTGTTTTTTTCACTCGTCATAGATGAGTGGATGAATGGATTTTTCAAGCCCTATACATAGCACACACATACAGTGGTGCCCCGCATGACGACGATAATCCATTCCAGGAAAATAGCTGTTTAGCGAAATCGTCGTCATGCGAAATCAGTTTCCCGATTGGAATGCATTGAAACCCATTTAATGCGTTCCAATGGGGAAAATACCTCATTGTATCACCTGGCAGGACAAAGTTCCAAATAGAGTAGTCCTACAATGAGGTGGAATTTTTAGCATATATACATTACTGAAACACTGATGTCTACGTTGGCTCGGGTATGTCATGAAAATGGCCGACGGATTCCAAACGATCTCCTGTGTGGAGAATTAGTACAGGGAAAGTGCCCCGGAGGGAGACCACAGCTGTGATACAAAGATAGCTGCAAGCGGGATCTGAAGGGCTTGGGAATGGACGTCAACAGATGGGAGAAATTGATCTCTGAATGTTCAGCCTGGAGGCAGGTGGTACAGCGTGGCCTCTCCCAATTTGAAGAGATACTTGTTCAGCAGGCTGAGGCAAACAGGCAGTCCTGAAACTAGCAAAACCAGGGAGCTGGACAGGGGACAGATTGTATTTGTCTTCAGTGTGGAAGGGATTGCCACTCTCAAATTGGCCTTCTCAGCCACACTAGACACTGTTCCAAGACCTCTAATCAGAGCATGTTACCATAGTCTCTCAAGACTGAAGGATGCCTACACATACACAGTACCTGTATTACTGGTGGTCATACCAGTATTACTGGGCATAGAGTATAAAAAAACAATAGTAATAGGTAACCCTGCATTCCTTATTTCCTGTGCATCATATGTACACCTCTCCTTCCCTTCTAAGAACATATATGCCAGGGAAAGAAGTACAGAACTAAAATACAAGAGGAATCTCTTCAACCTCTCTTTTGTACCTTTTAAAGGTTTTCCCCACTCAACTACTACAACATAATTATACATCTAGCTGTTGATAGAGTAGAAAATATTTTGGATTTTCAGCTACTTTAGACAGAACACCCATTATCCTTACTACTGGTCATGCTGGGTGGATCTGATGGGAGATACACACCAAAACATCTGGAAGGCCAAGAATTCTCCATGCATACACTAATGGACACCTAAAACCTGCAGTTTCCCCTACACAAGCATTGATTACATGGACATATTTCTTTCAGCTTCTAGCCTTACTAATGTGGTGCAACAGTCATTGGCAATATTGTCAAGGTTTTAAACATAGACATTAAAATCTTACATACACAGGGAAGTGTGAAATTCTCCCTTTTAAAAACCTTCGCTCCATCTTTCCCATCATGCACATAACCTCTGGCTCCACTGCCAGATAACTAAACCACTGACCTATCCATATTCTACACAATACCTACAGACTCCTTTACAGAATATCTACAGAAATTTCTTCATATGTTTTCATTTCTCATGTGTACCAAGGTTACAGAGAATCATGCAATTTCCTATAGATAAGTCACTTCCACATAAGAATTTGTAAACACATTCAACAGTTCTGGGAAGCTCTCTATCAAACAGCACATTTCTCAGCACATAAGTTCTAGAATGCAGAAATAAATTAGAACCACAAAAAATGCAAAGGTATGTGTAGTCCTGCACAGATAATAAATTTTTTATAAATGATAAATTTTTGGAAGAACAAAATGTTTTAAGTGCATTGTACAGTATGTATTTACATATACTGACTGCCTAAAGAATAAGGACTACACTCAAAATATTTTGATATCAAAGAGTTCAGTCCCACAAATACTAAAATCTGGTATGTAGTTTTAGAAGAGGTAGCCGTGTTAGTTTGTGTATTATCAGGCAAAATCTAAAGAAACAAAACAACATTAAAAAAAACAAACACATGTGGCACCTTAAAAACTAGCCATTATATTTTAATGTAAACTTTCATGGGCATGTCCATTTGTCAGACATTAAGAAAGAGAATGAAATGGAATAAAATTTATATAAAATACCAGTTTCACATTCTAAATGTTCATTGGTTACATGCAGTAATTAGGCCTAGTCTGGTATACTTTAAGGTACCACATATTTTTCTCTTTTGTTTTGTTTCTTTAAAATCTGGTATGTTTCACTAACATATCTTAATATTGCAAGATAACTGTGCATGATTTACAATATTCTCCTTCATCTAATACCAAAGCAAACACTCTCACTTACAAGGTATGCTGCAATGTACGGCTGTAATTACAGAGTCAGGCCTACAGTTATTTAGCACTTTAGTTTGTCCTACAACAATCTTACAAGCTACAAGCCAAGTATTATAAGAGGATAAAGAAATTCACATACTTGGTAAACACTTCCATGAGGACCTAGGAGCTTAACTGATCATGTGAATACGCTTTAATTCCAGAAACAAATTTAACAAAGTGTTGCAGATGTAAGAGAAAGGAACTCGAGGATTGGTGTCCCCCCTCCCTCAAGACACCAATTCAAAGAACACAGAGCCATGTGAAGAGCAGGCAGGAAATAGCAAGGACCAGTCCTTCAGAACCAAACTAGGGGAACACATTAAACCCACGAAGGTCTGATTTCTGAAAGTTTCACCCCCAAACTTCCAGGGGTGGACAAGTGTGGGCCTCAAGATCCTCTTTTCTCACCAAAATTATCAACACGTGTAGCTACTATGAGAAATGTTAAAAGGCAAGGTAGTCCAAGCATTTAATCTCTACTGCTTAGGCAAGAGGCCATAATCAGAAGGGCAAGCTCCTCAAAACACCAAAAAGCTGTTAATCCCCTCCAAAAGAGCTTGCCTGACCAAGTGTTTAAAGACGAAGCTGTCAACGTTTCCCCTGAGCACGGAAGGCCCCGGATCAGGCTGGGGAGAGGAAGTTTGAACATGTTTGCTCACGGAGCATGTGTTTGGTGAACTGGCAAGGAGATTAGAAGGGCTGGCACACGGAAGCCGCAGCAGCAGCAGCACGTAGGAATGGAGGGGGCGGGAGAAAGCCTCGGAGCCCAAGAGCAGCACCTGTAGCCCGAAGCGAAGTGAGCGAAATTACCGTACCTTTGAGCTGGGGCAGCGGGAGGAGCTCTACGGGGCTGCTCTGGGTCCGGAACTGCGACGAGCCTTGCGACCGCTTCTGCTTCTGAGCCTTGCGCACCGACCGCCGCGTGAAGCCATCCACCTTCTCCGCGGCCGAGATCGTCGTCGCCGACATGGCTGGGGGGAAGGAGAGAGCCGCGGGGTGGCCCCTCTCTTGCAGCATCTACTCACTCCGGGGAGCGGGGGGGCGAACGAGGAACAAACGAAACCAAAAGGCGACCCGCTCTTGCCCCTAGAGGGAATCCCAGCACCCCCCCCACACACACACACACAAGGAAAAAAAGGGGGGAGAGAAGGACACTTAACCCAACTGCCCCCCCCAAAAAAGGGGTGTACTTCCAAATTGGATAGAAGGCGTTAAATCCGGAACTCCACCAAGAAAGGGGGTGAAGAAGCGTCTCTTAATCCAAACACCTCCAGGAACCGAAGAGTTGGGGGTGGATCTTCCAAAGAAAAGGTCGGCTGTTAATTAATCCAGACACTCCAACGAGGGGGGGGCCTTCCAAAGAATGTAACGGGGCCCTTAATCCGACACTCCACGAGCCGCGGGGGGGGGAGCTCTTCATGTAACACCCCGAGGAAAGCTGTTTAATCCAATATTCTTCAAGAAAAAGGGAGGAAGAAAAATAGATATATATTCCTATTTGCGTTCCACGGGTACCGAAGCGAGGGCAGGGCGGAGGGGGCGACACACACACACACGCCGGCTATGTGGCAGCTGCCCCGCCGCGTCCTCCTCCGCCCGCGTGGAAGGCTCCCCCAGCCAGCCGGGCTGCCAAAACAAAGGGAGGAAAACTTTTGCTCCACCGCCAGAAGCCGCGTCGCTTTTTCGCCGGCCGCCTGCGCGCAGCAAACTTCGGCGTGGCGGGGCGGCGCGGCCCGCGTGCGTGTTCCTGAGGCGCCGAGGCGCCGCTTCTTCCTCCTCTCCCCTCAGCCGGGCTCGCCGTCGCCTGGGCCGCCCCGCCTGGAGCTGGCTGTCATGAGCCGGAGCTTATCGGAGACTTGAAGGGAAAGGACGACGGACGGAGGGAGGGACGAAGCGAGGGAGGCCGGGCTCCGCGGCTTTCCTCAGCCGCCGTCGGGAGCCCCCCGCGCTTCTTCCGCCGACATCCTCGTCACGCCGGCGCTGGGACAAGTTGTGGCGGCCGCTCCTCCTCCTCCTCCTCCTCCTCTTCTTCTACCGCTACTTGAGGGAAACCGCTTCCTCTTTCTCGGAGCCCCGTCCGCGCAACGCAACGGCGACGCAGGGCGAATTTTCCGCCCCACAACCCGCAGCGCAACTTGATGAGAAGCGCTCGAGCTCCAGACAGGAGAGTTCCGAAGCCAAGCAAGGGGCGGGGCCAAGAGCAAGCGCCCGGCAGCGGGGAAAGGGAGCGGAGACAGTTGGAACAACCGTTGGAGGAGCCCGGCCGAAGGGCTAACTGACAGCCTCCGAGCAGCCAATCGAGGAGCGCCTCGGAACGCAGGCTTACCTTGGAGGGTGGGACGAGGAGAGAGCCGCCGCGACCTCCAGGGAAGAGGGAGGCCAATCCGGCGACTGACACGGGGATTGTCCAACATGAGAGGGTCAAACAAGGGGGTGTCCGAAGAAAGCGGGGGAAGGAAGGAAGGCGCGAGGCGATTGGGTCGGGGGCGCGGGGGGCGGGATGAGCGGACAGCCAATTCGGAGTTGAGGAAAGGCTTTGCTGTCCAGGCTGCCAGTGCGGATGAGAAACCTTTGTAGGAGTTTGATCTGAGTTTTGGGAGGGGGAGCCGAGGGTGGCTGAGAGGATCTGAGGAGAATCCCGCTAAGTAATTGGTAGGCTTCTGGAAAGGTCAGGGACGTTGGCTTTAGGTTGTCTAGTATTTCTTTTCTGGCTGCCAAAGACTGTCAACAGCCTAATCCTATTTTTTTTAATTTATGAGCACTCCACACTGTTTTTAAGAGCTTTCTCTGGGGCAAGTGTTGATAGATTTTAGCTGCTAGTAGGCTGCTGTCGTGTCCACTCTTACCTGGGACTAGAATCTGTTGATATCAGAGTTTTCCTGCTGAAAACTGCTCCTTGGATTGGTAACCACAGGTATTTTCTTTTTTTCCACTTCTCCTGGATGTTGGACAGCATCGTGGTTCTTTTATTTACTGATGGTGTGTTGCCAAAATTAAAGGGGAAAATTAGGAGGAAATGACACAATACTGTAGTATCTCAAATACTTTAGAGATCAGTTTCAGCATTAGCTTTCATGGATTAAAATCTCCTTCCTCAGGTACATGATGGCACTGATAGCAGTAATCTATTGATCTATCGATGTATTTGGCCAGAGCATTCAGGATGTATAATTTATAAAGAGAGTGGAACAAAATAAGAAGCTGAAACAAACAAAACAAAAAACCAAAAATCCACTGACAAAATCCAAATTTGACACTGAATCATA
Source organism: Pogona vitticeps (assembly GCF_051106095.1). Classification (NCBI taxonomy): domain Eukaryota; kingdom Metazoa; phylum Chordata; class Lepidosauria; order Squamata; family Agamidae; genus Pogona; species Pogona vitticeps. Next base: position 29,092,601 of record NC_135783.1, on the reverse strand, counting down.
CCTAATTAAGGCTACTTCTATATTAAAGTCAGGAGGAATTAAAGAACCTCTTAATGAGGGTGAAAGAGGAGAGTGCCAAAAATGGTCTGAAGCTCAACATCAAAAGAACTAAGATCATGGCCACTGACCACTTCCCCTCCTGGCAAATAGAAGGGGAAGATATGGAAGCCGTGACAGATTTTACCTTCTTGGGCTCCATGATCACATGGTGACAGCAGCCCCGAAATTAAAAGACGCCTGCTTCTTGGGAGGAAAGCGATGACAAATCTAGACAGCATCTTAAAAAGCAGAGACATCACCTTGCCAACAAAGGTCCGCATAGTCAAAGCTATGGCTTTTCCAGTAGCGATGTATGGAAGTGAGACCGTAAAGAAGGCTGACTGCCAAAAAATTGATACTTTTGAATTGTGGTGCCAGAGGAGACTCTTGAGAGTCCCCTGGACTGCAAAGAGAACAAACCTATCCATTCTAAAGGAAATCAAGCCTGAGTGCTCCCTGGAAGGACAGATCCTGAAGCTGAGGCTCCAATACTTTGGCCATTTCTCATGAGAAGAGAAGAATCCCTGGAAAAGACCCTGGTGTTGGGAAAGTGTGAAGGCAGGACGAGAAGGGGACAACAGAGGACGAGATGGATGGACAGTGTCACTGAAGTTACCAACATGACTTTGACCAAACTCCGGGAGGCAGTGGAAGACAGGAAGGCCTGGCGTGCTCTCGTCCATGGGGTCACAAAGAGTCGGACATGACTTAATGATTGATTGATTGATTTACTTATTTATTTATTTATTTAACACCACCTTTCTCCTGAAAAGAACCCAAGGTGGCTTAAAACAATGAAAAACAATATTTAAAATTGAAAACAATTAGTATACAATGGTGGTTAACATCATTAAAAGACAATATTTAAAAGTGCTAACAATGAGTAAACATCTTACATTATTAACAGGCTATAGGAAGGCATGATAATGGGATATGTAGTCAGAGAAATGTAAGATGGAGTCAGATAGGTTCTCTGTGAAGATGATTTGAGAGACATTGGAATGTGTTTTTCTAAGTGCTATGAGAGTGTTTTTCTGAAGATCGGTACAGCAGTTCAAGATAGAGCTGAAGGTCAAATCAAGGGGCCGTGGAAGACTCAACATTCTGAGCTAATTGAAGAAGAGATAAAACACCTGGACTTTCATGGGAATTGAGGGAGGAGGAAGGTTTTAGAGCTCCTTGAAACTAATTGGTTAACAGCCATGAAGTGTCAAGAAGAAGGGAGGAGTCAGAGAGTATAGAAAATGGACGATGGGTTATGAGAGAAAAGAGGAGATCCAGTCTTGTTCTGGGATTCGATTCCATGATGATGGAAGCGAAAGGAACTTGATTGAGAGAGGATGTAAGTAAAGAGAAATGGAAACCTTAAAAATGGAAAACACAAGTAGAACCAAAAATCCAATCAAATGCATAGCAATCTATCTTTTAAAAAATCACACACAGGTAGCTACTTACTGAGGGAAGGCTTGCCTGAAGGAATAAGGTATTTGCCTGCTTGTGGAAGGACAGCAAAGATGGGGCCAGTCTGGCCTCCTGTGGGAGGGAGTTCCAAAGTCCAAAGCAGCAACAGAGAAGGCTCTCTCCTGTGTCCCCATCAGACACACCTGTGAAGGTGGCGGGACTCTTCTCATTATCTTAACACTCGAGCTGGCTCATATAGTTTCTGAGATAGCTTGGACTCAGGCCACCTAAGGCTTTGTAGGTTAAAACCAGAACTTTGAATTGTGCTTGTTAACTGATCAGCAGCCAATAGAGCTGCTGTACCAGGAGTTATGTGATCCCTGTAACCAGCATCAGTCAGAAATCTAGCTGCTGCATTTTGGACCCATTGAAGTTTCTATAACAAGATGAGTCTTTACTACTCTTCATCAGGTTGGCATTTCAGAGCTGGTGCAGTAAGAAAAGGCAGGGGCGGGTGGGGTGGTGGATGCAGTGAGTCAAGAAATTGTTTTTATTATCTGCCATCAAGCCACTTCCAACTCATGACAACCCTATCTCCAAAATGCCCTGTCCTTAACAGCCCTGCTCAAAATTTTCCAACACAAGGCCTTGGTTTTCTTGATAGAGCCAATCCACCTCATATTTGGCCTTCCTCTTTTCCTGCTGCCATCAGAATCTAGCATTTTCATGATGTGCCCAAATGACAGTCTCAGTTTCATCATTTAGGCTCCAGACATAGCCCACACTTGATTGATCTAGAACCCACTTGTTCTGACGGGCCATGGTATCCACAAAGCTGTCCTCCAGCAACTTAAATGAATTAATTTTCTTCCTGTCAGTTTTCTTCAGTGTCCAGGTTTCATGCATAGCAATTGGGAATACAAGAGTTCGGATGATCCTGGTCTTGATCTTCAGTGACAGATCCTTACATTTGAGGATGTTTTCTAATTCCTTCATTACTGCCCTTCCAAGTTTCAGTCTTCTAATTTCTTGGCCGCAGTCTCCATTTGGACTGATGGGTGAACAGAAATATGCAAAATATTTAACAAATTCAAATTCTTTTTTGTCAACACCGAAGTTATGCCATATTTCTGTAGTCATTATTTTTGTCATATTTATATTCAACTGCAATTCTGCTTCGGCACTTTCTTCTTTCATTTTCATTAGAAGTTGTTTCAAGTCAAGAAATCATCCTGAGTAGATATTAAACGTGTAGGATCTGAAGTTAAACACAAGTTCCAAAAGGGAAACTTGAGGAATTGGCTTGAAGTCTGGTGATTTTAGGTTTTGCTTCAGGAAATATTCAATCACTTGTGATTCCCCATATCTGTAGGCAAAGGGCTGCCTGTTAATCAATCAGTACGCCGTCAATTGCACAAAACATTGCAGGTTCATAATTGGTTCCTGTGACGATCACCCACATCACTCATGCTATTCATATTCATGAGCTGATCTGCATGAAGCTATGAGGACTGGAGAGGTGGAGTCAGCAGCTACATGAGGCTTGACAGGAGAAGGAGTCAGATAGGGTTAGTTAGAGAGAGAGGGAACAGATACAGTGGTGCCTTGACTTGAACTTAAACCATATTGGAACGGTGGCTGTAAGTCAAAACGCTCTTAAGTCAAAGCATTTCCCATAGGAATGCATTAAAAACCGATTAATCTGTTCCGGCTGTTTTTTGTCCTTATGTCAAGGCATGGTTCTTAAGTGAAAGCATTAGTTCCCATAGGAACTAATGCAAAGCCGGTTAATCTGTACTCTACCACTAGGGGGAGATTTTTTTTTTCATCTTTTGACCTAAGATGAACTTAGGTTTAAAAAAAGGGCAGGAAAGGTGTTTTTTCCATTTGTAAGTCAAAGCACGGTTTGTAACTCAAAGCAATATTCTGCATACGGAGCTGTTTGTAACTCAAAACGTTCATAGGTCAGGACGTTCATAAGTCAAGGCACCACTGTACTGACAGAGATAGAGCTGGTTAGGAAAATAGGTAGAGAAGGTGGCAATGATATAGCAAGAGAAAAGAAGTATGTACTGAGAGAACTTTTGATTTGCTTGTGTATAGTGTTTATCTGAGAAACTTTTGTTATTCAATCTGCTTCACTTCAATAAATAAGTTCTGTTTCTGTTCACAAGTCAAGTGTTCAGACAAACGTCATTTATATTGTGGATTGAAGTAATCCACTGGTGGCAGCGAGAGGAAAATGCAATATGAGCCTTTCTGAGGGAAAGACAAACAGGGACCACAGGGGCGAACACCACAGTTCCCAAAATGTGAACCATTTCATCTTCTAAAATAATGAATTCTGCTTCTCTTCTCCCCTTTTTAATATTCCTTCTCATGAGGACTAATATGTGCTGTCTTTATTGGACTTTTTGGAAGGGGACATAGACATGTCTCTTAGGTTTTTTGGTTTTGGTTAGCTGTTTTTGTTTTTAAACCTCTTTGTACTTCCTCGAGTTTCCTGACATTTCTTTCTTGTTTCTAAGACTATTTATAGATTCTAGGTTGAAGGTTGTGGTTGCTCATAGTTAAAAGGCATGAACTGGTATTCTTAGTTTTAGAAAAGAAAGAAGAAAAGAGAAATCATGGGAGGACTGCAAAAATTAAGATGTCTACATTCCCCAAGAACTTCAGTGAATTCAAGTGCTGTACCAAAAGTGCAGAATGGAAGACTGTTTCCAGATGGAGAGTTCCTCATATTAAACATTAGAAGGCACTCTGCAATTAGTCTGCCTTTTTCTCATTAACTTATTTTCCAGTGGTAAGAGGAGGGGGGGAAGCAACCATGGAAAAATAAGGAAGGGCTTATGAATAGAAGAACCCACATAAAATTCAGTAAAGAAGGCAGGGTGAGGGGATGTTAAAATTGTGGTCTGTGGCCTGGTTTTCACCATGTAGGGTGCTTCTAAACCTCACCTTAGTTGTGGCCTCAGAACATGCCATTCAATGAGGTTTGCAGAAGCATAGATGATGACATCCTCCATTTTCAGCCCTTCTGCGGTTTTTCTTTTTTTTCTTTTGTTTTTCCGCCTCTTCCTAGTGGAAAACCTTCTAAGGAAAAAAGCCAGAATTGCTGCCCAGCATCTTGCAGCAGTGAGCAGTAAGAGCCCTCAGCCTAGAAGAACGCCTTGCCGTTGGCTCTCACCTGAGTTCACCATCAGATTACTTGCAGTCAAAATCCATTGACACAAAGGGGATAAGAAAGGGGGGCATCCAGACACCTGTTGTTGTTTTTTTCCTGTTGTTAGGTAGTGAAGCTGTAGCTATCTTTAGCATCTTCCCGATTTCTCCTGGCAGGAGAGGAAGCTGTTAAAAATCATTTTGTACGCACAAAAAAGTACAAAAAGCAAAGTGGGGGTGTATGTGGCAATCCACATTAAAAGTATAGTTTACGTTTTGGTGCCAGGAAATAAAACCAATAACAAATGTGTGATTCTAATTTGGGGTTTGTTTGTTTTGTTTTTTGGAAATTTTATTACTGATGTGTGAGGAATAGCCATAGGCTTCTCTTCAAAGGTTTCTTCACCCATGATGCTTTATAAATAAGTAAATATTAAATTAAATCCACCAGCAGCAAGCATTTGGTTTTAGTTTTGTTTCTTTGTTAATTTTTTGAAGATTCATTACTGGTAACTGAGGAATAGCCAATGGCTCTTAACTGGTTTTGGGGAGCATGTTGCTCGACGTGACACTGTTAAATGTATGAGCCGCTCTGAATAGTGGAAGGAGCAAAGTTGCTACATCATACTCAAAGCGAAAGTGCTAATTTTTCTAATCTCTTATTTGAAGAAGATTGTACTACTTTACTATTTCATATTTACATCGCAGCATGGCATTGCTTGAAAACTTCTGTGAAATTTCCGCTATCAGCCTATATCAAGTGTTGAGGGTTATATCCTGTTGACCCACTTGTGGGAGAATGTTTGCAGAGAAGTTTATACCTCTTTGGCTAGGCTCTTGCATAGCCAAAAAGAAATTATAGCCCAGAATAGGAAGAAAGCAGCCTTCAGTACTGTACAGTGGGGTCTTGACTTGAGAACTTAATCCGTATTGGAAGGCGGTTCTCAAGTCAAAAAGTTCTCAAGTCAAATCTGCATTTCCCATAGGAATGCATTGAAAACCATTTAATCCGTATCTGCTCTTTTCCGACCATAGAAACTAATGGGAAGCTGCTATTCTGCCTTCGACCACTAGAGGGGGATATTTTGTTTCTTTTTTTCTTAGGTCAAGAAAGGTTCAGGGAAGGCAGGGAAAATACAGTCCAGGCAAATACAGTACCAGGCAGCCTGAAGACTGTCTCCCAATCCACTCTGTAAACGCTGGGAGGAGTGAGGAAGCAGACAGGCACCCTTTTCACTGGCCAACAGTTAACTGAAAGTTCACTTTTTGCACTTTCCCTGCCTCCCACGTGGGTTTTTTTCAGTTCTTAACTCAAATCTAAGTACTTAAGTCAAGTCAATATTTTCCTATGAGAGCGGTTCTTAAGTCAAAATGTTCTTAACTCAAGCCGTTCTTAAGTCAAGACCCCACTGTATGTTCATTGAGTCAGACTTGATCTAGCTTTGAAACAAAGAAAGACATATACTTCCTGTTTCTTTCATGTTGGCATCATGATGAGATTGTATGAGTATACCCACTTTGCTTCAGAGTGGAATTTAAGAGAAAATGTGAAAATGTTACATCTGATGTGTCTTTCTTTGTTTTAAGTTAAACAAGGCTTAATTTCCCATGCTGTGGCTTTCCATAAATTGTCTTCCATGTTGTCTCATAGATTTGTTTTCACCTTGCAAAACCACACTCAGTGAAAGAAGATTAAAAATATGTCATATGAGGGTGGTTTCCAGAATTGAGACCTACCAAACAACTTATTCAAAAACGTATCCACCATTTAATCTCAATAATACTTTTTGTGCCCTCTTATGGTTTCTATCTCCATAATTGGCTCCAACTTGCTAATGAAATCCACAATTGCTAGCCCCAAAAGATTTCTCACGCTCTTTTTGGTGGATAACTCATCAAAGATGTTCTTTGTGTGACTGCTCACATCTGAGCACTTGAACAGTGACTTTCATTAACAGCAGTTCACATGACAAAAAAGCTACTTTGTTTCATGTACAATTGTAAATGTACAATTCCATGTACAATTGTGAATTATTCCTTGTGGGGAATAAAGGAGAAGTAATGGTATACCAGGATTCTTTTTGCCAGCCTATGTTACATACTTACCTGGGAGTGCATCCCATTCTTTAGGGCATCTGTCAGAATAGACATGTATAGGATTGCACAGTCAGGATTTGCCTAAGCAGGGAAGCTGTAGTGGGTTGGGGCAATTTGGCTTCCAATACTAGGTGTTCCATTCATTCTGAAAAATGATCATCTTGTTGATAATGCTGTAAATGGAGCAAGATCCATAATCACATTAATGATCATTGTAAGCAAAAATTGAGTGTTTTCATTCACACCAAAAATACAGCACCTACCAGTGTACCAAAAAGTCCAGAAAATAAGGGAGACCAGAAAATAGTGGTCTGGTTTAAGGGTAGCTTTGCGTTTTGTGATGGATCAAACTTTATTGTGCTGCCAGCAAACCAAATGATGGGATCACATCACTGTAGTTGCCCCTTCAATTCAAAATCAAAAGAGTTTCTTTGCCTTATGACCTTAGGTGGTTAGCCTGTGGGATTTTGAGTCTTTATGTATCTAACACATTGGCAAGATTATGTGAGGAAACTGATATAATTGTGTATTGTTAAGTGATCCCTTTCCAAAATGACAGAATATTTTGTTTATGAAATTTATAGCCTTTGCTGTTGCCTTTTATGTGCTAACATTTTTCTTTCCTTTTGGAGGGATTAAGAGAACTCAATCTAATCTAAACTGTATAAAAACCTTTGCTGTTGCAGTACCACAGCATCAAAAGCTCCACTTAGTGAGAGTCTTAAGGCATGGTATATTATTTAATCTGCCCACTTCTAAAAAGAAAGCAATCACAGTCTTCTTTCAAAACTGAATTCACAAGCAGAGCAGTCAGGCTAAGAGAGCACACCACATAGCTCAAGCGACTTTTTGAGTTTCTAGCCAACCCAACCTATGCCCTACATTTGAAGAAAGTTTCAGGAAATGAAAGAAAAAAAGAAAATAAACTAAATAAATGATTATTTAGGACTTAAACTATTGCCTTCTTCCTTTTATCACCAATAATAGGACATTTTCCTCTAGAGTCAATGGCTTAAATACTTTTGATGCAACCACACCATGATGTCATCCTGCTATGGGTGATTTTGGGAAATTAAAAACTACTCCCTATCCCACAGCCCCCAATGACTTCCCCATGGTGATAGGGATTCCATCGTAGCCTCAGGAACTTCAAGACGAACCAGAAATGTTTTATTTTGGAAAAATCACCGTAGCTGATGACATCATAAGCCTTATATGATGCAGCAACAGGATTTAAGCCTATAAGAGCTTATGTACATTACTAATGTTTGTGGAATACTTTCAGAAGTTCCAGTTAACCTTTCCTCCTGCATTCCAAACATTAATTCTGTTCCCAAATCAGGATGAAGAAGAGAAAAGCTTTCTTGAAGGCAATACTAGCTACTGTAAAATCAATGTGTTGGCTATTTTTGTGGTTTTGAAGAGATGGATCAATCTTGTGGACACTGGAAAATATTTCTTAGCATATATTAACATATATTAATAGCACATATATTAACACACACACTGTACCCTGAGCAGGCCTGGATTTGACTAGAAGGTAGAAAGGAAGTATTCTGAGGTGCCTTTGTGACTCATTGGTCAGAAGGGCTGATTTACCTGCTCCCTCCAATCCCACTGCTCGACAAAGCTGCAATAATACAAGGGAAACACGATAGTGGTTGCTGCATGGTGGCCATGCCAGGCTTAGTTTGCAACTTTGAGCCAAATGGCAGTGGACATTTTCTTTTCCTTTTAAAAAAATTTTTATGAATATAAAATAAACCTACTACTACACAAAAAAACTTATATAAAATACAAAACAATACAATAAAATACAATTACCCATGTGCTCCCATCACCTTCAGGACTAGCATTACACTTCGTTCCATCCATTTTCACTCCAAAATTTCATTGTTTCTTCCCTCAGTGTAAACCCCCTCCCTCTCCAAAATACATGTTCCAAAAATACATTCCATATTTTCTTAAAAACATTATTTTTCATTTGGCCTCTACTTATTTTCATATCAATTTTTCTTTTCCAATGAAACCAGATGTCGTAACTCAGCACAAGGAGAGAGTCTGTCACCTACACTTGGCCTGGTTGAATTTAAGAGCATGGATAATTCATCACAATTGAAGCATCATGGAACTACAAACGGGCGAACACATTACTTCTCAATGTTTATCCAAATGGATAGTGAGCACTATAACATTTATCTACTAATTTAGCAGGGAAACCAGTATCCACATTTCTCAGACAGGGCAGTTGCTGCTTCTACTGCATTCCTCAAAGTTGTTCAGCTGAGAGACATTTGGAAAGCAGCCATCTGGGTCCCAATGTCTGACATTTGTCAAGCATTACAGAGTGGACATCAGGGGAAAGTTAGATGTTTATTTTGGCAGACCGTCATTACTTCTGTTTCAGCATAACACTCCATCAGCCGATAAGTGGGCTTGTCAGTCACCCAAATGTGTGATTCACGGAGACCATGAAGAAGGACAGGTTACTTACCTGTAACTAGTTCTTTGAGTGGTCCTCTGTACAGTATATTCAACAACCCACCATCCTGCCCTCAGTCTGCCATGCAAGTGCATGTTTTCAGTCAGTGGCAGAGGATTAGCTACAGGGTGGGGAGCATATTCAGTTGTTGTGAGTCCCCTTTTCTTCATACTAATCCTTTACCTCATAACATAGTTGTGGTGATTATGGAACAATTGGCATGAAAACTGTGGTGTAACAGACAAATATTCTCACAATAAATGCCCTCTTGATGGCAACAACAACAACAACACTAAACTGTTGAAAGGAACCAGGTTTTTGTGTGCCTACCATAGAACATAGGTTCTCAAAATATGTTGCTGTGAAGTTTCCTAAAATTGGGTTCTCTAAATGCAGAAGAAAACAGATGGTTTGTCAGACAGCCTTCATATGTGTCCTGCAGTCAAACTGAGTACTAAAAAGGAAGAGGAGAAAGCTCTGGGAATCTACAGCATGTTTGGAGAATACGAGATGGACCAGAGAAAGCAGCTTTTGACTCACAAATCTGCTTTTGCTTATGCTGTTGATATTGAGGTGGTGGTCTAAAGCAGCATCCAGATTATCTCTTTCAGGGAAATGAAAACAAAAACCTAATGCCTTCCTCACTGTTGTGTAGAGAGGTAGCATTGCTTGAAAAGGTTGCTGGAATCAGAACTTGTAAACATTGCAGTTTTGGACTACAAGTTCCGAAACACCCCAGGCAGCATATGACTGTGCTTGCAGATGGATTCTGGGAGTTGTAGTCCAAAGATGCAATTTTTCCAAGCTCTGATGAAAAGACAACACAGCAGTCTCCTGGACAATCATGCTTCAGAACCAACAGCATCAAACATAAATCACTATACCATTATATTTTCTGATTTTAGGAATCAAGCAAGGTTTGATTCCTAAAATAGCAGCTAGATAGGAGACTACCAGAAGAAGAAAAAACAGGAGTCTTCTGTTAGTAATAGTAATAATTATGTATGATCAGTGAATGTAATTCTTTGCTATCAAGTCAGTTTTGAGTTATGGCAACCCTTTTCAGGTTTTTCTATGTATAAAAGCACTTAGAAATTAGTCCTGGGAAATAATATTGCCTAAAACCCTGGAGGGGGATACTCAGTGTGATGCAGTGGATAAAGGAACAGACTAGTACTGTACTCAGGAGGCCTGGATTTGAATCCCCACTCAGCGAAGGAAAATCACTGGGGCTGTAGAACTGGTAAAACCACTCCTTAACAATCTCAGTTACCTTAAAAACCTTGTTAGGGTTGCTGTACATCGGTTCCAATGTGAAGCCACACAACAACAACAACAAAAATTTAGGATCAACTCCTGCCAATTAGAATTGCCAATAATGGCTAAATGTACCAATGGAATAGCTCAATACAGCACAGCTTTCTATGTGCTCAAACATGTCCTTCTTTCCCCAGCTGAACAGACAGAACAGGGAGATTGAACTCCTGTTATCCCGTATCTCACCCCTTTGCAGGAAATGACTTCAGTAAGTCACAATGGACTTAACAGCCCACAGTTATTGTACTATTATTCTTAGTGAGACTATCCTCTTGCTTAAATGCGACCACGTACGTATTGGCCAAGCCACAGTCTCATTCACTGCAAATTGTGCAGCCTATGTTGAGATTTTGATATGAAAATGTAGTAAATATTAATGTTGTATAGTTAAATGTAAAATGGCTGATTTTACCTGAGTCACTGTACTGATTGCATTCAGGTGTGGGTATCAAGGATTAAGACTTAATGTTGTACAGCTGTGTACATGATGAAACCTGGTGTGACAGAAAATGAAGTATTGTATTTTCTGATTGGTCACAGAACTGTCCATAAGTCGTGTAAAATGAACGTCTTTATCTGCTGCAAGTCAGATCACTTTTTCCTATGCTGTGTGTTGCTTCATGTCATGTTATGCTGCCAGAAGAATGTCTATTCTCTATGTATACAGTATATGTAAATAGACTAAGTTGTTGGTTTTACTCTCTCAGTGTCATAGTGTCATACGTATCTCTGCGAAGCAATATCTCCTTACTCTGCTGATGTTATGAGAATACACGTTATAATAAAAATTCTCAACAGGCTAGTCTGCACTGGAGAAATGCAAGTCTTTAAATAACACAGGAACAATTTGTCTGAGAGACCATCTGTTCTCTCCTTTGCATCACAGGATTTTAGGCGAAGAGATTGGAAGTGAGATCAGGAGGTAGGAGTGTAAGAAGGAGCTCAGGAGTTTAGCAACAGCCCTTAGCTTGGGCTTCCTTGTGGTAAGAAAGCTTCACAAACAAAGTGTGTGTTGCAGGGAAGGAGGGCATTTCAGTTTTAGGAAGATAACTTTGTAATTCAAAAAATTCTGAACAAAACAAACAAGGTAAAATTTAAAAAAACATGATTGTAAAATCAGAGCTGGGAAAACGGGCTGCTTGGATTGCAACTCCCAGAATTGTGTGACTAGTTTAACAAAAATAACTTTCCTAAATATTGTATAAAATACTGATCTTATTCTGCAATGTGTGGGTGTTATCAAACAATAGCAAGCCTAGGATTTACTTTGCAGATGGCCTGTATGAGATCTACCCAACACATTTCAGAAAAAAGTATAATTCCTTTTTTTAAAAGGAGCAATCTGGCAAAGAGTTTCTCTGGAATGTGGCTTGAGAAGATTTTTCAATGAGCTTGATCCAGGGTGAGTCTTGCTCGGCGCAGACCCATTTAAATGGATGGGTAATGAAATGAACATGACTAAATTAAGTCTGATTGGTTTCATTGGGTCTACTCTAAGACAGACTAAGCCTGGATCTATAACCAATGATTGCAACGCTCCAATTGTTGCACAGTAATCAGTTAATACAATCTGATATGCACAAAACAAAATAAATGTCATTCAGAATGCATGATCGTATATCATGTATATAAAAGTTTTCTGCTACTGTTCAGATTTCAGGTTGTTTTCCCAGACTATTCAGACACGAGGATTTCTGTTTGCAGGGTTTTTGCTTTTATTTCATGCTAGGACTGACTCTTGAGTTAACTTACACTATTTTATTTTATTTACTGAAATTGGGCAGTAGCAAATTGACCAGTTAGCATATGATTTCAGTGTCCCACATGAAGCAAAAATGGAGACCTGTTTTAAATATGATGCCGGGAAAGATGCTAATAACTGCACATAAAACATTCCAAGTTATTGAAACCATACTGTCAGCTGCAGAGTTTCTCCTTAGTGAATGGATCTTGGGTATGCTAAGTATTTACAAGTAGCAACACAACTCAGTTCAAAAGTATTGTTTGCACAGAAGATTCTTTGCACAAATTTTCCCAGAATATTAGGTTTCATGATAGTCAGCACAGAGTAGTGATTAGAGTATAGGACTCAGAAAGCGCAGGTTGAAATCCCAGTGAGGCCACGAAGCTCACTGGGTGATCTGTCCGGTCCTCCATGTCACCTTGAACTCACAGAGAGAAAAGCAAGAAATAATAAGTGATACATGGATGCCATCAAATAATGCACCTTGCCTCAACTGAACTCGGCATAGATACAGCCAACAGCTTGCTGAAGACATTTAGAAGCTGTCATTTACATATGTGGGAAGATAAGAATTTTATGGGCAACATATTCTTTCTTCTTAGTATGATTTAAAGTTGGAAAACAGAATGATCAGTGACAATATGACTGAATCTCTAGAACTTAACTTTAGAACTACTGTTCTGTTTTTTCCCTCGCTCTGCTTGGTGGCTTCAAGCAAACTTTCAGTTCCTGGATCTGTTTATTGTTCTAGAATGATACATAGAAATTTACTGTTTTCACGTTCTTGCTGTATGTTCAGCTTCCATCCGCCCCTTGGAGCTTTCAGAGCAAAATCTGGAATACCTTGTATAATCTACTCATGCTGTAGTAAATCTGTTAGTCTTTAACATACAACAGGAATCTGTGGTTTGTGCTGCAACAGGTGAACGCAGTATTGGACTGGATTTCCTCTGGAAATCTTTAAACTAGGTGCAGAAAGAGACATTGTTTCCAGACTGGCTATGAAGCACTCATCTCTTCCTCCCATCAAGGTGCATACTCATAAATCAGCAAAACCTGCTCCTGGAGCTGCTGTTCCATGCAACTGCCTTTGAACACGACACCAGCCAAAATAACTAATTGTTTTCACCTTTTCAGCATGCCCAGTATTGGCTGCCTGAGGCCCTGCCCAATAGTACAACTCCCATATGTTATTACAGGAGCTTAGTGACTGACATTGCTTGTATTTTGTGCCTTCATTATTGATAAAGCATTGCTACCATCCTCCAAATATCTGTTCTTAGAAAAGATATACCTTCAGGCACCCAAATCCATACAGTGTCCAGCTATTCCAACCTGCTTCTTTGATGTGAAGCATAAAAGAAGGTTTGACCATCGCTTTGAATACTTACTGTTCTGGCTCAGCTGCCTACTGGAGTCTGGACTTGGAAGTCCAAAACAGTAAGTTTCCCAACATTCTGGGTTTGATTAGCTTGCCCTTTCCCAGAAACTTAATCACAATTTCTGCTGTGACCTCCCATACCCGGCACCCTCCAGACCAGGCAAAATATAACTCCCTTTGACCACAGCTTACAACCAACAGCATAGCAGCCCCAGGATCCCATGCCAAGAGCTGTGGGGTACAGGACACGTCAGACACCCTGATACGTGGAGCAAAGTTCAAGCTACAGGGAAAAACACTCTGTCAAGCCGCTCCACCAGTACATTTATTGAGCTAATAAAGACAGGCCAGGGAATGGTCCAAATGCCACCAGGTCATTAGTTGAGGCAGTTGAAAGGAAAAACACATCGTGTATATGTACTTCTCTAGACCATACCTTAGGATTGTGGTATGCTTGGTAACTGACATCTGATGGACTGAGAGTCATTTTTTGTATTGGTGGTGTATAGTTATGCCAGGGCAGAGCTTGGAAAAATTATTTGTTTACTCCATATTCCAGAATTCCCAAGCCTAACAACTATTAATTGGGGGGGGGAGGTGGAATCAGAAAGCTGGACAAGACAGCCCTTGGATTCCCTTCTAGTCTTTCTAAGATTCTAATTTAAGTTCCTTGCTTTTCTCTACTGGGGGATGGGGCAGCATATGAGTATCAACTGTATGTGCCCTGATCAGAGATGGATTGGTGGTGTTTCCGGCATGGCTGGGAATACTGTAATGGTTTCTGATTTTATCCCATTTCTTGATGTTCTGTGTCTCACCCCTACCCCCTTCCTGGAATGGAACATTTTTAAGATAAAGACCCAATTCTCCTTTCTTAGCAACCTTGTACTGTATCTCCAATCCCACATTCTAGTCCAGGATAATCAGGCTACAAGATTCCTTGATTAATTCTGTCCTGCACACATTGCTACTGCTTGCATTTTGGTCTGTAAACTTGTTCTTTTGTTTTGCTGCCTTTCTTCGCTGCTGTTTGTATTTCATGTGACTGTGCTATTTATGGAGGAGTAAATATTGCCGGGGGGGTCTGTTTAAAAAGGCCAATGACCTGGATTTTTTTTTCCATTTGAATTAGCTCCAAAAATCAGACATGTTTAACCACTGATCTTTTCCCTTATAGCTCTAGACTATAAGTCATTTTAACATCTTGACATACTGTCTGCTGAGCAAACCAACCATTAGGCAGAGAGGAAAACCAATTTGCATTCCAATTTGCTAATAATTATTTTCATTTTTACATGCACTATATTGTTACTATTATATTTTTTAAGATTCCCAAAACATAATAGTTGCAAAAATTTGCCATAATGTAATTTTTATCCATGAATGTTAATTCCCTAAAAATATCCATCTCATTCAAATGGATAATTCCATTTAATAACTCTTTGTTTTTGCAGAAATGTCATGGCTTACAAAAATAATGAAACTGGCTTTTAATGAAGACTGGGATTTAATATGTCTCTCTGGTAAATATAGTAAGAACATTTCGTTGTTGCATAATAATAACCTGAAACCAAAATAGCCTAAATATAAGACCAGAAATCTGTGGCTTCCTCATCTATTTATTTATTTTTAGCATTTTCATTCTGCCAGCTAACCCAAAGTGTTTTGGCAAATAATTTATACAGAACATAGCCAGACACTGTATGATTCTATACTTACTGACAATGGCAACTGGGGAGAAAACATAACACATATTTTATGTGGCATATACAAAGGAACCATCAAACATATCCTATTCAAAGCATCATATGTTATATGAAATGTATTGACCAGGGTTGAAATCAGCACAGTAATCTTCAAAGATAAATCTTTCAGAACATACTCTGTTTCCCTAAAAATAAGACCTAACCTGAAAATAAGCCCTAGTGTGATTTTTCAGGGTGCTTGTAATAGAAGCCATACTCCAAAAATAAACCCCAGTTAAGTGAAACCCCACCCTCCACCATTGTGCAACGTTGTGCAGCAACCAGAAGAAGATGACATGGCAGTATTTGAATAGATGTAGATTGTTGTACATGGAAAAAAAATCATCCCCTGAAAATAAGCCCTAATGCATTTTCTGGAGCAAAAATTAAGATAAGACCCTGGCTTATTTTTGGGGAAACACAGTATTTTTTTTTAATTTTGTTTCATATCGCAGATTTCCTGTCTGAGACCACCAATCTCTAGAACATACAGTACTGCTTGCCCTCTATAAGTCCTAGAGTCTAGGACTTATAGTTTAGGACCTAGAATATCACTGATGGTCAGAGTTTATAACCATGCAACTGAAATGCAGAAGGTTTGGGAACACTGGTCTAACCTGAGGGGGGAAACTTTTCCAGAGCATCAGACAGGGTTTTTCCCATTACCTGCTACCTAGTGGCAGTTCATTCATGAGGGCAAGTGAGGTGCTGAGGCACCTCAGGCTACTTTCAGCCATCCCCCTCCAGCCTGCCTATATCTTCACTAAAGAAAGAAGGCCTCTGTGTATATGCATGTGTAAATCTCTTTCTGTGTATGTGCTTGGCCCCTGGCCCCAGCATTAGTTGCTGTGCCTTTTGCCTCACCAGCTACAACAGGCGGTAGGCGCCACTGCTACCACCTGATCCTTTTTTAAAACTACAGGTGGAAGGATTTAGAGTTTAAACAAAGACCTTTCAAAATGCAAATGTGTGTTCTACCACTCCTGTTGGAATTAACACAACCAATACCCCACTAATAGATGAGACCAATCAAGAGATACCATGAGATATTTCATTATCTTAATGATGCACATCTTATTCTGACATACCATCCATGGCATTAGGTAAGGAAGGAAGGGATTTCCATGCCTCAAAAAAAACTGGCAAGGTCTGCAGTTAGAAAGTTGTTATAGTTGTTTTGCAGACCTTCTGAAACATTTAGATGTAATAGAATCATAGAATAATTGAGTTGGAAGGGGCTTATAAGGCTATCAAGTCCAACCCCCTGCTCAATTCAGGAATACGTATCAAAGTAGATCTGACATATGGTTGTCCAATGTTGCCTTGAATGCCTCCAGCATTGGAGTGCTCACCACCTCCCAAAGTAATTGGTTCCATTGTTGTACTGCTCTAACAGTTAAGAGGTCTTTCCTGATATTCAGCCTAAATCTGGTTTTCTGTAGCTTGAGCCCATCATTGCACATCCTCCACTCTGGAATGATAGAGAACTGATCCTGCCCTCCTCTGTACGACTACCCTGTTTCTCTGAAAATAAGACCTAATCTGAAAATAAGCCCTAGTATGATTTTTCAGGATGCTCGTAATATAAGCCGTACCCCAAAAATAAGCCCCAGTTAAGTGAAACTCCACCTTTCACCATTGTGCAGCAACCAGAAGAAGATGACATGACTATATTTGAATAAATGTAGATTGTTATACATGAAAAAAACAAAATATCCCCTGAAAACAAGCCCTAAAAATTTTTTTGAGCAAAAATTAATATAAGACCCTGTCTTATTTTTGAGAAAACATGGTAACTTTCAAGTCTTTGAAAAGTGTTATCGTATCTCCCTCAGTCTTCTTTTCTTAATGCTAAACATGTCCAGCTCTTTCAGTCTTATCTCATAGGGCTTGGTTTCCAGTCCCCTAATCATTGTTGCCCTCCTCTGAACCTGCTCTAGTTTGTTGGCACCCTTCTTAAAGTGTGGTGCCCAGAACTACAGTATCTATCTCAGAATGTTGTATCTTCATTCAGTGACCAATCAGGGGAGCAATGGAGAAGACCGTTCATTCTATTGTGATCAGATTTCCCCTTTCCATTTCCAATGCCTCTATAATTAAAACAGTTGCAAAAGGGAGGAGTGCTGATCAATTTGGAAGCAAAATGCAAGAAAAATAAAACAAGCCATGTGCTGAGAAGAAAAGATGTATTTCTTTGATTTATATTCTACTTTTCCCCCCAACAGCAGGATTCAAGGTTATTTTGAAGCAGGTGCAGTTTTTCAACATTCCTCAAAGGCAGCTCCACACAGAGTGTTTATTAATCCAAATGGCTTAGAACCAGAGTTTGGAAACAACCTGTTTGATTTAATGTGTTGGTTTTAAATTTTTACTTGTGCATTAACAGGAGGATCAGCGAGCTGATGCAAAAAAATAAAGTTTTGAAAAAATAACTGCTTAAACATCTGAATGTTACTTTCAGAACATTATTTTTAATAAAGTAAATGTGTTCCTCCTTTCAATGCAATAAGTTAAAGATTTTGTGTCTGTGCTCTTCCTGCGCAACAATAGTGATATCACCAACAGAAAGCCACTAATTAAATAGTTCCTTTTTGTTCATGTTGGGATCCATGTGACTCCATAATATTGCCTACAAGTTGTTTGCACCCCAGCATTGAAAAAATAAACTCTTTAATTAGCCACAATCTGCTGCTGTCTATGACATCATTGCTATTGCCTATGCAGAGCTATGCAACAAGATAGTGGCTTTTCACATAAATCTAACATGTTACTTCCAGAGTCTGGATGTAACTAAGGCATGTGTCACTGTGGCGGAATCATGGTATACTGTAAAGGAGTGGAGGAAAGTGCGCCGTCCTCTATGAAAGAAAACATCGTAGAAGGCAGTAGTTGCGTGGAGGGTATTTTGATTGAAATAGAACCAACAGAAGGAGGGGCTGGCAGGTCCACCGAAGTATGTCTGGCAGACGAAGAAGGGGTGGAGCTAGACCTGATCATGTGGGAGGACATAAAAGAGAGTGAAAGCGCGGACATTTTTAGACTGTCAACGGACGGAGAACTAGCAAGGTTTAAGGAAAGAGGGGTTCAGACAGATCCCATGCTCTTTTCAGGAGAAACGCCGGGCCTCGCAAGCGAATTCCCTAATCTACAACTGGGAGGGGGATTGTTGCCGGATCCCTTAGTGACCGGAGGGAAGGGACGAGGATATGACCCCCTAGAATGGACAGTAGTGGTGTACCCGCGGAATCACCTTGGTGGACGGAGGGTGATTCGCCCTGGCCCTTACTACCAACAGAAACCTCCGGAGGGAGACTGGGCCAGGCATCCCTGCTGCGGGACTGTATGCGCGGTCCTTGCGGCCTTTGACGGACCGGGAGCGTTTCAGGCCAGCTCCCTTCTAGGAGAACCCGAGAGGGGTAATGTGGTGAGACCCAAAAAATACAAGTTGTTAACAGATAACTGTTTATTAGACCCGTTTGATGCTGTGGAGTTGAGTTCTGTTACAAATAAAAATGTTGCTATAGAAGATCAAGATCAGCCTCCGCGTCTTTTTCCCGCCTTTACCACCAGTGCACCCCCGGCCAAAGAAGGACCTTGTCACATATACCAAAGTACAAGCTTGGTCTGTGTGAAGTACAACATAGGTATTTCAAGGGCTGAGACCCTGCAATCTCTTTGATCACTTTTCTGCTGTTTCCTCATTACAGGTGCAGAAGTCGGCCTGCATTAAGTCAAGTGACACCCTGGAGCCAAGGGCGCTCCTTGTGCATACCAGCTTGTAACCCATTTACCATTGCTTATATTCCCTTTGACATTTGGAAAGCAAGGCCCAATTAAAAGGAAAAGAAGGTTCTGTGAAGAATATGCACAGTTTTATTGCCACATCTAATTTTTGTGGCAGAGGAGGTCCTTTTTTTAACTTTCTTTTCTTCCCGTTTTCTAAACTCAGGCAGAATGTATTTGTGAAAGCTATACTTAGTTACAACAAAACAAGGAGCAGCCATTGTGCTTATTTTATGCGCATATAACTCTTTTGCTGATCTTACAGGAAATTAATCCATGCAGGTCTTGAGGCCTGACTTAGGTGTGGGAAAAAGTGGCATTTTCATTTTGTGTCTCTCTGATAAAAACAACCATGATGTGACATCACAGTTACTGTTATCCCTCTTTGTGTAGCAACCAATGCACTACATGAAGGAGTATGTTGAACTCAATGAGATCTATCAGCCATCCCCTTACAAGGTGTGATGAAGAAGGTTGAGGTTGAGTGGCTCTCAAGCTTTCACCTTCCAAATACTTTGGACTTCAATTCACAGAATTCATCTTGGATAATTGTCATGGATTCAAATCTTTTACTCCCTCAAAGACCAAGAAAGGACCATAGGGTGGCCATTGCACTTTCTTTGCAATCCTTTATTGGAAGGTGCCCTCAGTTTGAAGAGGTATTTGCTTGTCTGTGCCAGGTTTAAAATATACTTTTGCAGTATCTGGTGATATCTAAAGATGGCTGTGTAGACTGAATTTGTCAGAGTTTTTCTTAATCTTAGAAATGCTCCCTGAATCAATAAATATTTACATATATTTTGTCAGTTATGAAATACGATATACAGGGGTTCAGGAATTTGAATATTATGTTTTAGCACAACAAATTTTAATTGATTGATTTTTTAAGAGTTTAAGATAAAGAGCCATAAGAAAGAAGAGGCTTTGATATCGGCCATCAACAGCTACATTCAAGAGGTCTCTCCAATTATGGTAAGCTTTACTGTATTTCTGTTAAGGTCAATTATTTATCAGTTGGGATCAGTACACACATATTAGCATGTGCAAATGTTCTGCAAATAGGGTATCCAGCCCAGCATCTTCCCATTTCTTGCAATGTCAAGGTCAAAATCTGAAACAGATTCTTTCACAGAAATTTTGTTGCATGGTTGTGCAAATGGTTAAATTTTTAAACACAAATTGCCTTAAGTTAAGAAATCTCCATGGATATTATATGTTGCATGGCATGTCAGGCAACTCACTATGCAGCAGATAATGTCATGATGTTTACTGCCGGCTGGAACTGGAGAGGAGATGGGCACCCAGGCTTTAAAGAAACCACACACAATACTGTCAAAGTTTTCTTCTCATCTACAGCAGTGGTTCTTAACGTGGGCGATAATGCCCCCCAGGGGGCGATTTCATTTTTCAGGGGGGCAGTAGAACAAAAAGGGGCGGTGTGGGGGCGCTGGAGCAGAAGGGGGGCGGTAAGGGGGCGCTGGAGCAAGCCAAACCTGTGAAGATGGCTACAGCCTTTTTACAGTGTGCATGAATATATATTTTCCTCCAATCTTAATTTAGTTTCAGAGTTTTTGACTTGAAAGTTTTAGTTCCTGCATTGCAGTTTGTTTTTATGCCCTTTTTTATATTTCTTTTTGCGTCTTAAAATTCGCTTGCAACTAAATCATTAAATGTTACTTTTGGGGGGCATTTCATTTTCTTGGAATTGAATTTTGTTTTCAGGGGTCATTGGATTTAAGTGTCATAAATAAATAAATAAATAAATAAATAAATAAATAAATAAATAAATAAATAAGATATCATCACCGTGGGGAGGGGGGCGATGATAACTTCCTCAATGGCTCAAGGGGGCGTTTCCTTCAAAAAGGTTAAGAACCACTGATCTACAGCACTGCTGTTTACTCTGCCACCTTGCCTGATGCATAGCAATTCCCTTCAGACTTCAATTGGTGCTCTGGGGCATGGAAATCCTATATGTAAACCTTCAACATTTTTTGTCCTCTTTCCCTCGGTGTTGTTCATTCCCCACTTTTTTGGAGGTGTGTCATTTGCCACCTTGGTCCTGCATGTCACACATGGACAAGAAGTTTAAATGAACTAATACACTTCTCCTAGCATGACCTAGATGTTGGAGGCTTAGAAGTTACGCACCTTGGGGGCTAAATCCAATGGTCAGAATGCTATTGGTATTTGTATAAGGTTTATGTAATTTGCTGCGGCTGATTTCAACTAATTGATGAGGTGCTAGAGTATATCTCCTGAATTGCACAATCATGCACATGGCTGGATATGTGAATGAGACACTCCACCACCACCTCGTCAACTAACCTTCCAAGTATACATCAAATTACATATGTATTTTAAGTACACATGACTATGTCAGCAGTATCTGTATTTATACAGAGCCAAAATGTTTAGCATGTGCAACAATACAAAGTAGGCCAGGAGCAGAATGGGACTCATAAGCCAGATTCTGCCCAGTGTTAGTCCCAATAAGAGCAGTCATACTGAAATGAATTGAACCTATTAGTTGCTTCTTATGTATGGCCCTACTGACTTCAGTAAAAATGCAAGAACAAAGCTGCTCTTTGCTGATAACTGGTTGCCCTTTCACCACACCCAAATCTGCTGCCTTGAGCAGCTTCACTCTGCCAGTACTCAATGATAGGAATGCCCTTGATAGTGGGAGATTGATTCCCCAGATATCTAAACCCGCTCAGTGGTTTAGGTATCTGGTTGGGAGATTGATTCCCCACTGCGCCTCCTTGACAGGGGCTGGACTCATTGTTTTAGAGGGTTCCTTCCAGCTCTGCAGTTCTAAGATGATGATGATGATTAAGCCAGTGCTTTTGAATCCCCAATGCAAATGGATAAATGGTAAACAAAATCAAAAACAGACTATTCAAGCAACACAAAGACTAATTTTTCATAGGTAGCATTACAACAATGACATGTTTGTAGGCTAAAGCTTAAAAGCTACAGAACAGGATAATATGCATAGTTTTCTGTAATTCAGAGACCTTGCTAATCCATTGTGAGCAGACAGAATTATTGCTCTTTAGATAACAAAACTATGCTGTGTAAAAGCATGCGCATGCTGGATTTCTCCAGAGAGAAACCACACCCTTCATTTAGAATTGAAACCTCTTAATTCCAGTAGTCTCATGGGCGAAGTGGTTCAATGCCAATCCAAACATATTTTAGTTACATTTCGAAAGGAGACAAAGGCACTGCAGAGGTGAGTCATCATAAGCAGGAAGAAGAGTGATCAGCTCTCCTGAGGAAGCACCTGCAAAGGTTTCTGGTCTAATGGCAAAAGTCAGTGGTTAGTCATTCTGGCAAAACATATTCAGGTAGATAATGTGTGATAGGTTGAAAACTGGGCTTTTAATTTTCAGAATGATTTAGATCAGGCAGTCGAAATAAAGTAGATCTTTGCATCTCTGCCATGCTGTGAAAGCTATCTTTTTCATTCTCTGACATGCCCAATATTACATAGTGGTGAGGCGCCTGTGGAACTTCCCAGCTGGTTGGTTGGTTTGCTCATCTGCTCAAATGAGACATTTTACTCCCCTGGAGTTACATTTTGTTGAAGGATTCACACAGACCTAGACTGACAGTGTGGGTTACTGACATTATGATCCCCCCACAAAGTTGCAAACAATGCCCACACATGTGTTCTGGAAGGCTTTCACAGTGGGATCCGATGGTTGTTGTGAGTTTTTCAGGCTGTTTAACCATGTTCTGGAGGTTTTTCTTCCTAACATTTCACCAGTCTCTAGCCGGCAACTTCAAAGGACAGGAGCTAGAACTCTGTCTGTGTTATGGTGTAGTGTGTCAGATTGTTGAGTATTTGTAGCTGTGGGATCACGGGTTTTGTTCTTTTCAGGAGATTGGGTGTTTCCTGTGATCAAGATGTTTTTTTGTTATGGGTGTTTTGATATGATAAGGGGGGAGATAATCTCTCACTGTGATAGATGGATGTTGTTGGCTACTCTTTTGTGTGCAGCGATCACTGGTCCTTGTGGCTACCTTTTTGCAGGCTGTATTTTTCAGTGCTGAGAGCCAGGGTTTGTTGATTTTTAGACTTTCTTCCTTGTTGTTGTTGTTGAAGCTGTGCTGGTGTTGGTGTATTTCAGTGGCTTCCCTATGTAGTCTAACATAATGATTGCTGGTGTTGTCCAGGATGGACAGCACCAGCAATCATTATGTTAAACCCTGATCCCACAGCTACAAATACCAACAGTCCCACACATTACATCAGAACACAGACAAAGTTCTAGCTCCTGTCCTCTGAAGATGCCGGCCACAGAGACTGACAAAACATCAGGAAGAAAAACCTCCAGAACATAGCCAAGCAGCCTGAAAAGCCCACAACAACTAATGCCCACACACATCACACACATCACATTTTTTAAAAATGAAAAGCATATGGGAAGAAAAAATTATCCTAATACATCTATTGGTTTTTGCTCTTTGGGTGTCCTTTTGTTTTGTTTATACATGATTATTACGACATTTCTGGAGTCCGACTCCCTGGGTGAGCCTGTAGTTTCTTGCAGCAAAACCATATGAGCCTGGTGGTACCTTAAAGACTAACAAGTTTTATCTGTCGTAAGTGCTCATGGATTGCAGATGCTTCTGGATGCATGGAGGACTGTATAGCCTCAGTAGCCAGACCATAATACACAGAGTGCAATGTGAAATGTAGCACAAATAGAAGGGACCCAGCATACTGATGGCCTTAACAGTGGTCACTGAGAATTGCTTAAAGTGATTGGAAAGCCGCAAATATAGCTTCTCAATTGTGGTTGTTAAGAGCGGTTCAAATGTCATTGACAGGTCCCCTCCCTCCCCACAGTCTTTCAACCTCTGGCAGCTTTCTTTTGTTGGAGAGATCTCTTGGCATGGTCCAGATTCTAGATGGGGGATTATAGGAATCATAATTCTAAAAGTATTTTTTCCCCTCAAAGCTCTGTATAGAATGACTGGTGATTGTTTCCAAACAGGAACTGGAAGCTAACACAGAGATAGCCTAGAATCCTATGATGTTTTGAATGGGAGAGCTATCAGAGTTATGGATGCAATGTGAAGCTTAAAGGAAGGGACTGTTAAGAGATCTGTGTGAAAGGATGGTGCAGTGTTTTTTGTCTTTTGGCTTGCTGTCTGTCACACACTGAGCATGCAGTTGCTTCCCTGGACCAAGGAAGCAGAGGAGTACAATGGCCAGCTGGCAATGCCAGTAATCTCACTTGCATAATTGTCCACAACACCCTTCTGGCCAGTGAGGAAGAGAAAGAGAGAAATAAGAGCAGTTTTGGATACTGATGGACTCTGCTGCAGGAAAAAGCAGAGAGTTAGCTGCAGGTCTAAAGCATATTAGAGAAGAGGGTGTCTCTCTTTGGAGCCAATGTAAAGTATTGGATCAGTTGTCTAGTAAGGTGTCATTTCCTGCTTTCTTGACCATGCAATTACTTCCATGCCTGGAAGTAATTGCTGTTGCTATGTGTATTCAAGTCACTTTTGACTTATGGCAACCTAATGAATTAGTGATCTAAAGGTCCGATCAACAACAGACATGCTTAACTCTTGCAAAGTCAAGTCTGCGGTTTCCTTTATTGAGGCAACCCATCTCCTATTTGGTCTTCTTCTTTTCCTGTTGCCTTCAACTTTTGCTAACATTGTTGTTCTTTTCAGCAACACTTGCCTTTTCATGATGTGCCCAAAGTATCATCCTCAGTTTAGCCTTTTAAAATTTAGTCTGTTTTTCATATTAACAATTTTGGTCCATTCAACAATCTGTTCCTAGTCTTGTTTTGTGAGAGAGAATACTCCTTCTCCATTAATTACTGTACTTCCAAACATATAGCCTGTTTGATTTCTATATAGGCCATCTGGTGACATCCATGTGTGCAGTTCTCTGTTGGTTGTCTGAGGCATGAGTTTGCAAAAAAGAGATTGATGGGCGCACAACATTCTACAAGTTGTTCTCCTGACTCTTAAGACAAATTCTCCAACAATGTTTGGTTCTGCTTTGTGTCCTACTGTAGCTTCACAAGGGATATCTTTTGCAGTAGAACTGTAATCCCCCCCACACATTTTAGTCCCTTTTATTAGTACAGGAGTATAACCTGCAAAAGCTAATGTCAAATAAAAGTTGTTAGTCTTTAACGCACTACAAGTCTCTTTGTTGTTTTTGCCACAGGAGAAAACACTACAGTTCCTAAAAATTAAACTATATAGGCAGCTAACTATTTCTTGGTATCTTTGACAGATAACTAGAACTTGTTGTTGTTTAGTCATGTAGTCATGTCTGACTCTTCATGACCCCATGGACCAGAGCACACCAGGCTCTCCTCTCTTCCACTGCCTCACAGAGTTGGGCCCAATTCGTGTTGCTAGCTTCGGTGACACTGTCCAACTAGATGCTATTTAAAAGTGATTACTCCAAGCTATGATACTAGCAATGCTGTGTGTATTTAACAGCATAAATAAAGATTACAAAATGCCATCATTTCTCCGTGCTTGACTCCACTTATGTGCTACTTGGCACCTGGCAGTTAACCACATTTTGCAAAATACCGTACCTTCCAAGTTTTCTGCCACATTTTAGGTAAGTCTGCTCCTGGAAATTTACACTACTCATCCATATGACATATTTAGATATGAAGTTTTTTGGGGGTTTTCCCCCCTGGACTACAAAGCAAAGCAAAAAAAAGCAAAGTGTGCTGCTTATATACTGCCCCATAGTGCTACAAGTACTCTCTGGGCGGTTTACAAGTTAATTATGCAGGCTACATATTGCCCCCCCATTGCCCCCCCCCCAGCAAGGTGGGTCCTCATTTTACCAACTTCGGTAGGATAGAAGGCTGAGTCAACCTTGAGCCGGCTACGTGGGATCGAACCCCAGGTCGTGAGCACAGTTTTGGCTGCAGTACAGCGGTTTAACCACTATGCCACAAACACCATAGTTCTCCATTCTGGGAGTTTGACCTACCTTATAGACAACTTACAAACACCTAAATGTGATAAACCTGGGGGGGGGGAGGCTTAAATTGAAAGGCTTTTTGTCTTAGCTAGGCCTCATTCAGCCCAAGCTTCCTCTTCCTGATATTGCCCCTGTGCTAGCTAGGTACTTTCTTTCCAAGAGAAAGTTTGGACTGATTTAGGCATAACTGGGTCTTAAAACTCTCTTAAAATGCAGGCCTTTTCCCCAGGTGAATCATATTTAGGTGTTTGTAAAGTAGGTCATTTTCCCAGGATGGAGAACTATGGTGTTTATAGTCCAAAAAATCAAAAAATTCCAACCATAGATATTACATTGGAGGCTTTCTTCTGCCAGCCCTCAGAGGCAGCACCTGGAGGAGGTGAGGCAGAGAAGCCAGGATGCTGCCTCTGAGTGGGCGCCCACCAGAGGAGGTGGGCTGGGAAGCTCCAAACACCTGTTTGGTCAAAGGATGAACCAGCATGAGCCATCAGTTTGTCCGTTCATGCCCATCTCTGTTCCTAATCCAGAAATAGGCCAAACTAATGGTTGAAAAAAAGTAAGTGGTAGGGACAGCCTTACTGTTAGGCAGAATTAAGCTGCTGCCTCAGGCTGAAAATGTTGCCTGTCTTGAAGTGCAGCAGATTGTTAGTGATTTAATTGCTTGCATATTTACTTCCAGGATGGGGAAAAGTATTTGGGGGGTTTTCTGTTTTATATGTGCCAGATTAAATTATCTACCCTGACTTAGGTGGAAAAGGAGTAACATTAGTTACTACATCGGAGGCAGCAAAGTGTCCTCCTTGATGGATAGCTAGAATCAGTGTTCACAACAGACAACCTGCTGACACAAACTCTGAATCATTTCAGGGTGGTGGAGGAGGGGTATGTTTGAAGAGATGTACCAAGTAGAAGTGACATAGGATGATGCTTCAGAGTTGATAAATGAAGAAGCAGCCAGGCATCAGGGCAACATGGCATTCACCCAGGAGTGAAAAACAGAACCGAATGAAGGAGAGGAAAGGAAAGCACACGAGCATGTAATTTGTGATATCTGGATTAAAGCATGTAGCATCCCTGAAATCAGCTTCTTAACTAGAGAACTGTCAATTTGTTGCAGTAATGGTATTTTAAAATTTTCTTTATACATTTTTAAGATATTGAACACATAAAAGAGGCTTAACTAAATAAAATGAAATCAAGATACAAACTGGTTAACTAGAGGAAGAGCACACAGCTACAAATTACATCCTGATGGATGAGCAGATAAAGGAGAGGGCAAAGGAAGGAGTATTTCCTCTAGCAACTGAACCTACCCTTCACATCCAGAATCAAACCTAATCAAATTAAACCTTGTCCAGAAATTGATTCTTAACCAGGTTTAATTCCTTAATAGGTTGGTGTAAATACAAAATCTAAAAAACTTTTGTGAAAATTCTCTTTGTTGTGAGTAGAGAACAAAAAAGAGAAAATTGGTGTCCCAAAACAGATTTACAAAAGTTCTTCATCCTGCATCCTTAGTTTGTGAAGTGATTTTGTTGCCAATGAGCAGGGCCCAGATTCTGTCAAAATATCATAGATAGATTGTTGTTTTTTTCCATTGCACATGAAACCGAAATCTTGCTTTGACTGGTAGAAAAGAAATATGTCCCATCAGCAGCGTTGAGTTGGGGTTGCCTTACATCCAAGCAATTCAACAAGAATATGTTTGGCAAGGCTAATCCCAGAGTTTAGAAGGACCTAGTTACAAAGGACTATGAAGAGACATCCAAATGCTACAATCTAAAGTAGCTAAAGTAGCATATATTATTTTATCGATTGATTTAAAATATGTTCACCCTGCCTTTCCCCTTAAAAAGGACCCAAGGCAGCTTACATAGCTGCAAAGTGTAAGAGCTGAACTAATAGGTTCAGTTCATGAGAAAGGAAAAGGAGATGATACCAAACTGGGAGGGGTAGCTAATTCTTCAGAGAACGGAATAAGGATTCAAGATGAGCTAAACAGACTGGAGAACAGGACCAAAAGAAAGACAACTAGTTGCAACTGGGAAAAGTATAAAAGTTTTGCATTTAGGCAGGAAAAATCAAATGCACAAATATAAGAAAAGTGACAGCTGGTTTGGCAGTAGTACATGCACAAAGGATCTGGAGTCTTAGTATGATGTGGCAGCAAAAAAGAGTCAACAAGGCTGACGTGGCAGCAAAAAAGCAAATGCAATTCTCTGTTGCATCAATGTAAGTATAGTGTTCAGGTCAAGAGAAATACCAGTACCTTTCTATTCTGCTTTCCTCAGAATTCATGTGAAATACTGGATTTCAGATCTGGACATCACAGATTAAGAAGTATTGATCTGGACACCACAGTATTGTCCAGAGGAGGGTGACCTGGTGAAACATCAGGAAACCAAGCCCTATGGGGAATGGCCGAAGGAGCCAAATATGTTTAGCTTCGAAAAGAGATTGAGAGGTGATATATCAAATATCACATGGAAGATGGAACAAACCTATTTCCTTAGCTCCAGAGGGAAGAACCTGAAGTAATGAATTCAAATGGCAAGAAGTAGATTTTGCCTGAACATTACAAAAATCAGTAAGAGACGTTTGATAGTAGAAGGGAAGGTGGGGGACTATTCTTCCTTTAAGGCTTTTAAACAGAAGCTGGATGGGCATCTCTTAGGGATGTTTGAGGTGTGGATTTTCTATTTGGGAAGGGGTTAAGCTTGATGACCCTTGGGATCCCTTCTTGCTCTACAGTTCTGTGATTCTATGGTCCCATTGTCACTTCAATACTCTTTTGTGAGGCCACACTCCCATAAATTTAAAAGTAACTTTAAAAAATACAGTTGTGGTGCAGAAGGAATTATACTACCCCTTTGTTACATTAGAATTGTATTGCAATTCAGCTATATTTTCATTACTGGAAAAAATATAAGTAATTACAAATAATTAGTTACACACAGCTAGATCCTTCTTAGCTCTGGAAGCCAGCCTGTATTGTGACTCAACATATCTAATCTGATATGACAAATGATGGGGGATGTCCTTCTTGCCAGGATTTCACCATTCTTTGGCTAGGTTTTTTCAATCTCTTGTGAGATCTCTGAATTCCCCATAGGCTGGTATACAGTTACAGATGGTGGTCTGCCCTGAGCTAGAATAAACATGCTTCACCTCCATTCAACCTTCATACTATCAGCTCCCAGTCCCCTTCCAAGCCACACGCAGCTTCATTATTAACATTATTCATATAAAGTGCCATCTCAGTCTTAGGTTTGGGGCTAACATGTTTATTAAATCTTATTTATATTAGCACACAAGAATATGCAAGTCTTCGCTTCCTTTCCTCCCAAATTAAATTAACCAAAGACTTAATAGACATTCAGCTGCTCATAACAGATTGCAATGACTGTTTGTATGCTACTCCCACCTGCCTCTGCCAGTGTGCAGAAAAGGCCTGAAGGAAGCTACTGAGGCTGTTTTTTTTTTCCTTCTCTTTACTGTATTCTACCTGAAAGTAGTTCAAAGAAAATCATTGTAGAACTGTAGAGCTGGAAGGGACCTTATGGATCATCAAGTCCAGGGCCTGTCAAGGAGGCACAGTAAGGAATCGAATTCCCAACCGCTGGCTCCACACACAGACTCGTACCGTATTTTTCCATTTATAAGATGACCCAAAGTATAAGACAACCCCCCTTTTCTAACCCCAAATTAGAAAAAGCAGGGATCAAAGGGCTCCCTTTTTGCTAAGCCCGGTGCCTTGGCAAAAGGCAAGGAAAGCAGCTGTCAAAGGAAGGGAGCAATGCCTCCCCTTCCTTTTTGCTAAGCCCTGTGCCTTCGCAAAAGACAGTGGTAAAGAGCTGCCTTCCGTGTATAAAACAACCCTCAATTTTTTCTCAATTTGTTTAAGGAAAAAGTGTTTTCCATTTTACACATGGAAAAATTACGGTAAACCACTGAGCTATCCAGTGGTTCTATTAGAACAACTGTTAAGAGTAGTTGTGCTTCACAAAGAGATTTCCAGAGTCTTCTCCTCTGACTTCTGTCTGTTTATTCTGACTGTTTATTTTCAAATGAAACATAAGGCCAGTTTTTTAAAGCTATAATACTTGTGTTCCAACTTAAATTTGCAGAACTGGTATAAGTTTTCTCCTATGACTTTAGTCTAAAAATTGAGAACCTCAGAAGATAGCAGATTATCTGTTGCAGGAGATTTTTAAATGGAGGTTGCATGGCCATTTGTGAGGGCTGATTTAGCTGTGGAATTCTGCACTGGTAGGAGAATGGACCCAGTTCCTCTTGGTGACCACTGTGACAATCCCCCCCCCCATCACTCATGCTATTCATAGTCATGAGCTGATTTGCATGAGCCTATGAGAGGACTGGAGAGGCGGAGTCAGCAGCTACATGAGGCTTGGCGGGAGAAGGGTCAGAGAGAGAGGGAACAGATACTGAGTGAGAAGGCTGATAAAGAAAATAGGTAGAGAATGTGGTAATGACATTGCAAGGGAAAATAAGTATGTACTGAGAGAACTGTTAATGATGTGCTTGTGTATAATGTGTATTTGAAGGACTTCTATTATTATTCAATCTGCTTCACTTCAATAAATAAGTTCTGTTTGTGCTCACAAGACAACTGTCCTGACAAACGTCATTTATATTGTGGATTGAGGTAATCCACTGGTGGCAGCGAGAGGAAAATATGTGAGCCTTTGTGACAAGCAGGGGCCACAGGGGTGAACGCCACAACCACCTCTTCCCCTCTATAATTTTGTGCCTGGTTAACGAACACACCAATGCCTTCAGCATCTTTTGTGAACAAGGTCAATGCTAGGATGCCTCCACTCCTATTCCCCCATTCACCAAGTAATTATTATAAAAAATTTAAAAGCTCCCTTAAACCCTCAAAGGGCCAAATTTGGGTGAAGGGCGCAAGGTCATATTTTCAGTCATCACCACCCCTGCATTTGGGGAGTGTTGGCGTACTGGAGACTATGGAATTCTAGGGGCCATGTTTAGTCCTCTGGTAGGCAGCATGTTGCCCACCCTTAAAGCAAGGTATGCTTGCTGCACATTCCTTCAGGTGCAAGAGCGAGGATTCTGTCCCATTTTGTGGTTGAAGTAAGAACTACCTGCCAATCAGTTCAGCTTCTGAACATGTGGGGAAGAGGGAATACGTAATCCTTTGTTCTCCGCCTTCTGCTGCAAAATGCCTTGGGCAACCTTGGCTATTTGGCCATTTTGGACCAGCCAGAACCACAAGGAGCTTCTGTTCTTTGAGTCCTGATGAAGACAAGGGTGCAATTCCTGATTTTAAGGCTCATTTGACACTGTTGTACCTTTTGGGGAGATACAAAAATATCCTTTTTTTGTACTGTAAGTGACCATCTACTTACTTCAGTTTTTAATTTTATGTATGGACTGTATGTTATTTGTATGCCATTCTTCTTCCCATAGGAGACCCAAGGCAGCTCACAACAATTAAAAATACATACTATTCACAGATTTTTAAAATACTATTTTAAAAACTGTACTAAAAACAACTAAACATTTATCATTATGAAAACCACAATTAGAAACTTTTTTAAACATTTTAAAGTCTCTAAATTCAATAAACATGGTATTCCTTTGACCTTCACTTATTGCTTAAAAGTCTGCCTGAAATGGAAGGTCTTTGCCTGATAACAGGAGGAGGATTAGGGTGCAGCCAACAGATTTAGAGGAACGTAAAACGAGGTAAGTCTGGGTCCTGCGTGTGGCTGCAGAGTTGCCCATCTCTGCCCCATTCATTTAGGACTGTGCATGACCCCGGTTCAGAGAAGTAGTTCTGCATGTGATGGTCGGAAGGAGAGGGCAGGGTGGGAGACACAAACAATGTGGTTTCTTCATTTACCCTCCTATATGGGGTGGATCCAAAAAATAAAACCTTGAAAATCGCAAATGATGTTCAGCATCTCCTGCAGGGGAGCATGTGCTGCCAGCTTCCTTGCTTCACAATAAATGGGCATTCATTTAACTGAAGAGAAATCCCACCTGTTAGAACCAGTCAGTGTTTATAGAAACTAGGCTGGTTTGTTTTGGGATAGATTAGGACATTTTGTTCCAGGTCCAGAATATTTAAGCCTAGCGAAAGACTGATTGTCTTTCATTGTGTCCTCGAAACGTCATTTCACATGTTTTAAACAAGAGGCCACAGTGTTATCGCTGGGTCCATGTTCAAAACAGAGAAACAAAGTGGATATTTTTTTCCAGACCTACAGACAATGCTACTTTTATACAACGCCTGCTAGAATTTCTCTAGTTTTCCTTTCCTTTATGATACTGATCTTGCTTGCAATATACTTCTTTATAGTTGCTTCCTAATTCATCACTTACATTAGCTACAGAAGTTTTGCTTCATTCTCCATAATTTGCTTTTCTGACGTTCATGACAGACGCCTAGTAGCTTATACTCCTTACACACTGGATAATTTAGAGTAAATGGAATACTAATCTGTTATAATAAATCCAACAGAACCCTGTGGTGCACATATCCATCAATCGAGCTAAGAGGACCACATCTGGTCCCACAACCTACCCACCTCTTTCTTCCTTATTTAATATAGCACTTACTCTGTTCTTACATTGATTGCTGGCTGGATAGCTAGTAGTTTGGATATCTGGCTATGGAGCCAGAGGTTGGGAGTTGAATTCCCTGCTATGCTTTCTGTGAGTACAGCCAACCTGTGTAGCCTTGGGCAAGCTGTACAGTCCCAGGATGCAGCCAGAAGAAAGGAATGGTAAACCACTTCTGAGTGTTCTCTAAATATAAATCCCTGAAAAAAGATTGCCATATGTCAGAATTGACTTGACAGCACGTGATGGTGATGATCATTATAATGATGATGATTACACTGATTGCAGCATGTAACCTAAGAGCCATTATAGGCAAACTAATGTTTTGAGCAGTCAGATTCTAATACATCCTTCCCCAATCAGATGTCCTCCAGAGGTTCTGGACAACACCTCCCATCATGTCAGCCACCTTGCTCTTCAATGATGGGAAGTGTAGTGCAGCATGTATGGAAGGTGCCAAATTGGAAAAGGTTATTTTTAAAAAAAATTAAATGACAAATGTAAAAGCAAGAAGTGTGTGCTAATACCCTAAAGAAGAAAATTTCTATGTCCAAGGAACTTGTTTCATTTCCCATGACTTTGCAGCATGTTGGCGTTATCATTATTGTTACTCCAACTGCCCAAGTAATTTGTTGCATTGTGTGTTACTTTCGCATTGCATTGTCATTACCAACAGCTCAGAAAAAAATACATGGAAATACTGTACAATTCTGACATGACACCTTGGGAAATATTAAAATGCTAACCCCAAAAGTAGTAGTCCTAGAACGAGCTGGAATTTTCAGCATGCATACATTACTGAAACAGCGACGTCTGTGTTGGCTTGGGCACATCATGAGAATGGCTGATGGTTGGATTCCAAAAGATCTCCTGTATGGAGAATTAGTGCAGGGAAATCGCCCCAGAGGGAGACCACAGCTGCGATACAAGGACATCTTCAAGTGGGATCTGAAGGCGTTAGGAATAGACCTCAACAGATGGGAAACTCTGATGTCTGAACGTTCAGCCTGGAGGCAGGCATTGCATCACGGCCTCTCCCAGTTTGAAGAGACCCTTGTCCAGCAGGCCGAGGCAAAGAGGAAGTCACAAAAGCAGCAAAACCAGGGAGCTGGACAGGGGACAGATTGGATTTGTCTTCAGTGTGGAAGAGATTGTCACTCTTGAATTGGCCTCGTCAGCCACACTAGACGCTGTTCCAAGTCCTCCATACAGAGCACGATACCATAGTCTTTCGAGACTGAAGGATGCCTACTACGTAACCCCAAAAGTGCATTCCTTTGCACCTTGGATTGAGAAGACAGTAGTATAAAACCTGAAATATTCCTATCAAAAAGCCTGCAAAGATTCATTGTGTACTTAAAAGGCCTCTAGGCATTACTTATTAGCTATTTTGACATTGCATAAGTGGCTGCCCAAATTTAGCCTCACAATAGCAAAATAAGGGAGAAAACAAAACTGTAAGCCTCAAGATCACCTAGGGACTTTCAGAGCTGATTGGGAACCTGAACTCTTCTCATGCCCAGACCGATATATGTCTAGCTGTGTCAAACAAGAGGCACAGGGCTGTCTTGTAATCTGCCTTGATTGATCCTTCTAAATCTGTCTGGACTTGCAGAGTTGTATGAGGAGATTAACTGTCCTCGTCAGAATTAGCCAAACTGGCCCCATCTAGAAGCAGCTTTGAAGGGACGTTTTGTTATGGAGGCCAGAGCATATTATATCAGGAGTGGACAAAACGCAGCTCCCTCACTGTTGTTAGACTGCACCTCCTAATATTCCTTACCATTGCTTGGCTAGCTAGAGCCCATGGGAGTTGCAGGCCAAATTAGATGAGGCACATCCTGAAGCTGATTATATATTTTCCTTCATGGTTCTTTGAAAGCTCCATGCCTGAGCAATCAGACTTGCAGATTTAATCCCCACTGACCAAAAAAAAACTGATTGGAAATGAGAAAATTTCATGTTAGGATACATTGACATCTTTTATCTTCTAATTATATGCCAGCTATAGTCTCTAATTTGACCTTTAGATATGTTTAAATCTTTGTCACATATAAGCTGAGCCCAATGGGCTAATTTCTAAATAACCATGTACAGAGAACAGTGTTCGCTATTTCAGATACCATCATAATTTTACTGAATAAAGTAGCTATCTCAGCCCCCAAATTGCTGTTCTCTCTTAGTCTCTATTTTCTGTCTGAGAGCAGCACCCTCTTAAAATGATAGTTGCATACTAAAATGTACAGTATTTCTGCAGCAGGAGTAGAATGTTTGTGGGCCTCCAGGTGTAATAGGACTCCAACTCCCATCAGCCTTAGCCAGTGTAGCTCTTATGGACATCAGAAACTGGTGTTCAAAGACATCTGGTGTGTTCTGCAGAATATATCTGTAAGGACTGTTTCCTTCTTAAGTGTTTAGAATCCCAATAGACTTCTCATTTACATTTCTCAAAAGCAATAGACAAATGCCTTGTGTTTTCATGACATTTTCAATGTGTTTTGTGTTATTTCTAGTTCAGTGTTATTTGTCATAATTTTAAATGTGAGGCATTTAAATCCTACTTTTGAACAAGCTGTATTAATGAGAGACTATATAAAAATAAATCTCCCTTTTTTTAAAAAAAAAGGTCTTGCTTTTATCAGCTTTTCATCTATCTGTCTTCTCAAATTAAAAAAAACAAATTATCCCAAGGGTCCAGGACTGATGGAAGGGGTCTCCCAACAAGAGTGCTTGCACATCCTCTACAACAGAGGTGAGCAAACATGGTCCCCCCAAGTGTTTTTTGACCTACATTTCCCAAGATCCTGAGCCAGTATAGGTAATGATGAAAGGTTATAGGAGCTGCAGTTCAAAAACTTAGAGAGAGAATGTGGATTTTCTGCACGACCCCCTAAACAAACATTACATGCTCTCATTTGACACTCTTGTTTGCCAGAGCCAGTGAGCCTTGGCAACCACTGGGTACCTAAATGTTAGCCATCACGCACTGTGGGCCCAGAATTTATCCTATCTCTCCATCACTTGACCTGAGCATTGTCTTCCCACCTGGAGACCCAAAGAAGCACAGCCGTTCCCTGGCTCACCAACCTCTGACAGAGGCAGGGATCAAGCAAACATCAATAGCAAGGAAAAGTAATTATCGTTCCTAGTGCCTGGTTGCTCATTGCCTGTCTTGTTTGGTAACTAAGCAGAAATTATGAGGGAGAGGGGCAACAGCCTCGGGCAACAGTGCTAACACTGGTTTAGGTTTACTGAGTGATGGGGCAGAGCTTTGGATCTTTATTTTAAGTGAAACAAATATAAAGACAAGCTGACTTCATAATGATACAGTGCAGCAACCCGTAACTGAGCAGCAGTAGAATGATGTTTTGGGTTCCACAAACCATCCTACCACTGCTCAGTTACATATGGTTTTTAGTATGTCTTTTTTGTTCATTTTTCCTAAAAGTAACTTTTCAAGATCAATACATTGATGACATCTGGCCAGAGAACACACACATAGATAGCAGCAAAAACAAAACAAGAACTTCTGGAGTTATGTATAAATTCAGACTAGCTTTATTTAAGCTAGGATTCTACAGTGGGGTAAGGAGCATTCACATATTGCTGAACTACTACTTGTACTCCCATTATATCCCAGTTTTGGTCAGATTGGCTAAGACTTATGGGATGAGCAACATGAACCATCCTAGCTGTCTTTTACCTTATATGAAGGGGGGGGGGGGAAATGTCTGATGTTCAACCTGGATTATGAAAAGGAAGAGGCATTTGAGATCATATTGCAAATATCAGCTAGCTACTGGGGTGCACCAAAGAATTCCATAAGAAAATCAATCTATGCTTCATTGACTGCACAAAGCTTTTGATTAGAAGCTATAGTTATTTTCCCCTGAAAGAAATGGTTGTGTCCCATCACTTAATTGTTGTGGGAAACTTTTGCTTAAAGCTTGTAGCTGCATTCTGTTCCAGTGACGTGCATACACTCCTGGCAGGAAGCGGCAGCTGCCAGCAGAGGGGGTAACCCCTTATTCTGCCCTTTCACTTAGAGGCACAGCATAAGATCAAAAGGTTATTTCAGCCAATTCTGGTTACGATTAGGTAACTAGTGTCCTATCTGAATTCTAAGAACATGCTATGTAATCATGCTAAGTAAATAAAAGAGCTCTCAGGGCGTTGCCTGTAAGCTCCGCTGGCTCCAACATCCATTGTTGACTCCTTTGTTCTTTCTTTAAGGCAATTAGCCTTCCTTTGTTTCGTGATCACCCACAGATTGTCTTGTGTGGACAAGAAGCTGCTATTAGGATAGAATATGTAGAAACAGAATGGTTTTGTATAGGCAAAAGTGTAGGACAAGGATGCCTCCACCCTTTTCTGTCCAGTTTGTGCACAGAACATATTATACAGACTGTCAGACTAGATTCAGATGACGAGGGAGTGAAATTTGGTGGAAGAAGCATCAATAATTGAAGATACACAGACAACATAATCTTACTTGCAGAAAGCAGCAATAAATTGAAATGAATTTAGATGAAAGTGAAAGAAGAAAATGTCAAAGCAGGACTGCAGTTGAACATTAAGATCAAAAAAAGACTATTGAAGAAGTACAGCACTTTAATATTGACAATTAAGAAACTGACATTGGGAACAATTGTATATACTGTATCTTGGTACAATCATCAATCCAAAGGGAAACTACGGCCAAGAAATCAGAAGACAACTGAGACTCATAAGGGGAACAATTAAGGAATTAGAAAGGATCACCAACTGTAAGGATTAGAGATGGGCACAAACCACCAGTTCATTTTTCATCTGAACAGGCCTTCTCTGGAGAGGCCCACTCAGAGTCAGTACCTAGAGGAGGTGGGGCAGGGAAACTGGGGCACTGCCTCTGAGTGGTATATTGTATAAGTATATCATCCAGAATGGAAGCTGAAAATATTTCTTACAGTGGATGCACAGACATTTTTTATCAACAGCTATGCCACCTGATTACTTT
Organism: Pogona vitticeps; assembly: GCF_051106095.1. Classification (NCBI taxonomy): domain Eukaryota; kingdom Metazoa; phylum Chordata; class Lepidosauria; order Squamata; family Agamidae; genus Pogona; species Pogona vitticeps. The sequence goes on along the minus strand of NC_135783.1, from coordinate 29,054,857 downwards.
TTTGCCCCTTAGCCATAGTGTCATTAATAACACAATCCTATGCATTACATCCTACAATTCTGTGCTTTAAAATTAAGTCTCATTGTGTTCTGTGGGGCTTTCTCCCTAGTTCTAGTTCTGCAAATATCTTCCACTCTGCTTCCTGCCTCTTTGTATGTTTTTGAGTTTAAACCAGGACAGAGCTAATCTGTTTCTAATGTCATTAATATGGCTTTCTTAACAATATCCAAAGCAATAGAAATAATTCTCAACCAAACCCAGACAAATATAATTAGTTATTCAGAAAGATTGGGTTACCCTTCTGGAGTGTGTATTCCAAATGAGTTTCCCCTTATTTGTATTTCAGCAGCACACCTGGTGCTTGCTTCCAGACCAGCCTGTTCACCGACAGTTGCTACCCTATGCTTACTTAACTTTTTTAAAAAAACAAACTATTGAGACAACCTCATTGTCAGCATTTGACATCTCAATGTTTTCTGTGTTCTTTTTTCAAACCAGATATTCATTCATTCATTCATTCATTCTGGATAGCTTAGTGGTTTAGGTGTGAGTTTGATTCCTCACTGTGCCTCCTTGACAGGGGCTGGTCTCAATGATCCATAAGGTCCCTTCCAGCTTTGCTGTTCTAAGATTATATTATTTATTCTTAGATTATATTTGTTAATTCATTCATTCATTCATTCGTTCGTTCGTTCGTTCGTTCGTTCATTCATTCATTCATTTGTTCATTCATTCATTCATTTGTTCATTCATTCATTCATTCGCTCACTCACTCATTTGAAATATTAAGACTCACTATACTATTGAGTCCTAATGGTAAAAGGGCTGTTAGACTTTCAAAGCATCTGATTTGCTGGTTCCATTACTCGTAATGCTCCCTGATTATGCTGTTTGCACTATTGGTGCTAAACAGTCAATTGAGTGTACTTGAATCATTTTTCTTAATTGCTTCAATGCACATTTCGCTTCTTGAGGGAAAGAAGCACCTAATTTCTTTGCTATTCTTTCCCCTTGCATTTATCATCTGACATTAAAATTATTTGTTCAAGGGTTGTCTGTTCTTTACAAAAATCATATTTTTAAATCTCTTTCGTACCTAGATTGTAGTTGCATTGTGGGCCACCAAGATGAGTCTAATCCTTGATCTGTCAGATCTTTTTTCGGTTTTAATTTCTTATTTATATCTAAGATATCTGTATATGTCAAGATTTTCTCAAAGTCCAGAAGATTGGGCTGTATGAATGCTTCTGTAGGTGAAACCCATCCTGATCTTTTTGTATACATTTTCATTTTTAATTTTTCCCCAGATTGTGTACAATGAATTTCTAATATAATGGTTTTGAAGGTACTTTCAAAAACTGACATGAAATATTGATAAACTATTAATCTTAGATTTTCCTTAGGTGCTCAGCAGGAAGCAATCAAACAACGTGAAACTTCTAGAAGGAATATTTTAATTAATCTTATTGAGGACCTTTTGCTGAATAGCAAGTATGTATTATAGTACTACATTCGCCGTTGGTAAAGTCACGGCAGGATCTTGTCATTCACACTGCATCTGCTGAAATTCCCCCCTCCACATAATTCTTACAGATACAAGACCCCCCTCCTGTCTTTCATATGGTCACCTTGCATCTATATCTGTGGAATCTCAGCTTTCATTGCACTTCTAATTAATTACAGAAACTTAGTTAGGCATCCTTCAGTCTCGAGAGACTATGGTAACGTGCTCTGTATGGAGGTCTTAGAACAGCGTCTGGTGTGGCTGAGAAGGCCGATTCGAGAGTGACAATCCCTTCCACACTGAAGACAAATACAATCTATCCCCTGTCCAACTCCCTGGTTTTGCTGGTTTCTGGACTGCCTCTTTGCCTCAGCCTGCTGGACAAGGATCTCTTCAAATTGGGAGAGGCCGTGATGCAACGCCTGCCTCCAGGCTGAATGCTCAGATGTCAAGGTTTCCCATCTGTTGAGGTCCATTCCTAAGGCCTTCAGATCCCGCTTGCAGATGTCCTTGTATCGCAGCTGTGGTCTCCCTCTGGGGCGATTTCCCTGCACTAATTCTCCATACAGGAGATCTTTTGGAATCCGACCATCAGCCATTCTCACGATGTGCCCGAGCCAACGTAGACGTCGCTGTTTCAGTAGACAATGCTTAAATTCAGAAAAGCTAGTAACCAGAGTTTGTGGCATCCATGTTAAACCAGATTTGTTGCAAAGAAGAATTGATAGATTAAAGCAGATTAAAACACATTTAAAAATCATATAGCATGTACAGAACAGTATCAGTGCATAATAAAACAACTGAATGCATATCAAAACTATATAGTCTGGACAACATTGGGAATGTGGTATCCTTGTTCTAGTGGCATTTCAGAGAGAACTTTAGTGGCATCAGTGGCACAAAAGAACAAGAACTCAAAGCATAGATGTATTCACACATTTTCCTTTGAAAATATGGCAACATCATCTCTTACTCCCATCGGACTAATAAGTTCCGTCCGAATGTAGCGACAGTCTACAAGTAGTAGAAAATAGGGGCGGAGGAGGGATGTTCTCAGCAGAAGTGTATTTCTGGGTTATCCCTAGTGTAATATGAAGTATTTTTGGCCAGCTTTGCCTTGAATGAGCAAATTAGAGCCATTAATTTTACAAAATGCCTACTTTGGATGAACAGAAAACAAATTAGAAGTGCTATCAACACAGTCACCAACATTTTTGGAGTCTACTTCAGGTCATTGTGATGAGGTCTGTCTTGATGTGTGTCTGCATTTCAAAATTTAACACTACACCGATGGATAGGATTATGTTTTATGAAAGATCCAGATGCAGTTTCATAGGACAGATATGGGAATTACTCTCCAAGTGTGCAGGTTTAATAGAAAGCAACTTTATGGGCAGTCATCAAGGAGAAGGGATACATCAAAAAGGGGTACCTTCTTCCTATGCCCTGTTTATTGAAAATTACTCCCACTCCACTCTATTCCAATCCCAAATGTGCTTTCAATTAGACGGGAATCCCACTGGGAGACTGTCAGGACTAGTTTGCTATACCCATGACCAAACTTGGAATAAACAAACAATCCAAAGAATCATTTGCGCTGTTTCTGGCATCCTTGTCTTAAAATGTTACCACAGGAAACAACTAAAGATGATTCATGCTTTAGTCTAGCTGTGATGCAGTAGTATTTCAATGCCATCAAGGATAATAATTTATCATAAAGGATGCAAATTCTCTTGTGAGTAATGAGGTAAATTGCTTGTGTACATTACAGATTGCACACCTTTTAAAAGTCTAATTTATCACTCCTTCAGCTTTAGAAAGAGGAGCCAGAGGGAAGAGGCAGAAACAGTGGCAGAATGGATGATTGAATAATCTTTGCTAATCTCATTATAATTGGCAAAGAGCTGCCATGAGCTAAATAATTCAGAAATCCATTGAAAGTTCAGTACATCATACAGTACTCTATAGAACTTCTCCCAAAACATTGCAACATGATGGGTTGTCAATGGCTGTTGAGGGGGAACCAACTGAAGGCCATCTGCATGATATAGAAATATGTGCAGATCCCATGTTCGCATGGAACATCATTGTGAAAATGGTGCACCTCTGGCACAGACCTATTTTGAAATCCAGACCTTTGTGCCTCCCACACATTATGATGGGAAATACAAAAATGGCTAGAATTTATTTCTTTTTGCCACAACAGGGTGAAATTTCTAGGCTTAGTCGTTCTTGAGGAGAGAATTACATGTAACAAATGAGGGCATGATGACAGAACAGAGGAGGACATTAGTATCAGTCACAAAGCCTCACCCAAAGCTCAGTTCCTGGAGAACGGCTCAGAAAAGATGCCCAAGGATGCTCTCAGTCACTGCGTCACCTTTTTCTACCAGAAAAGTGGTGGAAGTATTAGTGGAGATTAAGTGTTCTTAGTCAGAGCATAGAAGCTACAGCAAGTGTAGCTGCAAAGCTTCTTTCTATATCCGTGGTCCATGCTTAAAGCCCACATTTGGTAGTCATGTGCTCTATTCTGCTGAGGGGAAGCCTTTTCCAAAAGCATTCTCTCTTGCCAGCTACACAGGCAACACCGCTCCCAACAGGGGACAGCTCCCATTGCTCTCACCACATTTGCTGCAGTGGAAATCATGTGTCTTGGTTTAACTCAGGAGGGAAAATTACATTGTCCCCTAGAGATCATCAACCCTGCCATAGCAAATGCAGCTGCTATCGAGATCTTGGAGCCTCACTAAAGTGGGCATAAAATGAACACTGAAAGCAAGGGCCTTGAATTCTCCCATCAACAGCATTTAGTTAGCAGCTGGACCTGGCCATGCTCTCCCCCACTGTAGGGACAGGGACTCTATTCATAGTTAAATTACGTGAATTATTTCTAAATGTCCAGTGCTACAGATACATTCGTGCATGAAAATATGATGCAATTCTGTATCATCTTCCATTTTTGGGATGTGTTTGCATATATATGTATGTATGTATGTATGTACGTACGTACGCACGCACGCACGCACGCACGCATGCACGCATGTAATTTTTGCAACAAATAGCCACCCTAAACCCACAAAATCTTCTTTGGAATCCTGTAGAGTGTTCACGCCATCTTGTCCTTCACCTCAAAATGCATTTAGCTAATTCTGTTCTGAGCCCGCTTAGCTAGGGAAGACAAAACTGTGAAGCTTGAGGGGGAAAGTTGCTTTTGGGGGGGGGGTACTCCCAGAATCCAAAAAAGTAATAGCATCCCCAACCAGTAACTTCTGAAAGCTCTACAACTGGGCCTACAAACAAGAAGCCAAGCACTTGGGGAAACCTGGCCAGCTTACAGGTAAAACGAAGACACTGTGTCAGACAGAAGGCCGTTACTCTGCCCCTCCAAGTGAACTTCAAGTTGAGCTACCTCTTACGGTTGGGGCATGTGGTAAACATGGGCTACTTTCCATCCCTTGGGGAAGGTTAATCTACATCTTTGCTCTGCTTTCCAGCCTTATTTCTCTAGCAATACGCTGATGTATGCATCAGTATGCTGACCTAGCTCTACATCTCCTTTTTTTCCAACAACAGTGGATGCCATTCCATCCCTTCAGTGCTGCCTGGAGGCTATACTGCAATGGATGCAGGAGAATGGACTAAGGCTGAATCCAGAGAAAACAGAGGTCCTGAGGGTGGGTGGCCCCGCCATCTGTGGTTTGGGAAACTCCCTCTCTTTTGGAAGAGTGACTCTCACCGCGAAGAGTGAGGTTCACAGCCTGGGGATGCATCTGGATCTGGCACTCACCATGGAATTAGTAGTCCATTCCACCTATTTCCAACTCTGGAAGCTTCAAATAATCTCACTGGGGTGAGAAAATATCAGCATATTTTCCCCACTCTGGCTGCCTTGCATTGGCTGCCCATTCGTTTCCATATTGATTTCAAAGTATTACTGATGACATACAAAGCCCTAAATGGTAGGACCTTGATATGTAGCGGAAAGCCTCCACCCACATAGATCTATATGAATCACTTGTTCTAGTCAAGAAGGGCAGCCGAGGGGCCTAATGCCGAGGGATGCCGGAGAGAAAGAACAGGAAACTGGGCCTTCTCTGCAGTGGCCCCTTGCCTCTGGAACAGTCTGCCCCTAGAGATCTGTCTGGCTCCCTCGCTGGATATTTTTAAAAGCAATCTTAAGACCTGGCTCTTTAGGCAGGCTTTCCCTCCTGTCATCACTTGATTATTTTTTGCCATCTTGAACTATATTATTACTGTTGTTTTTATTTTATTATATTTTGTTTTTACTTTTACCTATTATTGTTTTCCACCCAGAGTAGTCTTCGGTCTAGATGGGCGGGGTCGAAATTTAATAAATAGATGGTGCAATCCTGCAAACAGGGGATGTTGTTTTTTACTTTAAATACTGTGTAGTGCCTGCCTCTTCTTGAGGTGCTTTACAACTAATACAGACAATTATTCTATCTCTGAGGGCTAGCAGAGGAGCCCTGCAAGGACCTTCCCTAACACAGAGGGAAGCCTGAACCAGGCTTCCGCAGCTCCTTAGCTGAATCAAGGCTTAGATGCCTATCAAAGACTTTCCAATGTAAAGGCTGTATACGAATAAATGCAGCCACCCTGCACAAATTGCTTCCCATCTTGCTGCATTTCACCATTGCACACCAGGAAAGCAATCAAGATCTTGTTACTTAGCGGGAATTTGTCGCTGCAATGAATCACATTTAATTTATGCAAATACAGATTGGCAATAGGATTCTGGCAGGTAAATATATCTCTTCTTTTCCCCTCTGCTGGAGATAGTATAATTCAAGTAAAAAAAAACACCTGTGTCATGTAAACAAGATTAGCCTCAAGGTCAAAGAGCTGAGTATCTCTGCAAGAATCAGCATGCTGGATTGCCCCTTGAAATCTGACAGAGAAACAGCAAACATTGGGATATTCAACTTTGGGTTAACATATTAGGTTATGAACCTCTACCGGTGCTCAACATATATACTTGGAAATAAACACAGGTATGACAATAGGTGCCCATAATTTGAGTAGAAAAGAATTAAGGAAGGTGGGATTGCATGGTTAGTGTCAAAATCTTATCTAAATATGCCCTCTGGATCATTTTTCTCCAGCAGGGTTACAAAACCAAGTGAGCTTGGCTGTAGGGAAGTATTCCATGGCATTATCAGGGTTGAATCAGTGAGGTCAAGGCAGATGTTGAAAGCGTTTCCTTTTGTTTCCCAATTTTTGTCTAGAAATGTATGTTCTGCCCATTTAGTACCTCAGCATATGGGAGGTTGGGATCACACCGAACTTGCCAGCACACTGTCTGTTTCAGCTCTCATTCATCTAGCAGATAAGCCTAACCTGAAATACTTTAAAAAGTTGTATTTATTTATCATTATCATTATTAGAAATGTTATCTGAACAAAGTCCTTTCAGTGCTCTAACTGAGGAAGTGAAGGATGGCGATTTGGCCAATGTAAAGCTACGGAAAACAGGATTTCAATTGAAACAATGGATTTAGACCAAGAATGAGTTTGGCAGAGATGGAGGTGCTACAGAAAGTTGAGGAGGAAGCTTTCCTGCATTCCCGGGAGTCATTGGCCTTTGCAGCCAGCCATTGCATCATGTGGACTGAAACACTGATCTCTGCAAAGGGTGGTTTTTCAAATGCACTGAGTAACTACATGACCACATAAGGTTTATCACAGATCATGTTGTTTTGGAAAGCATGTTGTTGAGTAAGGCAAGCATGTAGAGGAAATTCAGCTGAATGATACTCCCCCCACCCTTCCAGTGTATTTACTTCCTTTAAATGGCCTCTTGACTGTTCATGCAGGTTTGGCATCATTTCTGGTCTGCTGCCATATACTTTTAAACAGATTTTAGAGTTTCAGACAAACAATCTAAACACACCCTGTGCTGGAGGGGAGGAAGAATCCTTCCGCATCACCTGATTTGAAACTAGTGAACCAATAGATAAAAATAATGGGCTTCATACAAAGCAGATGTAGGCAGGCTGCCTGACATAGACCAAAATCCTGATGTTTAGCATAGTAAATCTCTCTAGAGTAGACCCATGAAATCAATCATGAGAGTAGGCACATGGAATCAGTGGCAAATTGATAAGTCAACTCCTGCTTATATTCCATTGATTAAAATAGGCCTACTCTAACTGCAACTTGTTTTGGCATAGTAAGCCTTTCTACCGGTCCAAGGTATCTGTAAAGCTTTCCATCAACACCATACTGAATTTATTTTTCCCTGTCAGTTTTCTTTACTGTCCAGCTTTCACATCCACACATAATAATTGGGAATACCACTGTATGAACAATCTTGATCTTAGTCTGTGATAAAACATCCTTCCTTACACTTGAGGATCTTCTCTAGACAAGACATAAAAGTAAAGTCATATTCTACAGGACAATATGTGAAAATGCTAACAAGAATATGCCGATAAATATAGAAAAGAATGGTTCACAGAATGAAAACATTCAAGAAACATTCCAGACCCCAAGAAAGTAGGTACAAAGAAGGCAGTAGCTACAGAACCACTGCATTAACTTCCAATGCAGGAAAATAGTGATCAAAGTTTTGCATCAAAGACTTCTAACATATATTAAGTGAAAAATGCCTACTGTTCAAGCTGGATTCAGAAAAGGAATAGGCTACTTATATACATGGTCAAACAAAAGGAAATGCATCTCCAAATAAGAAAACAAAGGAAGGCACAGATATGCATAAAACATGCATATGTTAATTTATATACACAACTGCAAAATCAAAAATAATTTAAATAGAGATACAATAGAGAAGGTTGTGAAATACACATAGAGATTATTGACACTGTATTTGTGCCTTTCTTTGTGAACCAGATTTAAGCTGGATAGCCCTTCAAGCAGCAGACACCTACAAAAGGTGCGGTGGTATGTTCCTGGGGGCATGTTTGGCCCTAGAGCCTTTCAGAGTGCGCGCCAGTCCTTCCACTTTATGCCAATTTGGGGGGAAGGGGGATTAGGTGAAAATGCCATAGTTTGGGGAAAATGTTTTCTGATGGGACAAGGCAGGGACATATAGAGAACTGAAGCTTTCATGAGCAGTGGTTTACATTTTTGACTTCCACTCCTATTTTTGGAGTAGCAGAAAGTTCAGGATGGGCATATGGGCGACATGAGTCACACCCTTGTAGCAGAGGACACTTTCAAGTAGAGGACTGTCCTGTGTGAAGTGGGTATACATGGCCACCCTAATCATGCCTACTTTTACTGTATTTGGGCTATAGCTCAGCAGGAGATAAAATATATTGCATGCAGAGGATCTCAGGCTCATTCCTTAACTGATCCACTTTAATCACAGCTACCAAGCCTGGGGAAAAGCCTGTGCCTAAGTCCAAGGACTTTTGTTGCTACCTGGAGTAGAAAATACCAAAGTAGCTGAATTTAGGGTCAGCTTCATACACACACTGCCTGCTTCCACATGCAGCTTATTACATCTCTGGTTGGTTAGCTACCTAAACACTGATCACTTTGGCAACTCACAAAAAATCAAAACTTTATTTATTAGCCGACGGGTTCTGAGCTGTCCATGACGGATCAAGAAAGAGATCTTGGTCTGCTGGTGGGCAGCTCAATGAAAGTGTCAACCCAGTGTGCAGCGGCAGTGAAGAAGGCCAGTTCCATGCTAGGGATCATTAAAAAGGGGACTGAAAATAAAACAGCCAACATTATAATGCCCTTGTACAAAACGCTGGTAAGGCCACACCTAGAGTACTGCGTACAGTTCTGGTCACCACACCTCAAAAAAGACATAGTGGAACTGAAAAAGATGCAGAAGAGAATAACTAAAATGGTGACTGGGCTGGGGCACCTCCCATATGAAGAAAGGCTACAGCATTTGGGGCTTTTTACTCTAGAGAAAAAGCACCTGAGAGGGGGACATGATTGAGCTATTTTCCCTCTCATGCAATACCAGAACCAGGAGACATCCACTCCAATTGAGTGTTGGAAGAGTGAGAATAGACAAAAGAAAATACTTCTTTACCCAGCGTGTTGCTAGTCTGTGGAACTCCTTGCCACAGGATGTGGTGATGGCATCTGACCTAGATGCCTTTAAAAGGGGATTGGACAGATTTCTGAAGGAAAAGTCCATCACAGGTTACAAGCCACGATCGGGATGTATAATCTCCAGGCTTAAAAGGAAGGTACCTCCAAACACCAACTGCACGGAAGGGGTATCAGGAGACAGGAATCTAGTTGTCTTGTGTGCTCCCAGAGGCATCTGGTGGGGCCACTGTGAGATACAGGGAGCTGGACCAGATGGGCCCTTGGGCTGATCCAGCAGGGCTCTTCTTATGTTCTATACATGGCACGGCCTTTAGTCAGCAAAATCCCTTCTCTATCATCATCATCATCAGGTGCTGCCACATTTTTTAAATTTATTTTTTATTTTTAAAAACTAGGGCTAAGGTAAGGAGTACAAAAGGTAGACGGGGTATGGGGGGAAAAGAAGAGGGAGGGGAACACAAAAGGTACTGTCATCCAACCTGTTTGTTCATGTTGTGATATCAAGTCCACTTTTTGCCTTTCTACAATTTGATTGCCCTCCAGGTTTCAACTTACAGTTACATCTTAGTTTGATTCTATGTTATTCAAGCACTATCTGGTGACTCAAGCCATTTATATAATAAATCCCATCGTTGAGTCTCCTTTTGTATTGGACAATTTTTCAACACTTCTGATAGAATATCCATTTCTGCCACTTCCCGTATCTTCTCAATGAGTTCCTCTTGTTTCGGTATCTCTGATTTCTTCCAGTTCTTAGCATAAAGAATTCTGGCTGCAGTGACTATATATATAGCTAGGTAGTTCTTTGTCTTATCTATATTATCTGGTATAATGCTCAATAAAAACAATTCTGGGGTTAGTGGAATATTACAAAGCAGTATTCTTTGTAACAGAGTATGTACTGCTATCCAATACTATTTCGCTATTCTACAAGTCCACCACATATGGTAAAAGCTTCCCTCTTGTGCTTCACACCTCCAACAAACATTTGACACCTCTATATAAATCTCTGACAACTTTTCCGGAGTCATATGCCACCTATAAAACATCTTATATATGTTCTCCTTAAAATTTACCGATTTTGTGAGCTTTATGTTATTTTTCCACATTTGCAACCATTGATCAATATTAATATTATGTCCTATATTATGTCCCCACCTGATCATACATTCTTTTACCATCTCATCTTGCATGTTAGTTTCAAGCAAATAATAATACATTTTCTTAATTACTTTATCATTTGAGCCCAGCAGAAGTTTATCGAATATCGTTTGTTTTGTGTAAATCGAATATCGTTTGTTTTGTGTAAAGGACCTCTATTTTATCTTTTCTGTATCTAGATTCTACTTGTGCTCTGGACCACCAGTCTAGATATATGTTTTGCATTTTTAAGTCTTCTTTAGACCTTAACTCACAATCATTTTAAAATAGATCTTGATATCTTAACAGTTTCGCTTCTGTCATGAGGTTAGGTTGTGTAAAGGCCTCTATGGGCAATACCCAGCCTGGTATTTTTTGATAAATCTGCTGGATGATCTTTTTCTAAGCCCCTAGTAGGGCTCTTCTTACCATATGTGAGTTGAAACTTTTCTGCTCTTTATCTTTTTTGTACCATAGAAAAGCATACCAACCTAACTGTAAATCATGTCTTTCCAACTTGAGTAGTCTATCATTATCTAAAGTTATTTATTCCTTTATCCGGACTAATACACAGGCTCTATAATACAATGCCCAACCTGGGAGACCAAAACCTGCTCTTTGGCATCTTGCATTGCTTTGATTTTAATTTTTTGTTTTTTACCTTGCCACACAAATCTCATGATTATCTTGTTGAGTTCTTGAAAAAAATGACTGTTTTAATATTATGGGAATTGTCTGAAATAAAAATAACATTTTAGGTAGAACATTCATTTTGATGGTTGCTGTTCTTCCTGGCAAATAGAAGGGGAAGATATGGAGGCAGTGACAGATTTTACTTTCTTGGGCTCCATGATCACTGCAGATGGTGACAGCAGCCACGAAATTAAAAGACGCCTGCTTCTTGGGAGGAAAATGATGACAAACCTAGACAGCTTCTTTAAAAGCAGAGACATCACTTTGCCAACAAAGGTCTGCATAGTCAAAGCGATGTTTTACCAGTAGCGATGTATGGAAGTGAGAGCTGAACCATAAAGAAGGCTGACTGCTGAAGAATTAATGCTTTTGAATAGTGGTGCTGGAAGAGACTCTTGACAGTCCCCTGGACTGCAGTGAGAACAAACCTATCCATTGTGAAGGAAATCAACCCTGAGTGCTCACTGGAAGGACAGATCCTGAAGCTGAGGCTTCAATACTTTGGCCATCTCATGAGAAGACTCCTTGGAAAAGACCCTGATGTTGGGAAAGTGTGAGGGAACGAGAAGAAGGGGACAACAGAGGACGAGATGGATGGACAGTGTCACTGAAGCTACCAACATGAATTTGATCCAACTCCGGGAGGCAGTGGAAGACAGGAAGGCCAGGCATGCTCTGGTCCATGGGGTCATGAAGAGTCGGACATAACTTAATGACTAAAGAACAAAAATTCTTCCCATCAATGATAACTGTAATTTGTCCCATCTCTCCAAGTTATTCTGTATCTCTTTAATCAACTTCATATAATTGTCTTTAAATAATACAGTATACCAGTTTTCTTTGTGCCACATAGATTCTGACTTACAGTGGTGTCTATACCTCTTATAGAAATGAAGACCACCTTGGAAAACAAGTCATGAAAAGTAAAGCTAAAATTCTGGAAATGTATTTGGCAATGCATTTGCTTGGATGGACTTCCTGAGTTACAGAACAGACCTGTTATTACTGTGAATACTAAATAAACCAGAAACAACAAGGGCAACAAGCATGTTTTCTCATAAGTACGGAGTGTCAATTATTCCATCTCACTGGAAATATATTGGATGAGTTCCTGCACCACCAAATGATTAAGAATAGCTTTTCTCCGCTGTAATCAGTGCTTTGTAGCATTGTTGCAAGTACATGCATTTTAGATTCAAAGTTGGTGTTTTCTGGTAGTATGTTGCATATTTATTAATTCAGTAAATATTACAGTGCCATCAGGCAGTGTTTTTAGAACTGTTAAGATCTGCACAGCATTGCTTTATTCATATTTAGTTAGAAGGAAGTCCTACAATATTCACTGAGGTTTACTTCTCTGTATGTGCGCTTAGGGTTGCAGTCTAATTTACCTAAATATATGTTTAAGTCCTATTCTACAGAGCCATATTTGGCTTACAACATATTAAAAGGTTTCTTGTTCTACATATTCACTGCCAAATACATATGGCCATTTCCTCCCATCACTCCTAACCAGGAGCTAAGGTCTAATACACTGGCAGAATATTAGATTGAGAAAAACTGGTTATCATCAAGCTCTGATGTGTAGAAAAGTAATGAATAGAACTAAATACTAATAACATCAATATAATACTAATTATTGATACATTCTTGTTTTCTTGTCCATTTTTAGCTTTAATGAGCTGAAACTCCTCGCCTACCTCAATTTATTTGCACAATTAGATTCTTATCAGCTGAAGTCCTACCATCCCAGATACCAAAGAATGAGAATGTCTTAGATCAGATGTGGGGAAATTTGTGTGCCTCCAGATGTGGTCAGACTACAACTTCCAACATCCCTGACCATTGCCTGTGCTGACTATGGCTAATGAAAGTTGCAGTCTAGCTGTTTTGGGAGGGAATCAAATGCTCTATCTTAAATTAGAGGGACAAAATTGTGCACAAACACATGGTGGGGGAAGAAATTCTGTTCGTACATATTGAGATAATGGAACATTGGCTGTTCAGACTGCTCCCTTTAAGATCAGAGCTTAACAGGGAACTTAAAGGGAGACAAATGCCCCAAGTACAAGAGCCCTTGGTCATTCCTGAACATTTACATACAGTACTTGTGCAGATAAGACTCTCCATATCTCATAGAGACATAAGAAGCTGCCTCCTTCAAAGTCAGAGCGCTGGTCTCTCTACCCCAGTACTGTATTGTCAATACTGACAGTTTCAGACAGGGGTTCTTTCAACCCTACCTGGAGATGCTGGGAACTGAACCTGCAATCTTCTGCATGCAAGGCATGGCACCTGCCACTGAACTATGGACCAACATCGTATCTCGTGCATTTCTTGTCTGTGAATCTGGACAACCTGACTGAGAAGAGTCTTCATCTCCGCAGAGCTTTGCTTGTGTTGACTGCACAGATCTTCATGGAAATGTCATTAGAGGAGATGCTTCAGAACAATGACAAGCCAGCATTCATTTGCATCAGGGGCTCTGTATTCAGCTGTGATACACAAGCAGCCACAGTGATCGCCCAAACAGAATGAAAGATTCCTTTGCTGGCAGCAGAAGCTCAATCTAACCACATGTGCTGATCATTGAAATAACTGTGGTATCTCTCTGATTTGTAGCCAACTGTAAATAAGAGGGCCACTTTTCTTTCTTTTTTTTATAAACCAAAGGCATTGACTGTAAAAAGTCTGTCGGATGAAATACAGAAGTAAAACCCAGTAAGTACAAATAAGTATATGGTGTAACAAAGTGAGCCCAATAACACACCCACAATTCTTTATGAAATATGGAAATCCAATTTATTTTTGTCATATTCTTTTCTAGGTCTTGCGCTTTTTTTCCACAGCAGCTACTTAAAAACAAAAAACGGTTTCACACTGTTACTTCTTCAAATTAGATTCTCAGGGCAACCTTTCCCAGCCTTGTGCCATCCAGATTTATATATTTATTTAAAATACCTTTTCCCCACCTTTCTTCTTAAAAACGACCCAAGGCGGCTTACATAAATTAAAAGCCAATATTTAAAGCTAAAAATTGTAAGTATACAAATATTTTAAAGGATCAAATACCACACTACAACACAGTAAACAAAAAAAAACCAACAACAACAGGGGAATAATGGGAGCTGAAGTCCCACACCTCTGGAGAGGGTGAGGTTAAGGAAGGCTGTTTTATGGGCCAGCCACTTTGTGAGAAAAGACACTAGAAACTTACAGAGAGCTTTTAATATTTGTCTACCTTGTTGTCGTTCAGTCGTGTCCGACCCTTCGTGACCCCATGGACCAGAGCACGCCAGGCCCTCCTATCTTCCACTGCCTCCCGGAGTTGGGTCAAATTCATGTTGGTTGCTTCGATGACACTGTCCAGCCATCTCATCCTCTGTCGTCCCCTTCTCCTCTTGCCTTCACACTTTCCCAACATCAAGGTTTTTTCCAAGGAGTCTTCTCTGGCCAAAGTACTGGAGCCTCAACTTCCCTTCCAGTGAACACTCAGGGTTGATTTCCTTCAGAATGGATAAGTTTGTTCTCCTTGCAGTCCAGGGGACTCTCAAGAGTCTCCTCCAGCACCACAATTCAAAGGCATTAATTCTTTATGGTCCAGCTCTCACTTCCATACATCACAACAGGAAAAACCATAGCTTTGACTATTCGGACTTTTGTTGGCAAGGTGATGTCTCTGCTTTTCAAGATGCTGTCAAGGTTTGTCATCGCTTTCTTCCCAAGAAGCAGGCATCTTTTAATTTTGTGGCTGCTGTCATCTGTCTACCTACAAATATATAAAAGCAACAAGGAGCAGTAGGCAGCCATCCAGCTGCACAGGATGGCCATAGTTAGCAGGGGACCATCCTCTATAAGAAAAAAGCATGCTTTTGAAGGCCTGTTTCATTAAAATCTGAGAGTTTGAAGAGACAGAACCATAATACAAAATGAAAGCAGGAATCTCAACAGTTATCATCCACATAACAGAGGCTTGAATTAGATGACACCGTTAGAATGTAAGAGTTGCTCTCTTACTCAAGAGGTGAAAGATATCTATCTGTCATAATGTTTTCTGTCACCTCTGCATCTGACATTTTGCATGCGTTATGTGATTGGTCATCAAAAAGTAAACATGGGCTACATTTAGAAGTTTGATTGCCCAGGCATGTATCTCTCAGGAAATTTCATTGTACCAAGGCTAATTGTAAGGGAAAGCATACTCTTTTACATCTAGTTTGACCAGGAGTAAGCACACAGCCCACCTGGTCACCACTTTCTCTGCTATAATAAAAAGTCTTATTCCTCTATTCAGATTTTCTTGACTACTTCTAAATATGATTCTATCTATCTACCTTGTTCAAATTAAGAGATACACATTTTATGTAAATCTGTGTTATCTTGTTTGTTGAGGCAGGCCTTCTTTTTCTGCAATGCATGGCGTTTTCAGTTGACGCACACAGCAGATTAATACTGCCTGCTTCCACTCTTAGCAAGAGCAGCAGCGCTGCACTGATGGAAGAGCAATTATCTTAAAAGAATGCCATTAACGTCTTCCTGGTTGAGAAAGAATGAAAATGAGAAAGAACATTGCAATCACTACATTTCAAAACACTGAATGTGCACAATTATGTGGTTAAAGGTTAGTCTGCATCTTGCCATTTCCATAATAAGGCATTTTGAGTTCTCCTGTCCCTTTAGGATGGGGGTCCTAGGTGGAGGACAATGGTAGTTCCTTACAGCTGTTTCCTGAAACCCACATAAAACTGAGCCCTTTGCAGTAAAAGAAACATCTGGTGCCAGAAAACAGGTGAAGAACAGAGCTGTGTGCCAAACAGCCCACTTGATGCCCCCAAGTGTGCTTGCAGTCTTCAGGATTAGTGGAGCGTACAATTCTCTCATTGGTATTGAAGAAAGCTCCACTGCTGGACCATTTGGCGTTTTATATCAAAGGTAATGGCGTGACTCAGGCAGCAAAATGTCTTGGGCCAGTCCTGAGGTCCATGACGGTTTGGGGACATACAACCTTGTCTCACAGCAGAGAGAAACAGCTGGGTGTCTGACAGGAATACTTAGAAGGCTGCCACTGCTGTCCTTAAGTATTTGCCACCTAAGTCTCAACTCTGCTTTTCAGTGCACTACATTACGTCCGAACTGACTTCTAGTGATCCTAATAGAGCTTTCAAGGTAAATGAGATATTTGAGGAGTGGTTTTACCAGTTTTTTTTCTTTTGCCCCAGTAAATTTCCATGGCTGAGCATGGATTCAAACCCAGGTCTCCTGAGCCTTACTCTGTTCACTGCACTACAATGGGTAGCTGCTTCACAATAGGATGAGTTTTATTTGTGAGCCAGCTTCTGCTGTTGCATGGAGTAGTAGTCTGCAAATGGGCATGCAATAGGCATATCTATCCTAGATGCAGAGACAAAGATCTACCACCTCCAAGACAGAGAAAGCTAATCAAAAGTTAAAAGTTCAAGCAGTGCAATAGACAGCCACACACCTGCCCTTCAGGGTATGACGCAGCTGAAACTGGTTTGCCCAGTCCAGTAGCTGGAGAGTTGTGGTAAGGGGAGCTGAACAGACTGATTTGTGTGACAGGCCAAATTCTTAAGAGATGGTTTGGAGATCCCGTTGAGCTATAGATTTGTTATCCAGATAGGACAGGTGTTACTTTGCAACTAGTTCTGTTTGCTTCTGAATAATAATTGCTCCATCTGCACCTTTGCAAAGAGATATTACAAAGACAGTGAGAGTCTCCAAAGATATATCCAAAAAAGGAAAAAAGGAAAAAGAGGGGGGACAGGGAGATAGAAAATAAAATAATGGGTATTTCAAAGTTCCTACTGATTCTCAAAGTGGAAGCACAGAACAATAGATTATTCCATAATCTTCTTTCATTGTGCCAAGTATACTGCAGAATATACATAGCTTCCATATGTAGGCTGTAGCGCAAAGAAAGAATGCTAACAACTTAGAATACTGGCATATTTAATAACATGTTGGAGTATTTAATAACAATTAGCTCACATAATTTCCTTCCTTGCACTTTATTTTTAAGGTAACTGTACTGCAGAGAAACTTTGCAAAATCATTAAATTGTGCCCGCTCAAGGTTGTGTATATGAGCAGTCCCATTAAGTAAGTGGTAGGGACAGAGAGAATGGGCCCCAGAATGGCTGAGTTGAGCTGGTTAGCCCTGTACTTTAATCAATGCCGAATGTAAGTTCCTCTGTTAAAGCACATGAGTGTGTGGCTGCTGCAGCCCCATGATGAAAGTTAGTGCTGAGAAAGGGGGAAAAAACCGACTAACCCACTCCATACCCAGTCATTAAAGGCTTGCCAACTAGCAGCAGTAGTAATTTTTTAACACTAGAAAGCTGGCACATTTGCTGAAGCACTGCCAAACACATCAGTGACTAAGGGCAGTGCCCATTCTGTGGTTTCACCTGACATCCCTATATAATATGCTTGGGTTTTGCATGGGAAGTTTGCTCAAAGCCCTTATGTATCTGCGGGCTGGAAACCTGCTGTTGTTTCTGTGACATTTTGAAGCCTAACATATTTTAATTGATGCTAATTTTTTTTTTGTGGGCTGCAGCCTCCTTCATCAGATGTAGTACATGGACCCTTTATGCAAAATAAAACTTGTTAATCTTCAAGGTGCTGCAAGACTCTGTTGCTTTTGGTGCAGCAGACTATAAAGGCTAACAAAGACACACAGCCAGCTAAAACTTCGATGTTAATCTAGTGTGCGTGTATAAACGTGCATGTGCATATGTGCACCTGTTGTCAAATAAATTCTGACTTACGGCAACCCTTTTCAGAGTCTTCCAGGTAGAGAATACTCAGAGGTAGTTTGCCATTCTCTTCTTCTGGGGGCACCCTGGGACTGTGCAGGTTGCCCACGGCCACACAGTTTTCCTTTCCTCCAGGAGGCGCAGTGGAGGATCGAACTCCCAACCTCTGGCTCCACAGCCAGATACCTAAACCACTGAGCCATCCATCCATCCAGTTTACCTGTTACAGTATTATTATTAATAATACTGAATTAATAATACTGAATTAATAATACTGATACCTGAAGGACTGCCTCCTTCCATATGAACCTACCCGGCAGTTAAGATCTAGCCAGGGGGCCCTTTTGAAAGAGCCGTCCCTTAAGGAGGTAAGAGGGAGGGCTTGTAGACAAAGGGCCTTTTCGGCAGCTGCCCCCAGACTATGGAATGCCCTCCCGACTAAGATTCGTCTGGCGCCGACGCTGATGACATTTCGGCGCCAGGTCAAAACCTTCCTGTTCCAGAAGGCTTTTAATTGAAATAATATTAGCTGTGGGTCTGATGGCAATTTTAATTGTATTTTAATTGTATTTTAATTATTTTATCTTTTGCTGTATTGAATTTTAATTATTGTAAGCCGCCCAGAGACCTCTGGGTAGTTTGGGCGGCATATAAATTGAATAAATAAATAAATAAATAAATAAATAAAATAATAATAATAATAATAATAATAATAATAATAATAATAATAATAATAATAATAATAATAATAATAATAATAATAATAATAATAATAATAATAATAATAATAATTATTATTATTATTATTATTATTATTATTATTATTATTATTATTATTATTATTATTATTATTATTTTGCTCTTGAAGTTATATTATCCAGTCATGTGCTATCTATGATGGAGAAAACACATCAACATAAATTACTTGCACCACAGACAAGAAAATTAGAAGTATAATAAAAGACTTCTGAAAACCTGCTGGCAGATCCGCCTAGGGATCTTACTCCAGCAAAGGCAGCAGATCTATACTGATGTTTCCCTACCATTTCGAGAGATCAGGTGAAGGCATCTGGAATGCACTCATTTTGCAAAAGGTTAGGAAAAGAGCCTCGTGGCACAGTGGTTAAACCGCTGTGCTGCAGCCAAAACTGTGCTCACGGCCTGGGGTTCAATCCCAGGTAGCCAGCTCAAGCTTGACTCAGTCTTCTATCCTTCCGAGGTCGGTAAATTGAGTACCCAGCTCGCTGGGGGGGGGCAATGTGTAGCCTGCATAATTAAATTGTAAACTGCCCAGAGAGTGCTTGAAGCGCTATGGGACGGTATATAAGCAGCACGCTTTTACTTTAAGATGTGATGTTTTGATATACTGTGTGCTGGTATCCAGCATCTTTCATATTATGGTACCTTATCTGGATGAAACTAGATGTTGATACAGTAAATGTTAGCAATTTAAAAATTGCCTGTAAGTGAAGAAGAAAACAGAGAAAAGAAGGAATATCCTGATTTACAAGGGTCAAATGTAGCTGGTTAGCATGTTGCTAAAGGTATAAGCTGTCTGAAGTTTTAATAGCCAAGGCTCTTAGCATATAATAAATCATTTGGGATGCTGCCTCCACCCACATCCAGCTCAGCAAGCCAGGAAGTGTGTGGGATCTTGTCTGGCCATCCATCACCTAAAAGGGACTAGTTCTACCACGATACAAAGCAAAGAAGCTTGAAACAGCCAGGCATAAAAACAATCTGGCAATGTCATTAATGTTTTAGTTATTTTTATAAATTATGTATAGCTAAGGGCAAAAATATACTGTATTTATTTTATTTATTGTATACTGCTGACTGTATCCCTAGGTGCTAAATATATTTCTTGTACAGTCAACCCTCGAATTACAAATGGCTCGAGTTACAAACATTTCGACTTACAAACCACTCTGATAGAAAAATATTGACTCGACTTGCACACTTAGATTCGAGTTACAAACAAAAAAACCCGTGTTTGAGGTGGGGAAAGCATGACATTTGGACTTTCAGTTAACCGTTGGCCAGTGAAGAGGGTGCTTATCTGCTTTCTCGCTCTTCCCAGCGTTTTGAGAGTGGATTTGGAGACAGTCTTCAGACTGCCTGGTACTGCCTGGTATTGCCTGGTACAGTGTGGTACGGACTGTATTTTTATTTTTTGGCGCTTTTTAATTTTTGTTTTTGGATTTTTAACAGGTGTTCCCTCCTTTGCTGCCCCCCCTTTCCCCCAAAAGGTGCTTGTATTGGCTTGTCTTGATTGAAAAGGTGCTTTTCAAGGTGATCTGTTGTCTGAAAGGTGCTTGGTTTTTCCCAGAAGGTGCTTGTCTTGGCTGAAAATGTGCTTTTCAGGGTGTTCTATTGAAAAGGTGTCTGTTCCCTCCTTCTCTCCCTCTTTCCTTTTTTTTAAACCTAAGTCCTCTTAGGTTAAAAGGAAAAAAGGAAAAACATCTGCCCCTAGTGGTAGGAACGGATTAACCGGCTTTGCATTAGTTCCTATGGGAAATGCCCCTCAACCTAAGAACCAAAAACAGCCAGAACAAATTAATTGGTTTTCAGTGCATTCCTATGGGAAATGCTGATTCGACTTACAAACTTTTCGACTTACAAACTTCCTTCCAATACGGATTAAGTTTGTAAGTCGAGAACCCACTGTATTTATTACATTACTGTCTGCTGTACCTGTGTATTCTGCTGTTATGTACCAACAAGTTAGAACCAACTTGCATTGACTCTATTAGGTCTTTCAAGGTAAGTGAGATGTTTAAGTTGTAGCTTTATCAGTTCCACACCCCCAGTGAATTTCCATGGCTGAGTGTAGATTTGAATCCAGGCCTCCAGAGTCCCACTCCACCACTCTGTCAGCTACAATATACTGGATATACCCTTCTTAGTCTCAAATGTTATATTGCAATCTCTACAGATACAGCCAAAAATGCAGCAATGCAACTGCTAACCAATCTCAGGACATGACGTCAAGATGCTCCTATGCTACCCTGAAACTCATGGTTCTAACCTATATTTGCTGCATTGTAGGAGGGACTTTACGTCTTTTATATCAACACTATACGTTTATAGTGTCAGGATCTGATGAATGATATATTTCATAGTATACAATTTTCCTCACATATGCATTTTTTTGTAGCATACCTGTTTTGTGATTGGTAATTGGAAGGTAAGCATGGGTTTAATTTGCAAGTCTGATAGCCAAGATATGTGCGTTTGAGGAAATCCTATTATGGGAGGGGAACTGGGCATAAATCTCAGGAAACACACATTGCTTTTAAACTGTGGTTTGACCCCAAGTGAAGTCATAGTGTTATATGGTGAATAAGCTCTGAGTTACATTATTTAGTGCTCTGTCACTGTGATGTGGACACAGTAAACATCAATGAGAGGACTGATTTTTCTCCCCTCTCCTATATCTTCCCAGCAACTCTCTGGGACACATTTGGCTGAAAAATGTAGCTGGCCCCAAGTCATCCAGTAAGTTTCTTGGCTTTGCCATAGAAGTTTCTGGGCAAACCACACAACCGTTTTCTGCCCTCTGGCTGCTGCTGTCTTTGGACAACATGAGAAATAAAATATGGAGCAAATCTCTATGTGTTACCTTTTCCTACAAGCAGGAACGAGCAAGCAGGCAGGCAGGAGGCAACAGCATACAACTCACCTTTTATCAATTAGGGTGCCCAAGACTTTACATCATATTGTTATGCCAGAACATAGTCGTTGGCTCTGTAATCCTCTGACATTTTAAAAGAACATTTAAAAAAAAAAAAAAAGAAGTGTGTTAAAAAAGTAGAATTGAGTTTCCAAAACAGGTTGGGGAGATAATAGTCTCACAATAGTGAGGCAGTCTGGCTGGCGTGATTTTGGAGCTATTATACTTAAAACATTTCAAACCAAGGCATGTAGATTTATGCTTTTGGACTACTCTCATAATTCCTTGAGTATCATAGTTGCCTGGGGAGTCCTGGGAGTTGTAGTCCAAAACACAAATTTGCACACCTCTGATTTCAAAGCTGCAAATGAGTCATCCCAAACCACCCTCCTTCTATTGTCTTCCAGAAGTCACTTTAAAAGATCTGCTACCTCTATGACATTAAGGACTCATTTCAAGTTAATCCAATGCCACTTTCTCATGTTGGTCTGTTGTTCTCCAACTACCTGATAAATCTGCATCCTTCTTCCCAACACTCTTGTTTCACCCCTACATTGAGATCCCATAGTTCCAGTTGTCTAGCTGGCACTACATATGGCACAGTTAGTCTTTCTGAAAATATTGTGTCAGACCTCTCACGTAGCAGTCAAAAGTTGGCCTCTGACACTTAGCTAAACAGGTTCCCAGTGTTGTCACTGTTAACATGTGCCACAGAGCCACTGTGTCAGCTTAACCAGACTGTCTGCGATGTCTGAAGTCTTCACATTTCACCAGCATTGTGTGAGTTCCTATCAATCTTAACTAGCATAGCCAATTGAGAGGAATCATGGTAATTGCATCTGGAGGTACTAATTTTGCCCACTCAGATATAAACTTTTTAGCAAGCCTGTGACTTAACCACAATTCCTGCAAGCCCAAACTCAGCTCAAGATAGCTAATCATCAGCTGAGAAAGCATCCCTCATGCAGGGCCATTGTCTCTTTCTCAATACCTGCCCAGCTTCTTCTCTTTAATATATGGGGTTTTTCTTCTCTCAGAATGGTTCTCCTCTGCCATGTGTTTCAGGGATTCACCTCCTTATCCCTCTGTTTCGTTTATATTCTGTAGATCAGTGGAATTATATTCCGTAATACCGTGAGTCTACTGCCCCAGTCTCATCCATCAATTTTGCTAGCCATTAGTTACATTTCGTTGCACCTTTTTTAAAAATGAGATGACAGTAGCGTTTATGGCTCTCTTTCTCCTCCTGTCTTCACAGGAACCCTATAAGGTGGGTCAAATTGAGTGTATGTGATTGTCTCAAGATCACCCAGTGAATTTCATAGCCAAGTGGGGATTTGAACCCAGGTCTCTCCATTTTTGTCCAATGTTTTAAGCCAGATCTCAAAATAATTCAGGTTAGTACGTGTATAATTTCACACATATCTTTAATCATGGAATTTAGGATGACAAACAAGTTCCCAGACTCTGTAAGATATAAATTTGGTTAGCAGCAACAGCAATATGGTTATATCCTGTTCACTCTGAACATGCCTTGACATGTTGACTTATGGCCACAAATACAGTTCATGTAATTCTCTTGCATTTTAGCATGGCTTGTCATACCATGTTGATTCATGAGGCAGCTATACACGTTGTAAAGAAACATCTCATTTTGGGCTGGTGGCAAATGGTGTGTGAAGTGAGCAGATGCCCTAAACCAGGCCATTAAGTCCTCTTCTGGTGCTGTAACCTGATATACAAAGCTTCACCCAAGGCAATTGCTTAAATGTTTAGCTTCCATTTAAAAATATCCCTGGGCTGAATTTGTCCAAGGTTGCCTGAAGAAATGGAAACATTCCATTTTTAGCTAAGGTGCATAATCTTCTAATAAGAAAAGCAGAACTGAAGAGGTTGCATAACATTTGTGCACCACAGTATGAAAGCCCGGTTGCCTGGCAACAAGCAGGAAATGAGATGGGGAGAGCAAGACAGGCCTCAGATAAAGGAAAGCCTCTTTAGGGTGGGAGGAGTGAAGAGTTAGTTAACCTCAGCCACAAAATATTTCTGCCCATATATGAAACTTTGTCTGGCGTTCTTCTAAAACATACTTTTTCTGTCTCTTTGCAGAGAACAGGAGCTGGAGGGTTGCAGCTTATAAACGTGTTTGAAACAAATAAATGGGATCAGTTTCATAGCTTTAAGTAGTGCCCACCAATTAATTGCACTTAGAATCAAAATATGGACGACTCTTACTTTGTGGGATGGCAAAGAATTCCTTGATCAGAAGGGCCAATGGCCAAGTTGGCTGGGAGTTTCTGGCGTTTGTAGTCAAGAAGAGTCTTCCAAATTCTGTTTATACAGTAATTCACCTTTTGCTCACAGTTGTGCGTGCAGTTCCCCTGCCCTACAGAAGTGCATCATCAGTGATGTCATCTGGACACATACGTACAATAATGACCCTAAAGCAGTGTTCCCCAACCTTTTTCAGACCACGGACCGGTTGAGGGGTATGGACTCCATGTGCGGACCGGTTCGGGGGCAGGGGCACCCCTCGCGCTCACGGGTGGGCGTGTCGAGATTGTGCACATGAGTGGAACACCCCTCACGCTCGTGTGTGACATGCCGACCTCTTGGGCGAACTGGGGGGAGGCAGACCTCCCCCCGGGGTCCTGCCTCTCCGTGCTGCTGGCTTTCCAGCCAGGCTAGAAAGCCAGTAGCATGGAAAGACCCCACGCCTGAAGACAGAGCTGGGGAGGGAAGGCAGGCTTGCAAGGGAGAGCGGGCGGGCTCTCAGGGCTACGCGGAACTCTCCTCCCCTTGCCCCATGGCCATGCTCTCCCAGCCGAGAGAGCCCAGGAAAAATTCAAAAGACCTCAACCCCCCCCCCCGGCTCCTGCCTCCTGCCGTGGGGTCTCTCCGTGCAGCCAGCAGCACGGAGAGACCCCGTGGCTGGAGACAGAGCAGGGGGGGAAGGCAGGCTTGCAAGGGAGAGCAGGCGGGCTGTCAGGGCTGTGCAGAGCCCTCCTCGCCTTGCACCATCACCTGGGCTCCTGCATCCTGCGGGGTCTCTTCCTGCTGCTGCCCACCTGCTCTCCCTTGCAAGCCTGCCTCCCCCCCCCCCCACTCTGTCTCCAGCTGCAGGATCTCTCCATGCTGCTGGCTTTCCAGCCAGGGTGGAAAGCCAGCAGCATGGAGGAACCCCGCGGTGGGAGACAGAGCCCCATGGGGAGGCCAATTGAATTTCCCAGCCTCCTGTCTTCAGCCGCTGGGTCCCTCCGCGCTGCTAGCTTTCCAGCCGGGCTCCGGGAGACCATGCCACCATTTGTGCAGGCGCACAAGCATGCACACAGGCACAAACAATCTTTGTGGGGGTGAGTGCGGGGGGGAGAGGTCTGTCTTGGCGGCCCGGTTGGGCTTAAACAACGGACCAGCAGTAGGCCGTGGACCGGGGGTTGATGACCTCTGCCCTAAAGAACAAATATACACACAAGCCAAAGCTAAGCCAAAATAATGTGAGTAGAAACACTACACAAAAAAAATGGACGAAGCGACTAGACAGGAATTTGTCTTGCTGCTTGCTTGGTGATCCTCTCTGTTCTAGAGATGGGTATGAACTGGTTTGCTGGTTCAACATGGATTACCGGCCCCAGGGATGTTCTATATTTTGATGCCCCACCCCCTCTAGTGGGTGCCCATTCAGTGGCAGTGCCCAGAGGAGGCAGGGCAGGACGTTGGGGCATTGGCTGAATGGGCCCCCAACAGAGGGCGGGGCACTGAATTACAGAACACCAGTAAACAAACTGTGCTGAACCAGCGGTTCATGCCCATCTGTACTGTTCCTTTAGATATTTATCCTTTTGATTACATAACTTTAGCGCTAATCATGAGTAGACCTGATCTTTTGCTGTAGAGTGCATTTTATTCAGCTAGCAGGTATTGCATTTGTGTGTTTGTGCATGCATGCACACGTGTGCATATTTGCAGTCACTTTTTAAACATTAAAAAAATGAAGGATTTGAATGCCATCAAAAGGGGTAGGCAATATGGTGGTGATAATGGCAGAGAGGAGGAGGGTTGTGTAACATGTGAACACTTGGAACACACCTTCTCAAGGTGTGAATAGCAACAGCAATTTAAGTCCCTGCGGGATAAGTCAGGCTGATGGAGTGACCAGCCTAGTGTTAGATGTTTACTAATATAATTTCAAAATAAATGAAAATATATAGCACAACAACATTCTGAGTGTTTTATAGAAAATAGGGTGAAAGATCTCTGACTCAAGTTATTATTGTCTAAATTAGCTTCTCCCAATAGGAGCCCTTTAGGTGTTTTACAACAACTCCCAGCATTCTAAGTCTGGGATATAAAGGCATCAGGATGGGGAAAGCTGATTTAAATGTTGACAATGATAATAGCAGCAAACACTCCATGATAGAACATAGAAAGATGGAGAAAAGCTGCAGAGAGATGCTACCAGTCAGAAGACATTATGCAGCCATTCTATCATTTCCCTGTGGATTTTTCACAGTAAAAAGTGGGGTGGGAACAACAATGGGAAAAAATTAAGAAAAGGATTACAATTAAGAGATAACTTCTCTCCATCTCTTCAAGGAAATGAGGCAAATAAATACTTTTTCCAACCTGGAAACATGAGGGACTGGAGGCTGCAACCTCTGTTTGCAAAGCCTGGATTTTGCCATATAAGAACATGACTAAACGGAATGTTCCTTTTGGACTCAGAAAAGAGGTTCATGATTTTATTACCTGAGGACAGCAGGGAGAGCTGAAAACCCAGCTTCAATGAAACTAAATTATTTTATTTGAAGTGGGTGGGATTTGTATCCTGCTTAAAAGAGCATTACCATCTTGCATTCTTGACCACTTCAAAAATACCAGGAAAAAGCAGGTATGTAGAATCCAAGATCTCAAATGCGGCTTCTTTCAGCAGCGCTTTTTTTTATAATGCCGGTCTATACTTAGAAACACTGGGAATGTTTTTAAACCTATTATGTTTTGAACAAGCAGTACACATTCCAGCAGAAAATGATATCAAATGGCAAAATGGTTGCTAGAATGCATGCACGAGAGCAATGTTCTCATGGCTGATCAAATACAAACCTGTAAATTTAGCATCCAGAAAGAAGGCTACCCATGGTGTTTTGTAAAGTGGGAAGCTAATGGTTGGAGGGGCTGCACCACACTTTTTTTGCTACAATTCCTGTCCTCAAAGCTCCCTCCTTCCCCACAGTAGTGTTTTAAGAAAATATTTAATATTTGGTGCGGGGTAAAATGGAGGAAATTACTGGATCCTTTCCTCCATTTTAATATAGCCCACAGTTGAGAGAAGACAGGGCTTTTCTGGCACTTTTAAGACAATGAGGGAATTTTCAGTTTTGATGAAATTAAACTCTTTCATTTGTTATGAAAAATGAGGAAAACTACATTAACTAAGCTACTTTTTCCTTATACAATGCTTCTCTATTTAAAAATATACAAAATAGGTATAGAAGTGATTACCTAGAAACACCAAAAGGACAGTACCAGCAGGGAAAACTGCCTGAGAATCAGTCTAAAATATTGTGGTATGAAGACGGGTTAAAGCTGTTGTGAAAACCTGTGACCAGCAGTGTTAAAGATGCTTGACACCTTTGTCAGAAAGCATTCAAAGGCAAATGAAAAACATGAAAATCAGAATATAAAAGTAGTTGCAGAAGTTGTGGTTAAAGAACAGAGGATGCAAACAGCAGAGCAAAACAGCATAAATGTGTTTACTCATGAAGGGAGACAGCTTCTGGGGCAACATTCCTTGCAAGAGACTGCCGTGACAGAAAAACATGTGTGCATTGTTGTGTCATGAACAGGACTTAATGACAAATTTCAGCTTTTAAAAAATTCTTTTGTTGGCTGTAGTAATAGTCTTAATACAAGCCGTTTGGCAAGAGTTCAATCCCTTTGCCCTCAGGGACCACCTCACAAAATCAGCATTGTCTATTTTTGCCCAAGACCACCCTATTAGGCCATGATTCAAAATATATTGGTTGGAATCCCATTGGTATTCACATAAACTTTGCATAACTTGCTCCAGACTAATTGAGGAGGTGTGGGGGACAATCTTAGGCACATGATGAAGATATATGCTACCTCAGACCTGAGGAAAATGTACTATAACCAGTCTGTTAAAACTCTTTGTGGAAAAATGTTTGTGAAAGTTAGGCACTGCAAAGATTGTTGAGGGAACTCTAACTTAATTTTGTGAAGCAAAGGTTGTTTTTGTTCTGTTGTGATTTTGAAACTTCCTTAGGATTTACACATTTTTAAAAAGGCTCCAGCTTATAACTGTGGGCTTTTTTGGCCTTCATAAATTGTAATAGACTTGTTATAGCAGGCAGCCAGCCACACATAGCTTAATATGAGTCTCAGAAAGTTAGGTAAATGAGAGGCTAAATCTGTGCTTCAACACTTAATACCAACAGATGTGGATTGCAGAAATTTTCCTACCATTTACCACAGTGGAGTATTTTGGACCTATGGCAAGGAAGTTAACTTTCATCACTGAAAATCCCTGTAGAGATTATGCATCACAGAAATTACATTTCTTATTTAGGCCTCACATGTGTGTGATTATTTGACTGTTGGGATAGGACTGGTTCCATTAACTCCAGTCAACTTTTTCAAAAAGAAAATCTAAGTACTAGATCAGAAGTGGAACAAGAAAATTTTTATGATCAACCTGACAAATGAGTGACCCCCCCCCAAAAAAAACATTTGAATTTGAATGGGACTGACATTTACCACAGTTGTGTTAAAGAACAACTTGAACACTTTAAAAATCAGTAGTTCTTTAACCTCACTTCAAGATTCCAGTGTGAAATCTGGGCTCCTGTGAGATAGTGAGGAAAATCTGATTTTTACATTTTGTTCTCAAGCATCACTAAAGAAACACGAACACTTATGCCACCTAGATATCTTTTCCTTTCTCCCATATTTCTTTCAACGTTTGATAGTTTCAGCTCCCATTGAATCTACAAAATTAATATTTCCATCCTTAAAATAAATCAGATTTCAAATGCCATCTTCAGTAATATTCTGCTTAATGAAAAACTACAGCTTCTACTTTTCTTAACATCATCTTTTCCAGTGAATCTTGTCTTCTCATGACATCCGAAAGTACTGTAGCTTCACTTCAATCCTTTTACCTTCCAGTGAGAGTTCAGGCTTGAATTCATCAGCACCTTCTTATTTATCTTTCCAGAGGTGCGTGGTAGCTATAAAACTTCCCTCCAACACATTTTGATTTACTGATTTTTCTTCCCTGTCTGCTTTCTTCACTGCCCAGCTTACACATCTGTATGCAGTAATCAGGAATACCACATCATGAGTGACCTTGGCCTTTGATCTCAGTGAGACATCCTTATATTTCAGGATTTATTCTAATTCCTTCATAGCTTCCTTTCTGAGTCTCAAGTCTTCTTTTGATTTCTTGAGTGCAGTATCTATCTGGACGGATGACTAAACCAAGCTATAGAAACTTTTTAACTACTTTGATTTATTCCTTATCACCACTGATAAATGATAATTACATGCTGTCAAGTCTATTCTGACAGTGATTCTTTCCAAGGTTTTCTAGCTACAGAAGGCTCAGAAGTGGATTACTGTTCCCTTCTCCTGAATGCATGCAGCTTGGTCAAGGCCACAGAGGCTGGCTTTCCCTCCTGGGAGGCACCGTGGGGAACCAATCTCCCAACCTCTGACTCTGCATCCAACACATTGAGGTATCCATCCGGCTGTATCATCATTTAAGTTATATAATTCTTCTGTATTCATTGTTTTTAAGATATGCAGATGACACTGTATTACTTGCTGAAAAGATGAGTTGAAATGACTAGTGAGGCAAGTTAAGGAAAAAAATGCAGGATTACAGTTGAATATAAAGAATGGAGATTATACAGAACAATCACTCAGCTAAATTCAAGATTTGCACTTCACAGAGGGCTGTCAAGAGCTAAGATCACCAACTCAGGAGTACATCATGTGCGTGAGAATCAGCCTTCCTTCTCTGCCTCTCTGATGTCTGTGACGACTGTGCTCTTGTTTAGGACTCTTTCAAGAGAATGCTCCAGGGTAGACATGGCATATTTTCCCAATCGGGCATTAACTATTTCCCCTACCCGATCTTTTCGTATCTGCTATACTGGAAAACAAAGGAAGTCACAACAAGGTTACAAAAAGAGTTTGTATTTGACTGAAAACAAGATTGCTTTGACATTGTTGCACCCACTGGACATTGCATTGTACACAATATAATGTTTATTTAAAAGGGAGGCAGAAGTTTAAGGTAGTGAGTTCTCAATTGATGATCACATTTCACCCTTACTGATGGAAAGGAAGTTGTTTGCCTGAAATCCCCTCTACTTGAAAGCAGCACTCCAGAAGTGGAAAAATGTATTTCTGAACAAGACACACAAAAAAGTGAGAAAACACTAATTACAATCAGGATGGATACCAATCTATGATTTTTTTTTTAAAAAAAATCAAATTGATTTAAATCACAATTGAAATATAAAATGATTTAAAACATATCCATCCTGATCACAATTTCTTTTTTAAAAATTAAGCTTATAATAGCCTGGAAAACCCACAACAACGAATTATAGCTTATATTTTTAAAACTACCAGGACCTATGTATTAACGATCTGTCTCCGTAGCAGTTCTGAACTAATTAAATGCCACAAATGAACGGGTTTCTAACATCCAGGAAGTCAAACTCTTGTTTTTAACTGAGATCCGAGGATATCCGTTAGCACCCACAGTAGCACAACACACAGTACATTATCGCTTATCTGGAGGGACAACGCTGTTCAGTTTTTTTCTAATTTTTGCCCGAAGTATGTTGAGATCTTCCTCATGGGCACAGAAGTAGCCGAGATCTGTGGTTGGATAAAAAGGAGTATAAAGTCAGACACAAATATGAGCAGTTCTGGGCACTTCTCTTTAAAGATTCTGTTCTTTCCACTTTGTAGTGAATGGAACACCACCAGGTATAAAAAAAAGGAAATATCAGTTGAAGGCTGGGAGCCCCAAGAGACACAGAAGCACAATAAAGCTGTAGAAAGGGGGGAAACCTATGGGCATGGGTCCACAAAGAGCTGAATATGGAATAAACATGTTCATTGGGCACATAATATTGTCTGTTGGGGTTGACTGAAAAACTTGGAAGGAATATAGGACAGAATGAAAAGGGTATCTCAAAAGATGATAATGGCTAGCTCGCCCTCTGAATGACAGTGCTCCACCCAGCAATTGTTGCAGGATTAGATCTTAAAACCAAATCTCCCAATTTGAAAAGGCACTTGTTCAGCAGGCTGAGGCAAAGAGGCAGTCTCTAAACCAACAAAATCAGGGAGCTGGACAGGGGGAAAATTGCATTTGCCTTCAGTGTGGAAGGGATTGTCACTCCCGTATTGACCTTCTCAGCCACACTAGACGCTGTTCCAAGTCCTCCATGCAGCGCACATTACCATAGTCTCTAAAGACTGAAGGGTGCCTACCTAATAATCTTAAACACTCAATTTAGGGAAGAACTGCTTTACAGTAGGCACACTGAGTTTCCACTCCCTATGGCACAGCCATGTTTTAACTTAGAATGGCTGCAATCAACAAGTGTAAATCATCATCCTTATGTTTTCCCCAAGTCATAATTCCCCTGAAGTCTGTCCTCCTTCACTGCATTATCTCCTAAATAATCTTATCTGAGTTTTCCCTAATCCGCCACCCTCTAAGAATCCTGAACGTCCCTCCACCTCAGAGAAAAGGAATACATAAAAACAGTGATGCAGGAGCTGGAGATGAGTGTTGTGCTCCACTGGATCTGGAAGGTGCCTGCTTTGCTTTATTCTTTGAAGGATAGTCCTGAGGTTCTCCTCATCAGCTAAGGAATTGTCTTCCCTGTACTGCTCAGAGATCTGTGTTCTGAAAACAACCTTCTTGTCTTTGAAACACAATCAGAGAACTGGGGTGGTGGTGGTGGTGGTGGGGAAGGGAGCAAATTCCTATTGAATTAGCCAAGATGCAGTAGATAAATAAATATTTATTTTATCAGAGCTTCAAATAGTTAGCTTTTCTGAAATCAGCATAGCCAAAGATCATGTAGCTAGGGGATTCTAGACATTATATATATATGAAGCAGTGGGCTTTAGTTTTGGCTTTAACAGTGGTCTTCAAAATTTGGGGAATACACTGCCCATAGGAGTATGTCCCACCTTCCTAACATTTCCTAATGAAATGTAGGAACACTGTTATAAAAATTGTTTCCATTTCCACAGCTCAGCTTAGCTCTAATGCCTTGTATCTCCTGATACAGCTCAGCCTGCTGTGTTGGGGAAGGAAAGGAAACTCAGATAACAATGGATGATTTGCTTCCCTGTGTTGCTTCCTGTGCTCAGCCACAAACTCATCCAGGACATGAAAGGCGATGGAAGGGAAGGCAGAAAAACACATGAAAAATGCATTAGCCACTCTGAACTGTGGAACATGGCAGGACCAAGCTTCAAAGAGACCGACCTGCTTAACGTAGTCATGCCATAGTCAAGAGACTCAGGCCCTCCCAGCAATGACCTTTGCCAACTTCATCCTTTTTGCACAAGAGTGGGAAGCTTTGGCCCTCCAGCTAGTTTGGATTTCAGTCTTCCCCAGCCTCACCCAACTCAGTTTATGACAAAGGATGATGTGAACTGCAGTCCAAAACATCTGGATGGTCCCAAGTTCCCCACCTCTGTTT
Source organism: Pogona vitticeps (assembly GCF_051106095.1). Classification (NCBI taxonomy): domain Eukaryota; kingdom Metazoa; phylum Chordata; class Lepidosauria; order Squamata; family Agamidae; genus Pogona; species Pogona vitticeps. Next base: position 29,022,252 of record NC_135783.1, on the reverse strand, counting down.
GGATTTTTCTCTCCAAGCAGGGCCCTATTATCTATTTCACTTTGTTGCCTTATCTTCTGCCCTCAGTATAGACCAGGGATGGGTTTCAAGCTGTCACTGGATGAATTTTAACCAAATGCAGTCAAAGGTGCATCAGTAGCGCCATCTTGAAAAATCTCACAGTATTACTTATTTGCAAATATTTAGGAACCACTTATATCTGAATACTTTAAAGTGGTATATAACAACAAACAAAAAACATATGGTAAGGGAGGTAAAGGGCATCAGAGTACCCTCATGTTTTTAATTTTAAAAATCTAGCAGAATTGTACCCCCAGGTGTTATTCTCCCACACTTTGCTTTTTTTGAGGGGGGGGAATTGAAACTAGACTCCCCCCCCCAAAAGAAAATATGTACTCTGCAAACAGAGGACACAGGGGGCATGAAAATAGCTCTCAAAGCTTGTTTGGCTTGGGTTAGAGTGCTGGACTGAGACTTAGGAGATTCAGGGATCTAAACCTCATTGAGTTATGAAACCCATGGAGTGGCATTGGGCTAGTTCTTGGTGGTTATGACCATAATGGAGAAGAGGAAAGCCTACTATGCCAACTTGAGCTCAATGGGAAAAAAAACAGGATATAAACGTAAAATAATAATAATAGTGATACAGCATTTATGCCATCTATAAAGGAGATGGCAATGCTGAAGGATACCAACAAACAACAACATTACTTACAGATCCTGGTGATGCTGCTCCTGTCCTGCCTTCCTGTTGCCTTATGCTTGAATCCTGCAACAACCGAGTGCTGCTGCCTGACCCATTTGGGCTTTGAGACTTGTTAGTCTGTAGTTTATTCCCCAGAAGAGACAGCCAGTTTCTTTTGGAAGGAAAACCATTCTCCTTGTTGGCTGTTTTGACACTGGAGGACTTGAAAGGACACGGAAGGTTTAGGAAGTCTGTAGAAGAAACAGAGGCAGCCGGCTCTTTCAGGCTTTGAATGGCTTGTGCTACTCCATACACGGTCTGGCAGACTTCCTCATGAGACTCTGAGCCTCCTTCGAACGAATCTAGCCGGGATTTTTTACACACTGGGTGAAGTGCAGCCACACAGTTGCAACTTCTCAGACAGTTCACATTTCCTTCCTTGCTGGATTCTAGCCTCCTCTTGGCTCGCACTTCAGACCTCACGTGTGGTGATTTGGAGGCAGAAGCTGTTTCAGAAATTGTTGCTGTTCTTGTGTGCGAAGAAGGCACCTTCATTCCCTTCGCAGGACATGGGCTCGGAGTCTTGGTAACCCACCGTTTAATGGACATTGCCGAGGCTGATGTTGCTGGTCTGGATGAAACGCCCGAAGGTGTTGCCTTCTGCTGCCCCGCCGGAATGACAGGTGTGGACATGGGGATCTTGGCTGAAGAGCACGTGGGTGTGTTGGTAGGAAGCGGAAGATCTCCCGCGTAAGCTGGAGCACAAGCAGCCGGTTGTGGTGAAGAAACGGGGGGGCTGCCCACTGGGAGAACTTTAGCAGGAGTGCTGGGTCTTCTTTTTACAAATCCTAAGAAAGAAGCAAAATGCACAGGCCAAATGAGGACAACGTATTGTAAGGATGAATAAAGCAAAATCATACTCAAAACGTGTTAAGTGTCCCATACCAGGGCTGGCCCAAAACACTTTGATCCCACAGGCAAAGGACAAGATAGAGAGCTGCCCAACCACTCCTGCTTGGGTACATGTAGAAAACTTAATCAGGCTGGCAATTAAATGCCGATGACAAGAGCATGGATTATTATTATTTATTTGTACCCTGCTAAGAGCATCATGGAGGCTTAGGAGAACATAGTTACATACAGCTATATTCTGGGAGGGGTGTAGCTTAGTCACACAGCACATGTCTTGCACACAGGACCCAGTCTGCACTCTTAGCATCCCTAGATAAGGCTTGAAAAACCCTTCCCTCAGTCTCTGGTGAGCTGCTGCCAGTTAGTGTTTCTACTACTGGACCAGACCAAGAGTCTGATAAAGCAGCTTCGAACGTTCTATCCTAAAATCATTCTGCATCCTTCACCATCAGCCACCTAAGACAGTGGCTTCACTGTGCCTAATGGTAGGACTGGCCTTGTGTCACACTGTATATGGTTCTCGCCGCAACTTGTGTGCAATTATGCTTAGGACAGTAGGCAAAATTGTGGAAGACTGAATCAGATTAGAAAGCAGTGCAATGGGTGACTTCTAGAAGAATGTTTGCATCCTGGCAGAGATTGGTTTCCGGAGGGAGGGGGAAAAAAGATAAGAGTGGAAATAGCTGAAATCAGAAACTCTGAAGAATGTCAGGGAGCTACATACAGTAGAGTGGTTCTGCCCAACAAATTCCTTCAACATCCAGGCACAGGACAGACAGGCTTTGCCTCCATATTCTCAAGCATCAGAGACTATAAATTTGCTTTTTTCCAAAACAAGAAAAAAAATATGAGGCCCTGAAGGCCACTTCAGCAAAACCCACACAGATATATCACTTTGAGAAGAGAAGGTTATACTGTGCATCACAAAGAGATGAGTATTTCCTGCAAAACCACAATATCACAGTTTTGTTCTGCTGAAATGGGTGGGAACTCCCTGGATGTAAAATTTTGTCGAGACAGCACTGAAACAGTACTTGCCCAAGGCAACAATGAATCACAGTGCAAATAACTACTGTACTTGTGTGCACGTGTGTTCAAAGAGCCAAGGTCAGCAGGAAGCCTGCTTAAGGTTTGCAATGCTCATGCACTTCCTTTCCAATTTGCAAGTTATTTCAAGGCACAGCAAACAACGAGACCTGACATTTTACCTAAGGAAAGCACCAGCTTGATTTTTTGAAATCTAGCACACATACCATGTGCATTTTTAAGGGGATACCCCTTCTATACTTATAGTAATACGAAGGCTTATTTATGTGTTTGTGTGTGTGTGTGTATCCAAAGAGAATAAAGACATGTGCACATGTATATGCAATACACAAAGCATGAAAGAGAACTAGTACATCCTTTTCTATTGTTCTGCAAGTTTCCTGTATGTCAATTCTTTGTTCACAAAACTATCTCTTCCTGTCATCTTTCTAGCTAGAGCAGCCATTTAGAAACAGTACTGACTACTGTATGAATTTATCTCAGCCCCAACGCATGGGGGGAAAACTGTATAACAAACTCAATCCAAGACTTACCGTATTTTTTGCTCCATAAGATGCACTCCCCCCCAAAAAATGTGGGTGGGAAAGTCCGTGCGTCTTATGGAGCAAAGGCAGCTGGCCCCGTGGAGGGGAGCGTCGCGAGGGTCCGGGTGAGCCTTCCAGGACCCTTGCGACGCTCCTCCCACCCCCGCACGGATCCAGCGCCGGCAAAATCGCCAGTTTCTGGGACTCTTTTGAGGCTCGTCAAGCCTCAAAAGACTCCCAGAAACTGGCGATTTTGCCCCCGCTGGCCCCGTGGAGGGGTGGGGGGAGCCTTGCAAGGGTCCGAGGGAGCCTTCCAGGACCCTTGCGAGGCTCCCCTCCAACCCCCCACAGGTCCAGCATGGGCAAAATCGCCAGCTTCTAGGACCTTTTCTGAGCCTTTTAAGCCTCAGAAAAGGTCCTAGAAGCTGGCGATTTTGCCCCCACTGGCCCCGTGGTGGGGGTGGGGGAGCCTTCCAAGACCCTTGCGAGGCTCCACCCCCCCCCACGGGTCCAGCCTCAGAAAAGGTCCTAGAAGCTGGTGATTTCACACACCCCTGCCCCATGGGGTGGGGGGAGCCTTGCAAGGGTCCAAGGGAGGCTTCCAGGACCCTTGCCACACTCCCCCCACCCCTGCATGGATCCAGCTCCGGCAAAATCACCAGTTTCTGGGAGTCTTTTGAGGCTTGGGAAGCCTCAGAAGAGTCCCAGAAGCTCGCGATTTTGCCCCCTCTGACCCCGGGGGGGGGCAGGGTGAGTCTCTAAAGGGTCCTGGAACACACCCTAGGACCCTTTGGAGGCTAACCCTCCCCCCCCGCTGGGCCAGAGGGGGCAAAATCGCCACCATCTGGGACTCTTTTGAGGCTTGGGAAACTTCAGAAGAGACCCAGAAGGTGGCGATTTCGCCCCCTCTGACCCCCGGGGGGGGGGCAGGGCGAGCCTCCAAAGGGTCCTAGGGTGTGTTCCATAAGATGGACCTCTCCATAAGGCTCACCAATTTTTAGGAGAAGAAAACAGATTATTTTTTCCTGTTTTCTTCTCCTAAAAATTTGGTGCGTCTTATGGAGAGGTGCGTCTTATGGAGCGAAAAATACAGTAAGTACCTTGTAATTGGGCTCCACTGTCTTGCAGGTTTATTGCTAGGATTTTCCTCATAATTACATTAAGGCAAGATTTTGGATAGAAATAGAAACCAAGGATAGTCAGGACACAGCCAAAAGTTGTGAAAAAGCCCTGAAGATCTAAGGAAAGGGGAGTTGACTGGGGAGGGAGAGAAAAAGAAGGCTGTACTGTATAGCTAGAATTCATATTTCTCCATTTGCATGCCCTACCTAGAGGATTTACATAAAGATGGAAAAGGAATTAGAGAAAGATGGCTTTACTATTATTACATAACACCGTCTGAAGCAGGAAACTGTATTTGACATTCACATTGCTTGTCCTCATGTAGTTCTAGAACAGTAATAACACACGTAGCCGGTTCTCTACAAAGACAGCATAGCTGGGTAAGAACACTCTAAGAATTAACATGCACATACAGCTATTGCTGTTGCTACTTAATAGTTGCTTGGGATTTCACAGTATGAAGCATGTGAAATTTTAGGCGCTCTTTAACTAGCCTCGTAGGTAACTTAATACCCTGAAGGGCACTTTTATTTTCAATTCAGCAACATGTAATTCCAGTTTTGTTTACATAAAGCCAAGCATTCTCTTTCCTACAGAGCAGGTGCTTCCCTTCGACCCTCGTTTGTGCATACAAGCTGAGACAAAGACCTAAGTCAGCTCGTTCTGGGCTCTATCCAGCACTGCGAGCGCTGATGTTTGATAATGTACTGGGCCTTTCTTTTTCCTCTTTTTGCCCATGCAGCACACTCCAACCCTGCGGCAGGAGGCTATCCATCCCTCTGAAGCAGGACTGAAGGACATGCAATGGAAAAGGGAAAATCCATCCTGCTCACAGTGTTCCTTCCACTGGCTGAGAAAGACAGAGATACCTTGACATCTCAAGTCTAGAGGGCAGTTCATATTTTGTGTGACTATAGAAGCTTTCAGTCTACAGTGGTGTTTGATAAGAGGCAAGGAGCCCTCCCTCCCTCCCCCAAAGAAAACCTCTCAGAACAGTTCAGCTGGATCATGGTGCCCATCTAGTCCAGCATCTTGTTCCCAACATGTATGGTCTCGACCAATGGTTCCTAACCTTGTAAAGCCCAGGTGTTCTTGGACTACAACTCCCAGGCCAGCACAGCACAGCTAGTGGCGAATACTTCTGGGAGTTGCAGTCAAAGAACAGCCCTGGGTCCCCAGATGTTCTTAAGACTAAAACTTCCAGAAGCCTTCACCACTAGCTGTGACTGGCCAGGATTTCTGGAAGTTGTAATCCAAGAACATCTGGGGACCCAAGGTTGGGAACTAGTGGTCTAGATGAATCTCTTTAGTCTAAGTACAACCTTATTTACTCCACAACTGCCTCATCAACATTTTGACCCCAGCGTTCAGAGACAGACTGTTTCCCTACATCAGGTTCCATGAGGAATAATGGTGAACACCCACCAGTAAACACCTTCTGTATTACTCCAGCATTTTTGAAAATCTCCCAAGGCAATAGCCTCTCTGTTACACCCATTTTTCTTCCACTGTACTTCTTCAACTTACTGCTCATCAGTTAAAACTACCCTCTATCTACTCTCACCCTTCATTAATGATTTTACAGTCATCTTCCATTCCTTACATGATCCCGGCCTCAATGTTCTCCTTATAGAAGTCCTCCAATCACTTGAGAATTCTGGTTGCTCTCTTTGTACTTTAGCATGAGCACCTTATGCTGTCATCTATTTTTGTAAACAGTCAAGGCATACCACCTGATAGAACAGGCTTTTGCTGGCCAGTTTGCAGTAACCAGGCCACCACTGACTGATTTCTCTTTGCAGAGAATCTCGCCATTGAAGTGCTTTGATTTCTTAAAAAAATGTATGTGAAGATCGGGCTTTACCAGGCTGTTTCTGGGTGGCGCACAGTAAACAGCACTCTTGCCATGTTTCTGCATTGCTTTTCCACATTCAACCTACTGCCTCACTTATATTGAGATATCATCATCATAATTATACACATACAAGCTGTCCGCTTCATATAATTGTTGCTAAAACCAGTTTAGGACTGGTTTCTATTTTAAGACTTTATTTAAAAAGTTGCCAAGACCCAATTTTGAAAAACAACCACAAAGAACCAACAAAACCACTCAAAGATTCTGGGGTCTTACCTATTTCCTTTTGTTCTGCCACTTTCTTTTGGCGAGTCCAACCCACCATGCTACTTTTGTCTGGCCAGTTCTCTTGACTGGCGTGCCGTCTTAAACGCCAAATCTTGACAGTGTTGTCATCTGAACATGTGGAAATCTGGAAAACAGAAGGAAAAAGTCAACAGAGAAATACTGCACTTCTTTGAATATAATGATTATTTGGGGAGTGAAGGAATGAAGAGTTGGAAAGAGTTTGCATGCAACAGGCTCCCCCTCCTGTACTGAAAACTTCCCACTCACTTGTTATTAACAGATTTTTAAAGGAAGAAATATTTCATGATTTGAGAGGAGAGCCTGACAAAAATATGAGTCAAAAAAGATACATTATCAACACAAATTTTCAGAATGGTCTACAGGATTAAAAAGAGGGAAAAAATCCAATTATAAAAATTTGTCTTCGGCTTGTAACGTCTGGTGCTTATATCTGACTGAGATGATTTTATGTTTCCTGCAACTTTTATTGATTATGCTTTTAGTTTATGTTTTGCTCTGCTTTTTGCTTTAAGGCAAAAATGGAACACTAACAGGCCTTTAATACAACATTATTATAAATTATTGCTATGTTTTATTGTTTTAACAGTTATTAAACTAAAAACACCTTGGTCCATGAAAAAAAAAAACAGGTAAAAGCAGCATAAAATCAGATTAAAGAACCTGCATACGGTATTTAAAAAAGAAAGTCCAAAGAGAATAGTTTATATGCTGTGTGAGCCACTGCACAAGGAAAGATCCACAAATTGTGATCCATAATGGAAAAATCCTTCTTCTTACTTGGCACTTACTCCACTCCTGATGGTGGGGATACTTAAAAGAGAACATTCATAGCACAAGGGATGAGCAATAAGTACAGTGAGGAGCATACTGCTGGTTTATCAGGACTGACAATAGGTCAGCAAAAGTTTTCAATTCCCATGGAGTTTCTCAGTGCTCTGGCTGCTGAAGATTTCTGTTGTTTGGTAAATCCAATTCTCCACTAGATTTCTTGTTACATGTTGTTTATGCAAAGCAACCATCTATACACCCCAGTAATTTGTGAAGAATTAAAGCCCAATCCCATGCATGTCTACTCTGAGCTGTTGACTTCAATGAGACTCAGCCATTCATGACTCTAGGCTATGACAGGTTAGCAAGATAATGTCTAACTATTATAGCCCGTATTCTTGAGGAACAGCAGCTACTCACACTTTGGAAGAAAAGGGACATTTTGGCTTTCACTGTGGAGCTCTAGAGGCTTCCAAAGTAAAGACACAGAAGAATTCAGAAGCAAACCTTAGAGAAATCAGAAGGGCACCAGGCAACAGAGGTGACTTCTTGCAAATGGCCTTGAAGTACGATGGGAGGAAACTGGGGCTGAGACACCTAAAAATAGAAGGAAGAATGATATCAAAAGAGTTCAAGCCATCCTAAGCCTCTCACTAATCCAGAAATTCCCTACACATTAATGTTCTCTACACATTCTTCAGAGGAATCTCCCCCAACTTGCTCTTTCCAAATTTGTTAGACTATGGCTCTCAACATCGCCATCCAGTATGGCCAGTGATTGAAGATGATGGAAATCATAAACCAAAACATCTAACAACATGCTGCAGAAGTTAGAGAAAATAGGAGAAAGATATTATTGGCATAGCTAGTCAGTAAGCTCTATGCAGGGTGTGTTGTTATATGCCATTAAGTCACTTCTAACATGGGAGTCCAATGAATTAGTGACCTGCCAAAACCTTTAGCAACACCAGCTTTGCTCGGGCCTTGCAAACTCAAGGCTGTGCCTTCCTATATTAAACCAAGCCATTCCATATTTGGCCTTCCTCTTTTCCTGCAACTTTCACCTTTTCCCAACAGTGTTTTCATTTAGTAAATCCTGCCTTCTCATAATACGTATGTCCAGAACACGACAGTCTCAACTGAGTCATTTTTGCATTCAAAGATTTCCTCCACCACTGTATTTCATATGAATTCCCCCCCCATCAGTTTTCTTTACTGTCCAGATTTAAAATCAGTACTGTACATAGTAATAGCACAAGAGTATGCAAAATGTTTTGAAAATTCCAGTGCAAAGCACTTTGAATTCTGTAACTTCCCCTCTAATAATCTGAACCTTTTTTGTATGTCTTCCCATTTTGCATAAATATATTAACTTTCCTACTTAGGGAAGGGCAAAGAGTCACAAAGGATATCATAAACCACTTCAAACTACTAGAAATGTTTTTCAGCTGTGACCACCATCTGGGCTTTGGAAATTGCAGTAACCTTTGGCTATACACTTTTAAACACGACTTGGCAGCTACATGGACTGGTGTTCTAAAACAAAAATAGAACAGGAGTTGAAGTTCTCAAAACCCTGAATGCTGCACACAGTACCGTAAACTTCAAATCCAAAAGAAATCACATCATAAAGATATATCCTTTGCTGTCTAAAGAAATATGGGCATCATTAGCCCAATTCCTCCTGATCCAGGACAACCCCCCTAAAAGATCTTCACTTCTTAAGATTTTGGCAGCATTTTGGTTGACTCTCTGGCTTCCTTGATTTGTACAAAATTCTTTCTCAATCAGAAGAGAGATACAAAAGAATGAAAATTAAAGAATAGAGGGGAGGACCTTCTAAACAGGTGCAGAATATATCTTACAAAGAGCTCAGAGTGGCTTACGTCCCAAATTCCAACCAGAGAGCTTATAGGGCTGAAGCTTCTTAGTTTGTGCACTGTAACAGACTTCAGACTATCCCTTGGGCCATGTGGAGCACTTGGGTTTACTACAAGGTTCCTCCTCTCCAGCAAACCCACTAGTCATGTCTGTTGGCTTGCAAGTCTTCAGCTGATCCACTCGCACACTTAACATACTTGTACAGAACATCGAGCCTTAGTAATTGATTAGGATAAACAAAGGCGATTTGCAAGTGCAATGCTCCACTGGATTTATTGTTGCGTATTGTTCATGCAAAGCTAATGGTCTCTATGTACATGTTCTCCATGAAGATTTACAGCCCAATCCTGTGCATGTCGACTCAAAGCTGTTGAGTTCAATGAAACTTGCTCCCAGGTAAATGTGTAGGACTGTAATCCTTAAGATCACACCAACATCCTTTGACAGTCCATTCTATTTTGAGTGCATTGAGTTCAGAAGCCCTGGCGAGCCCTGGAGCTAGATTTGCTTCCTGTGACTCTACGCATAATAGAAAGAAAGACTTATTTTATGTGGCAGAACTTCAGGGATGTAGGAACAGGCAGCACTGGGTTGGCTCAGCTAAGACACCATTCACAGCTGCTGGGCCTGTTCTTCAACTAACCAAAATAGAAGAGAGCTGACATTCAACACACTTCTTCTAGATGAGCGGATTTCAACATTCCATACCTTATGTCTCACTAATTACTCTATCAAAGAACCTGGGCTCCATCATAGAAGTCTGAAGTCATGTTTTCCTGAGAATGACATTTATATGCTCACTGGCACTCCGTTTTTTTTTTTTTGTTGTTACATGCTTTCAAATCACCCTTGGCTTATGTGAACCCTATGAATAAATAACCTCCAAAACGTCCTGTTGTCAACAGCCCTGCACGGCTCTTGTAAACTCAAGACTGTGGTTCCTTAGGGAGTCACTCCATCTCATACTCGGTCTTCCCCTTTTCCTGCTGTCTTCAATTTTTCCTAGCATTACTGTCTTTTCCAGAGAATCTTCTCTTCTCACAAAGAATGATAGCCTCAGTTCCAACACTTTTGCCTCCGAAGATAGAACAGGTTTGACTATTTTCAATACTGTTATTATATTTATCCCTTATGTTACATTATAAAACCATTAAAATCACATTTCAAAATCACAGCATTGTTGGGATAAACAAAACCAAATTCACTGTATTAGTAATTGAAAACTGTGGTAATGGTATTGAGTAGAAATTTTACTGCTATGGTAGCTGTAGAAAAGAAAGATAATATCTAGGAAACATGCACTGCATATTGGCAGGGTGACATGGGACTTGCAGGAGAGTGGATTATTATCATGTAAAACCTGTGCCCACCTAGACTACTTCTGGGCCCCACTGGGTGAGTAGTTTATAGCCCTTGAAAAGTTATTGGGCTGCAACTCGTGCCAGCCCTAGCCAACACAGATAATGATAAGCAATGATAGGCGTTGCAATCCAGCTTGTGGGGGTTGTGTGTGTGTCCTATATTGCCCTACCCCATTCTAGATCTTCCCTCTGGAGGCAGAATAAGGAGCGGCACAGCATAAAATCTCACCTTTTGATAGTTTACCAAAGTGACACAGGCTCAGACTCCTGCCAATTATTTTTATTGGCTGAGCCAGAATATTCAGGATTAACTTTGGGAAATGGCACAGGTGAGCAAGTAAAGCGGCAAAGTGCCACTCCACCTACTTGGAATCATTATACATCTAATGAATAGGGAGCAACCTAAGATAACCTCAAGTGGCAGCAACAGCAGAATCTTAGATGCCCGTTTCTATTTTTCAGTAAGCTCTACTTCCTGAAGCTATGAGTCACTGTTAGTAATGTAATATTTGATGGGGATTTGCACTGATGACTAAGTGAACTTAATAGATTCTTCACCATGTGTGTAAATGAAGCTTACAAGGGATGGAAGAAAGACATAGAAGTAAAAAAGGATGCTCCACTTCTCCTGTTCTATTTCCTTTTCACAATAAATGGTTCTTAGCTCAGATAGCTTGAAAATTATATAGAGTACATAGTTCTTAAGCAAAATACTGTATAGTAGGCTGATTTGTGTCAGGTCACCTCTTTTTAATGCTGGTCTAAACCTCACTGCCCCAGGTTTAGACCAGCATTTTGCTGATTTGTTTATTTTTTTTACATGCTGGCCCATGCAAAATCCACTATCTGTTCCAAAGCAGGCAATACCATGGAAACTAGAGCCCTTTTAAGGAAGACAGCTAAGCTCTTGGTAGGGAAAATACCTTTGTTTACATTTAGCAGATTTTCCTTCTACTCTGTGTAGCAAAATCTCTTAATCCTCTATTAATGAGAACAGGCAAAAAAGATGCTATTTCTTGTTGGTTTTAGACTCAGAAGTAATAAAAAAACCCCATGTGTCTGCTTATGGTCCCTGGCTTCAGGAGCTCTTCCTCATCCTACCCATGGCAAAAACTCAGACCTTCTAATAACAGTCTGCATACATTTTAAAACTTTCAAGAAAAGCCAGTCCTTGTATAGAAAACAAGTTGGTCATCACAACACAGCCAATTCATGCCTTGAAGAGGACAGATATACTGTACTAAAAGAAAGAACAGTATATTTCACACACTATATCTCAGTCCGGTTTAAGATGTCACCTCTTGCCTCTTAGCTTCTCTCCCAGTGAGCAGTCTTTCAGAATGCTGAACTTCAGAAGCCTGGTCTGGAGAACTCAGATCCCATGATCCTGTCCCATGAATGAAGGATGATGGGTATAGCAGTAAACAGCTGGAGGGCTACAGCTGAGACAGGCTTTTGTCTTGATCCAGTCAAATTCTTTCTATGTATGCAGAGGGGCACACACATCTGCACACATAGGGACAGCAGGTGTCATGGAGTCTTGCATATATATTACCTTGGATCAGAGAAAGCCAGTCTTCAGTTGCAGCACAAATAGCTGAATGCACAACAGAAACATCTGTTAGATTTTTTGTGTTGTGTTTGTTAGCGTAGATATGAGGAACATTTGGTCTTATAGATGTTATGAACCACAGTTCTTAAAAGCCCCAGTTGTTCTGGTCAGTGGCATGGATGATGATAATTGCAGTCCAAAACATCTAAAGGGCCAAGGGTTCTCTACCTCTTCCTAGAGATAACAAGTACTAATGGAGCAGTGTAGGCTTGCCAATATACCCCTTTTTCTTATAGAGCAGATGGAACATCCACCAGAGTAATCATCTTATACTGTTCTCAGAGAAGGTTATGGGGAGAGGAATGACTTTAGGTTGAAAGCTTTATCACACAGCAGAAGGACAGAAGTAAAGATTTAATCCACACTTTGCTAGGTATGCTATATACTATGATTTCTTAATATATTCCTCACATATCAAAATTCACAAAGGACTGCATGGTAGAACAAGGGAAAATCCACCAAATAAATACTGATAAGTGCTAGCAGGAATTTATTTTCAAAATCAAATCAATGCAGACAGCACACTGGGAAGATAACAACTGAGGCTGATTCACACTGGAAATAATGCTCAATGCGATCACATACTTGAATATGCCATTATGAGAACAACTTGCCGTGATCATGACTAAACCTGCTGGATGAAGTCTGAAAATTGACTTAGCAAAAATTATTTTTTTAACATGCCATTTGTTTCTTTGACATTGCCCCAACATCTTTAGACTTCACAGGCAAACAATCACTGCTCAGTGGCAGAGCATGTGCTCTATGTGCAAAAAGTCCCTGGTTCAATCCCAGATATCACCAGGTAGAGCTGGAAAACAAGCCCTGGAAAGCTACCACCCCATTTTCATAGGAAGTAATGAGCTAAGTGGACCAATGGCCCGAAAAGTTGCGAGATAGATTTCTATGTTCCTATGCTTCTTCTGGTCTAGTTTTTGTCGCAGAGAGAATTAAAACATTACAAATCTGACATGCATATTAATCACATTCTGCTACACCATGTGCAATGTAGGGCTTGGTCATTGTCAGCTATATGCCCTTTTTTCAGCAGTGCATCTCCATCCTGTCACACTAGGCAATGAATGAAAAATTGCAAGTCATCACTTGTGAATAGGGAAATTGTATATGTAACGTTTCTGTCTTTTTCAATTCCATGGTTTTATCTTTTCTGCTATAAAAATATGTGAAAATAAGCATGATTTATTATCAACCTGGCAATATCTAAGCAGTTTGTGTCCGGCCCCCAACCTACCTCTCGATTAGAAGTTTTTCCACCATGAAGGAAAGAATGGTGGAAAGAATCTGCAAATTCCAATATACTATTGCCTGGGTTCATTCATCTCTTTACTACTCAAAGAGATGAATGAACCCAGGCAGTAAGTAGTATAGTGGAATCTGCTACACAAGTTCTAAGGTGGCTCTAATCTGCTAGGGATCTACTATCTAGAAAGACTATCTGCTTCTTTCATTTTCCACCAAAATGTCACAACATTCTGCCTTTCATGGGCCAAATTAACAGAAGCCAGTAGGGGAAAAGAGAGGCCTGCTTGAGAAGGACACAGATTCCCTCCCGTTCTTATCCAGATGAGCTTTCAGCATGGCTGGTTATTTTAGTTTTGATTTAGCGGAAGGCATTTCATTCTGCTTGTTTTACACTGGATGGGGTTGGCCCCGAATATATAAATAAATGTCTTTTGGTGGAAAAATAACACAAAAATATTTGCATTTCTTGACACATCGGCCCACGTGCCAAGTAAGCTCCTCAGCTGCCAGCCATTACTTGGGATTTTTGCTTAAGACTCTGGCTGAGCCCTTGTTGGAATAATGCAGAGCTCTTAACTCTTAGAAATTAAGCAGTCCAAGGCAGGGGGGAGGGTGGTGAGGAGACACAGTTCTGATGCAAGAGCTTATAAACTGGGGAAAGAACTGGGTAGAGGCTTGAGGGGAGAGGGGGAAAATATGTAACAACTAAACCAGTAGACTCTGGGTCATGTGGATTGCTATTAAATATGAAGCACCACCTATCAGCTTGTCATAGCTGGCCAAATAAACAGGTTTCAAAGGGGATTTTTAAAGGTCTACGTATTAAAACCAGATTAAGTTCAGCAACTTGAAATAAGCAGGAGCAAGGAGGAAAGGTAGGGGCAGGAAGTTATATTATGGCTTGCTCTCAAGCTTGACAGTTGTGTTTTGTGGGCAAAGCAGGCCAAGGATACAGATACTTTCTGACCTCCTCCGCACCCCCAGCCACTGCTATTCCTGTACAAACAGCAAAAGTGGAGAAACTTTGTGGATAGAACAGCCACAGGGACGTCAGCTGCTTACCTTCCAGATATACGCATTCTGGTCACTTGAGCCACTGATCAGGAACTGGTCATCTGGGCTGATGCTGGACTTAACGTAGAAACTGGAGTTCTGATGTCCACTGAAAACTGACACTGAGGTTTGGGGATGGGAGGACACACAACAAACCAGACACAACTGAGACTACAGTTCAAGAATAAGCCAGTCATTCAAGACAGGTGCATGCATCTCCTACCTATTCACATACCCTCATAATTACAAGAGATCAGTACAATGCTAAAAAAAGTAACATTTTTGTGCAGGGACTGAATTGGAAGAGGACAAAATAGTGAAAGTAGATTAGAATACTGGAGGAAAGCAAAAACAAATGTTCTCTGGATTGTTTTAGCTCTTCTCCTTCATAAAATTCTCACTGTACAACAGGGGAAAAGCAACTCACTCCCCACCCCCACCCCCACCCCCTTGCTGGCAAAACTCTGTTCTCTAGTCTAAGGAATACCTGAAGGAGTTTTTCAAGCTATGTTTAGCTTCGAGAAAAGAGAACCAAGATATATGATAGTCACCTTCAGATCTTTCAACATCTGTCACGTGGAAGACAGAGCAAGCCTGTTTTTTAATACTACACCAAATTAATTGGTGGACTTTATTAGAGGGCTTTAAAAAAACAAGAAGACAATCATGTGTCAGAGATGCCTCAGCTATAGATTTCCTGCATTAGCAGGGGGTCAGACTAGATGAATCTTGAGATTCCTTCCAAATCTAAGATTCCAACACTGTAACAAGGACAAGCATGACAACAAACGTCTTTTTAACAAATTTTACAAGCTGTGAAGGAAGAATAAACAAGTGCATCCTTACTCTGCCCCCTCATACAGGCAGGAATCCTGTTCAACAACAGGGCATACAGCTCCACCAGAGCCCTTGAAGATTCATAGTAACAGACAGAAACTGACCAACTCTGGGAGCAGCAGCTCATAATTAAGAAATGTTTGAAATAGTTGAAAAACTTGTTCCACATCCGGGAGTTCTTTTTGGCCACAGAGAAATTCAATCAAAAGCTTTTAAAGCTTATCCTGAGTTGCAATGCATGGGATTCCAGGGTAAACAAAGAAAGCTTACATGGATCTAAATCAAACTGCTAGTCCCTAGGAGTTTAGCCACTTTGAATCAACACCTGAATAGAAAACCAGCATTTACATAAATCTCCTTGATTCGGTGGGTCTGCTCTAACTGTGGCTCACAACTTGCACTAGACCATAAGGGTGGATTTGCTTTTTAAAAACAATTTAAATTAAAAAACATCATTTTTTAAAAAAACATTTTTTTAAAAAAATTATGACTTAAAATCAATTTGATTTTGAAAAAAATTATTGATTTTTACCCACCACACATAGTGAACAGAAGCAGACCTTGGCAGTCATAAAACCTGCCCCGAGTTTGTTCACTTTTCAAGCAATAATCTCACAATCCCAAAAGTCTGACTTAAACAAGCTCCAGAAACTTTAACGGAACTTGATTCTCTTTAGAAATTCACATTTCATTTCTTTTTGCCTTCGCAGTGATTACACTCCTTGCCCCAAGTTGAGCGTGCTTCAGTATAGGGGTATAAATCTATCTGTTCCCAGTGGCCCAGCAGGCCCGCATGCTAATCTCTGGTTCCAAGATCTGAAAAAAAAAGTTTCATCTGCAGAATATCAGAAGATAAAAATGTCTTTTAAAAAAATAGGGGATGTACCGAACTTGCCTTTCAACAGGTTGCCAGAACAGCTTAGAGAAAGTTTTTTTTTTAATTATCCCATTGCTTTTCCTTTCTATTTGATCAGCTACCTTATATTCCTTGCAGCACAGATTCAGTTCAGAGTCTATGCCTCCAAACCCTGTCGTTGTGGCTGTCTCCTTAAATCTTTTGCATCGAGCACTTTGGGGAAGCTGCAGCTCATCTTCTTTCCTGCAAGTGGCATCTGATTTCACAAGGAGGATGTACACCAGCTTGGTGACAGGGGTCACTCAGCTATTTTTAAGGACTCCGTAATAGCCCATCTGATCTACTACGCCTTAGAACGACTGCTCCAAATAGTTGAGGCTCTTGGGATGCCAAGAACTGGAAGTGCCTGTCCCTAACGGGGAGAACTACGTGCAGAGGCACAGCAGTCTGGGTTGACTATGGAGGTGGAACAGGAACATCCTCAGCCTTATCACAAAATGTTACAGAAAATGCCTATTAGGTAATGGGTGAGAAATTATTTTCGGGTCATTTTTTTTAACCAGAGGGTATATCCAATTTACACCTCCCACACTTGAACGCAAAAGCTTGCATACTGATCTGCACTCTCCCCAAAAATGTAGATTTTAAAAATATGCACAGCGGCACATAGGATGAGGACCATGCCTGTTTAAAACAAAATATTACCTAGCTACGTTTTCTGATAAGTACTTGATTCTGAATGAGCTTTGAAGAAAAGATGGGAGAACATGGACTAGGTTGGATAATTGTCAGGGATGTTGGTAAGTCTTTGGGTCTGAGTACCAAGTCCAAGCCTTTGATATAAATACACCAAGATGCTGTTCCATAATGTCTAAGAGAGGACTGCCAACCATCTTTTCCAGGCACCAAATGTGAAGATATCCTCTTTGCCCTTCTTCCTAACATCAGTTCAGGAGATTAAGATGGTGCTCTGTTTGGGCAAGGTACAAAAGTTCAGGTCAAGTGCTCTCCCTCCAGAAACCCAGCATAATTGGGAATTTGGGCTTAGAATCCTCAGTGTTTTGAGGGTTATACTAAAAATGCCTTTGGAATGGTCAGTAAATGCCAGTAAGCTCACTGGGCTTAGATGATCTTTGTATAAATGTACCAAATTACAAGATAGTTCAAGACGACCTTTAGCAATAGAAGCAGGGGCTCTCAGCTTTAATATTGATGACAAATAAACTCTCTCTCTTTAGCAATTAAAAATACTCTCCAAATAGTTCAGAAACAGAAACAATTCTTTAAAAAAAAACTTGCCACTGAAAATTAACAAAGTTAGGTGTGGGTGGGCTCATAGTTTTCCTGGGCTTGTTTCCAAGGCAGTCATAACCCACTTAAAACAGGAGTTGACAATAAGCTGCATGTGTTCCCTTACTAAACAGAGCTAGAGCACATACCACCATTTATTTGGCCGTACAGTTCAGCCAAGAGAATAGGAAGATTAACACCAAAAGGAAAAAAAAGTATTAAGAATGAGAAAAAGCAGCAAGAGGGAAAAAAAAAGCCAAGATCCAGCTTTGAGAAGTAGCTTGGGAAATTATTTTTTCCAGGCTCCGAGATCATGTTGATCTGAGATCAATTGCCAGAGAGGATAACCAGCCAAATACTAGCACCTAAAAGCTATAAAGCCTCCACAGTTGGCAGGAATGGGTGTTCCCCTGTTTTTCAAGGTCCTGTACATTCTTCTGACTTAGTTCCCTCCAACCTGACATCTTCCAGATGTGGTGGGTTACATTTCCTGGCCCACATGCTCCTTCCCTCTCCACTTCCTCAAGGCACTGATAATTTTTATAAAAATTGCCTTTGGAATAATCTATAAATGTCAACAAACTCATTGGTCCTTGCCAATTTTTGCCCAACTACATGGAATTACAGTGTACAATATGAGGTAAAACAGCTGGAGTGTAGCCCGGTTCCTGTGAAGTTTCACTGTCACACAATTTCCTCAAAAAGGGGAGAAAGATGCTAATATTCTACAAGCTTTTCAGGCTGCAAGAGAGACTAGAATCAGATGAAGTATGAAGTGAAACATAGCAGCACCTGCTTTTTAAAAGTTATTTAAGTCAGGCACTCAGTATTTGCTGCTCCCTGGTGGCCTGAGTAGATTCTACAGAGAATACTCAAAAACACCGAGATCTAAAGAAGG
Organism: Pogona vitticeps; assembly: GCF_051106095.1. NCBI lineage: Eukaryota > Metazoa > Chordata > Lepidosauria > Squamata > Agamidae > Pogona > Pogona vitticeps. Next base: position 29,003,979 of record NC_135783.1, on the reverse strand, counting down.
TGGCAGGGTGGGAAACCCTAATCTCTTCACATTATACAAAGCTAAAGTATGGAATTCACCATCACAAACTACAGTGATAACCACTAAAATCTATGGCTTTAAAAGCAGATTAGACAACAATGCACGCTGTATATAGATAAATGTAGACAACTGTTAAAGCAATCCATTTCCAGGCACAATCCAAAGTACTGGTTCTAACCTATAAAGCCCTAAATGGCTTGGGCCCAAGCTATCTCAAGAACCGCATCTTCCTTTATGAGCCTGCTCGTCCTTCTCTTGCTCCCAACACCTTTACAGGTGTGTTTGAGGAGGTCCTTCTCTGTTGCTTGTCCTTCACAAGCAGGTGAAGATCTTCCTCTTCAGGTAAGCTTTCCCTTAGTGACTGGATACCTGTCTAGGGTTTTTAAATGGATTGTTGTGCCTTACTGTTTTGAATGTGCTTTTGGTGCTGTGTTAAGTATGGTATTCATTTTATCCTTTTTGCTATTTGTATATTCATTGTTGTTAACTAGAAATACTGTCTTTTAATTATGTGAGCCATCTTACATTAAATTAAAAAATTTAAACAAAATAAATACTTAAGTAAATATAGAAAGGCTTTATTTCCAGGAAACCTGGATACAATTGTACTGCTAGGCAAAACCAGTCATAATAATTACATGTGTCAGATCTTCCTAAGTATAGCTTGTGCCTAACGTTATGGACAAATATTTTTCAGCTCTACCTTCCTTACCTGGAGTGGTCTTCAGACTAAGCAAACTGAACATGTATATGTTGTCATCAGTACAGTTAGCGAATAAGCAGGTACCAGTGGAGTCCAGAACAAGACTAGAATAACCTGGAAGAAAGGAAGTTCTCTATTTAAGTACCATCAACCATCTGCCTCTTGAGAAGTTTTAAGGAAAAAAGTGAGCGGGACTTGTAAGAAAATGTTCACCCACAGAACATGGCTGATTCTGCCGGTCCTAGGAAACTATGCTTCATTTCATTCCCTTCTCCTGTTTTTCTTTTCAGTCTCCCCACAGGACTCTGTGACCATAAAGCATACCCCGTCCTCAGCACTGGCGACAAACAAGAGTTCCTCTCCTATAGCTCCCCTTAGGGAGAACAGAGGGTCCTCAGAAGGAACTAGGTCAGTTTCTGTATCAAAACCCCTAGATCTACACACAGTCTCAACCAGAAGTACAACTGTAATTTCCAAATGCAAAGGAGATATTTGCCCAAATCTTCTTGCTTAGTTATGCTGCCCTAATACAAACAGAACAACTTTAGGTGAATAGCTTTATGTTAAGAAATCATCACAGGCATTCTTGCATACTGAGTTGTGTGACTTTCCGTGACTTTTAATGTCTTCAGTGATCTCTTAACAAGGGGAAGTTTGCCTCCAAAATCTATACTACTACTGTACATACCTACATAACAGGATTTCAGCTATTATTGCTGCATGAGAGTGCAATAGATATTCTGCAGCAGAGCAAAGCAGCGTTCTATAAGGCAACCCCAAACAAAAAATTGTAACTTTGACAATGGATCTTGGATAAACACCAAATTTAGAACACATGTAGCAGACAGTCTGCTTTTGTTCTGTACCGAATTTGGGGACATTTGGGCTAACAGTATTCAAGTTATGAATTTGTAAAAGCACTGGCAACCTTTTCTATCTGCTAATTTAAAACAGATCAAATACATGTATTGAAAAGACCAAACTTGGTTTCACAATGGTTGAAAAGCAGCCCTGACAATTGCTTTGTGCTGAGTAAGAAGTAGTTAACTGATGAAAAAAAGAAGTCCACTTCTGGGATTTTCCCTTGCGTGGTGTCACTTTGTGGATGGTAGTGAGCAGAAGATAGTCCTGTAGACCACTGGTTCTTAACCTTGGGTTACTCAGGAGTTTTGGACTGCAACTCCCAGAAGCCTTCACCACCTGCTGTGCTGACTGGGGTTTCTGGGAGTTGCAGTTCAAAAGCATCTGAGTAACAAAGGTTAAGAACCACTGCTGTAGACCATCTTGACTACTACAATTGGTGTTGTTCGGTCTGCTCTTTGTTATATAAAGCTTGGCATCTTTTTTCCTGCTAGCAATATGGGCACAATTTGGTGCCATTTCCTGACTTTCTCAATCATGGATATGGAAGCACAACATCCCATATTCATAAACCAGAGGTTTACTGAAGACAACCACCTGGCAGATATCCTTTGATATGTATTCCTGCATCGAGCAGGAGGTTGGACTTGATGACCTTAGAGACCCCTTCCAACTTCACCATTCTATGATTCTATGAATTGAATTTTAAGAGACAGAAGGTAAACAAAGGAACTATAAAACTTTGATGTGGAAGAACATTGGTCCCTTCCTTTTTTCAACAAAACATTATGTCCTACCAAGTTTACGTGTGCAGGTCCCAGGGTAGCTGAAAGACCTGGATGGCACTGGATCCTGATGATACACAGTGTAGTTCTTGCGCAGGTCCCATATCTTGATTACTCTGAAATTGAGTCAGAACATTCCATATCATACTTCAGTCTCATTTGTAACATGCACACCAATCAATGGTTAGAATATGCCTGAAATCAAGTTAGTAAGAACAAGTAACAAGAACAATTACCTGACTCGGCAGCAACGCTGGTGATTTTATGAGCTCTCAGCACATCCAGAATTATAGCAATTAAACTTACATCATCAGAAACAAACGTTTTCTTTTAAATGAACTAGTAGAGGCATATGTTAAGTGTCAGCTCACTGACAGGACTCCTCATCTCCAATATGTATTAGGCAGACTGCACATTCTATACTAAACTGTAGCTACAGTTGCTGATACCTAAGGAAAATGGAACCATCCCATGATTAGAGAAACAACATACTAGGTCTGAGTATCTGGGAGGGGAAGATGCTGTACCCCTTGCTTCATAGTCCCGTGCAAAGTAGGAAGATTCATTGTGCTGCCTGCCCCTTCTTTGTCCTGAACTTACTCAAAAACTCTGCTGAACCAACAAACCTTCTCCAACCAGATACACTTCCAGATGTGTTGGACTATGCTTCCCATCAGCCGCAGCCAGTATGGTGACACACAGCTGGGGAAGCATGGCTTAAACAGACACAAGTGAATCAATATGCAAACTTTTGGGTTCCGCTAGGTGTACATCCAGTGCAAACTAGAGCAGAATCACTGAATCCTCTGAACAACTGACTCCCCTCCACACCCTTCCCTGCTTCCTTAGTGGGATTAAATAACGTGTTTCCTTGGTACATGAATGTTTGTCTTCTAAATCTAACACCCATAGCTGGACCATACAAAATCTCAACAAGAACCAGTGTGTTGTACTGGTTAGAGACTTGCAGGGTTATAATGAAAACTGCCCTAAGTTCAAGGGAAACAAAACAAAGAGTCAATACTATATTTATTAGCAGAAACAGAATTAATCAGTTTTATTTTGACTTAACTTGTACAGCCAAAAAGTAAATTTACAACATAATTGGTTTAGATTATTATGTGTGTTGTGGTTTTATTTTACTGTGCTGTTTGTAAATCAGTGAAAGATAACATCTCACACACATAGTTAAGAAAAATTACTTGACAAAGATTAATCTTGAAATAGCTAGGATACAACTAATCTGAGTTTTATATGAAGTGCTTTAAAATACAAGATAATTTCAAAACTGCCAGGCTTGTCCATTAACGCACTCCATTTATTGTTATTAATAAAATGTAACTACATTTTAAATAAAAAGGTTAAAAATGTTGTGGACCATATTACCGACTAGGACGAAAAGAAACAAGAGAAACTTTGTTCACAATGGGATTGAGCAACGTGGCTTCTGCCTGTCTGAAATTTCTCGTACCAGTTAAGGTGAGTGCCCGTAACACACTTTCTCACTCTGTTTAATATAAGAAATAAATAAAACAGCTAATGCATGGGCAGCTGCCTCACTTTATAGCTGTGGACAGTTTGCTAAACAAGAGAAGGCAGCAACAATGTGCATTCATGAATGCCAGGCAGAACTATGAGAACGTGGGAGAGGAAAAAACCTGTTTATTATGCATTATTTGCTAGGTTAGTTGTAAATGGGTAAGTCCTCTTGTAGTATGTCTATCTTCATCCTTCCATATTTCCACATCATTTTACTTATGAAGGCTTGGCTTATTTCAGTGCTGCTATTTGTATGATTTAGTTAAAGCCAAAGAACACACTCCTAGATAGAGACAGATTCAGCCCCATCCTATGACACTGTCTTGAAGTATACCTTAGTTCCTGTCACAAAGTTACAGGCTCTACAGAGGAGAGATATCTGGTGAAGAAATGGAGCTGGTCTGGTGAGGTTCCCATTATAGTCCGCTAGAGTTGGGCGCTTTGTACTGGCCCATCTCATCTCCCCAGTTGGCCGAGCCACTCACCCTGCTTCGTGCAACATTGGGGTTCTTTTTCTCTGGCAGCACTCCAAACCAGCCAGCAGCCCAGCCAATCCAGCCCTGCCTCTCCAAGGAGAATCCCTGCCCCACCTCCTCAATGAAGTGGTTGGCTACCTAAGGTGGGGCCGGCTTGGCCGGGCGCCTGGCTGGATTGGAGTGCACAGGGCCCCAGCGGTGCGCAAAGAAGGGTGGCTGGCGGGGTGTGAGATGGCCCAGCACATCACCTGCGATGTCACACTTTGTGCTTCGTATGAAGCACCCATCTCTACATTCCACCCCTTGAGTAGAGGAGGTAACAGGTGTTTGTTAAGAGAATGGCCTCCTTACCCATCAACTGCTCCTGCTGAAATCAAGGTGTGTTCATTCTGAAGCAACACCACTGTCACACTCTGTTGGAAGTCCTTTAACAAAGAAATGGAAAAAACAAGCTAATGCTATGGCAAAGTAGGTAATGCAATTTCAGACTGATTAAATGTTCCATATAAACACAGTTTTCAGTAAATACTGTTTCCTCTGTTCTGCATCTACCAAAACAGCATTCTTTTACTAACACCAAAGGAACAATGGTTGTATCACAGTTCTTCAGACTATAGTAAGATGCAGAACACAAATGAAAGCAAGGTACAGTAGTTCAGGCTGCAATCTTACCCTTAAGCCCCATCTGACCCCTTAATAAAGATGCATAAGATAGTGCTATTGGCCATACAAACAATCCCAAAAAAGTACTAGCCCACAAGAGAGGAAAGGTGCACCAATTCTCATATATGATGCCAGTTGTTATGTGCAGTCAAGTCAGAACTGACTTACAGCAACCCTAGTGAGGCTTTAAAGATAAACGAGATATTTAAGGAGAGGTTTTACCAGTTCCACTCCCCTAGTCAGTTTCCATGGCTGAGCAGAGATTCGCATCCAGACCTCCTGCATCTTAGTCCGTTACTTTATCCATTACACACCATACTGGGTATCTCTGTGACAACAGACACCCTTGTAGTTTTAAGATGCAACAGCTTTTACTTTATTGGTCAAGGCTGAACAGATTTTAGACTGTCCTTTGAAACTGCTGCCTAATCTTAAGAGCAAGTGGGACCAGGGGGCAGGCAGGGGGGACAAAGTTGCATCAACATAACATCTGTATAAGCCTGGATGCTCAGTGTTGTCAAATTCACAAACTACAGGGACTGTGTCTAAGATTCAGATGGGATGTTCAAACATTTTAGAGGGCAGGAGAACACGTGTGAAAAGATAGACTAAGGCTGAGGTGAGCTATCAGAGGTAGAATAGTCATGGAGATGGGAAAAGATGGAGCAAATCAGTTGCAAAGCATCTGGATGTACGAAGTTCCGGGTTCAACCTCTAGGAAAACAACATAATAGGCAGACCTCTGGCCAAGGAGCATCCTGTATTTAATAAATATATAGGTATGTGACTGTTCTCTTCTCCTAAAGGTAAGATGTTTGGTGTGATCCACGTGTGAAAGAAAGCAACTACACACAAAAGGGGTTGATTTCTCTCACATGTGAATCACACCAAACACATCTACACTCAGGGAAACACAACAATCACATACCTATATATTTATTAAATACAGGATGCTCCTCAGCCAGAGGTCTTTGCTGCTATGTTCACGCATCACCCTAAAAGAAAGGGGTGATGAGTGAACTTCGTGTACCAAACTGAACGTAATCATTTAGGAAGGGTTCTAAGATTTTATTTTTTAAAAAGCATTGCTTCTCTGTCTGCTCCCCTGGGAGGATAGGTAATGTCAAAGGTCGTGTGGGTCTGCTGCCTGGCGTTTGTTCTTCCTTGGCACCAGCTCAGCATTTCCTATTCCCATTGTTTTAGTTTCTGGTCTTGGCAGATCTCAGCATCATGGGATGAGGGATGCAGAACCACATAGAATGGCACCTTTCTAAAAGCAACATGAAGTCAAATATTCCTCAGCTTCCAAATCCTTACCACTGAAGGAGCAAGCCCTCTCACATTCTGCTTTTTCTTCTTTAGTTTGGATGGCGTCTGCTTATCTAATATGTTGTGGGCTCCACTTATTTGTTTCACTTGTCTGTAAAATCCATCTGAAAGGCAGTTTTGAAAACAGTACTCTTTAAAAAAAAACTCTTACTGCACTGTAGCAGCACACCAAAATGGATTAATTAGGGCTACGTAGATACCCCAGTAAGGAGGGGGAATGATTAAACTGTAGCAAACAGTATCTTTTTAACTAGAGTTTTTAACTAGAGTTAAAAAGAGATGACCCATGTTGAAGTCCCTCATATACTTCACTGGGTGATCTAGAGCCAATCAGTTATGTCTTAAAATTGGAAGAGGTGGGGAGAAATAAGCATACCTTTCTTATTGCACCGAGTGTCCCAGACCATGATGTTTCCATCTCTTCCTCCAGTGCAGAACACAGCTGTTAAATATACAAGCAGGGCTGTTCTTTTAAGCAGGCAATACAGAATGCCATTCATGAAGGTCTCTCTGCCTTTAGTCTCCCCTCAGCCACCAGTCTAGATCCATAATGAGGCTTTTAAAAAAAACCTCCAAAGATGTGCATGGATGTTTTAAATATATATATTTAAATAAACATATATATACTACTTTTTTTTAACTTTTACTTTTATTAGATTTTACCCCGCCCCACCCCCCCCAGACAAAGTCTACTCGGGGCAGCTTACACACATGATAAAAAACATAATAACGTAGCAAACATCATAAAATCATCCAATACAACATAACTTTAACACTTATTTCTAAAACATTGCTGAGATGAAATAACTCAGAAAACAAAGAATAAAGATCGGTTAATTGACTGGAGGGAAGGCCTGCCTAAAGAGCCAAGTTTTTAAATGGCTTTTAAAAACACCCAGAAAGGGTGCCAGATAGATTTATGTTGGGAGGCTGTTCCATAGCCGAGGGGCCACTGCCAAGAAGGCCCGGTTTCTTGTTCTTTCTTTCCAGGCATGTCTTGGCGTTAGGCCCCTCAGTCGTTCCTGCTGGCTATGTCAGGTGATTCAGGTAGATCTATAGTATGAAGAGGGGGAAAGAAAGCTGTTGGAGAATAAAATGGCTAATTATCAGATTAATTCTCTCCTTTGGTACTCACAGAGGAGCCTTAAATAGCCAGCTGCCGTGGGGAGCGGCAACAATTTTCAGTGTGTTGCTGTTGAGAAGTGAAAAGTGTACTGTATTTAAATCTGTGATTATAGCCTTAACCATTACAAGCCATCTTGGGTGTCCTATGGCGGGAAAGGCGGCATATACATAACAAACAATCCACCCCAAGTGCTGTAATCTCTCTGCTGTTCCATAGACTGCAATTAGCTTTTTTTTTTCTCCAAAGAACCGTCACTGACACAAGTGGAGGCTTTTTCTTCTAAGTCTAATTGCAATGCAGAACAGCATGAGTGGTGTGGAGGGCAAGCAGCTGGGACTGAGAGACAGGCTTCATCTAGCCCTTCAGAACCCTTGTTGCACAAGCAGAGATTCCGTCACAGAACACTTGGTGCAGCCACAGCCGAACTTGGCATTAAGGGACCTTCCCTCAGTTCCATTGTTTTTTATGTCAATTAAGTTCGTACTGAGAGTCACTCTAGATGACCATATTAATATTTACCTCTCTCAAATTTAGAGAAAGCCACTGACTTGAGGCTGCACTGGTGTCCTTTGCACACTCCGAGTAGTTCACCAGTCCTTACATCCCATACTTTAGCAGTCTGGTCTCCTGAAGCAGTAACCTTAGAGAAGACAAACACCATTTCAGTCCTTTTCACACCAAAAGAGAAGAAATCCTGTGGAAGCCTGGAGTCTATAAGTGAATTGTGGCAGGAGCTCTTCTGATGGCAACTGTATGTGTCACCCCAAAATGGTGCAAATCGTCAGATAAAGCTATACTTTTTCTCAGAAATAAATCCAACCAGATCAAAGCAAAGCATGTTGTTTATATATTGCCCCATAGCACTTTAAGCACTCTCTGGGTGGTTTAGTTTTTAATTATGCAGGCTACAAATTGCTTCCTGCCACAGTAAGCTGGGTTCTCAGTCTATCTACCTTGGAAGGATGGAAGGCTGAGTTAACTGAGCTTGCTACCTGAGCCCATTGGAACTGAAATCAGGCTGTGTGCAGAGACTTGACTGCACCACTAGTTTAACCACTGCCCCCAAGGTTCCTACAAGATCAGTGGAATATACAACCAAGTAAGAGCCTACAGAACTGCAGCCTTACAAAGCAGGTATACAGATGGACTGAGAGGAAGGTGTAGGATTGAAAGATAATGGACATATGCATAACACACCCCAATATTCAGTGTGCAAGACAATATCCTTGTAGAATCAAAAGAAAAAAGGATTTTGGAAGTCATCCAGTTTAACTCTCTCTTCAATTGAGAACATGCTTCAGTATGTTTGAGAGATGGCCACTCTTTCTACACACTCTACATACTGAACTATTGCCAAAAATAAATAAATAAAAACCCAAGGAAGTATTTTTCAATGTCAAACAGCTCACATCATTACAGGCCTTGTACTCATGTGGAACAGACATGTGTCCCTGCAACTTCCAGTCCTTGGTTTTAGTTTTAAAAATAAAAGCTGCTAATTGAACTCCAAAACATCTGATGTGGGTGGAGTTATTCTAAAGAACCAGAACCAGCTTAAAAGGTATACAAGCCACAAGATATACCAATCATTCATAGACCCTAGCCACACAGTTTCTCATCTTGCCTATTCAATTTCTAAAAAAATATAAGTACAGTCAAGATATCGGTAAATGTCTTGAAAGAGAATTCCAAATTATCACACTGTCTACACCTCCAATTTTTAATATTCCATCAAAGCAGTGCTTTTTCCCTTGGCTTTCCTGAATCATAGAAGACATGGTGAAGAATGTATCACAAGGTGAGATAAAGGAAAATAAACCTTTATCCACATGGCTGACTTGCTAGGCTGTTCTTACTGGAGTAGCAAGAAAAAAAGGGGGGCACTCTTAAACCTGTAGCACATAGGCAAAGAATCATATTAGTTTACTCACAATTTTATGTTCCCTGGGCATCCATGCAAGATCAAAAACAGCATTTGAGTGAGCCTGCCACTCTGATGGGGGAAAAGGGGCATATATTAGTTCCAAATATAATAGCATCAACCCTAAAGGTAAAGGTAAAGGTTCCCCTTGACAATTTTTTTGTCCAGTCGTGTCCGACTTTAGGGGGCGGCGCTCATCCTGCTCTTCAAGCCATAGAGCCAGCGTTTGTCTAAAGACAATCTTTCCGTGGTCACATGGCCAGTGTGATTTAGACACGGAACGCTGTTTACCTTCCCACCGAAGTGGTCCCTATTTATCTACTTGCATTTGCATGCTTTCGAACCGCTAGGTTGGCGGGAGCTGGGACAGGCGACGGGCGCTCACTCCGTTGCGTGGATTCGATCTTACGACTGCTTGGTCTTCTGACCCTGCAGCACAGGCTTCTGCGGTTTAGTCCACAGCGCCACCACGTCCCTACTACAGCATACAGCATCAACCCTACTGGAGCAGAATATAAATTTCTGAAGTATTTTCTCCAAGCTTGCAAAAGAGCTTTCAGCTTGTCATGGAGGTTTAGCAGAAGGGAAACACAACTGCAGAGCAGGAATGAAAAAGAATGAAGTGGGGCAAGGCACTGGACTATACCCCTCCAAAACAGGGGTGAGCAAATGTAACCCTCCAGATCTTCGGGGATTACAATTCTCAGAAGTGCTTACCAGTGACTTGTGATGAGCAGAGTTCTAAATCAAAAAAATCCAGAGGTCACATTCATCAAAAGTTTAGCTCTGCAGTGTGTAGGGTGAGGAAGGCAACTTGTGATATTATTGAGATGTTCCTTGAAATGTTATTGAATTACAATTCCCAACAAACCCTAGTCAACATGGCCAGTGATGAGATATCATCGGAGTTGCAGTTTAATGATATCTGAATGGTGACAAGCTACCCATTCATAAAGCAAACTAGAGTTACAAAAAATGCATACAAATAGACCTCTTTTACAGCCTTTCGAGTACAGTGGTGCCTCGCTTGATGACGATAATCCATTCCGTTCAAATTAAGCGAAATCATTGTCAAGCAAAATTAAAAAACCCATTAGAATGCATTAGGAACCGGTTAATGCGTTCTAATGGGTGAAATACCTCATCGTCCTCTGAAGATCCTGCATAAGGCAGCAATTTTCCAGTGCTTGTAAAGTGAGCAATCAATGCTGAAAACAGCGGGGGAGCCATTTTGCACAGCAGGCAGCCATTTTGCGACCCACTGATCAGCTGTTTTAAAATCATTGTTAAGCAAACAATCGATTCCCAAAGCAGGGAACTGATTGTTGTCAAATGAAAAAAGCCCATAGGAACATCGATCACAATAGCAAAAAAATATCGTAAATTTGTCGTTTAACAAGGTAATCATTAAGCAGGGCACAACTGTATTGAAATTTTATTTGTTTTCGTTAAGAACTGACAATTATCTAATCAAAGGGCAATCCAGTACCTAGTTCAATTCCAAGTTAAACTTTTCCATTTACCTCTGAAAACTTGCTTGCTGCTTGTACAGGCATGTGTATCATACAGCCTAACAAATCCTTCTTCATTTGCAACAGCAAGGATGTGTTCCACGTCTGGAGCTGAAAACAAGGAATTGTGTTCACGTAATTGCTAGGATTATATTCTGTAAAGTGCAATGTACCTACCTGACAGGACAAATGCATAACGTACTATAAAAACCAAATATTACATAGCAGCGTGGAAACAACAAAGTGGATTTCAAAATAAAGTAGCAAGATACAGCAGCGTTTAGTCTGTTTGTGTGGCAGACCTTTATAACTTCCGTTACCTGTTGAAAATGTGCAGCCAAAAGGAGGAACTGGCATTCCCATTTCTCCATAGGAAGGATGATCATCTTCTGTAGTACAGCAATAACTTTCTAAAAGATGGTGTAAGGAAAGCCTTGACAGCAGACCTAAAATGAAACAATAACTTAAAATGGGCTTCTAGGCTCTGCTCTTTTGAAAGTCAAGCAACAAAACACTACAACAAAGTTTACAAGAATTGGCACCTGTCACTTTATTTCTATTGTTTAAGGGTAAACTATCCTATAGTAAAAGATCTGTTTGCATATTCACAGCACATGTGCCTGTATTGCATTTTCAACGCAGTCAATGCCTCTTCCCATTTCTTACCATAAATGCATGTTAACTCAAAGACTATTCTGAATCAAGTTCAGTCTTGCTTTTCCCTTGTCTTTGCATCTTCCAGTTTTAGGTATAGGTCAAGAGGACAATGGCTTTGCTGTCACACTCCAAGTCATGTGTTGCAGAAAGAGGAGCTAACACAGCGCAGAGGTGTTCCTGACATGTACCTTGTTTGCCCAAAAATAAGACCTAGTATGATTGTTCAGGATGCTCGTAATATAAGCCGTACCTCAAAAATAATTTATTTTATTTATTTATTTTTAATAACCCCCAGTTAAGTGAAACCCCGCCCTCCAACATTGTGTAGCAACCAGAAGATGACATGACTATATTGGAATAAATGTAGATTGTTGTACATGAAAAAAATAAAACATCCCCTGAAAATAAGCCCTAATGCATTTTAGGAGCAAAAATTAATATAAGACCCTGTGTTATTTTCGGGGGAACACGGTATATTTGCCAGTATAACTGAATTAACAGAACCAGCTTCAAAGAAAGAAGGCACAGTATGGCAGGGCGTATCAGCTTTGCAACAGTTTCCAGCAGGGGTGTTGTGCTTCTATTATAACTTCTTTCCATTTGTTTTTTCTTCCCATGTTTTATCCCCAGGCTAGACATAAGAGTCTGAAATGGAGGACATCTGAAATTGTAAGAATTTCCTCCATTACAACAAGAGCTGTGTTCAAATATCTGCAGGCTCCAATCACATGCCTTCTAAGTCATCATACTCCCTAACTAGCCAGTTGGATCAATACTTTTGTGTATGTATGTCCCCACACCTCTGCATTTCAGAACGCCTTAAAAAGATTCTTTTTTCCTATAGAATCAAAAGAATCAGGTAAAACCATTATTAAAGCATCATATATTTTTTTCAGATCTGAGGAAGAATGAAAGACATACTTCTATTAAGTCCTGATAAAAATGGAGCTCAAGGCCTAACAAGTGATGAGGATAAAGGAAAAGAGAGTCAGGTTTGCTTTGATTCCAATACAGCTGATGCATCCTTGTTGGGGTCCAGGTCTTTTAGTCAGTAATCCCTGTATTCTGACACACCCCAAATGTCACTTTAATTGCCCTCTGCAACAAGACAAGGTTAACAGCTTGGGGGTGTAAGTAATCTGAATGGCGTGCTGTGGTTGCACTTCGACCAGGTCATTCATCTCCGCCATGCAGCACACAGGGCAACCTGAGGCCACAGACCACCTACCATCTCTTAGGCTAATCTACATCAGAGCAAAGGGGAAAGGGCAGAAACACCCCCCAAGACTTGTTCGGAGGCTGCAAGGGATGTGGAGAAGTATAAATAGAACACAATTTAAAAAAAAATTTTTTTACGAGGCATGGAATTTGGGGGCCTGTTGTGCAAAACAGTGACGTTTCCCTCTCCCGAAATGCATAACATTCCCAAGTTAGAGGAAGAAAAACCTCGGTTTCCACAACAACATAATTCAAAATTAGAGACTGCAAACTGGGAGCTTTGGGGAGGGGTCCGAAATTTCCTCCGTCTCGTCCCCTCCCCCGCCCGCCATTCAAGCACACGTTCCCTCAACGCATACCGTGCGGCCCCGACTGGCACCGATGAAACAGGGAGCGACACAGCATAGTGGCGGCGACGACAGACCCCCAACCCGACAGACTCCCCACGAACCGTTCGCCGGAAGCCCAGCAGAGACTTTCTCTTGCTAGCCTAAACTCCCGCCAGAACGAAGTACGCGCCAAAGTGATTTCGCGCTCACCGATTGGATGTCGTAGGACACGAAACTCCGCCTTCTCCTTTCTATTGGTTTCTCCCCCCCCCCGCGGGAAGAAGGCCACGCCTACAAGCCTCCCTTTCTGGCCAGATCCAACCACGAACGCGCCTCCCTTTTCTGCAACTGCGCATGCGTACCCAGTTCTCCTATCCCTTAGTTCTCACTCGTTTCCTTTGAAACGAAGAACGTCCTCGCAAGGGCGAAGCGCATGCTCACTACCAGCGCGACGGCGGGAACGTAATGGCGCAGGCGCCGCAAGCAATGTGGCGTCTGCACATGCGTGGTAGCTGTCGCTTGAGCAGGCAGGGAAGCGCGGCGGGTTGAGGAGTTCGTGTGTTTTTTGTAGGCGGGGGAGGGGAAGCAATACGTGATACCTTTTCCCTTCCTCCCCTCGGAAGCTCTTGTATAACACGGTACAGCATGGCCTCAGCTTCCAAATCTTTCCTCGCCGATGCCGGCTATGGGGAACAAGAGCTTGATGCCAACTCTGCCCTCATGGAGCTGGATAAAGGTAAGGCAGAAAGCGTAGGCGATCCGCGCATGCGCCGGTCTGATCGGTCCCCGTCAGAAGCCCCGCCCCTTCGGTGTGAGGCGGGGAGTTTGAGGCGGTTTGCGCTCGTGTGAGGCAGAAAGTAGCGGAGTCTTAGTACAAGGCCTTAAGCAGGACTGTCTATAAACTGTTGGGTAGCTCAGTGGTTTAGTTTGAGAGTTCGGTTTCCCCACTGTGTCTGTTTGATAGAGGCTGGACTCCGTTGTTCAAAGATTATTATGTATTTGAGCTAACCCAATAGCTCAGTGAGTTAGGTCTCTGGCTATGGAGCCAGAGGTTGGGAGTTCGAGTCTCCCCACTGTCCCTTCCTATGACTAGAGCCAGCCTGTGTGGCCTTCGGCAAGCGCCACAGTCCCAGGGTGGTGGCTCCTTCAGAAGAAGGGAATGGGAAATTACCTCTCAGTGTAGTACAGTACAGTATATAGAAAACTCTGGAAAGGATCACCCTATGTTAGAAGTGACTTGTTGGCAAATGGTTATGATTATTACGCTGGCTTTATTGTGGCATAAGCCTCTTTGTTTTATTTCTGTATTACATGATGGGCTGGCTTTGTTTATGAAACCACAGTATAGTTCCCCCCTCATTTTGAAGCAGTCTTTTAAAAGCATTTCAGATTTTTTTTAAAAAAAAAAAAATTAAAAATGGAGGATAGGTAAAGGTAAAGGTTCCCCTTGACAATTTTTGTCCAGTCGTGTTCGACTCTAGGGGGCGGTGCTCATCCAGAAAAACAAAACACATAGCCCTCTGTGAAAGGCTGGCTCTTCTGACCAGCCCCTCTAGTTGGCATCTATCCAGTGTTGCAAAATCAGTCTTTCTGCAGTTGTAAAGAGAGTGCTTAATTTCCAAGAAGCAGGTATATAATTTAAAAGCATGCAAACAGCAGCAAAGATCAAAGATTGGTCTAGTACGAAATTGATCTGAGCAACACTAGATGCTGTTCAACGTCCTGCATACAAAGCACGTAACCATAGTCTCTCGAGACTATGAATAACTACTCGCAAAAGTGACCTGATGAAGAAACCTACCTGATAGAAGTCCCAGAAATAATATTAGTATTATTTGAACTTGAAAAGTATAATGAGAATATATAAGTATGCCTCGCATAACGAGCGCACCGTTTAACAACGAATCCGCATAGCGATCTATTTTTTAATGGGTAAAACATCGCATTGCGATGATCGGTAAGCGTTTCGCATTGCGATGTTTTTCTAACAGCTGATTGGCGGTTCCAAAATGGCCACTGCAACCATTTTTGCGCAGTTTCCTCGCTTACCGAGGGCGCGAAAATGGCGGCGCTATGGAGGATCTTCGCTGAACGGTGAGTTTGGGCCCCGTAGGAACGTTTAATGCGTTCCTATGGGTTTTTCCGTTCCGTTTAGCGATGTTTCCTCATAGCGACGATTAATCCGGAACGTCGCTATGCGGGGCACCACTGTATAATGAAAAGTATAAATGAGAAAAGCTGGAAGAGCATAGGAGCAGATAGTGCATTGAAGACCAAGGGAGAAAGAAAGTTACTCTGCCAGACCAGACCAGATGGGCGGGATATAAATCAAATAAATAAATAAATAAATAGTGTCAAAAATGCATGCTTAGTTTTGTAGCTGTTCCAGAAGAATCTTGAATGAGCAATCTCCAAAATGTTCTGTCCTCAACAGCCTTGCTCAGCCCTTGTAAACTGAAGGCTGTGGGCTCCTTTATAGACTCTATCTCACTGGTGGAAATACTTTGCTATATGTTACCATTGGTATGACACACCTGTTACTTTATTTTATTTGTTACATTTATACTCAACCCATCCTAGTGCCTAAGCATTACTCTGGGCAGCTAACAACAGTTAAAACATTAACTATCCAATTCTACCCATGAGAAGATAGATACAATAAAGAGAATCAATAGACAGTAAAACTTAGAAGAAGAACAAAAGGAAACCAGGATGACAAATCAAAATCAATAGTCAATCCAATTCATGGATCCACTGGGATGTCAAAGGGGTAAGATGTTTCTAAAGGCCTCTTCAAACAAAATGTGTTTTATCCATTTTCTGAAGGTCAGGGGAGAGAGAGAGAGAGCCAGGCAAATATTTATGGGTAATGCATTCCATAGTGTTGCTGTTACCACCTAGAAGGCAATGCCTTTTCTCTGAAAATATGATCAGTGGCAATTATTGTTTTGGGGCCAGGTTAAAACTTACATACTCTGTTAACCTTCAGAGCCAGTTTATATTTGGTATGGGTTTCTTAAAGTGTCTGATTTGCTTTTTGTTTTACTCTGTAGTCAAATTTTTGGACTAACAGGCAAAGCCCTTTTTTTATTATACTGTATACCAATTTCATCTCTTTTACACAGCATTGAAATGAAAACACCACATACTTGTTTGTTGCTTTACACACTGCTTCACCTTCTTTACATCATTCATACTGCCTTTTGTTATTTGTCACAGGTCTTCGATCTGGCAAATTGGGGGAACAGTGTGAAGCTGTTGTCCGTTTTCCCAGACTCTTTCAGAAATATCCATTCCCGATTCTAATTAATTCAGCATTCTTAAAGCTAGCTGATGTTTTCAGAGTTGGGTAGGTAAAACCTCTTTGTTCCTGATTCTTAGTATTCATCCAAATGTACAGTATTGTTAATTCAAAACACTGGTAGGAGCTTTTTCATGTACAATTTGAAAACAAGATTCAAGAAATACTGCCTTTTTTCATAGGCCCCTGTCTGCTTAGGAGTAGGTCATGTGGAGATATCCTGTTGCAGTATGTTCTGCAAAGACCAGAGAGAAGGCCTTCTTGATACCCATGCCCAGGCTTTAGAACTTCCTCCTGAGGAAAACACACCTTATCACTTCCTTAATGACCCTTCAATGAATAGCAAACTCTCCTCTCTTTTTTTAACATTTTAGTGTTAAGCTCTGTCAGTGGTTCTTCCAATTTTTTAACTGTGCTGTAGAATTTCATTTAAATGTTATCCCAGAGCACAGAGTGCTGTCCTCTGAAGATGCCGGCCACAGAGACTTGTGAAACGTTAGGAGGAACAACCTTCAGAACACGGCCAAAGAGCCCGAAAAACCCACAACAACCGTTATTTCTATCTATTTGTTTCACTTTTTCCTCCTTTTTTTATTTTGTCACTTCATAGCTTTTAGCTCTGTTTTTAGTAGTGATGTTGTAGTTTGGAGGATGTTGGTCATCATTTTTCAGTCACTCGATGCAATGGACTCTTCAGGGGAAAGTAGGGTGCAAGTGTGGTAATTAATTAAATTAAATATATATATCAAAACAGAAACAACTTCCTGAGGCTGTGTGTTCTGAAGGTTACTCAGCAGAGCGAGAAGCACCTGGAAAAGATCCTGAACGTGGATGAGTTTGTGAAAAGAGTTTTTTCGGTTATTCATAGCAACGATCCTGTTGCTCGAGCAATCACACTGAGGTATGCATATGTAACGGAGCCAGGGACTGCCTGGCTGCTGTGTTTAGTAAGAGAGGTTTGAGGTAGACTGCTAGTTGGTGTAGCCACTAGTGCTTACATTTATGAGCAGGGAGATTTCAGGGTTCCTGATGAGGTCTTGCTCAATTCTACTACCTTAATGTCATTGGAATGTAAGACAGAAGAGATGAATTTGGTATTTTCTGCTTCCGTGTCATATGTTTTACGGCTGAATTATGATCCTTCTGCAAGGCTTGGGCTTTTGGGCAGCTTCTTGTTTCATTTAGTTTTAGAACATTACACCTGTATCCAGTGGTTTCCCTTCTGCTAGCAGAACAGAAACAATTGATGGACTGGATTTCCTCTTCCTCTGCAGTCTCGTATGCATGCCCAGTACTGTTTCAGAAGATGGGTGGGATCATTTGAGGGACATGGCCAGAGTTCAGGGACACTTCAGGGAAAAGCAGGGCATGGGCTCTAGCTCCTTATATATATATATATATATATACCACTTTTCAGAAGATGCCCAGTTTGCATCATGCAAGTACATAATTTTTCCCTCTGCTTAGCTGCTGCCTGGCATTCCTCTGTTTTATTCTTCAGGATGTTGGGCAGTATGGCATCTATAATCCCAGAAAGGAAGAATGCGCATCACAGTATTCGCCAGAGCCTGGACTCCCATGATAACGTAGAGGTTGAAGCTGCCATCTTTGCTGCAGCTAATTTTTCAGCCCAGTCTAAGTAAGTAAACCACACACTGTATATGTGTTATTCCTTTGTGTTAAGGCAGTATTTTCCAATGATCAGCTGACATTTACATCTGATATTTTACTTACGTTGTCTTGTCTACTGCTTTATTAGTGCCATCTTTTAACAATGACAACAGCAAACCTTTTGATTTTTTCTTACAGTATAGCTGGTAAGACAGCTAGGGCCGGAAGATGATGTCTTAGATGATTAGTGTACTGTTTTATATATTGTGTCTTTTGAGATATTTAGATTTTATTTTAAGTCATCATGATAGGCATTCTTCAGTCTCGAGAGATAATGGTAACATGCTCTGTATTGAGAAGTGTCCTCTCCAGAACATGAAGCCTGGTTAAAGTAATATGGAGGATAGGCTGTTACCGGAGCAGCAAGTCCCCCCTCTCCACGTTGCTGAAATGGTCCAATGGAAAGGCAAGAGCCAATACAACTGGTTCCAGCAGCGTCTCAGGAGTTGGCAGAATGACATGAACTGCCTTCGGGACTCCAGCTCTGGATTTTGCCTCTAGGTTAACTCCTGAAGGCTTTTCCATGAGTGGATATAGCCACAAAGCAGCGGAGGTTTGAAATCGGAATTTTCCTTTTCCTAGATGGGCTGCATTCCATGGCTGACGACCCCTACCTACCTACCCGGCCAGCTCTCTAATAGTGCACAAGTATGATCTCACCCTTAAAACTTTCCTGCCTCCCAGGTGTATGCAGTGCTAATTGGCTTTCCTATTTACCATATTAGGGTCAGAGATAGAGTCAGAGAATTTGACTAAGGGCACACGGTCCTGGCACACCCTTATTTAAGGAGGAAAGCCCCACCTCCTAGGCCATGCAGGGGGGGGGGACAAAAAAAATCCCAACAAAAACAAACTCCTCAGCAAAATGTCCTCAGCAAAAAGAGTTTGTTATTTTAAGTAAAAGTTACCTAAACTGTTAGGTGATATTTGTTTATTTAAATAATAAATAAATCGTAACTTAGAGAAAGCAGCAGACTATTACCCAAGGATTTGGATTATCTATAAAACAAATAATGCAATATTAGTGGGACTTCCAGGTTAGTGAGCAGGAATAACACAAGCCCGCTCAGGCATTAACACATGTGGATCACACAGACAGTGATGGAAATTCGCTTGCCTGTGAACCATCACTTTTAACATCTGAAAATCACAGTCTGAAGAGAAGGCAGCTGTTGTACCTGTATAGGCTCTACATGTATGCTCTAGCTTTCCAGGAGGAGCCTGCATGGATCCTGCTACCCAACCCTCTTCAGACTGTCATTTTAAATTGAAAGTTGGCATTCTCTCATCAGTTATGAGAGCACATGGTATAAGAATGCCTGTCAGGCTCTTAACTAAAACAGCTACAGCAGTTACATGTGTAGTCCATATTGACTTTGCTCTTCTAATGAGGCTTTTTAGAATTTTGTAAACATTAAGAAACCAAAATGGTGTGATATTAATGCTCATTTAACTATGCTGAATTGATGAAGATACATAGCTTAACTTAAGTGTTCTCTGAGGGCTTTACATTCTCTGACCTGCCCCTCGAGAGGCCCAGTATATGTGAAGGTAATGACAATATTAATTATGTAGTTGTCTGGGGTTTAGAGATAGGCATGAAAGTCGGTGGTGCCATGTGTTCCCTTCCCCGGCTTGATCCCTGTGTTCTGCTCCTCTCCTCCTCTTCAGCTGTTTGACAGTCTCCAGCAGGAGCACAGGCTTCCCTGCCCCACCTCCTTGGCTGATTACCCACTCAGGCAAGGAGTCAGGATAATCAAACCCATTCTCCAGCCAAGGACTGGTTGAACAGCTGAAGAGGAGGGGGAGGGAAGTGCACTCTAACAGATGTGTGGGTCATTGGCCAGGGAATGTATGGCCCCTGTGGTGCTATGCATACGACATGAAATGAACCTCCAAACTGAGGTTCATGCCCATCTGTGGTGTGTTTTTTAAGCCTATGGATTCTACCTGGCATAGTTGCTCAGTGTAGTCCATGCTAGTTGCCCAAAGGAAGGTACTGTACAGTACAGTATAGAGATCTAATTCACACAATTGCTGAAGGCAGCACTTATCTCTTGCTTTGGTTCTCCTACTTTGTTTTGCTTAGGATTGCTTGCTCTTTCTGTTGTGCTCTTGCCAGCTAGTTGTTTTACAATGGCAGTAGCAAAAGGTGTGAACAAGCTGCAGTCTTTCAGTGAATGTCAAAGCTAACAGTGAGTTAGAAAATAGTGTCAGACTGCCAGTCTTTGCAATTCACTCAATTCTATCACAATTTCTTCTTCTTTATGCTTGACAGAGATTTTGCTGGAGGGATATGTAACAAAATAAGTGAAATGATTCAAGGTATGTATATTTTAATTGGCAGTAAAACAGCTCTGGAACTCACTGTTTAAACTTCAATGTATATTTTTGTTGTTGTTGTTAAAATATTTTGGGCCATTGGCTAGAATTTTAAAAGTACCTGTGAATTTGAAGTGCAGTCTTAAGATCTGGTGCATCAATTTCTCTCTGCCAGTGTTTTTTTCATATGGCTAGATTTCCTTCTTATTTTGTGTCGCGTTTTTCTGAAGTTGTATGTTTGAAGGTGAGTTCTGTATTTTAAATTTTTAAATTTACATTTACAAATGCGAGATTTTTTATTAAATCACATTTAATAAAAAACTGAACCATTCCAATGTCTTTCTTTTTTATTTATATTCCTATTTGTGTATATTATTTATGTGCTGCCTTTCTTCCCATAGAAGATGAAAGAATTAAGACTATGCAATAATCAGATTTTAAAGTGCTGTAAAACTGTATCGAAAATCAATTAAACATCTGCCAATTTTAAAATAACAATAAAAACAGTTCTAAAACATTTTTTTTAAAGTAAAGTTCTCTAGATTCAATAAATATAGCATTCCTGAGACTCCCACTTCTTGCTTAAAAGCTTTTCTGAAAAGGAAGGTCTTTGCCTGAGGACAGAAGGACAAGAGGGCGGGGACTACCCTAACTTCATAGAGTAGTCCATTCCAGAGCCTATGAGTATCCACTGAGAAGGCCCTTTTTCTTTTAATAATCCTCTTGTGGCCATGTTGGGGTGGCAAACAAGCCCAAGGCTTGCCACATCCTGTTCTTTAATGGTAATCCACAGCTTGTTATATCCTGTGAACTGGCCCAGTATATGAACTTGGCAGATTGCTTTGGGCTTTTTGTGAATGAGGAAACTTTGCATTTGTACTTTCTCACTTTCTTTCTTTTAGCAACAAAACCTTACAGCAACTTTTGCCATGGTTTTCTAGGTAGAGAGTACTCAGAAGTAGTTTACAGTTCTCTTCTTGGTCTGCCTTGGTGTGCAGCTTGCCCAAGGCTATGCAGGCTGACTCTTCTCCCAGGAGGCACGGTGGGGAACCAAACACCCAGTCTCTGGTGCCACAGACAAGTATCCATATGAGTAGTCGGTCTTTCCATTAGATTCATAGAAAGAGAAAGTTAACTTACAAATAGTGGCTAGATGGCTGTGTATTGAAACTCCTGGAATATTCCAATTTTTGTTACCTGGAAGTGAACAGAAAGGAGTAATTAAACAGCCGGGTGCTTCCATATTTCTGCAAAACCATACTGCTGCTAATTGTGAATAAACTTAGTCTTTGACCGGAGCTGCAATTTTGTACACATTTTGGAGTAAGTCCATTTGAACTCATTGGACTTCTTAGCATACAAAAGATCAGATTACAAGTGTTCAAGGTGTGTGCCTATTGCTTTATGCGACTGAACATAGTAGATGCTGTCTGTGTGGCCATTATTAAGCAACTACAGTCTTGCTTGTTACAGAATTACTACACTTAAAAGCAGTATACTGTATAACTATAGCTGAATGCTTGTTGAAAAAGTTCTGCCTTCCCCATAAAATATGTGGTTTTCTGATTAACACATTACATGGCCACTATACCTGTTTTTATTTTAATCCTGGTTGATTTACTAACCTAAGAGTTTACTTTTCCTTTCATATACTAGGTTTAGCTACTCCAGTAGACTTGAAGCTTAAGTTGATCCCTATCCTGCAGCACATGCATCATGATGCCAGCCTGGCTTCCAGCGCATGCCAGCTACTCCAACAACTGGTGACTTCCTACCCTTCCACCAAGATGGTCATTGTTACTTTGCACACTTTTACCTTGCTTGCAGCCTCTTCTCTGGTTGATATTCCCAAACAGGTAAAGCCTGTCAAAAATACCAATGTATGTATGTCTGTATCTGTCTATCTATGTTTGTCTGTCTATGTGCCTACACACATGTGAGTACACCCCTATATATGAAAATACACAGTGAGATAATTTATCGTGATTAAATTAAGACATAAAAAAACACAGACACAAAACCTCAGAAGCTTCCTTATAATCATTATCTAGACATGTTTCAGGTATATTTTAGCAGCTATAAGGGCTAGTAAGTTGCTTTTTAAAAAACGTCTTCAAAGGTAAAGCAAAAGCAGGCTCCACTTTGTGTTTTTTTCTTGCGCATGCACAAGATTGAGGAACATACAGAGCCCTGCGTGCGTAATAACTATAATGTCCATTTGAGACATTAATAAAGATGATATTATAGCATGGAAATGCTCTGGAGCTCTCAGAATTGTATAACATTCTGCTTATTGATTGTACATGTAGTTTTTTCAAATGTACATGCATAGGTTTTTTTTCTTGATTGCTTGCACTGCATGTGTGTTGAGAAATGTCATCAAAATCTATTCCATATTAAATTCACAGATACAGCTGTTGCTCCAGTACTTGAGGAATGACCCAAGAGAGGCTGTAAAAAGGCTTGCTATCCAAGATTTAAAGTTGTTAGCAAATAAAACCCCTCATACTTGGAGCAGAGAGAACATTCAGGTATATAGACATCCTCTTTGTTTTGGAACTGAACAGCCAGAATTGTAGTTGTAAGCTTACTGACCAAGAGATAAGGCATATTAGACGTGGTATGATTTCCTTCTGACTGTATTGAAGGTTGAACTCTGAATGTCTGTCTTCCCTCTCCTTGCGCTTTGGAAGTAGGACTCCTTTAAAAATAGTTGCCTTTTTGTTGTTTAAGGACTTGTCTAGTTGTGGTCTGTTGGTTGGTAGATGTCCAACATAAAGTAATTTCCCAGCATTGCAGCTGTAATCTGTAACATCTTACGGTGTGGTGGCTTCTCCTCACATATTTATGTTTCATGTGTTTAGTCGTGTCCGACTCTTCGTGACCCCATGGACCAGAGCACGCCAGGCCCTCCTGTCTTCTACTGCCTCCCGGAGTTGTGTCAGGTTCATGTTGGTTGCTTCGCAGACACTGTCCAGCCATCTCATCCTCGGTCGTCCCCTTCTCCTCTTGCCATCACACCTTCCTAACATCAAGGTTTTTTCCAAGGACTCTTTATGTTTCAGCACTACACTTTTCAGATGCTGAAGCAGGGAAGTGCTATCTAAGATGAAGAAGCAACATGATGAGGTGTGCTACACTTTATAAGGAAGATTCAGATGTCATTCCAGTCTTAGAATGAGGTTAAAGTAATCATCAACAGTGGAGGGGATTGGGCTAGTGTGTCCCACACACCCTATGGTTTTTTTTAACCTTGTCTTGGATGCCTGAAGAGTGCTATATAGAGACAACACTCTGTATGTTATGTACAAACATGCAGCAGAGTAATTTTTACTAAACTAAAGCAGTGTTGGGCAGCCACTGTGTGCTCTGTATCAGACTTAGGCTGAAGATAGCCACGACATGACCTCTCTGACACCCTACATTTCTAACTAATTAAGAAAAGCCCTTCTTCCTTGCACCGGGCTTAACTAGTTTCAGAAAGATGAAATAACGAACAGAAATTAGGATTCTTTCCTTTATTTGCATTCTGCTGTTCAATAAAATAACAGTCCCAGTTCAGAAAAAATGAAAGGAGCAGAAAGGGTGTGTGCGTACTAACCATATGTATATCCTGTCTCTGTCCTTTTAGCAAAACCATGTTTCTGTGTAAACATACTTGAAGAAAGTAAAATGGAAGTTTGTCAAGGTTGTGTAGGCTGATTGGTTGCTGGGGCTACGGAGCAAGCCTTCTGGGGATGTTGAAGCCAGTTTTTTTGATGTGAATCCAGGATTCTTTGGCCTTAGTGATGCTGGCTCAAACGTCTAGGCTGTTCTTTGTTCAACAGGCTTTGAAACCCTGCCATCCTGATCTCCTTCCCTATTACTTGGCCCTTCCAAGGTAGCTGGAACCATTCCCATCCAGTTATTTTCCTGGGGCTTTGTTCTGCAGAGACCACTGGCTCTAGCTCATATAGATTTATTTTAGTCTGTGCTCTTGGTATTAATCTGTTTTGGTCTGTCCAGCTCTAACCTAAGGCTCTGGGCCTGAAGCCTCTCAGGATATCTTCAACAGAACTGAATTGTGTGAGATTGGAAAGACCTTGAAAAATGATTTCCTGTCACAGTACCATGGCGGGTGACCGTAGTACTGCCCTTTAGACTCTTTAGACAGGTATATTTCTTGGAGGGGGCTGTAGGTTGTTCTGACATGGCTTTGCTGTGTCCAGTCTCTTTCTTAGTTGCATCGCTGTGCATTGTGACATACAGTCTTGTGATACTTCTGGCACACAGCCCACATTCTCAGAAGCTATTTATTGTAGCTTGACATTTCTGGAACCCCAAATCTTTAGTCTGTGCATTTTAGAAAGTAGGCTGTGTTTCAATGAGATCTCATCCTATAATAAATTTCTTAGTCTCAACAGTACAACACAATTCTCTGTTATTTTGCTGTGATAAATTAACACTGCTGCCTTATGGAAACTGGGATTGTGGACTCTTCAGCTGCAACAAGGAACCAGTTTATTCTTTTATAGTCAGACTTAGGCACCAATATCTTATGCAGATTCCTGATGACAGTGGACAAATGTTTGGCTTACGTGGCCAGTTGTTATGTGCCTTCAGATCACCTCTAGCATAATGTGACCCTATGAATTAATTACCTCTAAAATATCCTATCGTTTGCTGCTCTGCTGATCTCTTTCAAATTAAAGTCTGTGGCTTCCTTTATGGAGTCAATCTATGTCATATTTGGTCTTCAAATTTTCCTGCGGCTTCATCTTTTTCTAGCCCTTGTTTTTTAGCAAGTCTTATCTTTTCATGATGTGCCTCAGTTTTGTCATTTATGCTTCTAGGGAGAATTCAGACTTGATTAGCTCTAGGGCTCACTTGGTTGTCTTTCTGGTAGCCCCAGAGTATACACAGAACTCTCTTCCAGCACCATATTATGAATGAATCAGTTTTCTTTGTTCTTTACTTTCTAACGTTCACATTGATAAATAGTAATCAAGAATACAATAGTGTGGATGTTTTTGGCCATGGTCTCCAGTGATAAATCCTTGCGTTTGAAGATCTTTTCTAGTTCTTTCACTGCTGCCCTTCTGAGTCTCAGTCCTCTACAGATATCTTGACTGCAATATACAGTACATTCAGACTGACAGTGTTGTCATTGTCCACATAAAAGTTATGTAGGTCTCCTGTAATAATTATTTTGCCCTCTAAAAGATTAATTGCATTCCTGCTTTTACACTTTTTACTTTGTTAGGAGATGTTTCAAGTTAAATTAATGCAATGGTCCTATAGTTACTGCATTCCTTTCTGTCTTGGTGATTGGAATGTATATTGCAAGTTTCCAGTATGTGGGCCCTTGAGTTGTTTTCTATATTTGCTGGCATGTTCTTGTTAGGATTTTGACATATTCAGTCACTGTAATTTGAAGTAGTTTTGTTGTTATCCCATTTCTGGTTATTTTTTTCCCTTTCAAAGTCCTTTGAGAGCAGCTTTCACTTCACTTTCTAAAACTGCAGGTTCTTCTTCAAATATATCTACCATCCTTATATTTCTTTTGTATATATCTTCAGTGTGTTATTTCCACCTTCTCTTTATTTTATCATAGTCAGATAACATATTCCCCTGTTGATTTTGCAGTGTACTTAATTTGAGTTTAAATTTCTTTTTGATTTCTTATGAAAAAGATCTCTTTATCCCTCTTTGGTGTTTCCCTTCTGTATCGTTACAGATTATTGTAATAATTCTCTTGTTCTGTGTGACAGCTACTGAGAAACCATATTCAGGATTCAGTGTTGAGTTTCTTTCATGTTGTGTGACTTTTTCTTCTTCATATGTGACTCCTAGACCAAGAGTCCAAGGGGACATAAGTACACAATAAAGTGTTCTTGAATTGTTGGTCCTCTGCCTTTTTTTGGCAGTACAGAATTAATTCATTGTTGGATATCTCCTCTGCAGACTAAAATAAACCATCATAGAAAGTAAGCCAGTGTTGCATTTTGGGCAGTGGGTCTCTTCCTGTTTTTCTGGACATGGCTTCTCAGACAGCTTGGCTTCTTTGAGGAAAAATAGCTATTCATTTTTCTAGAATAGGATGTTTGTGGTATACTAAATAAGCTTCCCTTGTCAATTCCTGTGCGAAGGCCTCCTCTTCTTCTCTTAGCACAGAAGCTCTTTCTGAGCAGAGCTTGGAATTTCTGATTGATTGCTTTGTTAAGGGAGACAGCTGAGCCATTTTTTCTTTCTGTTGAAATGAAGCTTTTTATTAATTCTTCTTGTAGAAGTGATTTTTTTCTTATTTCCAAAATGAATGAAAAAGGAGAGTGCAGAATTTGTCTGTGTCTTGTGGTGGTTTGACACTGATGGTGAAACTGAACATTTCAAGGCATTAATTACAGTATCCAAATATCATATGCAAACAGTGGATCAGAATTGCTGGTCAGCTTCTCCTCAACCTGCTTCTTGTTGTGTTAGCTTCTTACCAAGGTGTATAGTATTGTTATAAAATGTTCTCAGCTATTCCAACTGATCAGGAGAATTCTATACCACACATCTGGCAACCCAGGCCACTCTGGGCGCTTTACATTCTATCATAACACAAAATATATGGCTCTAAAGCGGCTTACATTAAATACAACCCCACTTATGGTCTTCGGGAGAGCCACTAAGGAAAAGCTTGCCTGAAGAGAAAAGTCTTTGCCTGCTTGTGAAGGACAGCAAACATGGGGCAAGCCTGGCCTCCTGTAGAAGGGAGTTTTAAAGTTTTGGAACAGCAACAGAGAAGGCCCTCACATCTGTCCCCATCAAGTGTAGCTGTGAGGGTGGTGGGATTGAGAGAACAGCCCCCCCCCCGATTATCTTAAGACCCAGGGTGGCCCATAGGTGGAGATGTGGTCTTTTAGATAGCTTGGACCCAAGATGTTTAGGGCTTTATAATTTAAAATCAGCACTTTTAATTGTGCCTGGAAATGGATTGGCAACCAGTGGAGCTCCTGTAATGTGGTTTTTGGGATCCCTGTAACCAGTCCCATTTACAATCTGGCTGCAGTGTTTTGAACCTGCTGAAGTTTCCAATTACTTTCCCAAAGCAGCCCCATATACAGTACATTACAACAATCCATCTGGAATATAACTAACCCATCTCCAGGAATGGGCATAGCTGGCACACTAGTTTTAACTATGCAAAGGCATTCTTGGCCACTGCCAAAACCTGTGCATCTAGGCTCAAAGATGAATCCAGAAGCTCACCCGAGCTGTGCACTTGTGTTTTTAGAGGAAGTATACCCCCATTCAATACAGACTGTATCCCTGTATTTTTATCTGCTTTTGACTGAACAGGAGCTCCTCTGTCTTGCCTAGATCAAGTTTCAGTTTATTCACCCTCATCCAATCCATTGCTGACATCAGACACTGATCTAGAACTGAAATAGCTTCCTCGGATTTTTATGGAAAATAAAGATAGAGGGGACAGCAAACCCCAAAACTCTGGACAACCTCTCCTAGGAGCTTCCTATAGATATTAAATAGGGGACAAAAGAGAACCCTGATGATTAATACAGTATGTCAGTGGCCCCCAAATTTTCCCAACTGCAGACCAGTTGGGGTGTGTGGTTCATGCGTGGGGGGTCAGGGCACCTCCCATGCTCATGGGTGGACGGGGCATGTGCTTGGGGGCTGTGCCCGCAGGGGTGAGGGTCGCTTGTGTACAGGGGCAGGGGACGTGCTCATGGGTAGGTGGGGGCGCGGGGCACTTACATGCATCCTTGCAGGGGTAGGGGGAGTGTGTGCAGGGGGGGTAGATCTGTCTCTGCAGCGTGGTCCTGCCGGGGCCATGGCCCTCTACTGGGCTGCGGACCGGGGGTTGGGGACCCCTGCAGTAGATAAATAAGGAAAAGGACTAAAGAGAATCAGTAGCCAGGGGAAACCCTCACATGGGCCTAGCAATAGCAGGGTTTTGTGGGGGGGGTGTTGCATGAAGTGGAGTTCTGGGAACAAACCATGGTTCTAGTGGCATGAAATATTCAAGCACTGTACTATGTTTGATTTGGAGTAACCAGCTAAATCTTAATCTTGTGAACAATATTAAAGCATTATCTGAGACAGTTGACTCGCTTGGTTCAGAACCGTATCCATTTTGCTGAAATCTCCCGAAGTGCATGCCAGTTATTGTGTTCCCTAATGCGTTCTACTATACTCATACATGCATCAGAAATCTAGTAAGATTTGTTAAGACTGAGACAGATGGTGGCGTGTTAAATCACTGGCATTTGGGAGCTAAAGGCAAAAAGGTTGCAGAGAAAAATAATTGAAGATCTATCTTCTGTTGACCATTCTGTTTTCCTGTTTTTTACTCCTAACAACACATGGAACAGCTGTCTTTATTCTGGGGAATGTTTTGATCTTTCCATTGTTCACATAAGCACAACTCTGTATGTGGCAACTTGGCTCTTGGTTTTCATTTGTCATGGTTTTAAATGTGAAATGTGTTTCAAATATTTCCAGAGCTTGGGCTGTGAATGCCATTGTTTATACAGTCAAAAATGCAATCCCCATGTACAAAAGGCTCTCCCAGAAATGTGCAAAAATACTCAAAATTTTAGGGGCAAGGGAGGAGAAAATAAATCCCTAATGGAGAAGGTGAGCAATCGCAGAAATAGCCGAGTAAGAACTGGGTTAGCCGAGTGACCATTGAATGTTGACCAGAGGAGGGGTAGATGGGAGAGGAAGGAGAGTGTAAGCTTATAGACGAAAGTGTTAAGAAGAGCTCTTCACACACTGCAGCATTTTGTATACATGCTTCTTAATATTATTCTGCATGCAAGGAACCTTGTAAATTGAATACACTGCGCTCAATTGATAATATATTGTGATAGTGTTCCCAGGATGAATTTGACCTGGGATTGAGAGTTTCCCCAAAAGTATAGCCAGCCCTCATCTCCTGTTGCCTAGGTCCCTTTGAATCATATGAGTCATATCTTAGTCCAGGGACAAACACAACTTTGAAGACTCCAGATTTTTTAAATTATGTCTCTGGTTGAATGTTTCTGTAGGTAGTGTCACAAGACTGGTGTTGTTTCCTTGGCTTTTAAACCAAGAGGTACCTCACGACTCTTTTCCCCTCTTTTTAACATTTATATAAGGACAACCCAAGTAGTAATTAGGAGGTTGAAACTCATCAATATGCTGGTGATATTCAGCTACACTGATGCCATATAACCTCTTCTTTAGATTACTGTAATGTGCTAAATCAGTGGTTCTTAACATGGGCAATAATGCCTCCCATGGGGCGTTTTAATTTTTCAGGGGGGTGGTAGAACAAAAAGAGGCGGTGTGGGGGCGGTGGAACAGAAGGGGGACGGTAGGGGGACACTGGAGCAAGCCAAACCTGTGAAGGTGGCTGCAGCCACGGTGCTGGCAGTGGATCCAGACAATCCAGCTCTTTCTGCCTGCCACGTCTCACCTTCCTCCCTTAGGGGAGCACCGAGTGTGGATTGGGTGGAAGGAAAGGGTCTGTCGGGTCCCCATCCTTGCCCGGTGAAGCGCTGCCTTGCACTTGGGTGGGGAGGGAGAGACAAGCCCCATTTGTCTGTCCTGCCTTCCCGCCCACCTTCCTGCCCATTGCAAGGGAAGTGCGGAGAGAAACAGGTCGGTTTGGGGTGGCATGGCAGGATTTCTAGAGATGGGGCTGGCTCGGGTCATCCTGGGTGGGTGGGAATTTGGCAGCTTTTCCAGTTTTTCTTGTTGTCCTGTTGTGGCTGGCTGGCTGCGGGGGGGGGGGGGGAAGAAAGCTCACCTGACCAACTTTAAACGACTTTGAGGGACGTCGAACTTGGGGTCTTCCCCTGTCTTCCGTGAACACGGGTGTGGTGTGCCTCTATGTGTAAATCGTCTGGGAGAGAAAGCTCTCAAATTGAACTGAGAGCACTGAGGGCAAAATCCACGGGGCTGTCATAGAGAGACAAGCAAACACACTACAGAAAGTCAGCTGCTCCTCTTTCTCCCTGAACCCTGAGGATCCATTCAGTGAAGGCAAAAAGGGCAGCATGTCAGTGGCTTGAGTATAACAGTTTGCTTCAAGAAGGGGGTGGCAGGGGTGCTTCAAAAAGTTAGACTACAACTCCCACAATCCCCTGCCCTTGGCCCACCTTCCTGCCCATTGCAACGGAAGCGCGGAAAGAAACGGGTCAGTTTGGGGTGGTGCACCATCTTTCATTGAGCTATTTAGCAGTTCAGTTGTTTATTGTTCTGTTGGGTCCTTGGAAAGTTGTTTTTAAGGTAATTTGTTATGGATGTTGTTGTAACCCTCCTCCCCCAAAGTAATTTGTGTGAGTAAATGTTGAAAGAGTATTAATTACTCATTACTTTCTGACTACTGTAAAACCCTTAGGACTGTGAAGTGATTGGCATAAAACTTGAAAATTCTTCTCAAAATCTTCTGAAAAGATAATGTGAAAAGGTTACATTAAACAAGTTTCTTGTGTAGAAGGTTGCTTTGGTCAACAGACTTTTGCATTATTCTAACAATGCTCCTTGAATTTAAAGAAAAAACAATTTAAAATTGCTACAAGGCAATATATAACCCTAATTTGCTTCTTGATTTACTTAATACAAAGTCTACTATCTACAGAATTTCTCTCTAACTTTGCTCTGCTTTTTCAAAAAAAATTATTTTGAGACCCAAGTGGGCTGCTATCTTGAATTTAGGGTTCAGACAGCAGCAAAATCAATATTCCTTTCCTTTCAAACAAATACTCTATTATTCTAAGATTCTCTGATTCTTAAAATTCTGTTAGGACTTGTAGCTGAAGTGACAAAACCAGTTGCTAGCATATTATTGCCAGCAATGCCAATAATATGCCAGCTGACATATTATTGGTCAGTATGAAGACTAAGTATTTTGGTGAAACTAGAATGGGCCGTTAATACATAGTCCTGGCTATGTTTTCATAAGGATGTGGCCAGAAGCCATAGAGACATCTTGTTTTTAATTGCCACCCTTTAGTATCAGAGGTAGTTTGTGGAAGATAAAGTGAAGCTTTTATCAAGATGCATTTTTCAAGCTTTGGGATACACAGGCTTGTGTCTAGTAAGGCTCATCTTCCTGGTGGAAGGAGAAATTAGGCTGCTTCCCTACCTTAATTTTCTTTTTCCTGTGCTGCCCTCATTCTCCATTGCCACCACACCAAGGTCAGTTACCCAACTCACACTTAATAGTAGATCTGAAGTGGTCTGCAAGAGGGAGAGGCATCACTGAAAACTGTCTCCTTCCCTCTTCTGAAAGGGGACAGTGCCTTCTATCAGTGGAGTGACTTCCACTGGATAAAACCTCAGCACCCTTTTTTCATTTTCATGTCTTGTTTTGTGTTTTGCCCATGGGTGATTGATTAATTAGGAATCCTTCAGTCTCGAGAGACTATGGTAACATGCTCTGTATGGAGGACTTGGAACAGCATATCGTGTGGCTAAGAAGGCCAATTTGAGAGTGACCATCCCTTCCACACTGAACACAAATACAGTCTGTCCCCTGTCCAGCTCCCTGATTTTGCTGCTTTCAGGACTGCCTCTTTGCCTTGGCCTGCTGGACAAGGGTCACTTCAAATTGGGAGAGGCTGTGACGCAATGCCTGCCTCCAGGCTGAACACTCAGATGTCAAGGTTTCCCATCTGTTGAGGTCCATTCCTAAGGCCTTCAGATCCCGCTTGCAGATATCCTTGTATCACATCTGTGGTCTCCCTCTGGAGCGATTTCGCTGCACTAATTCTCCATACAGGAGATATTTTGTAATCCGATGTCAAAGGGATCTGATGTTGAGCCATCAAAAAATACAGTGCCCTTCATTCCCCATGAAAGGACATGATGATGGTAAGCAGTCGAGGTGGACATCCAATCTTGGGAAGTATTTTAAAAAGGCCCTCCCTGGGGAAACCTCTGGAAAAACACAACCTACAAACGGTATTCCAGCCCACCACAAAAATACAACAAATGTTACGGTCAGCAAAGGACAGAAGGGACCCCCTCACCACTGCAGGAGTATACCGGATACCTTGCAGTTGTGGCCAGGTATACATTGGAACCACAAAACGAAGCATCCACACCAGAATCAAAGAACATGAGAGACACCGCAGAGTAAAACAGCCGGAAAAATCTGCAGTAGCTGAACATGCCCTAAAACAAACTGAACATGAAATTCTATTTCAAAATACTGAAATACTGGACAACACCAGCAATCCTTACGTCAGAATGCACAGGGAAGCCATTGAAATCCACAAGCACCAAGAGAACTTCAACAGGAAGGAGGAAAGTTTGAAACTCAACAAAACCTGGCTCCCAGCTCTCAAAAACACAGAGTGCAAAAGGTCAGCGAACTCCACCCAGCCACAAGGTCAGGGGATTACTACACACAAAAGACCAACTAATGACACCCATCAACCACAGGGACAAATAATCTCCCCTCCTTATCACAATACACAACAAAACACACTAATCACCCATCTCCTGATCAGGACAACAGCCTCACAAACTAGCCTTCTCACAGCCATAAATACTCCACTCCCAGCCTACCCAGAGCACAGTTTGCTGTCCTCTGAAGATGCCGGCCACAGAGACTGGAGAAACGTTAGGAAGAACAACTTTCAGAACACGGCCAAGAAGCCCGAAAAACCCACAACAACCATTAGACTCCATCCGTGAAAGCCTTCGCGAATACATATTTTTGTTGTGCTTTCATAAAATTTTGTGTTCTTCTTGCATTCATCTTGTTTGGTTTTGTCTCTTTTCTCCTCGTTTCCTCTTCCTCCCTAAAATTCACATTTATTTTTGTCGTGCTTTCATAAAATTTTGTATTCCTCTTGTATTCATCTTGTTTGGTTTTGTCTGTTTTCTTCAATGCCATTTTTTTAAAAAATAAAAATAAAAAACAGGTTATCTGGGCTACCCAGAAATCAATAAATGGGTCTGAGGTGGACCAACCTACAGAATTCATCGCCACGTGATCGTCTCTCTATTAGGCGAGGATCTCACAGGAGGCGATGCATTGGAACCTGAACCCCTGACTCGGTCCCCCTTTTTTCCTCTCCTTGCAGGGCTCTGTCCTCCAGTTCCTCCAGTCCCGCATGCCAGGTCTTGGATCTTGTCCTATGGCTGGTGAATGTCTGGCTGTGTTGTTCGTTTTTAGGAGGTGGACTGTTTGTTCTGAATGGAATTTAGTGTCGCCTCCAAAACAGAAGCCTCTTTTGCCAGGTGCAACCTTTCGGAGTGGTGCTGGTGGTGGCCTGTAGAAGATCAGCCTTCTTCTTCAGGATCGTGGCTTCCAGAGCCCCCGTGGCGGCGGCTGCCCTCGGCAGGTTTGGGCCGGCCCTCTCTCGCAATGCCTCCAGCCCAGTCAGAAGAAGATGCAGTGTCTCATCTTCTATCTCTGTCACTGGAATGCTCTGTAAAAGGGCCCCTGAAATTTCCAGAGCTTTCATCTGGACCTCGTCCTGGCCATTGGAGAAATAGTTTGCCGTTTTTCTCAGGAGGTCCACGCTCCGTTTGGGGCTTTCTTTGACCAGGTGCTGGCAGAGGTCTACAATAGTTTTTGTGGAGCTGATGTTGGTCATCTTACACAGATGCCGAAGCCGTTTTTCTGCCACAAAATCCAGAGTGTGGGAAAAAGCAAGTCTGCACGCCTCCGAGACTTTGCGGTTCGGGTCGCTCTGGTAGACGAGCAGGGGTGCCAGATTTTGCTTCACCTGCTCCGCAAAAAGCGCCGGGCACTGCCATTTGGTCCAGGTGGCCAAGACTGCAAAGAGGTGGAGGGCCGCCCCGCGAACGTGGTCATCCTCGTCACACAGGAACACTGTGACGTTCCTGCAGATGTCTTTGAAGACGGAGGCCACTTTGCCCCACCTGAGGTGCTGGAGAACGAGGGCCAAGGTGTCCAACACTTCATTCACCACCGGGGCGTCGCGTAGGTGACCGCAAAGGACTTGAAGTATCACCTTCTTTTGTCCTCTCACCTCAACTGGTGCCCAAAAGAGAAGCCGGCCCAAGCTTCTCAGAGCCATGAGGCAGATGTCCGGCTGCTGGTCTTCGGCTCGTTCCTTCAGGACCGGAAGGAAGGCTCTCAGCCGGATCCTTTCTTTGCTGCAGAGCGGAATCACCTCTGTCAAGATTGTGGTTCCCAGGAGCCGGAGCTTTGAGGATCCCGACTTCATCCAGGGAAGGACCCTCTGGATGAGCACGCCCTCAAGCATGCCAGTCTGCAGCAGGCACCCAGTCAACATACGGAGGCCCTCCAGGTGAGTCGCAGGATCCGCAAACAAGCGCCAGGACTTCACTTGCTCCGGGAGAGAGTGCAGAAGCTGGGGAAATGCGTTCCGCACCATCGCCTCCATGTGCAGCCCCAAGAGAACTTCATACATGGCACAGGTGGCCTTATTACTCCCACCTCCTCCTCAAGCTGTTCACGGCCAGAGCCGGAAATGGTCCCCAGGATGGACGGCCGGGTCATGAAGGACAGCAGCTTCGGGAGGATCCGCAAGGCCAGGGATGGGTCCCCACCTAAGTGCCTCCAGATCCTGCTGGTCCCACAAGCCAGTGGAAGGCGTTGGCGGAGGAGGTGACTCACGACGGTGTCCAGGTGCTGGTGGGCCAAGGTGGAGACCGCCTCCATCAGGACCTCCTCCAAGCCATACTGCGTGGTGGCAGGCAGGTGGATGAAGAAAAGGTCCAAGAGCCCTGGGATCTGGCTCTTTATCGTATCCCCACGATTTTGGATGAGGGCGAGCAGCCAGCAACCCCCAGCCCTGGGACAGATGGGGATCCTGGAGGCGAGGTCTTCCAGGAGGGCTTCTGCGAAGTCCAGCACCTGATCTTCAGGAAAGTGGGTGCTCACCACCTTAGCCAGTGTGGCCGAGGCCCCAGTCAGATCAGGGGGGACTTCCGCTTGCAGATCACAGAGGGTGGAATCCAATTCTTTCTGTTCCTCCTCTGTGATTCTTGACCGGCCTTGAATGCGCACCAAGTGGCTGATGCCCTTGGCTGCCCATCGCCGGCACTCGCTGGAGCTCTCCCAGGTATACGGGGCTAGGAAGACCACCCGGCCACCATAGGCTTTCAGATTTTCTCCCTCCGGAAGACCTGCAGTGACCTGGAAGGCAGCCAGCACCTGGCAACTGGCCTGCAGGGCCCTCTCTTGGATCCACTCGGATCGTGTCAGCCAGGGCTCCATCACCTGGATCATTTCCTCAGTTCCCTCTGAGCTTGGATCTTCCTTCATGAGGACCTGGATGAGGTTCCCCATAGCTTCCATCGACCTGGTGTACTTGCGTCGGAAGCCTCCTGCTCCGTCCTGGCCCTCTTTTTCAGGTGCTCCAGGGGAGGGAGGGGAAACAGGCACCTGGTGACGAGAGCCAGCAGACACCGGAGGTCTTCAGCCAGCAGGCATGGCTTGAGTTGGCTGACAGAGACTACGGCTGTGATGGCTGTCGGGCAAAGGGATGTCTCAAAGAAGCGTTTCCTTCCAGGAAAGCCCAACAAAGTGTTGAGGATCTCTTCTTTGCAGGCCAGCCAGAAGCTGACATTCTGGGCTTCGTGGACGGCGTTGCAAATGTCCGTCACGCTGTTGCAGAATGTCAGCTCCATGTGGGTGCCCTTGTTCTCAGCGGTGACACCCAGGAGTTGGTAGCTGGCCCTGTAATGGCCGAGGGCTCGCCTCAGAATACCCGTCCCCGCCTCCAGCGACAACAACTCTTTCGGGGCCTGGAGGGCGATCTGGCCGTAGATGAAAACCAGGCCTTGGTGGAGCTGGCCTCGCCTGCTGTTCTGGTCATCCTTCTGGTGGGCGAGGAGGGCAGCCATCCCAGCTGTGCAGTCCTCTAATGTGGCCAGAGTGAGGCCCAAATGCCCCGCAGCAGAGAAAGAAAGGATCTTGGCCACTTTCTCTATCTGTGCTGCTTCCCGGAAATCAGATTTTTCCACCAGCTCCTTCAGCCTGCCCTGAACGAACGCCCAGTCCTTGCAACAGGCCAGCGACACTCCCAGCACTTTATAGAGGAAGCTCTTTTCCGGGGACCCATCAGTGTAACTGGGCCTCTGTTCTTCCAGTTTGATGATGACATTTTGGGTCCACCCATCATCCTCTATGTTTTTCAGAGTTCTCCTCAGAAACTGCAGAAGCTTCTGCTCCCATTCTGGCTGGCTCGCTCTCGGGCCTTCTGCCTGGCAAAATCTCCAGATCTCCGGGATCTGCTCTGCCCAAAGCTGAACGACGGCTTCATGGACGTCAGCCCGTAGGGCGTGCAGAAGTTGGAGGGCCCAGAACCCTCTCCGGCTACAAGGGGCAGCCGAGACCAGAAGCCGCACAAGGAGCTGCTGTGGACTTGGAAGTTTTACTCCTCCTTGGCAAGACCCAAGGTGCAGCCTGGATCCTTCTGGCCGAAGGGCGGCCAGCTCCTTCAGGCGCCTGCAGAGTGGCGTCACAGCACGAGCGTATTCCTCTGCTACCACAAGGGACAAGAGCTTCGGCCACGGAACTTTATTCCTTCCTGGGGCCGAAGCGTTGAGGTGCTCAAGCACGTTCATGGCTGGTCCTTGGGAAAGGACCTCCTTTTCTTTTTCAGCCAGGACTCTGACAGAGTCTTGGCCGTCTACGAGCATTGCTTCCATCATCAAGGAAGGAGACTGATCAGACAGCCAGTCTCTCTCTCTCTCTACTGGAAACAGTAAAGTGATGGGGCAAAGGGTGTGTGAGGAGGGGAAGGCTGGCTTTACTGTTGTGACAGGAGATGATGACTCATACTGACCAGGGAGGCTGCTGGCCTGGGGGTTGCTCCCATGGTCATAAAGGGCCACCAGTTGATCTCTTTCCTAATTTTATTTATTTATTTATTTATTTATTTATTTATTTAATTAATTAATTAATTAATTAATTAATTAATTAATTAATTAATTAATTAATTAATTAATTAATACCCTGCCCCTCTAGGCCATGTCTACTAGGAGATAATTATCTACATAGGAGATAATTATATCTCCTATGAAAGACTGAGGTCCGTTCAGGACTTCACATTGAAATAAAAACAGATTTATTGGTTTTTAAGTTATTTCAGGAATGGTTCTTACGCACATTCTTAAAGTTGCACAAAGCTTCAGAATTTTCCCTTTAACCCCTTCTATCTTAACTAATAGACCTTTGGTCTAGATGTGCAGCAGCTCTTTAAAATTGTTCAGGATTTATTTCTGGGACAAAATGTGGTCCTTATACATCTGTCAAGAACTTCCAGGCACATTTCAAGTTTCTGACTTTACTGGTTGCTGGGATATCTGAAGGACCACCTCCTTCTATACCAGCCTGCCCATAA
Organism: Pogona vitticeps; assembly: GCF_051106095.1. NCBI lineage: Eukaryota > Metazoa > Chordata > Lepidosauria > Squamata > Agamidae > Pogona > Pogona vitticeps. The sequence continues at coordinate 28,966,219 of NC_135783.1, read as the reverse complement.
CACATGATGATTACCGGAGGACATGTTATATATTCCTTAGTTAGTGAAACAATGGTTGCAGTTGAACCTTTTCAGCAGTAGCATTCTAATGATGGACCTATTCCTTCTGCTTTATATGACTGATAAACAGTCCTCTTCTGACAGTAGTTTAATGTTTTATTATCACTCTTTAATTTTTATGCTACTTTTAAATTTTATTATATGGCTTTTTCTGCTTTGTGGTCTTTTATGTCATGTTCTAATGTTTTTATTGTACATTGCCTGGAGTGCCTGCTAGCAAAGGGTACGATTTTGTAAATGTAATAAACAATTATATATCTGGGGATTAGAGAGCTTTTTAGCACATCTTAGCCTCTGCACCTCTTTCTTTAGAAACTAACTGTTGGAAGGAATGTTTCTTGTTTACATAGAGAGCTGAGGAAAACTCATGGCCGTGGAGCATTAGTCTTTACTATTTTTTTGTAGAAGGCTTTTTGGACCATCTTCTTAAGCAGAGTGGAGCCAAACTAGACACCTGGTGGTGAAATAGGACAAAGACCTGAGTGATGGTGACTGAAAACCTGGAGTGAATCCAAACAGATACAGGCTAGAGTTAATTGAAGGGCTTACCAAAGGCAGTGCTGGCAGCAGAGAAATCATTTTGCTCTGCCATTGATGCATCTGTTCTGAGACGCCAGAAGGACTGTTTCAAGTGGTCAAGGGCCTATTGTGTAGTGGCCAAGAGGAAGGAGATGTAGATCACTCAACAGTCCATTGGGAACAATTTGCATGGCATTTTACAAGCAAAATCACCCCAACCTTTTCTGGACTCAAATGCTGTAATTGAGGCAATCCCACTGGATGTAACTTTTGCTCCTGCTTAACCTGTAATAATGGATAAGGGGGCGCTACTGTAATCTATTTTTGAGTAAGGTTGCTTCTGTGGGTGATTCCATACAGATGTATTCATCATCAGTGACTACAGCTTCAAGTGATGAATTGCAGAAGTGAAATAGTCTTATGAATGAGGATCAGTGGAGGCAGAATTTTTCTGTATCTCAAATGGCATCAGTAAAAAAACAGCGTGGTGTAGGGCAAAGGTGGTCAAATGGTGGCCCCAAAGGGTAATTGGGGGGGTCACTGAGCAGTGTAATGCCCCCAATAGCACAAAAAAGAAAAGAGGGGAAATTGTTTTTCCATTTTTGGAGACCTCTGTTTTTCCCTTCTGTTAGGAAGGCTAAAGGGGGATTTCTCAGAATTCTGTTTGGGGGAATTGTTGGTCATTTCCAGGCCTGATGAGGCCCATAGTTGGGGCTGGGTGAAAAAATACGTCCTTCAGACCCACCAAAGTTGCCCATCCCTTGTTTAGGCCCTAGAGTGTAAACTGTGAGCAAAGGAACCTCCAGGTTAATCTTGTCTGGCAGTTTTAGGCTATATAGTTTATCTCAATGTCACATTTTCTTTACTCCTATGTATTTTTTCCACCAGGAGATATTATAGCAATCAGTAAGTGGCAAGGAGACAAAAGCTTCCCATTAGGTCTGAACCATGGCTTGGTGTACTACTGAGAAGCCAGGAACAGGAAGCCGACCTAAAATCCTGGATTCAGATTTGTGATGTGCCTGCTGACTTTATTTGGGAAATTTCTGCTTCTTCCTTGTTTGTCATTAGCTTAGCTGTTCCTGATCATGGGAGAAGCCAAGTGGTCCAATGTGCATGAATGTATGTCCTGTGAATAATGTAAGCCAAAACCTTGCAGCAATTTTAGCATACAGTGGTGCCTCGCTTAACGAGGAAATTGCTTGACAGTTAGGTTTTTGCATTCGCAAAAGCGACCGCAAAACAATGTTTTAAATGGGCTTTTTTCACTTCCCAACGATCGGTTCCCTGCTTCGGGAAACGATTTTTGCATTATGACGATCTAAAAACAGCTGATCGTGAGGTTTCAAAATGGCTGCCGGGTGTATATAATGGCCCCCCACTTTTCTAGGACGGATTCCTTGCTTTACAGGCAGCGAAAATGGCCGCCCCTATGGAGGATCTTTGCTGGACAGTGAGTTTTAAGCCCATTGGAACGCATTGAAGGGTTTTTAATGCGTTTCAATGGGCTTTTTTATTTTGCTTAACGAGGATTTTGTTCTATAGCTATTTCGCTTAAACGGATTATCCTCGTTAAGCGAGGCACCACTGTATCCTTACATCAGGATGTAATATGCTTTTGATACTGCAAAGAATTTTTTAATATTACTAGCAAAAATGATTTCAGCAGAGATGCTTTGCTAACTCTGATGTGTTTGATGAAATGATGTATACATATGAATCGTCAAAACATGTTCTTTATATATTGAGGATCTTTGTTATTTTTCATATGGAGAACGGTTGCCTTGGACTAAATCTATAATTTCTTCTGGGTCTTAGGCACTTTGTGAATGTGCTCTTCAAACCCCTTATGACAGCTTGAAACTAGGCATGCTATCTGTACTTTCCACGCTGTCGGGAACGATAGCCATCAAGCAGTACTTCAGCATTGCTCCAGGTATGAATAAATTAGATCAGTCCAGTTCTAGCACAGTTTTCTATTTTCTCTTTGCAGACCTGAGTATGACTAGTCCATTTCAGTCCTCTGAGCCCTGTTAATAATTTTATGAGCTGATTTTAATAGCTGAAGTTACGGACTGAATGTCTACTTTTCAATTAAAAAAAATTGAAGAGCCAAATGGGTGTAGGAAAGTCTGCAGGTCTAACGAAATGCATTGTTGGTGTGGCTCAATTTCATACTGCTCCTGCCCCTTCATTTGTTTCCAGATCTTCCTTTTCCTCTCTCTGTTCTTGTATGTACACAAGCCCACAGCCCTGCATGCTAGTAACATTGTTTGCACTTGTTAACTGAGAACATGCCAGGGTGCAGGGCTTACAGTACAGCACAAGTTAAACATACGGGCCACATTTAGCCTCCAGGCTCATTTGAATGAATTCTCTCTCTTGATCTAGTCCCTGTAAAGTCCGATTTATTACCTTTGGTGGTCCTTCTGGGTTTCAACAAATGATGTATTACTTCGTGTCCTGCTTTTTTGCAAGGAGGTTGGGCAAGCATTTTAACCTTGCAACAGGCTTTTGAAGCCAGGTAGACTGAGAGATAATGAGCTGCTGGAGAATGGCCAGCATTTAAAAATACATAGAGAGGTGGACCCAAATGCAGCATGTAGAGATGGATGTATTCCTCGATTGAGGTGTAAATCAGGTGTAGGATGAACCCAGAGGACCTGGATAGTGGCCAGAAGACAGACTTGGAAGGATAGCACAGTGTCAGGCAGGGGTCCAGAAATGTTGGGTTAGCTTGCTAGCCCAATTATTTCTCTTTGTCTCTGGTATTTTCTCCCCACAACCTCTGTGCATTCAGTGTGTGCCTTCTAAAAATGTCTCATGAAAACTTACACAAAATCCAGTCTTTCTGCCCTCCTCGAGCACTCTCAGATGTACAGAGTCTTTCTGTGGGAGAAACAGAAACATGTTTCGCCTTCTTTTGGAAACTAAATCAACCAGTGGGATGAAAAGTGCCATTTCTGTCTTGAAGGCTTTGCATGTATGCAAATCTAGTGAGGTGCACAGCAGTTGTGATGGCTCCCAGCTGAAGAAGCTTGGGAATTTTCATAAATTCATTTTTTTTAATTGTAGTGTAGAATCACACACCAACTTACTCCACGAGACTAGCCAATATTGCTTAGCATTACAGAAACAGTTTCCTACTTTCTGTCATTCTTAAAGTATGGAAAAGAAAGTCCTTGATAGAGTTTGCAATGCTGCGGTGTTCAAAAGTGTCCCTCTGCTTCCCATCTAGGAGCAACAGCTACCGCAGCAAGGTCATCTGATCTCATCAAACTAGCACAGGAGTGCTGCTATTATAACAACCAGGATATTGCTGCTCATGGGGTACGGGTTCTGACAAATATAGCTGCTTCTTGTCAGGATAAAGGTAAGCGTGAAAGTATGGACTGGGGTTCCTCCGCATTTTGTGTAATGTGTTGTGTTGTGTTTTACTCTTGGAAGCAGAAGTTCCTTTGAAAATTTGTTGCTAAATTTGAGAGCCTGAGCTCTCAAATATGTTAAACTTACCTGTTTTCTCTTACTGATCCCCCAGGAGTGTTTTGTATCATTCTACCACCAAGCCAATAGAAATTCAGTGAATTTAGCACATCATTCTTAGGTTGAAAACTCTGTGTTATAAGCTTGTAATTACAAACACACGGTGGTCTTGAACTTTTGTCCATGATTTCTCCTAAGGTTCACCATGTTTAGGAAATTTAAGTGCCATTTTAATCACAATTTCTCAGGCTTTTGAGTTATATGTGCAAGTAAAGAACCTGAAAGCCAGGCACTTTCATCTTAACATTGATTTCAAAGAGGGACACAAAAAGTGCCAGAGCTCGTTTCGGAGTTATCTTTTTTTTTTCTCCTCCTAGTGTTTGAGTTTCAAGCAACCAGATTACAGATTAGCCAGCTAATCTGTAATCTCCTTGGCCACTGCTGCTTAAATCTGTCTTCAATCTTTTGTTCCTTACCCTTCTTCAAAAAACCGAAGCCTCTGGCCTCAGTGGAAAGGAAGAAGATAGACTTCCAGCCCACTGTAAGCATGGCAAGTGACAGGCTCGCCTGCTCCACCCACTGGAAATGCTAGGCTGATTTTGTGGCTTCACCAACCAGTTATGCTCTTCTCCTGTGAGTTTTCTGAGCTTGTCTCCACAGGTACTATGCCTCCTAACCAGAGCTTTCCCACTTCTGACTTTTGTAACAGGGGCCATCAGTCTTTCAGAGTAATTGTCTGGTTTTCAAATACCATTCGGTGTAATCAGCAAGTTAATTGAAGTTGTAATTGCTGGTTAAATTTTATTTATTGATTAGTCTCTGATGCCAAGATTGAAGGGCATGCAACTGATTGAGCAGGCTCCAAAGATCTGGCTTTTTGCTTCATGCCAGTTTGATGAAAAAGAAGTCTAAAGATGGCACTGCCTTTTGGTTTGTAGACAAAATGAATAATTGCTCTCGTAACACCCGTGGCAGAAAGAATCTAATGCAAGATCCTGCTGACAGTGTTTCAGGTGGAGTCACCATCCGTGGTTGTGTTAAATTGGATTGGATTTGCATTTGTTTGGTTTTGAATCTCTTTTGACCTTGCCATGTTTTTTCAATAACATGTTCTCTGTATTTCAGATTTATAGATCTGTGGGAGGGAGAATATTTAAAAAGACATCTCTCATAAATGTTGTCCTTCACAGTCAAGACTGCCAGAGTGGGTAGCATTAAACTAATGAGGCTTAACATGTTTTTGTCTTAGATCTCTTACCATTGGAGCAGGATGCAGTTTTTGGCCTTGAATCCCTCCTTGTCCTTTGTAGCCAAAACAGCAGTCCAGGTACTCAAGCAACTTTAAAGGTAAATTATGTAAATCTTTTTTTGTCTGTCATATTAATTTGTGTACGAGGTGTAAAAGTTTAAGAAGCTTATAGCGGAAATGCTTCATTTGCATTCTGATTGTAGACTAAGATTGGTAACCTTGTGCATTAAAAGTAGAAATCTATAGGTGAATGTTACAGGATGTACTTATTAAAAAGTGAAGAATCAAGAGTCCAAAACGTCTTGTATATGCATGTGGGACCTTTGGTGGATTAAGGCATGAGAGAGGATTTGACCTCATGTGGCTTAATTCAGATTTGATTTTGACTCATTTTACTGTTACTGGTGAGAATGGGGTGGGGGTGGGAGTGGGACCAGTTACAGAACTTTAATATGACAGAGCAAGTCAACCTTTTCCCTGGAAAGAACTTTCTGGTTGGGGCTGCTTCCTGCTCTGAACAATGGCAGGATGCAACCTGCTACTGCTTTTCATGACACCGCCCTACATGTCCTGCCTATCCTTGCCTTCCTTTTGACGTTTGTGTATCTTGACTCTGGTGTTCCCTACTCCTACCAAGAATCTGCTTTTCGGTGCATCTGGGATTTCACCCCATATATTTGTTTCTGTTTTTATTCTTTTAAAAGTTTGTATGCTACCATAAGTGCTTGAATGAATGCAAGGTGTGCAGTAGTTTTTGCTAGAATAAATGGCCATAAAATACTTGAGACAAGTGTTAGCTGTTCTATGCAATAAGTAATGCCGTACATGCCTAGGTTGTATGCAACCTGAGGCCTGGCCTAAGTGAAAACATTGCAGTTGGAAGGCTGGGACAGAGATTGGATTTAACAGTGCTATTCCATGCATAATTGTTCACTGAGTCTTGTGGGAGTTAACGTCTAAATATGCACAGGATTACTACTGAAGATTGTATTGTTAAACTTCTTTTAAATCAGATTGGGTTTTAAATTGTGGTTTAAATTTAAAAAAAACATTTTAACTATTTAAATTAAAAGTTTGGGTTTTTAATTAAAACATGATTTAAATTTTGATTCAAATAATGATTCAAAAAAATTTTTAAAGCATTGATTTTTATCTACCTTCTTTTAAATGCAGTCAGTAAATTGCTTCAAGTCACATTGTAAGATTCATTCAGTGGCCTGTTTTCGAATGTAATGTTAAACCATGAATTAGCATAGGATAAGGAGTCTTTGACCTTGACATGCTGATGAACTGCTACATCCATTTTCCTTTAGCATTTCTTAGTTTAGCAGGTACTGATGGGAATTGTGGTCCGTCATGTGGAGGGCCACATGTTCCCCCATCTTGGTTAGTACAACAAGATGAGGTAATTTGCAATTACTCCACCATTGATTGCATGGAGCAGATTAGACATTTGTGCTGGGAACTTGTCATTAGTTTAAATTATGACCAGTTGGAACAAGACAGGTTCAGAAACATAGCTGAATGTAGCTTGTTTCAAAAACCCATTATTTAAGCATTGGGTGAGCAGCATGGCTCTCCAGATGATGATGGACTGTAACTTAGATTGTTCCTCCTTGGCTGTGGTGGCTTGATGGAATTGTAGTTTAGCAACATCAATGAGTACTAGTTGCCCATTCCCAGATAAACTACAGTTCATAGTTCTTGGATGTAGCAATAAACTGGGATTGATTTTAAAGCAGGAAGTGGATGCTCCCAGTCTCCTCATAGTGAGCCAGAGAAAAGCAAGTGGAGAGGGAGATCCATGAGTCTCATTAATAGAATACTATAATTTAGTGGTAGGGCCAAAATGGGCCAGTGCTTCTCATATACTAGGAGTGTGGAATGAACAGTTGTTTTCTAAGTCTTTTATATTATGCTAAAAAAAGTGGTGGAAAAAAGAAGTGTCCCTGATGACCATCCTGTGCATAGTTTTCAGTTTAGAAACTTTGATGATTTGACGAACGACTTCTGTATTTTCTGCTGTGTTGTAGTTTCTGAGTAATGTGAATTTTGTGACCAAAATATAGCTCCTTTTGAAAAGTGATCGTTGTGCAGTGAATACTGAGAAAGTGTCATTTACTTTAATGCAGATCACACTCACTTGCATGGTGAAGTTGGCCAAGAGTCGCCCCCACCTGAGCCAGTCGATTGTTGAATCCTTGTTGACGCAGCTGCACAGTGCACAGGATGCTGCCAGGATTCACATTTGCCATTGCTTGGCTGCAATTGCCATGCAGTTGCCTGTCTTGGGGGATGGAATGCTGGGAGACCTAATGGATCTCTACAAAATGATTGGACGATCTGCTTCAGATAAACAGCAAGAGCTTTTGGTAAGAATGATTGATGCAGGGTCATTGTTGATGATAGCAGCTGGGCTTGGGTGACTCAAACTGAAGAAATGCTAGCGGGGGGGGGGAAAGATGTAGTCTTAATGTTCATGTAACATTCAGTTAGCAGTCCTTGTAAAGTGAGTAGAAAGTATGACATTTTGCAATATTGCATCAAATAAATACATAAATAAATAAATCTCATCCCTGGGTCTTGTTCCGACAGAGGGTTGGTTCCCAATCTTGGGTTCCCAGATGTTCTTGGGTGATAACTCCCAAAAGCCTTCACTTCTAGTTGTTCTGGCCAGGATTTCTGGGAGTTGTAGTCCAAGAGCATCTGGGGAACCAAGGTTGGGAATCAGTGTTGTAGAGGAACAGTTTGCAGACCTGTACCATGTTTCCTTCTGTTTATGTAAGACATTTCCTGCTGTCTGTGTAAGGAGAGGCATTGACAGTGAGAAGGGCTCAAACACAGACGAGACCACTAAATTTAGCCTAGAAGAGGAAAGATCAGTCTTTGGAGGCTTAACTGAGGACATGTAGCTCAGCAACTGATGAAAGAGCACAAGGAATAAGTGAATGGAGTGATTTAGAAACAAGAATTTTAATTGCAATGCCATAGATGAAAGGATTCTAATAAAAGTTATGGAACGTGTCAAAGCTGGGCGCCTCTCATAAGTTGGTATTAAACAGATGCTGTTATTTAGCTAGCAGAGAAAATTTTAAAAAATCTACACCTAAGACCTGAACCATGTGCCCACAAGAGAAGTAAATTCTACCAATTTCAGTGTGAATTTCTATTAAGCAATGTTGCAAGCACATCCTTAATCCCTGTCCAGCCATTAGATGGCACTTGCTTCACGTGGACATTCTGATTGTCTCTGCTTTAGCAAGCACAATGGAAAGCAAATGACTTGTACGATATTGTTGCCTCCTTATTGGTTCCTTAAATTAAAATGAGCAGGTCTTTATTTTTTAATTTTGATCTTATTCCATGGTTTCTGTGTTCCTTTGTGGATTCTTTAGGGCTAACCTTAGGGACCAGCAGAGAGGTGACCAAGTTTGTATAATTACGCCAAATTGTTCAGGATGGTGAAAAGGAAAGTGGCTTATGAAGCACCCCAGAAGGTCCTTTGCAAAGTGACGCACATCAGGACAGAAATTCCTGTTTCATGGATATATTGCTGGGTGTCTGAACTGATGGTGACAGATCAAAAAGAGATATTTAAATCATGTTAGATAGCTTTATCAGTGAAAATGTGAAAGGAGGAACTTTTGTGCTAGGGATGATGAGGAAAAGCATTAATGAGAAAAAAGCCAATGTCATAATGCCTTTTCACAACTCTAATGCAGCCATACTTGAAACACTTCAGATCGTTGTATCTAAGTGGTTCCAAAGTGGTTCCAAAAATATCCACATGTTCTTGGAATAAAATTCCTGTGTAGGCCAGAATTTCTGGGAGTTGTAGTCCAAGAACCTCTTGGGACCCAAGGTTGGGAAACATTCCTGTATCTCAAAAAAAAGTTATTGTAGGGCTCCAAAATGTGCAGAAAAGGGAACCCAAACTGTCAAGTGGAAGAGCATGCAGGAAAATTACAGAGTTAATTTAGAAAAAAGGCAAGTAAATAAATATGAAAAACATCTAAAATCACAGTGATTTTGAGTAAAATTACTGAAACAGAGACATCTACAGTACGTTGGCTTGGGCATGTTGTGAGAATGGCTGACAGTCAGATACCAAAAGATATCCTGTATGGACAATTAGTGCAGAGAAATCACCCCAGAGGGAGACCATAGCTGCAGTACAAGGATATCTGCAGGAGTGATCGGAAGGCCTTAGGAATGGACCTCAACAGATGGGAAACCTTGACATCTGAGCGTTCAGCCTGGAGGCAGGCGGTGCATCATGGCCTCTCTCAATTTGAAGAGACCAAGGCAAGGCCAAGGCAAAAAGGCAGTCCCCAAACCAGCAAAATCAGGGAGCTAGACAGGGGACGGGTTGTATTTGTCTTCAGTGTGGAAGGGATTGTCACTCTCGAGTTGGCCTTCTCAGTCACACTAGATGCTATTCCAAGTCGTCTATTCAGAACACGTTAGCATAGTCTCTTGAGACAGAAGGATGCCTAGGTAGAGGTAATGGTTCCCTTTACACTTAGTCCAGTCATGTCCGACTCTAGCGGGCAGTGCTCATCCCCTTTTCGAAGCCATAGAACCAGCGTTTGTCCATAGACAGTTTCTGTGGTCACGTGGCCAGTGCGACTAGACACGGAATGCGATTACCTTCCCACCGTGGTGGCACTTATTTATCTACTCGCATTTTACATGCTTTTGAACTGTTAGGTTGGCAGGAGCTGGGACAAGCGACAGGAGCTTACTCCATTACGTGGATTCAATCTTACGATTGCTGGTCTTCCAAGTAAAATTAGATAGATTTAAATCAATATAAACTGTAACAACAGCAGGGGAAGGATCCTGCCCCGATGACCTTGTTCTGGGCTTCAAAGAAGCATGTGATTAATCATTGTGGCAAACAGGATGCTAAAGTAGAGAGACCTTTCACTTTTCTTATTCTTTATTATGTACTCAAGAATTAATAAAATAACATTTTACTAACATGTTTGCTAGCCAGAGTTTGTAATCCAGAGCTGCTGAAATCCACGAGGCAGCTCTAGGGAAGCATGTCCAAACCCAGGGCGAATTGTGCTGGGGCCTGGACTGGTGATGTTTTAAAACCAAGAATGCAGAATAATGTTTTGATGTGAAAATAAATCATGGGTTCCCACGTCCTTTTCCCTATCCCTCTCCTCCATGCAGAGTGTGAACTCTTCCATTTCTGATTTAAAGCAAATGATAATTTGTTATTTTGTTGGAACCAGGGTGCGTAAGGTGGAGATTGGGGCTTGCTTGACAAGCCACAACTGCCTCCCTCCCTCCTTGCCTCCTTACCCTCAGTCTCTCTCCCTCTCTCTCCTCTCTCTCTCTCTCTGATCATGCAGTCCTCCCCTCCTCCTTCCCATTGCAAAAGGAAAAACAGCCCTCTTCTTGCAAGAAGAGAATTTGAGTGGCACATAGATATATAGCTCTGCAGGAGAATGTAGAGTAGTCCCATGTTGGAGAATATGGAGATTCCCTGCTCCCAATTTCAACCAAACGACCTGGCTCCTTAAGAGGCCAGGCGCATTTGATTTCAGTTTTATTTTTGCTGGAGACATTCAAAAGAAAGGCATTCAAAATGCAAGCTTCATGGCCCCACAGGCACGCAGGTAATAAAGCAACCCAAGTCTCAAGCTATATTTATTTTGGGTTTGTCCGCATTGTTATGTAGAGAGTGCCTAGTTTAAATTAAAGTTTAAGTTTAAACATAAATTGCAAGGCTATGTAGTCCGGTCATGCTGACTGGTGAAATTTTTGACTGACTGGTGAGACATTCTAAAATGTTTCAAGCCCTGGTGGAGATGAACAACTTGGAGACCATCCAGGTGTTGTTGGAATACAGTTCCCATTATCCTTCATTAGATTAATGTGTGGGGCTGATGGGACTTGCCATTTTACCACATCTGGAGGTTCATGTATATGACATCCCTCATTTTCTCACAAACTAGGATTTCAGACTGAGGGCTGATTGTCATTGGTAACTACAGTGGTGCCTCGCTTAACGAGTGCACCGTATAGCGATGTTTCCGTATAGCGATCCCTTTTTCGGGATCGCTATACGGAAACATCCCCGATCGTCGCAATGGGGAAAACCCGCATTGCGAAGATCGGGTATTGCGGCGGCCATTTTGGAGCCGCCGAACAGCTGATCGGCGGTTCCAAAATGGCCGCCGGAAGCCCGGAAATGGCTGCCGGCAGCCGTTTTCGTGCCCTGCCCTCGCTTAGCGAAGGCGCGAAAATGGCTGCTGGCACTTGGAATCCTCGCTGAACGGGTAAGTAACAAAGGTATTGGAACGCATTAAACGAAGTTTAATGCGTTTCAATACATTTCCCCTACCCGTTTAGCGATGATTTCGCATAGCGAGGGTTAATCCGGAACGGATTAACCTCGCTATGCGGGGCACCACTGTATATTTTGGTTATAAATTGCGATATGAGTACCAATTATTTTAAGTTAGGAGGAATAAGGCGCTTTTGAGCCTGATGTTCCTGTTGTTAGTCTTAAAGCAGTTTATCTTTGTTGTACCTGAAAAGGTTTGTTTTCTTAATTGTCCCCTCATTAGGTCTCTCTTGCTACTGTGATATTTGTTGCCAGTCAGAAGACGTTATCCTCTGATGTAAAAACTGTTATCAAACAGCAGCTGGAAAATGTCTCCAATGGCTGGACAGCTTACAGGATAGCCAGGCAAGCTTCCAGAATGGTATGTGTCATCAGTGCTTATAAATAAGGTTTTCTGATCTCATCATCTTCCTTCAAATTAATTCTTTGTATTTAGTTTTGAAGGCTGCCTTTTTTTTCCTGTACTGGAACTCCTGGTCCATTTCAAGGAAAGCATAATTTAAAGTAGAATTTAAATATGTGAGCGTATTTCAGATTGAAATCACTTTGGAGCCAAATACCAGTTAATGCTGGGTGAAAATCTACAGTTACTTTTCAAAACAGACTTTTCAAAATCGGGCTGCTGAAAAAGGTTGGCTGCATGCTGGAGCATTGTGAAACACAGGAAGCTGCCTTATACATAGACTATTGGTCCATCTATCCCATTATTGTCAAACTTGACTGGCAGCTGTTGTCAACTTTCAGGGAGGATGTTGTGCAGCTCTGACTATACCCAGGATACTTGGGAGATGCTGGCTATGCTAGCTGGGGAAGACTGGACTAGGGACCCAATCCATCTGGAGGTCACCAGGTTGGAGAAGCCTGGTGCATACCAATCTGTCAAGCATTTCATCACATTTCTCCAACAGGGACATCTTTTGGTGGGATGTGGTGGGAAGAAATTTTTAAACAGGTTTCATAGACTTACATCTTGGTTAGAGTCAGCCTATAAATTGCAAGCATGGATTGAGCTTGTTTCAGATATGTCCCCAGTGCTGTAAAGCAATTTGTTTAAGGGCTACAGAGATTGTTCTGCAGTTTTGATAACCTGTTTCCCATTGCCTTCCATAGGGTAACCATGGCATGGCCAGAGAGCTCTACCAAAGCTTACTGACTCAGGTGGCCTCTGAGCACTTCTACTTCTGGCTGAACAGCTTGAAGGAATTCTCCCACGCAGAGCAGTGTTTAGCAGAGCTGCAAGAGGATGATCACAGTTCAGCACTTTCTTGCATTGCTAAGTCACTAAAATCTTATCACAAAGGAATAGCATCCTTAACGGTCAGTGTAAACTCTTTTTCCCCAGTACTCATTGCAGATCTGTAAGTCAAAGCTTTCATCTCTCAACAGATTCTGTGTTTAGCTACAGCTACCAAAGACCCTGGAAAAAAATCAGTAGTGTCTAATTGCCTTATCTGTTTTCCTGGATCACAACTTGCTAAGCACTGGGCACTTTTGAACTTCGCGGGAGCTGTTCAGCTCAGACTGTGGAGCTTATGTAGGACTAGGAGGATCCCCTGTTTTGTGACTCCCTGCCATGCCCTAATGTGGACAGGTGCTTACATGAACCTCATTTTCCTCCCAAGAAGATCCATGCACAGCTAGCTGAGCAACTTGCCAGTGGCCCTGAAGCTCATTCCTGGTACAGTGTCCCTTTTGCTCCTGTGGGACCAGCAGGTGAAGAGGGGGGTAGACCTCAAAACCAACCAGTAACACAGACAACTGGTGTGAAGAACTCCAGTGCTCTGCCTAAAATATCTGGATCCAATGCCTCCTCAGATTTCCAACAATGAGAGGGTCTGCTGGGAAGTCGTGCTCTAAGGAAGTCCTACATCTGAATAGGACTGAAATCTGACATTCCTGCTTTCTTAAAGAATTATAAGGTAAAGGTAAAGGTTCCCCTTGACTATTTTTGTCCAGTCGTGTTCGACTCTAGGGGGCGGTGCTCATCCCCGTTTCCAAGCCATAGAGCCAGCGTTTTGTCCGAAGACAATCTTCCGTGGTCACATGGCCAGTGCGACTTACACACGGCCAGTGCGACTTACCTTCCCACCAAGGTGGTCCCTGTTTATCTACTTGCATCTGCATGCTTTCGAACCGCTAGGTTGGCGGGAGCTGGGACAAAGCAATGGGAGCTCACTCTGTCGCGTGGATTCGATCTTACGACTGCTTGGTCTTCTGACCCTGAAGCACAGGCTTCTGCGGTTTAGCCCACAGCGCCACCATGTCCCTTAAAGAATTATAGTTACTCCATAATTTATTTGTGTTATTTTATGAGAATACTTTTTTATCCTGTTTTCCCTCCTGTGAGCAGAAGTTGTCTAGCAGCAGAAATAATGGTCAGAACCCTGTTATTTTACATGAGTATTGATTTCCGGGGGGGGGGGGGTGTAACCATGCAAGCTACTTGTTCTTTAGAACTGTTTACTGTACACTCCCAAATGCCTCAGTTGAATAGACAATTGCATGCCTGATCACACAGCAGATAGCAAGTAACAGGAGGGAAATGTTTGCACATGCAGTTTTCCTCAACAAGATCTTGGTCAGTAAGTTTAACAACTAAAACATCTTTACAATTTAAGGCAGAAACAAAGCTCAGTAAATACTAAAACACAGCAAAGGATCTACTAAAACAGCAGATAAAGCTACAATAGGAGGATGAAATGTTTAAAATATTTTTTTAAAAGAAGCAGTGGAGCAACAGCTTAAAATTTATATATTAAAGATTTTTTTCACCCGCTTTCCAGGCAGCCATTAATCAAGAAGTGAGGGGGCCTACTTTAGAAGAGAGTTTTGGAACTTTGGCATAGCCACTGAAAAAGCCCCCTCCCTTGTCCCAATGAAGCTTCTTTGGAAATGTTTTCTAATACACAGGGAGACCTCCAAACAAGAAAGACCAGATATCCTTGTCTCAAACAATTAAGGACTTTTAGCATTGTTGCCAATGCTTTGAATTATATCTCCGAAAGTCAGACATCTGTATACTTTTAAAGTGCTACAGTGTTTTTGTATATTGTTTTGTTAGAAGAGTACATCGGTGGAACCAGTTACCTCAGGAGGTGGTGAGCACTCCATCATTAGAGGCATTCAATAGAAAATTGGACAACCATCTGAGAGATCTGTTTTGATTTGGATTTCTGCATTCACTAGGGGGTTGGACCCAGTGGCCTCATAGGCCCCTTTCAACTCCATTATTCTGTGATTCTACAATGTTTTTGTTTTGCTTTATTTTGTCTGATGTGCTTTCACAAATGAGCACAGCTACGTACTTCTTCAAAAACTACAGCTGTTTCAATAACAGAGTCATGTATTCATGGTTCCTGTTGACACATCAGGTTCAGCTGGCAGACACTCTCCCTATATGCAACCAAGATCTAGGTATTCAGGTTTCAGCAGTAAAGTTCTTCCATAGTTAGACTGTCCACACTAACACATTGTCAGTTAAATCTTTATTGAACAGGCAGTGTGGGCAATGCAGAAATGAATATCTTTACTGGAACAATGACTTCATTAATACAGTAACATGCAATTTGCTCTGTCAATAGCATCAGTTGTAAACTACTGCTTTTTGAGATGCTGACTGCTTTGGTACTTGCATTTTCTCTGGAACAAGAGTGGAAGAGTGAAGTCTGAACAATAGCAATCTTGGTGCTGATTTGAACAAGCTCAGATTCTTTTATGTAACCAAGAAAGTGCCAGAGTTCCCTTCCATAAAATGAAAAAACCCTCTCACTCTTGCTTGTCTTATTTAATGAAATTTTGTATTAGCTGGAGTGGAACTATTTTTCTGTGTTCTTTCAGCAAGGGATGTTAACTTGTTCTGTTGAACAAGGAACACTGTGTCGCAGAATAAGATGGAAATGATTTGCACTTTGGATATATAAAGTTTGCATATCATTGTCATTACATTTTTTTATTTGTTTATTTACTGTGCTTTTATGGCCACCTTTCGGACAGGTGCAGGGATGTAGTGGGTTAAACCGCTGGAGTCTCTGTGCTGCAAGGTCAGAAGACCTGCAGTCGTAAGATCGAATCCACACTACGGAATGAGCCCCCGTCGCTTGTCCCAGCTCCCATCAACCTAGCGGTTCGAAAGCATGCAAAATGCAAAAATGCGAGTAAATAAATAGGTACCACCTCACTGGGAAAGTAAATTGCCACTGTGTCTAGTCACGAAGGCAAAGACTTGGAAAAAATTACTTGCACTATTTCTGTTACACACAATTTCTCTTACACAGTTTTTTATAATAGGATTCTGGCTTGTGATAGTTGGAGCTTTCTAGAAGAAAAGTGAAATGTACATGTATAAATAAACACAGCATTGCTTTTGTCCTTTCATATGTATTTCTGGAGACACAAGGTCTCATTTGCACACATTAAAGAGGGAGCCTGCAGAAGAGTACCAGTAGAGGTAGTGTGGATACATATAGCTGTGAGAGATAACTTGTCCAGGTGTCTCCAAAAATGGCAGTATATGTACATACATTGTCTCTTCAAAGTCACTTTTTTGGCAGAAGATGATGGGCATAATTCTTATTTAGCATTCTAGTTCTGTTATGTCACTGTAGTCTTCCATGATGCAACATGAATGTCTATGTGTCTGACTCGGAACAAAGCAGTTTGTTAGCTCAGGTGAGCAGAAATAAAATGGTACCTAGTTTATACAGAGCAGAAAATTATTTAATTGCTTAACGTGATGAAAACAGTCCCAATTTCAGTAAAAGAGTTATGGTACAAAGAAATGGATGCTAAATTTAGTTTGCCTTTGAAACGTAGGTGCTGTAGATTGAATCTTTTGTTCACCTAGAGAGCATTTTATGGAGCTCTGTAAAGGTGGCCTTGTAATTTTCTCATTTCCATGGGCAGATACTGATTTGATTGTTTCCTGTGTCATTGGCCCTGCCCTTTGAGTGGATATGGTAATCGCAGATCTTGTTTACTAGCTTGCTTATCAGTTTCAGCGCAACTCGGGCAAAGATGTTTATTGAGAAAATGCTGCTACTGCAGAAAGTGTAAAAGCTATGTGTCTCCATGTCCTTTACAAGGGTCCAGCTTGTACTTCCTCTGCCTGCTTTGCCCTATCCCAAATTTAATTTTAGTTCTATATAGAATTCCAGTATCACATTAAGAGCTGCAAGGTCCTGGGCTTAACTACAGAATGATCCTGTAATATTTCTTTATATCCATCACAAAGGTGGAACAAATGCAGGAGGAGGTGATACCTTTATTAGCCTGCTAAAAAAATCAAACGAACAGCAGGCTTTCAATAATAATTCTTTTTCTCATGAAAGAGAAAATTACCATTTTCTCATGAATTATCATTGAAAGTTTGCTGTTGTTTGTTTGATTTCTTTTGCTTTGTGTTGTGGTCTAATAAAGGTATCACCTGCTCCTGCATTTGTATTGTTTTGGAGACTGTGCAGCCTTTTTCTGATTTTTTTTTCTGAAGCTGGAACAAATATTGATGACTGCATTCCATCCTGGTTTCTGTCATCAGCTGCTTGTTTCTTTGATTTGCATCTTTGGAAAGTAACAACTGCCCCTCTGGACATTTTTTTGATCTACAGACCATTATAAGAGTGTCTTGGAAATTCTCAAAAATTATAGGCGGGACCTAATTTGTTAATACTGACTACAGAGAGTAATGAACCCCTGATTGATTTTCATAAACAAAAACCACCAATTTTTAACAAATTATCCAGCTTGAGCAAATCCCCTTTTTTTCCTTTGGGGAAATTATTTCTGCATTATTGAAAGATCATTACTTAGTGACATGTTACTGTTTATTTTCTCCCCAGGCTGCCAGCACACCTCTTAACCCTTTGAGCTTCCAGTGTGGGTTTGTTAAGCTCCGGATTGATCTTCTTCAGGCTTTTTTTCAGCTCATCTGCACCTGCAATAGCCTGAAGACCAGCCCCCCACCTGCCATTGCAACAACAATTGCTATGGCTTCAGGCAGTGACCTCCAGCGGTGTGGACGCATTTCCAATCAGGCAAGTCCAGTATATTTGTTGTGCAAGCAAAAGCACATCCTGGCTTGGACTTCTAAGAGAAATACAGCAAGCTCTTTGACTAGTTCATTGCAAAGTGAGGTCCCTTTTGCTGTTGACATGGTACAGATAATACTGTTCTTGCTAAGGTGGATCTTACAGTGGAGAGCATTCCATAACCTTGAGGCAGCCACCAAGAAGGCCATCTATGGCAGTGATGGCGAACCTGTGGCACGTGTGCCACAGCTGGCATGTGGAGCCCTTTCGTCTGGCACATGAGCCATAAGGTCGCTACCCCGCCTCCCCACAGCCAAACCTCATGAGGCGGCTTCAGCCGGGATTCCCCCTTCCGCCACCACTTCCAGGTCCTCCAGGTCCGTCAGCATGATTCCCCCTTACACTGCCACTTCCGGGTCCGGGTCCACCGCTATTGCGGTGGTGACACACCACCTGCTGTTCCCACCCCCACCCCCATTTTGGGCATACGAGCCCAAAAAGGTTCACCACCACTGATCTATGGGGTCTCTGACAAGCATATTCGTAAAGGTAACAGAGCCAAGAGGAGAGCCTCCCGGGAAGACACCTGAGGAGGTGATATGTGGAGATATAGTCCTAGAGATAGCCTGGATCTAAGCTGTATGGGACTTTATAGGTCATAATCAGTGTTTTGAATTGAGCTTGGAAACAAACTGGTGGCCAGTGAAGCTGTTATAACAAAGGAGTTTCTGAACCATCTTCAAAGACAGCCCCCTCCACAAGTGTATGTCACTTCTTTGATGGGTTCTGCAGAGTTTTCCATCTTGTATGTGAACTGGAATGGCTTTTATCAGAAGCACAGCCTTCACTGTTGTTGTCCCAGAGCTTGAGAATGTCTTCCCAAGAGTGCTTTTCTTGGCATGTTTTTCTCTCTGTGTGTGGTGTGCTTTCAGTTTGGCTTGATTTGGTCATTTGATCTTTTCAAAATCAATTAAGCTTGTGGATTTCTGTGAATAATTGTGCCCACTGCTTTAAAGTGTACAGAAAGTATATCAAGCTGTAAAATAAATATCCTTTATTTCAGTGCAGTGCTATTTTAATATAGTGGATAATATAGTGTAACTACATTACACTAATTGACCATGGAAAGTCAGTGTGGGGTGATAAAACCATCCCTTAAAAATATTTCACATTCCTGGAAACTCTACTAGGGTTGTCATAAGTCATAACCAACTTGAAGACACACACATCCTTTATTTCAGCATATAAAAATTCCCTGAAGGAACCAAAATAATATACTGTAAAAATTTATCAGATCGGAACAAGTTAATAATGCTAAAAAAACTAACAGTATTTTTGTTTCAAGGTCTTTAACTCTCAATTCTCCAGCATCTGGGACAGTATGATAAATTCCATTTACTATCTAAAAGTCAGATTAGATCTAGCCAAATAAGCTTTAGAGAGAAAAACATCCCAAAAAAAACTCTGAAGAGATGCTCATCTCAACCTAAGTGGATGGGTGAATTACTAGGAATTGTTAAGGGCACAAAATGTATTCTATACAATGAAATAAAGCTTCAGAGCAAATAGATGGAGAAGAGGAAGCCTGGCTAGGCATGCTTCAATATGGAAGGTAACACAGAAAGCCCTGGCAAATTTAAGGCACAGACAGTGTGTTTCAGCTGGCTTTGGATCAGCCTGTCGAGCCTCAAGGTCCTTTCTTCTGTAGGGCTAGCAAGAGCCTGGAACCAAAGAAAACAAGGAAGCTTAAGCAGCTCTGAGTGAGTCTATGTTGCGAGGCAGCGTAAAATTTAGTAATTCTCAATGGGGGGGGCGGGGTCTCTAGATTAATGCCTTGCAAGTTGATTGAGGGCATGAGGGCACCATGCAGGGGGGCACTGTTTGCTCCATCTTTTCTCACTATGTCTTAAAATAAAAGATCATCATTTTTCTGTATAATCCGTCATCAGTTCTGTTTTGGTTTTGTGCCCCCACCCCTTCCCCCACTTCTGCTGCAGATGAAACTCTCCATGGAAGAATTCAGGAACCTGGCCGCAAGATACGGAGATCTCTATCAATCATCCTTCGATGCAGACTCAGCAACTCTGAGGAATGTAGAGCTGTATCCTGCTGTTTAAAGCAAAAGGGCCTGGTTATTCTTCCAAAATAGTCATGCCTTCCACCTGAGGATTTCATGTGGGAGCTCAGGAGGTGCCAAACTTGGGGGGCAAGCATAGCTTTCATACAAGCTAAGCATGCCAGTTCTTTTTTTAAAAGCATTATGAAACATTACTGCAATTTGCTAGACAGAATTCACTGCTAAAGATATGACTTTTTTTACCAAGTCAGAGCATTGCTCAGTCTCAGTGGTTCCCAACCTTGGATCTCCAGATTTTTCTTGCACTGTGACTTTCAGAAATCATGGCCAGCACAACTAGTGGCAAAAACATTTGGAAGTTTTAGTCCAAGAACATCTGGTAACCCAAGGTTGGGAAGCACTGTTCTACCGAGTTTAGCAAAGCCCACTCAGCTCAAATCCATCCCTTAGAAATGACTTTCTGAGGTCTTCCCCATTCTTACTGTTCTAGATATTTCATTTTTTCCACTAGTTTAATATGCAAGGAATTGAACCTGCCAACACTTACATGCAGAACACGCACTTCTGGTGCCAAGTAAAATTATATCTTTGTTCAGATGGTATGCCTGCAAGAATGCCTGTTTGCCTTTGGAGTTAGGCACTGGATCACAGGTAGATTTTGTTAACACAAGGAACAGGATGCTGCTGATTCCCTCACCCTGCTATCTAAGAGGCTCATGTTCTTTGCCGCCTTCCTTTTGGGGCAAGTTTTCTTTTCCTTTTGCTCTGAGCATGTACTTCTGTAATGAACATCCATGTTGTGTGTATTTCTCTTGCTTGTGGCCTATACCTGCTTTGGGCTGCTCGCCAATGTTGCTAGATCACATCCCCTGAACTCATCATCCCAAGCCGTTCTGGTTTTAGTAGAAACTGTCAATGTCTTTTTAGTCTTTCCCCTCCCCCTCTCAGAGCAGTGAGAAAGGAATTTTCTTTTCTTACAAAGATGCAAGCTCAGGTTCCCTGGAACCTTGTCAAACTATTACATTAACGTCTCACATTACGTTACAAAGGATGCTGTGTATGTGTAACACGAGTGTGTTTGCTTTCATGTACTCTGTACATGAACCTGCACATTGTACTAGTACCTCTGTCAGGAAATTGATTAGAGGTCCTTGCCATGAGCAGAGGTTGGTCAAAATGCCATGCTGATTATACTAACTTATGACTTCTGTTTTTTTGCCATATAATGCCATATCTTTCATGTGTTCATCTTTAATGCTGTATCAAGACAGCAGCAGAGTTGCTTATTGATATCACATGCAATTGAAGCTCTGATTTTAGATCCTGAATCTGCCAGGTAAGTGTGATGCAAGATTATTTTCCTCAGGCTCTTATCCCTTTTTTTTTAAACTAATGACCATTTAAACATAAAACATTTATTAACGCAGGAGGCTCCAATCGTAGTTTACTTCCAACTTTACATGTTGCATAAAATTATCCAAGGCTTTGAATATATGGGGGAGTCTATTCAGGTTGCCCTTTAGTTTAGTTACTCATCTGTAATGTGAATTGTATTTCACTGAAAAGTAAATAAAACTTGCTAATTTGAGTAAGATACTCCATGCATTTTTCTAGATTTTTTTGGTTGCCATAATGATGGTTCTCCTGCTTACATTTTTCTTTTTTCTTCTTAACTGTGGAAAAGACAAAAACAGCAACAACAACAACAACAACAACAACAACAACAACAACAACAACAACAACAACAACAACAACAACAACAAGTATGTAAGAGAAATACCAATATTGCCCCCCAAAAGGCTATCTTATCTAAACTGACAAGACCTATTTCACTTTCAGTGAAATACAATTTAACGTGTGTGTGTGTGTTCTGTGTTGTCAAGTCAGAACTGACTTATAACAACCCTAATAGGGTTTCCAAGTAAGTGAGATATTTAAGGAGTGGTTTTACCAGTTCCACCCCACCCCCAGTGAGTTTTTATGGCTGAGCAGGAATTTGAACCCTGGTCTCCAGAGTTCTAGTCTGTTACTCTATCCGCTACACCACACTGGAATTTTTTACAGATGATTAAGTAAGCTAAACAGTGATTTGACTAGACTGTCCCATATATTCAAGGCCTGTCTAAAGGTAAAGGTTCCCCTTGACAATTTTTGTCCAGTCGTCTTCGACTCTAGGGGGCGGTGCTCATCCCCGTTTCCAAGCCATAGAGCCAGCGTTTGTCCGAAGACAATCTTCCGTGGTCACATGGCCAGTGCGACTTAGACACGGAACACTGTTACCTTCCCACCGAAGTGGTCCCTATCTATGTGTAATTTATTTTGCTTTTCCCAATTCATTGGTATTTTGTTAAAATACAGTGGTGCCTCGCTTAGCGAGGTTAATCCGTTCCGGATTAACCCTCGCCCAGCGAAACATCGCTAAATGAACTTAAAAAGCTCATAGGAACGTATTAAAACTGATTTAATACGTTCCTATGGGCTTAAAACTCACCGTTCTGCGATGTTCCTCCATTGCGATAGCCATTTTGGATGCCTCGTTAGCGAGGCAAAATAGCGGTCACCATTTTGTTTTAGCGGCGGCCATTTTGGAACCGCCAATCAGCTGTTCGCTATGCTTTGATCGCGTCCGCGCGATCATCGCATCGCGAAAAAAGCCCATAGGGGCCATCGCTGAGCGAACGCTCCGGCGATGGCCCGCAACCCCTCGCTATGTGGTTTCATCGCATAGCGAAGCACTCGCTATGCGAGGCACCACTGTATTAACTTAAATTAACATGTCAGCATTATACCACAGTTGTAACGTGACTCAACTTCAAACTGAGATGAATCACAAAAAATGTGGAAGGGCAATACTATAACGTTCAACACATCCTTGTTTACATAAATATAAATATGCAATAAATATTCCTTTCAACACAAATATCAAAAGTCCATTAAAGGAAGTCCTGCTTGCATTAAAGTTCATAAATGACTGGGTTGAAAGTGAACCGTTAAATGAACTGGCTTGAGAGTGGTGAAAAGATTTAGAAAAATTAAAACCGAAGAAATAATGCTGAAATTGTACTTTTATTATCTTCTAGACTGGCAGCCTATCCTTTAAGAAACCTTCTGTGTTTCCTTTAAATCTGAATGTAGTAGGAATATTGCACCTGTGCGAAACTGAGGTGCTGTAGGTTAACACTTTTCAAACCTTTTCTCTTTAGGAAGTGTCTTTTATATTGTTAAAATATGAGGAACCCCTACGTATGTCCTGAAATTCATGAATACTATAGAGAGGTCTGGAACAGTTCAGTTCACCATTGGGTTTCAATTCACTCTCAGCCATAAGAATCTGAAGCACAGTCTAGAACAATTATCCACTACAGGGACAAGTTGCTTTGCTCCTTTTCTGGTGCTCATACAACATAATCACTGGAATGAACTAACCTGTTCCTACTTGCACTTTTCTGGGTCCCTGTCAGGGTTCTCTACTTTTTTGTTGCAGCTAGGATACCACTGGGAATTTCTAGTATTATGAAGTGGCTTAAGAAGAGAGCCACTTGAGAGTATTGACAAATCAAATTCTTCCTCTGCAGAGAGGCAAGGAAGTTAAAAGAATATTTTTAGACTCATTATGGCAGCGGGGATAACACTGCATCACTTATTTTATAAATTGAAAATGCCCACCCAAAAGCAGGAAGAAACAGGAAGGGGCGAGGAGGGACATTTTTTTTTTATTTGACTTGTTTTAAAGGTCCAGTTGAGAACCTGCCTGCAGGCGAATCCACTGCCGGCTGAAAGATACCACCGATTCTCTGTGTTTGATGAAAAGGCAGCTTTAAATTTAAAAAAATAAAACAAAATAGAAATCAACCCAAGCAGTGACATTTTGAAGGCTTGGAGAGGGGGGTTGACTGTATTTTAGGAGTAGAGAAGAACATTCTGCTAAGATTCAGTTTTTGCTAAAGTTAACGGTGTATGCTTGTCTTCAGGCAGATCATTAGCAGAGATCCATATGTGTGGCATTGGCTTCTCTTGTTCACCAGCAGTAGCTTTTCCCCCTCTACCAACACCTTCTTTCCCCATCTGCTGTGCTTGTCATAGAATTCAGAGAAGGGAAGATGAGTCTGTCATATTACGCTTTATTTTGGAGCAGCCAAAGCCACACTGACTTTTCATATACTCTAAAGCCCACTGGGAGATGTCTCCTCTGTTCTCCCAGGCTATAGTAGAGAAGGGTGTTTCTTATGCTTTGTTGAGCACAGGAACAAATTATTGCCCATAATGAATAGATACACATTGTTCTTTTGCCAGACCAGCATAAGAGAATGCCTTCTCTGTAGACGGCATCCATACGTAATTGCAGAATTGCTAGAAGAAGAGATAGCACATGTTTATATACTCTTATAAAGGACATTCTCCATGTATTCAGCTCTTTCTTTAAAATGCCAAACGTGATGCAAAGGCAGCCACCACATAAGTGTATCTGACATATGTTTGGAAATCTTTAATAAAAATGTGCAGGGAATCCAGTAGGAAAACTAAGGATGTACATATTTAGTATAAAATGCAGAATGATTAGAAAGATGTGAAGGGTGATGTAATGGCTAGTACTGAAAAGAGGAAAGAAACAGAGCAGGTTACTCTTCTTGAGGTCCTGGGTAATGCCGAGTAACTTTGTACAGATACTATTTATCATTAATATTTTTATACTACCCATTACTATTATCATGGTTATAGTTGTTCCTCCTGCTTTTCCTTCCAAACAGAAAGCCCACAGCATTGATATATACAGTACAAGATTTTGAGGGCACATTAAGGAGAATTTTTCTGGACATCACTAGAATTGAATTTCTTTTATAGCTTTCAGGAATATGGTTCTGCTGGAGTGGCACACGCCACGAGTGAATATGAAAGGAGAATGATGTCGGTGTTCACTCATGTATTGGAGGAAGTCGAATCACTGAATAGGAAATACACCCCTGTATCCTACATGGCAAGTAATTCCTATCTTTTCAAAGAGACTTCTGAAATAATGGTTTTGTATGTTTCTTTGCATTAGAAAGTCAAAACGTTGAGTCTCCAGGTTTTCATTGGCACCAAAGAACTTTCTAGCACAGAGACAGAAAGCAATATCTTTCAATGAAAGGTGAAGCTGGAAGATCATTTTGTGCTGCGAGTACACTATTTTTTTTTTAAATGATTTATCCTGCTGATTTTTAAGTAGTAGCAATTTCAGATCATTCAGTTAGAAATGACAAGATTCACTTCACAATTTATTGGCTGAAATTGTAGGAATGTAGGGAAGAACTCATGACTTAAAACTTTTGGACAATTAACCAATGTTCATACAATTCAGTACAATTCAGAAGTCGTATCAAACTAAGGACCACATATGCTAAAATGTTTCGATTATTTAGTACTGTGCACAGTCAGAGCATATTTTCCATTGTAATAAATCTAAAGTCTTGTAAAGTATTTTGATCACTAGCACCAATGTATTCTCAATAGCATATTTCTTATACATAATTTTTTAGCTTTTAGATCTGGATTCCTTGTTTTGCTACATATATTTTAATCATGTACTTCCAGTGAAAAGATTTTCATTGAAAGTACCTGACTAAAGCTTTGGTCCACATCTAATAAATCATTAGAGGTTCTGTGTTCTGCATGTAATTCTCTCTCTTTTTCAAAGACCTCCGTTATTTGCTACACTCTTGATCCTGCTGTTCTTATGTCTGTCATTTGGAATTTTTATCTGTGGAACGTCCTAAAAATGATCTGCCATGTTCCACCTTACTTTATGTATTAAACTATGTTTCAGTAAAACTAATGCGGTGTTTCACTTTCTGGGCCAAGAATACATGTACTAGTTTGCAGAAACATGTAATACAACGTGAGGAGTAATTCCTTGTGTCTAGATGAAAAATTCTTGTTTAAGGGTTTCAGATATGGAATTCAGGGTGTCTCCACGACTCCTTTGAGAAGAAAGCAGGATTTCTGATGTCTTATATGCTGAGCTGATATATATAGGCTAACCTGCCTTCTTACATGGAGTTCTGCACAAAACTTCACTGATGAAAGCAATGATATCTTTTGAACAGCAGTAACAGAAGATTTGTGCCCTTGTCTCTTGCCTTTCACCTTGCCAGTGACATTTGGTTGGAATGTGAAGTTGGCTGTGATAAGCATCTGGTCTAATCCAGCAGGACTCTTCGTATATTTGTGTTTTTTTCCGCTGGCCACTTCTGTGCCCCCATTTTGTAGCAGAGAGTGTGTGGGCACTTTGTCTGGCATAAGGACAAAGCTGTTGTTATGATCACCAAATTTAATGCCAAATAATGCATCTCTGCCTCCTTCTATAAATATATTTATAGAGAAGGAGAGAGATCTATGGAAGATATGTCTATATATAGATATATTTTTGAAAGTTGCATGTGGAATAGAGAATTTCTAATGTCACCTCCTATGCAAGTACGTATATATAGTCTGTGTCCTTGCTTCAGAGTTGCAATCTGCCACTTCTGTGGGGTAAATTAAGTCGTTTTCCTTTAGAAGTATGTCAATTTCCCTTCCCTTAGTTTCTTGCTCATGTGAAATACTTAGGAAAAAGAGAGAGTTTAGGAAGAAGGGCAGGTTTGTGCTGTCTCCCAAATTATTTTAAACCAAACCTGGAAGGGCTGCTTGGTATCTCTTCTATGCAGAAAGAAACTGGATCTCTTGCAGTTTTTCATGTCTTTTTGATGCCTCCTAATCTTGATGACACTTATTTGGCCTTCTTCCTAAGTGTAAGCAAGTTGTGGTGCTCATACTCAAAAGTACACACAGTTTCCTATACTTGCACTAGAAGGATTCATTTTGATCTGACTCGGCATTGTCTTGTTCCAGCACACAGCTTGTCTATGCAGTGCAGTCATTGCCTTGCTGAAAGTCCCCTTGTCATTCCAGAGGTATTTTTTCCAGAAGTTACAGTCAACTAGCATAAAGGTAAGTTATAGTCACACTGATTTTCACCTGCATTTGAAGTGGATACACCTTGCGTGCATTGATTGGTGGACCTGGAGAAGGTGTGGGGGCACATTGTTGCTGCCTGTGTCCTTGTTTTAGAGGTGCCCTCTGCCGCATCTGTGGAGTAACGTTTTTGCTTTCCCTTCACAAGTGTGTCGAAGTGTTTGGTTTTCATTGCTAGTTAAATCCTCACTGCTCATCGGCATACTTTGTCCAGCTGAAGTTAGCCGTGTAGCACTGACCCCATGACCTCTACTGATTCTTTAAGCAGTGATCCCCAACCTTGGGCCTCCAGATGTTCTTGGACGCAACTCACAGAAGTCTTCACCACCACCTCTGCTGGCCAGGATTTCTGGGAGTTGAAGTCCAAGAACATCTGGAGGCCCAAGGCTGGAGACCACTGTTTTAAAGCAAGGAAAGGCAGCAGGTGTGGCCCTGGCTCAGGCTTCGTGAGATCCCTGTATCATGGTTGCGCCAGCACATGGCAAGGGCCTGGCAAATGTGGTACAAATGCTTTTTCTCCATGGGGCAGATTGCAGTGTTGGAAAGAAGCATGGTTTCAAAACATTTAATCTGACCATTGCCCTAAAGAAATTTGGGCACACATACTTAAAGCTGTTTTGATTATTTTATATATGTATTTATTGTGAGAGTATTTGTTTACTGTGGGAAATCCTGTTCATACCCTCTTTGGTCCCGACAGTCCTGCCCTTTTAAAATGAGGAGAAACAGAGCGAGCACTCAAGCAACACCATGCTTCTCTTTCTGCCTGGCTGGAAAAAGCAGTTCAAGGCAATTGTGTGTGTGTTTCTTTCTCTGTGTGTGGTTCTTTGTAATGCTAGGAGCAGGGACACTAGCTGATGTGAGGAGTGCAAAGGAGATTTGGAGCAGGGTGAATGCAAAATACAGGAGAAAGATAGTGGAATGTGCTATCGGCCACTCCCTAATAAATAAAAGCAATACTATATAGTGCTGCACAATAATTATTTTCAGACGGTCGTATTTTCTGTGTGTGCATGTGTCTCCACTTCTATTGCTGTGTATCTGAAGGAAATATATGAGGAATTCTGTTCTGTGTGTATCCTGACGCTGATTACCTGGAGGTATTTCTTAGCAGAATGGGTCTTATGTTTTTGTGCAGACAGATTCTGATACTTACTGTATTGTTAAAACCCTTAAACTCTTGTGGTCTATTTCATGGCATTGTTTTCCTTCCTCATTTTAATGGCTGGTTTTATTGACTATCCATTTGGTGTAATACGGCCTCAGAAACTGCTATGCCATTAACCTCAAATCCTAGCTATAAAATAATTAAGCTCCTGAATAACTTTACTGATATCCTATATAAATTAAACATATACTGAAGGCAATAATTTACCAGAATAATTCATTCAAACACAACACAACTTAGCCTTTTGGTTATGCAAAGTGAAGTTTCTATCTCAAGAAAAGTCAGTGCATGTTTCCCACATGCGACATAGAGTTGATAGCTATTATTTTTGTTTCATTTTGGGCTCTTTGGGGGCTGGGGGTTTCTTTTGTTTTCATGACTTCCATCCATCAGTCCTTGTGACACAAAAGGGAAACCCTCTTTTAGGTAATTCTGGTTTTTTTTCCCATTCACATTCTACCTGGCACATGTTCAAAATCTCTAAAGAACCTGTGAAAACTATCATAAAATTCCAAAGGCAAAGCAACAGAAAATCAGTCTACTCTAGAAGCAGGTAAAACCAACAGCAGCCACCAAAGCAACAAAGCAGCCTCAAAAGAGAAACACAGAGAGAGAGAGAGAGAGAGAGAGAGAGCCTCCCTTCCAGAAACCAAGAAAAGCAAGCAAAAAAAGGCAAAAGAAAGACCTGCCCAGCCAAAACTACTGGAATATGGAGAAACTTCTCTCCCCGTTACCTTGATGCTCTTCTTCTTTTCTGTTCCTTGAGTCCAGTGCAGTGGCAGGCAGGCAGCAAAAATAACTCAAGGAAGGAAAGGGCCAATGAACTGAGGAAGTCCCCCAGTGAAATCAGGGCCAGAGGGAGATTAAAAAAACCCATTTCAGCAAGGCCTTGTTACACTATTGGATGAAAAATTTGCTAGGTGATTTGACTGTTTGAAAGACAGGGGTAAATGATTTGACTGTTTGAAAGACAGGGGTAAACAAAAGTGAGAAACACAGAAAAGATAATTTTTTTCTATCCCTTTCATTTGTTAACATGAAGCATTTCTGGTCTCTTTCTGGAATAACTGAAAGAACACAGAAATGAAAGTAACAGCGTCTTTCATGTTTTTCCATTTTGGTTAACATGAAAATCCCATCTCTAATGTATACTTCAGTCTGCAGATGATGGCTCAAATCCTATTCACAGAGCTGTACAGTGGTGCCTCGCATAACGTTTTTAATTGGTTCAAAAAAAAAAACCTTATGCGAAAAAAACTTTATGCGAAACACCATTTCCCATAGAGATGCATTGGAAACCGGTTAATCCGTTCCAATAGGCACGGATTGCCGTCCTTAAGCGAAAAAACCCATAGGAAACATCGTTAAACGATACAATGTATCCTCCATTGGAATGTATTGTAGCTGACTCAATAGGTTTCAATGGCTTTGCGAAGTCAATTTTTGCAAAATTAAGTGTGTCATAAAAGGGTCAAAAATGGTTTTAAATGCTTGGATTAGCTTCTGCACCCTCTAAAACGGATGCAAAAGTTAATTTGGCTTTGATCTGACTTTTCGTTAATTAATGGTGAATTTTTTTCCCCCAACTTTTGACAGCTGTCAAAATCTGACAGCTCCATTATTTCCTATGGGAGAAGAAAAAATTCACAAAAAATTAATGAAGACTCATTTATTATTTATTTATTTATTTGATTTATATCCCGCTCATCTGGTAAATCTATACCACTCTGAGCGGCTAACAAGAACATATATACAATTATAATAAAATAAATTAAAAATCAATTAACAGAAAATGACAAAAATCATAGATAATTGCAAATAATAAATAGATAAAGGAGAGAAAAATAAATTAAGTTAGATTAGGTGCTGGCAGGAGGGAAGGCCTTGACATACAGCCATGTTTTCAGTTGAGTTTTGAATGTACCCAGCGTAGGGGCTGCGCGAATCTCAGGAGGGAGATTGTTCCAAAGGCGAGGAGCCACCGCCGAGAAGGCCCGGTTTCGTGTCTTCTCCCTCCGGGCCTCCCTCGGCGTCAGGCTCCTCAGCCTCACCTCCTGGGTCGCGCGGGTGGTCCGGGTAGAGCTTGGTGGGTGAAGGCGTTCCGCCAAGTATCGAGGTCCCAAACCGTTTAGGGCCTTATAAGTGAGCATTAAAACTTTGAAGTCAATACGGAAACGAATGGGCAGCCAATGCAGTCTAGCCAGGGTAGGAGAAATGTGATGGAATTTTCTCCCTCCGGTAAGGAGTCTGGCTGCTGCATTCTGCACCATCTGGAGTTTCCGTATCAGCCTCAAAGGTAGCCCCACGTAGAGCGCGTTGCAGTGATCTAATCTTGAGATTACGAGCGCGTGTACTAAGGTGGTGAGCGCCCCCGAGTCAAGATAGGGCCGCAGCCGGGCAATCCGCCAAAGGTGGAAAAAGGCGGAGCGGACAACCGACGCCACCTGTGTTTCCATGGTGAGCGTCGGGTCCAAATGTATGCCCAAGCTGCGGACCCCACTCACCGGAGCCAGGGTGGCCCCCCCAAACGAGAGAGAGCCAACCAAGCCACCAACCACGGGGGGGGCCCACCCTCAGGACTTCCGTCTTGTCCGGGTTCAGCCGCAGGCCATTTTCCTGCATCCATTCCAGTACAGTCCCCAGGCAGCGTTGAAGGGACAGGACGGCATCACCTGCTGTTGGTAAAAAGGAGATGTAGAGCTGGGTGTCATCAGCATACTGATGACACAGCGCTCCACACCCCCTGATGACCCCCGCTAGTGGCCTCATATAGATGTTAAATAGCATTGGGGAGATAATCGACCCCTGTGGAACCCCACAGTTGGAGTTCCACGGGGCCGAGACACTCTCCCCAAGCTGAACTCTCTGGGGACGGTCCTCCAAGAAGGAACGGAGCCAGGCTAACGCCAGGCCACCGATTCCCAACTCGGAGAGCCTCCCCAGGAGGATACCGTGGTCGACGGTATCAAAGGCCGCCGAAATATCGAGGAGGACCAGCAGAGACGTTTTGCCCCTGTCGGCCTCCCTCAGAAGGTCATCATACAGGGCGACCAATGCCGTCTCTGTCCCGTGGCGCGGCCTGAAGCCCGACTGGAATGGATCCAGGGCATCTGTTTCATCCAGGAGTGCCTGAAGCTGGTCTGCCACCACCCTCTCCACCACT
This sequence comes from Pogona vitticeps, assembly GCF_051106095.1. Taxonomy (NCBI): domain Eukaryota; kingdom Metazoa; phylum Chordata; class Lepidosauria; order Squamata; family Agamidae; genus Pogona; species Pogona vitticeps. Next base: position 28,935,123 of record NC_135783.1, on the reverse strand, counting down.
TTGCTCATGAAAGAAATATTGGCGACGGGCCTGTAATTGCCAATTTCGTCCGCCGCCAAACTAGATTTCTTTCGTATGGGCCTAATGAGTGTCTCCTTGAGGGCAGATGGGAATCTGCCCTCAAGGAAAGACCCATTTATTATTGCTGTGGCCCATTCAGTTGTTTTCGGCCTGGCTGCTTTGATTAGCCAGGCCGGGCAAGGGTCCAAGGAGGAGGTGGTGGCCCGACAGCGGTCAAGCACCCTGGCCACAGAATCAGGCGTTACTGGCTGGAAAGAGTCGAAAATAACCGGGCAAGACGGAGCGCTGGACATCTCAGCTCGATTCACTGCATTTAAAAAAGGAGAGAGCTCCCGGCGGATGGCCTCCACTTTAGATTTAAAAAATGCCGCAAATTGGTCAGGTGAAAAACTAGGGGGAGGCCCATCACCCGGACCAACTCCGGATAGGTCGCGCACTATACGGAAAAGCTCCGCCTGCTGGTTGGACGCTTCGCTTATCCGGTTAGCGAAGAATGATCTACATGCAGCCTTCACCTTATTCAGGTAAAGGTTAGTTGCGACCTTGACAGCTATCCAGTTGTTGTCCGTCGGGTTCTTCCTCCATCTACGCTCTAGCCTTCTCCTAATTCGCTTCATCGCCCGGAGCTCCAGGTTGAACCAGGGCGCCGGACGAGTTCTGCGCCGGAGAGGGCGTTTGGGCGCGATCGTGTCGACTGCCCGGGTGGCAGCGATGGACCAGCTGTCCACCAGGACGTCAACAGGAGCGCTAGCCAGGTCAGCCGTAATCCCTCTCATGGCCTCCTGGAAACCGATCGGATCCAGTAGTCTTCGAGGGCGGACCATAGAAATAGGCCCCTGCTCCCTGCGGGGGGAGAGAGCCACTGTGAGGTTAGATTTTATCAGGTGGTGATCTGACCATGACAAGGGGATAGACACAAGGTCCGTCACCATCAGACCACTCTCGCCCCAATTGGAGGAAAAAACCAGGTCTAGCGTATGGCCACCCACGTGGGTGGGGCCGTTGACATGTTGGGACATGTTCAAGGAAGCCATGGTTTCCAAGAACTCAAGAGCTGGCCCAGTAACCTCTGCCTCCGCATGCACATTGAAATCGCCCAAGACCAGAAGCCTCGGGGATCCCAACAATGCCGCGGAGACAAAGTCAGCCAGCTCCGGAAGGGAAGTGGCTGGGCCGCAGGGAGCACGGTAGCCCAGCAAAATCCCAATTCCATCCCTGGCCCCTATCGACACGTGGAGTGCCTCAGCAACTGTTCTAAATTCTTGGGTCCGTTAGAGGACCCCCTAAGTTGTGTGCAAACCTGATTTGGCTTTGATCTGAACTTTCGTTAATTTTTTGTAAATTGTTTTCTCCCCCATAGGAAAGCATGGAGCTGTCAGATTTTGACAGGTCCATTGGTTCCTATGGGCCAAAAAACAAAAATTCACAAAAAATTAACGAAACGTCAGATCAAAGCCAAATCAGGTTTGCACATGACTTAAGGGGTCCTCTAACGAATCCAAGCATTTAGAACCGTTTTGGACCCTTCTAAGACACTTTTTAAATTGAAAACAAAAAAAACGTTAAGCGAAGCAGGGGACCTAAAACCAAAAACGTTAAGCGAAGCATGGTCCCAAAAACGCTATGCGAAAATCGCCCATAGGGAAAAACGTTATACGAAGCACAATCTGCCTCTGAAAAAATAAACGTTAAGCGAAAAAAACGTTAAACGAAGCAAACGTTAAGCGAGGCACCACTGTACTACTTAAGGCTGCTGATGCCATCAGCCATGATGATTTTTTTGGGGGGGGGGAAATATCCAACCTCCTCCCGCTCCCCAAAGGTTCTGAGGCTGCAGTGAAATCCCTTTAATTGTGGAAAGCCTTGTGGCAAAATTGAGCAGTATTCCAGCCAATATGTTTGCTTAGTTAAACAAAGTATAATGTGTGGATTTGCATCACTGGACTCTGTATATATAGCATATAACACAGAAAAACGCAGTATCTCTTCTTTGCTCAACCTTGCAGATATATAAAATGTTTGCATCACATTTTGTAGTGGTTCTGGAAGCTGTGTGTGCACGCATGCTGTGTCACTGATCCAAGCTTTCTAGTGCCATCTTAGAATTTCATCAAAGATTGTGTGTTTGGAGGATTGAGCAACACATCTCGAGGGCACAAGATTGGAGCTGGCTGTGCTAATATTCCTCTTTAGAACAGACACACCACACTTCAGGCCTCTTTCATGTAATCAGTTGACTTTGTCAACAGTAGTTGAGTTAATATATGTTTGAAGTTGCTTGTAGTATGTATACTTAATGATTGTTGAAGTCAAACGGTGAGGGTTCTTAACAAGAGGGCTTGCTTTCCTGAAAGATTGTAGAATGTTACAGGAAAGTCCCAGTGTATAAGGCTTTCCTCTTTTTAGGATCATCAAGGTGCCCTTTTTACAGAAATATAGCACTGGAAAAACCCTCTTCTGTGGTTTCAGTCCAAGATGATGCTGTAACATATAATGGCCAAGAGTGTGGTGAGAGATAGCTAGTCACATAGCACACATACAACCTGGCATTGTTCCTGGTTCCAACTAAGTGAGAAGACCCATGTGATTGAGTATGTATTTGGTTCTGGACCTTTAAATGTTGCAGCAGTATTATGGGATAAAACCACACACAGGCATCTGTCACAGTGCTGCTGTAAAAGTTGCCTCAGTTTTACAAATGATACGGAAAATGCCACAATGTATAATCAGCTCTTCCTTGTTTCATGCCTGAAGATGACACTGGTAGCATACTGTACAATCTATAAGTGTTCTGTGGTAACCCTTTTCAACCCTTATGTTCTGTAGTAGAGAAACCAAGATCTCATTCTTGCTTTATGCCAGCATTAATCTGAATATATTAGTATAATTTTGCTTCCAACATTCATTTCTTCTGATGATGAAAAGGTTGGCAAGGAACAAGGGCTATAAAAAATAGAGAGTAGGTGAAGGTTATAAAAGGCACTAAGGCTATGGTTAGCTGTTACGTCCAGAAGGGAAGGAGTAATAATTCTGTAAGAATGATACCTGCTGGATATTAACTAATCATCGCTGAAACTCAAGTCTTCCTTCAAGGAAGACTCAACATTTTTCTTATTTTCAAAATTTCCAAGTTTATTTTAGGGAAAAGGAAGGCAAACATAAAAAAAATGAAATTCAGGTTTAAAATGTTTAGAAGGCGCTTGGCATTCATGCTTCAGCTAAGACTCTGTGAAGGGATAGTTCTAACCACCCCTCTATTGAATGCTTGAGGAGATAAGCATAGAGAACTAATCGTAACATCCTCAGCATACTTTTACATATGCACTATTGGCAGCTCTGACATTAGCACCCTTATGGTGACGTCTGAACTCTGTCCTTGTTTGGGGGGAAAGATATTAAGTGAGTATCCATAATAGCTGCCTATGTGCATTCCATAAAGTGCCATTTCAGAGTACAGCTAGGAAGAGATCTTCAATTCTTCTCTATCTAACATAAAGATTCCCTGTTGACAAAATAGACTTATCACAAAGAAGACTAGTTTGAACTTCTCTGCTTCACATCCTCATTCTGTATATACAGAAGAAGGTCTGGTTTGGTTCAGTTTTTAAGCAATGAGTGGCATTTGAACACCCCTTCCCCTGCCTTACGCACATTGCTGCCTAAAGTGGCTTTGCTACTTGATTATTCTGAATTGTTTGACTTGCTCTAATATGAGCCACTGATGGGATAATCTTAATTACAGATGATAGAGTTATGTAAAACAGAGGAGTTGGATACATTCTGTTTTAAAGAAAATGCATTTAACATTTTTGCTAGTTGGAGGCTGTTTCCCCCCCCCCTTTTGTTCTTTCTTTCTTTTCTACAATGTGCTACAGCAAATCATATATCACATAACTAATGTCCTTTATTTTGAGCATTCTAATGGAACTTACTCATTCCTCCTTTTTCATTTTGTTTCCCATTTCAGTTGAGAGGTACTTGCTTCTATAATTTTGCTTTTTCCTTACAAATGCATGCCCCTTGAAATTATGTAAGGACAGTTCACTTTTAACCACAAAAGTTGTATCTGTTGTACTCTATCTGTGAAATGCAAGGGAGGATTTAGCTAACCTGGAAATTTATGAGGTGGACCTGTAGAGCAGGGAGGATATTCTAGAAGAAATTTCTTCAAAAATTCATTAAGATAATGAAATAATGTATCTCTGGTACACTAAAATGAATACCACTATCACTATTTGGAGGTCAGAATGGAAACGTTTTCCTATGAGAAAATACTAATGTTTATTATGTTCATAGCAGCCAGGCAGGTTATAGTAACAGGTTGGGAAGTAAGTGTGCATATGTTGTTGGGCTGTCTGTACAACAACTTCCATATTATCAGAACAACTAGTGTAAGAGGCAGAAGCACTGAAGTCACAGAAGAGAAACATAGGTAGTTTCATGCAACCATTTCATTAGCTGTGTTAAAAGAAATTGACAGTTCAGTAGCACCTCTTATATCTTTTATGGACAGGGTGGATAAGAACCAATGATTTAAAAAATCAAATTGATTTAAATTGTTCAAATTTTTTAAAAAATTTAAATCATCAAAAAACATCAATTTTTTTGCATTTACAGTATATCGTGATTTAAATAAGATCCACCCTGTTTATGGACCACTTTGGGAAGAGAAAGATAATGAGAATATTCTTTAGTCCTCTTACAGGTTCTATTGGAAATATGTTATGGGATGTATATACATATGTATCTGTAATGTTCTCTCCAATGAGTTTTTGTTGTTGAGTTAGCATCTCTTACCTTCAATGAAATGTGCTATTTTTCATAAAGTAGAAACATTCTTCAGTAACGATCATTCTTTGTCTGTTTCAGCTTGCTCTGTCACCATCACCGCGTAATCCTGCTGAGCCCATTGTAGTTCAGAATAACCAGCAGCTGGCCTTGAAGGTAGAAGGAGTGGTTCAGCATGGCTCCAAACCAGGCCTCTTTCGCAAAATTCAGTCCATCTGTCTAAATGTATCTTCAACACTGCAAAGCAAATCTGTACAAGACTACAAGGTAAGAAATATGAAGAGCTGCAAGCTGCGAACAGCTGTTTCTTGACAGCCATGAAGCTCAGACCGGCCCTGTTCCTTTTTGGTCAGCAAGAATTTTATCCTTCTGTTTCCATATGTCTGTTTTAATGAGAGTGTAGACCTTGAGCAGCATCAGAAGAAGGGACCGGTAAATTGCTTCTGAGTACTCGATACTCGACGGGGGGACAGACGGGTTGTCCTGTTATACTTTTGTGATAACTTTGATTCTGTTGAAGATGAAACCCTTGAATAAGAGCTGGTCTATATGAAGACTGTGTCTCCATGGTAAATTTTCCCATCCGGGTATTATTATTTACTTAGGAGAATGTATGCATCTTAGAGGTAAAGGTTGTCTGGAACAGATAATCCTTCTCGTCACTTGCTATCTTGGCAGCCCAGTGAACTGTCTTAGCATTGCAGTTGGCAAAGAACTCACAGCTGTTTGGCAGCCGGAAACAAATCTATCCAAGTCAGAGAATGCTGATCTTCTGGATGACCAGTTAGAGGTTTCCAAGCCTTGAGCTTTTTACATGAACAGCTGAGCAACTGGTAATAATTCAAGAAAGAGTGTTGTGTTTTTGCATAGACCTGCTAAAATGTAGCAGCTAAATGAAAGTATAGGGCATCAGTGTGCTTGCCCCACCTCTATAAGTCAAAGAAGCCACCCTTTGTTTGTTCTGCGTGGCAGAACTGAGTTCTCCTTAAGTGGCACAGCATAAAATGTCTTCCTGAGTCTTGTTGTTGTTGTTGTTTTTTCTCAGATGCCTACTGACAGCCTGACAAATGAGATGGAGCAGATGGTCGAGCCTCACAATGACTACTTCAGCACACAGTTCCTTTTGAACTTCATCATTGTTGGCACCCATAGCATCACAGTGGAGTCTTCTGTTAGAGATCTCAATGGTATTATATGGAAGACCGGTCCAAAAACTACTCTGTTGATTAAGTCTCTTGAGGATCCTTATTCGCAGCAAATTAGGCTCCAGCAGCAGCAAGGACAGCAGCCACCCCAGCAACCCCAGCAGCCCCAACCTCAGCAGCGAACAGCCTATTCCCGTTTTTAACACCACTGTTTTTCAAGGGCCCAAGTCAGAGGAATTCCGTTTATTTTGATGTGGTCACTTCATGCTCTTCTTCTCCAAAGAAGCCATCTGTATTTCTTTCACAGCAGCCATTGTACATCTTCACACATGTTTGTATTTTTCTTAGTCCCAAAATGCACATGCTGTGTGATCACCAAAGTCAGCCAAGTGAAGGGCCTTTATTTGGCCTGTTGGTTGAGTGAAGTGATTCTGCTCAGAGTTCTTTCACCTTCCACCATTTTGCTGAAACCGCCCTTTCCACTGGCATGTGGGAAACTGGAGGAACGGATGTAGCAGTGTGTGTTAAAGGCTTCTGGGTGTTTGCAGACACATACAACCAGTAAAACATTACCATGTGTTACAGAGTAGCTGGTATAATGTGTATCTGTGCAACAGGGATGCACTCCCAGTAGAGGAGGATTGCTGCTAATTAAAGAGTTCTGTTAAAAAAAAATCAGATGTATGTAATTTTGTATCATTGAGCACAAGTTCCACGCATCCTGGAATCGAAAAGGGAATTCTTAAATCCACAGCACTCTGCTACGACTGGTGACATAATCCCCCTTGAGCAGGCAGAACTATTCAGCAGAAAATGAGGCAGTGTGTTTGCAAATGAGAAAATTGACCTGATTTCTCATAATAATTCTTTCTGGATAATTATAAGAAATCAGGCATTGCCAAGCTAAAAAAAAGGTGAGGGTGCCCAGTCCAGTTATTGAGATCATGTAAATTTATGTTTTTGAGCCCCGATGACTAACACTCTTGAGTCGCACCTATATATTTAAAAAATCAACAGATTTCTACTGGAAAATAGATAATATTGCTTAACATGGAAAAAGACGTTGCAGGCTGGTTGCTGAAGGGGGCTTGAAAGATTGGAAGGCCTTGTGTTGTGTTGGAAAAGTGGCAAATTAGAAATGCTGATACAGCATTTTTCTCATTTCAGCATAAAGAAGGTGTACATTGAGAATACCCTAGTGCTTTTAATGGTTTGAATATTATCAAGCAGATTACCTTCTTTGTTATGTATAAAATTTTCTAATAAACCTTTTGTTTTCAGTTTGCATCTGGATGTCCTTGTGAAGAAAAAGATACTGAAAATAGCCATTTAAAAACACCATTATACCTTCATAAGAAAACATCGCCATTCGTGTTCACGGCATGCATGTTAATTTGTAACCTCTGACATCAAGCAACGGGAGATGGTGGGTGGAGATATGGCATTTCCTCCTTTGTGCTTTGTTAATCACTCTTGGAGAAAGATGAAATTATTACATAGTGAAGAAGAATGTTCTTGATCCACCAACCAGTATTTATAGCCTTTATTGCTGCACTTCAGTACTGAAGTGGATCAGTGTCTTTTAACCAGAATGAACACATTGTTTGTTATGCATCTTTTCTAGCTCATACAAACAATCCATGAAGTTTAAAGAGTGAGTGGAGGTCATACATGTGGGAAAAAGAGACATAGATCAGTGACCAAACTTAATTTTTAGGGCCCATGTTTTAGGACGACCTTCTCTGTCTGGCAGTTCTTGGACACGTTGCACTGCAAATCCCTTGATTCCTGTCATTAAATTGTAAGATATGTAGCTCAGCACATCTGAAAACTGTCAGTCTGGGGAAGGGAAGGTATTAAGGAGTCAGAAATGGAAAGTGACAGTAGGAGGTCAACAGTGAGAAATATGGCATTCTCTATAAATCCAATATTTTTTTTAGAACAATTCAGTTGGCAAAGTAATGAATGATGGCACAATGAATTAGAATCCACCTTTCCTAGTATTAACAGCAAATTAATTTCACTGTCTACATTAAAGAATTAAATTTTAATCAGCATTCCAAGCTGTGAATGATCCATTCTGTGTTAGATGAAATGGAGATGGTTTGCTGGCAGTGGTAAATTTATCACCACGAGGAGATGGAGTTAATGGGGTAAAATGGGTACAGGAAGGATGCTTTTTATATATTGCTTTGATACAGAATACCTGTGTTCATGTCAGTTCTTTCCTCTGGTGCAGCAGAGATCATTACAGTTTTAGATGAGATTAGAAACAGCTGGCTAGTTTTTTAAAAAAGAAGTCAGAATTCAGCACAGAAAAAGGAACTCAGCATTTTTTCCAACCTATGATTCTGTGGCCACTCTTTTCTCTCCTTTAAAAAAAACCTTGTTATTTAATTTTGGCTTCTGATGGAGCTGATGCAACATATTCAAAATTCCAAGGATGGTAAAAATAGGACTAGAGCTGGCATCAGCACCTGGTCTTCTTGAGTAGCTACCACAACCCACAGTTGGTTCTTGCCCTTGCCCTTCCCAATTCTTTTTCCCCCCTCTGTCCTGGAACTCCAAGGAGCCACAGCCACAGCTGTCTTCTCTCTGGGACATCACTGGAAGTTCAGAATGCAGCCAGATCCCACAATACAGCATTGCTTGGAGTGCTGTTACTGTGGCTTCACAGGGCCACCAAAGGCCGTCAAAGGAAACACTCCCTGAAGCCTGGAGCT